>NC_067403.1:72715750-73915750 GCF_016432865.1 Antechinus flavipes | reverse complement strand
AGTTGCAGGATACAAAATAAATCCACATAAATCATTAGCATTTTTATACATCACTAACAAAATCCAACAGTGAGAGATACAAAGAGAAATTCCATTTAAAATAACTATTGATAGTGTAAAATATTTGGGAATCTATCTGCCAAGGGAAAGTCAGAAACTATATGAGTAAAACCACAAAGCACTTTCCACACAAATAAAGTCAGATCTAAACAATTGGAAAAATATCAAGTGCCCTTGGATAGGTCGGGTGAATATAATAAAGATGACAATACTACCTAAACTAATACTACCTAAACTAACCAATCATACTTCCAAGAGACTATTTTACTGACCTAGAAAAAATAACAACACAATTTATCTGGAAGAACAAAAGGGCAAGAATTTCAAGGGAACTAATGAAAAAAAATCAGATGAAGGTGGTCTAGCTGTGCAAGATCTAAAACTGTATTATAAAGCAGCGGTCATCAAAACTATTTGGTATTGGCTAAGAAAAAGACTAGTCGATCAGTGGAACAGATTAGATTCACAGGACAAAATAGTCAATAGTCAATAACAAAATAGTTATAGCAATCTAGTGTTTGACAAACCCAAAGACCCCAGTTTTTGAGATAAGAATTCACTATTTGACAAAAATTGCTGAGAAAATAGAAAGCTAGTATGGCAGAAACTAGGCATTGACCCACACTTAACACCTTATACCAAGATAAGATCAAAATGGGTTCATGATCTAGACATAAAATTGATATTATAAATAAATTAGAAGAACATAGGACAGTTTACCTGTCAGACCTATGGAGCAAGAAGAAATTTGTGACCAAAGAAGAACTAGAGATCACTATTGCTAGAACAAAATAGAAATTTTGATTATATTAAGTTAAAAAGTTTTTGTACAAATAAAACTAATGCAGACAAGATTAAAAGGGAAGCAATAAACTGGGAAAACATTTTTATATTCAAAGATTCTGATAAAGGCCTCATTTCCAAAATATAGAGAGAATTGACTCAAATTTATAAGAAATCAAGCCATTCTTCAATTGATAAATGGTCAAAGGATATGAACAGACAATTTTCAGATGAAGAAATTGAAACTATTTCTAGTCATATGAAGAGGTGCTCCAAATCATTATTGATCAGAGAAATGCAAATTAAGACAACTTTGAGATACCACTACACACCTCTCAGATTGGTTAAGATGACAGGAAAAGATAAAGACAAATGTTGATGGGAATGTGGGAAAACTGAGACACTGACACATTGTTGGTGGAACTGTGAACAAATCCAACCATTCTGAAGAGCAATTTGGAACTTGCTCAAAAAGTTATCAAACTGTGCATACCCTTTGATCCAGCAGTGTTTCTACTGGGATTTATCCCAAAGAGATCTTAAAGGAGGGAAATGTGCAAAAATGTTTGTGGCAGCCCTTTTTGTAGTGGCAAGTGAATGCCCATCAATTGGAGAATAGCCAAATAAATTGTGGTATATGAATGTTATGGAATATTATTGTTCTTTTTTTTAAATAACTTTTTATTGACAGAACCCATGCCAGGGTAATTTTTTACAGTATTATCCCTTGCATTCACTTCTGTTCCGATTTTTCCCCTCCCTCCCTCCACCCCCTCTCCCAGATGGCAAGCAGTCCTTTACATGTTGAATAGGTTACAATATATCCTAGATACAATATATGTGTGCAGAACCAAACAGTTTTCTTGTTGCACAGGGAGAATTGAATTCAGAAGGTATAAATAACCCGGGAAGAAGAACAAAAATGCCAGCAGTTTAATTTCCCAGTGTTCTTTCTTTGGGTGTAGCTGCTTCTGCCGATCTTTGATCAATTGAAACTGAATTAGCTCTCTTTATTGAAGAGATCCACTTCCATCAGAATACATCCTCAAACAGTATCATTGTTGAGGTATATAATGATCTCCTGGTTCTGCTCATTTCACTTAGCATCAGTTCATGTAAGTCTCGCCAGTCCTCTCTGTATTCATCCCACTGGTCATTCCTTACAGAACAGGAATATTATTGTTCTTAAGAAATAACCAGCAGGATGATTTCAGAGAGGCATGGAGAGACTTTCATGAACTGATGTTGAGTTAAATGAGCAGAACTAGGAAATCATTATACACGGGAACAACAAAACTATATGAGGATCAGTTCTGATGGATGTGGCTTTCTTCAACAATGAGATGATTCAAACCAGTTCCAATTGCTCAGTAATGAAGAGTCATCTACACCTAGAGAGAGGACTATGGGACATGAGTGTGGATCACAATATAGCATTTTCACTCTTTCTGTTATTTTTTACATGCATTTTTGTTTTCCTTCTCAGGTTTTTAAAATTTTTTTCTAGATCCGATTTTTCTTGTGCAGCAAGATAACTGTATAAATATGTATACATACATTGGGCTAAATATATATTTTTAACATATTTAACATGTTAAATATGACTACCTACCATCGGGGAGGGGGGAGGAACGAGAGGAAAATTTGGAACAGAAAGTTTTGTAAGGGTCAATGTTGAAAAATTACCCATGCATATGTTTTGTAAATAAAAAGCTATAATAATAATAATAATAATAATGAGCATTTCAAATCAAGCATTTATTAAGTACCTATATTATATGCCAGGCACTATTCTAAATAAGGTTGTTATTCCCCCAAATTCAGCATCCATATTCTCAAGATTAGTCTAACAGGAGAGACAAATTGCAAATAACTATAAACAAGATATATGCAAGATAAAATTGAGGTAGCTTTAGAGGGGAAGATGATAATTTTAAATGAGATGGAGAAATGCTTCTTGTAGAAGGTGGGATTTTATCTGGGGCTTAAAGGAAGCTGAGGAAGCCAGTGGGCAATGATGAGAAAGGAGAGAATTCTAGGAATTTTAGATTTTGGGATTTTGAGATCCCAAATACAAGTTGATGATTTCAGAAAGTTATGACATAAATATTTTAACTATGTTAAAAGACCCAAAAGTTAAGTTCATAGAATGGGAATTTATATCCTACATTATTCTTTGATATTGAAATGTATTAGGTGCTGATTCTCCCTCCATTCCTCTTGCCATTTCATTTTTTTTCATGTGGAACCTAACCATAGTTCAAGCCTTCATCAGATTTTCCAATAACTTCCTCACTGGGCTGTATCCAGTTTTTGTCTTTTCTAATCTATTCTCTATGCAGTTGCCAAACTACTGTTCTTTAAGGGTGGATATGGCCGCTTCACTCCTCTGTTCAAAAATTTGATACCCTGTGACACCCTGAATTGCCTCTAAGATAAAACACAAAATCCTAAGCCTTCCACTATCTGATTTCCATTTACCTTGTAAGATTTGTTTTTAATTACTCCTTTTTGCATATCCAGTAAAACTATCCTATCAGCTGTTTCCCAAAACTGATGTACCATATTAAATCTCTTTAATTTACAGGATTAAATACAAATCCTATATTGGGAAGCACAATTCTCACAAAACTTCTCACTTTAAAGATGATGAAACTGAGACATAGCTGCATAGTCATACAACCCACAAGAATTTGAGGTCCGGCATTCTGTCCACTTCCTTATGTACTGCCTTGGTGTATCTCAATGGACCATGTATTGTTGGTTGTAAGAAAGAATGAGTGAATCAGTTTTTGTGCAAGCATGGTTTCTTCCCAGAATGTGTGCCTTCTTTCCCTTGCCCTTAGAATCCTTAGACTTCTTTGAGGCTAGCCTGAAATGCTATCCTCTAGGCAAAACCTTTCCTTATCTCTTTTCTTCCAATATATCTTTCTTACATCTTATCTATCCAATTCTCTTTGTCCTACAATTACTTTGCATTGCATTATTTGCATATGTGTCATAATCCTCCACCCCTAGGGAAGGACTATTATTTTTATTCTTTTTATTCCCATTGACTAGTACAGTTCCTGGCACTAGTCACTTTATAAGAGAGCTATAAATGTGAAGATGGAATCAACGCCTTTAACTTATAACTTATATCTTTATGATTTGGTCTTCCTGAGTGTGAGGAGTTTGGACATAGTTTCAAATCGCTCTCCAGAATGGTTGGATTAGTTCACAATTCTACCAACAATGATGAATGACAAGTGGAAGACAAGAATTCTTGCCATCTGGGGGATAAAGGTTAAACCTACTCATCTCACTGGGGAAATGGTGTAAGGTCAGATAGCAGCTGTGAATCTAGCTTCTGTGCAAATTAAATACGTCATGTCTACAATTGAACTCATCTTCCTGTTTCCTCCTCCCCAAACTTGTTTCCCCTTTTGTAATTTTCTACATGAGCTCCTTCAGTCAAGAAGAGGTGACATTCCTTTTCCATTTCTGGAAGTATTTACTCAGTGCTTACTTTTTATGTTACAAATCTTTGTAATATCACATACCAGTGAGCTTGACAGATGGCCACATACAGGGAAGTTTGAGAGAGGTGGAAAAGGGAAATGCAAACATATATGTAAATATCACTTGTTTTTACACACCCAGTAAAACTAGCCTATATATATATATATATATATATATATATATATATATATATATATATATATATATATATATATGATAGTTTACTGAGAACAGATCTCTGTCATTTTTTATTTTGACTTGCACATAGAAGATGAAAAATCATGGTTGAATTGAATTTTAGCCTAGTAGGACCGATAAGACATAGACATAAAGATGGTGTTATAGGAGTGAAGATAAATGCCTAAGATCACAAAATACTGAATTCCAATGAGGAGCAATCAGGAGAACTTTTATGGAGGAAAATTTGAGTCATTTCTTGAAGGATTTCAGCAAATAGAGATGATGGGTGAGTGATAGGAGAAGGAGAAGGCTCAAACCTGTTCTAACTCAGGCAACTGACTCATCTTCTCAGAGTATTGATTTCTCCATAGGTGAGAGGAAGTTCCTCTTTAAAGCTTAACAAATACCAGCCTAAAGGGACAGAGATGAAGTGGAAGCATGGATGATATTGAGATTAGCTAGTTATGGCTCTCTCTGAAGGAAGGACAGATGAGGTAATTTTTCAAGGTACCTTTCAGTTTCTTTTGGTTATGTAATTAGTGCCCTGGATCTTGTATTGGCAAGGATGATCTGATAACCAGCTCCGGGCTTGAGATAGGAAAAGATTTTGTGAACACACATTCTCAATATGTTCTAGGCTAGGGCAGTTTTACTCCATGAAATAATGATAATTTACATTTATTGTGTCTTAAGGTTTATAAAGCACAATTTTCACAAAAACTCTCACTTTAAAGATGATGAAACTGAGACATAGCTTCATAGTTATACAACCCACAAGAATTTGAGGTCCGGCATTCTGTCCACTTCCTTATGTACTGCCTTGATATATCTTAATGGACCATGTATTGTTGGTTGTAAAAAGAATGAGTGAATCAGTATAGATCTATCCTTGTGGAATGGGAGTGGTGGCGGCAGCAGATTATGTGTGTAAGGGTGAAAACCAGGCCTGTTTTGTCTTTTTGATAGTGTAGCAATAATATCTTCCTCCACGAAGAAAGTACTTATTCCTACTTTGTCTATAGAATAATGCAGACAGGAGCTCACATTTTCTCAGTGAATCTCAGTGAATTTTAAGGATGTGGTTTTTGTATGTCATTTACCAATTACATTAGTGATATACTAATATTGTCACAGAAGGTTACCATCTGCTTATTCATGCTACTGTTATGTTTGAATTATTCTACAGTATTTTTTCTTTTTATTTCTCTTTATTATAATATGAATATACTAAAAAAAGACCAAAAAAAAAATCCACTCCACCCCTCCAAAAAAACTAAGACATATCTGGTTTCCTCTAACATTATGTAACATCCTCCACTACTTCAAAGTACCTACCTTCTCTGATCACTACCAGACACGTTTCCTTTGCAATTGTAGGCATCTGCAAAGTTTTCCTTAAGTAAAGTCTTCTAGTTATGGGTTCACACATCTGAGTTGAAAGGGATTTTAGAGGCCATTTGTTGAATTCCTTTCTCTGCACAGACCCAGAAAGGTCTGGTGACCTTCTAAAGCTGGTAGCTTGTCAGAGCTGATGGTAGTAGAAAGTCCCTTGCAATTTCACTAATTTCTCTGAGGTTCCTTTCAGTGATAGTTCTTTGGTTTTAATCAAGCAAAGAACCCAAGACAGATTACTTATTTTTGTCCTTTTAGAACCAACTTTTAAGTATTTGAGCTACTGTAGAATCCATTTCTGTTAACTAAAATAATTTCTCCTCTTGTTATTAGAATCTCAGAACACTACAGAGACTCTCAAATGCTTTCCATATGAAGTTCTGCTTTTGATTGGATTTTGAGACTTTCAGCACTGCCCCCCTGCCTTCTCACTACCTTCATCTAAATCAATATTTTTCTCCTCATTTTGACCCAGCCAAAAAAAAGAGTTTCTTTTGTGGAAATTTCTCAGGAGGCCACCTGGAACTTTGGCAGGACATCTGTCAAATAAATTTCAATTGTTATGTCACTGATGACAGTTTTCACTTAAGTGATCCCCATATAGAGAGTCTGCTGAGGTGAATGCTGAATCAGCACTAAAGTCAGTGATTTTAAAGCTGACAGAGATGAATAATAAGGGTAAGAATTTTGAACATGAGTGGAGGCTGATGACTGTGCTGGCTTCCCAGAACCTCTTGGCTCTTGCTTCTAACTTTATTTTGCATACCCATCGGGGGACTTAGTATACCTCACGATCATTCCATTTCTTTCCAGGTTCCTGAGGGGTTTCGTTGGGTGAAGTTTCCCAAAATGGTATTGGGGATTTGCTCTCACAATCACAGATTTAGCAAGAGGCATTTTTCTAGCCCCAAGTCATATGGTTGGTTTTGGGCAGGCCCTTTAATGAATCTGGGGGGGGGGGAGAAAAATCAAAAGAATAGACTCAACCTTAGCCTAAGGCATTGATTTCTCAGGTTTTTTTTTTCTCCTATCCTTAACTGCTGCATAGAAAATAGCAGGAGGTAACAAGACTTAGTTAATACTTTTTAATGTTCTTGATTGGATGAGTTCTTATAGCTTTCCCAGGATCATCCACCGTTATGAAAGTTAGTGAAAAACAAACAGACAAAGTTTTGAGTTCTTGGGAGATGAATACTAACTGAATCCAGGAAATTATTATTCTACTTTATTATCTATAAGTGATGTGCATAAATAGCTTCCCAACCTGAGTAATGTCTATTGCTAATCAGCCACAAAAACATGTGCAGTAAAAGCCTTACCTAAGGGGATCTGATTTGGTGATATTTTTATAAGGACATCTGGGGAGATGTTAATCCAAGAAACTTCTGTGTAGATATAAAGAAAGACTCACCTTTTCCCCTTAACTATCTTCTGTGGGCAGGCATTCCAGTTTGGGAAATTCCTAAGTTAGAGAAGAAGGTCCAGTCTGGCAGCCTGCAAAAGTTCAAGTCTTCAAAATGAAAATTCTGCCAGGAAGAGAATTTGTAAAGGGATTTCTTTTTAGTCAGGCCATGAAAACAGCCTCCTTTTATGGCCAACTAATTTGCCGGGAAAATAACCCTAGGATACAGGGCAGAAGAGAATTAAACATTTGACTGGGCCAGGATTAAGCCTTCAGGGAAGAGAGGGGTTCCTTAATATAAAATCTCTTCCATCAATCAACTTTTTTTTTTTTTAAATCTGAAGTCATGGAACCATTTCCCCCTTCACTCTCAATAAAAATATAGAAGAAGATCTGTGGCAGACATTGGGGATATGTTGTTTTATAGAAATGGACAATGAGTAGATGTACTGTTGCAGAATGGAAATCTTCTGAACCTGTGAACCTAGAGTTCAAACATTGGTTGATCTGAAAATGCATTTCTTCTCCCCTGGGATAATGAATAGACAATATATGTTATCAGATAGACATGAAACAGTGAGAGGTTATTCCTGGGAATTCATCTTAAAAAACCAAACCAAACCAAACCACAACAACTCCAAATCCTTTTGGGGAGTTTGGATTTTCCGCATTCTTGGTTTTTGTTTTAGTATGATACTTCCAAATGATCTGAGCTGTATGCAGAAAATATCCGTGACATCTTCTCTATCGCAGGAGGATACACCCTTCACAATTGCTAGTATTCTGAAGCAACATTTACCCTTTTAGAGCATATAAACCATGCTTATTAAAACTTGGATAAAATGTTTTTCCTTGTTTCTGTTTGAAGCTTGTAGTTTTGCCCAATAATGGCTATGCAGTGAAGATCATGAAGTGTCAGATAATCATTGTTATGTCTAGGTTAGTTGGATTTTTTCCCCCAGATACTAAATAGCATGAGAACCACAATTGTAAATCTTTTTTTAAAATTTAATTATTTATTTAAAGCTAAATACAAAATAAGAAAAAAACAAAATTAAAAAAAACTCAGAAAAAGAAAAAAAAACCCACCAAAACACAATATTGTCATGTGCTCAGCAGAACATCAGGGAGGAGTCTGTAACTCTTTAAAATGATCTGGTTAGTGCCTAGAGTGCCACCTTATTCACATGAATCTTAATAATACTACATAGTGAAGATTATGATGGCAGTCTTTTGTAAGGCAGATTATTAATTAACATATTTACATTCGTATTAAATGATGATGAAGATGAGTTTTGTTGATATTGACCTCCAACAGTATAAATATCTCAAACTGTTTTTGAGGAGACATTTTGCCCGATTTTTGTCATCTAAATCCATTGAATTAACTAGGATAACTCTCCTTCCTTTGTAAAGATGATAAGTAATAGATAGCCTATATGCTTCAATGTCATCCTCCTGATTTCAAAAGAAAGTTCCCCTTGGAAGTACACTGAAAAAGTCACATTGGATAGAGATGAGCAGGTATGAATAGGTTATATTTAGCATTACTGTCCAAACAGGAACATCATAAACAAATTTGGAAGACTTATATATCTCATGTCTTTTAACTGAAAAAAAGTTAAAAGCAATATTATGTAAAAAGAAAGCCTATATTTCCTTTTTTTGAATGTCTCAAATGGTCTTTTTGACCATTTTTCTATTGACTATATTTCCTTTTTTTTGAATGTCTCAAAAAGACCATTTGAAATATGTACAGTGACTTGTCCAAGATCATACAACTAGGAGGTGTTTGCGATTGGTTTCAGATGAATTCCTGATTCCAACTCCAGAGATGTATTCGTGATGATATACTACCAATAGGCATTATATCCATAGTAGATATTCTGATATAAATACATATATACATATACACATATGTGTGCATACACACCCACACAGAGGTACATATACATGCTCCATTAAGATATTTTAGGACTTTGGAAATAATTGAAAAGTAGACCCAAACATAATCCCAGAGTTCCTTCCAATCATCACATTCTAAAATGAATATTAGTAGACTGGAAGACTTAGTATTTTTGGCAAAACATCTTCAAAGAAATTCCTTTGATTGGCTATTATTAAAAAACAATTACAGATTATTGAAAAGAATCTCTGGGATTATTATAGCTTTGAGGATTTGGCTAAAGTGAAGAGAATGGCATAAAACAGCTACAGGCTGTCAAGGTCTAATGACTCTGGTATTAATTGACATATCTGGGCTGAATCTTCTGGGATGGTGTTTAAGGAAACAATCCTTTTATAATTATTTACCTTTCAAGGAGGCTACATGTCTCATCTTGGCAGTCCACTAATAACAAAAATGCTTAATACTTTTGGGAAAATATTTATTTAAGTGACAAAAATAATAGCAACTATTGATTTAACGTGAAGAACCTAATCGTTAGGTTAAAAGAAATTTAATGTTTCTTTTTAGAGACAAGTGGTATGTTAAAATGATACATAGTTTACATTCTGAATTTCATTTTCTATGTGCCTGATTCAAGTTGCTCAGTGTCTCTCCACATTTATTTTTTCACATACAAAGCAGAAATAATATCATTCTACTGAGAGAGAGAAAAAGAGAGGGGAGGGAGGTAAGGACGGGGAGAGAGAGAGAGAGAGAGAGAGAGAGAGAGAGAGAGAGAGGAGAGAGAGAGAGAGAGAGAGAGAGAGAGAGAAGAGAGAGAGAGAATGAGAGAGAGAGAATGAGAGAGAAAGAGAGAGAGACAGAGAGAGAGAATGAGAGAGAAAGAGAGAGAGAGAATGAGAGAGAAAGAGAGAGAGAGAGACAGAGAGACAGAGAGAGAGAGAGACAGCGAGAGACACAGAGACATGGAAACAGAGACCCAGAGACAGAGACAGGCAGAGAGAGAGAGAGAGAGAGAGAGAGAGAGAGAGAGAGAGAGAAGAGAGAGAGAGAGAGCAAAAGAGGAGAGAGGAAGACAGAGACAGAGACAGAGAGACAGAGAAAGACACAGAAAGTGAGAAAGAGACAGAGAGACAGAGAGAGAGGGAGGGAGGAAAAGGGGCAGAGGCAGAGGCAAAATTGGTTTTGGGACTTCCTTATAACAATCAAAACAAACAAAAATCCAAGTCCTGATCCCTATCCTTTTGTAGGTGATTAGCCCCCCCCCCCCAAATTAGACATAGCATGGCTTAGACTTGGAGCTGGTTTCCTTTTAGGAAGACCATTCTTGTTTTTAGTCACCCTCAGCCTTAGCTCTAACTCTTCTTAGTAGAGGTATAGCCTTGTTCAAATCATTTCACCTCTGTACATTAGACAGCTACCTAAGACTTGTGTGTTTCCATAGAAAGTATCCCTATACTTCCAAAATCACAGGCACTTAAAACCTAGAAATGCCATTATTTTCCTGCATTGCTAGTTTCAATACATACTGAACACAATCGATCATGTTCTTTGTTTTGTTTTGTGCTCCAGCCCCCAGGATATGAACTTTCACATTAGGAAGGGAATATGTTAGGAATGAATGAAAAAACAATTATTAGTACTCACTAAGGGCCACGTCCTGTACTAAGTGCCAGAGATACAAAGAGAAAAAAAAAAAAGCAAGACAATCCTGCCCCCCCAGAGCTTGCATTCTAAGAGATGAGACAACATGTACAGAAAGTTTTGGCTGCAAGTCTGATCATAAGGCCTCAGGGCTGCAAGGTTAGGCCATTAGGTATATAGTAGATACTATAAATTTACTGTTACTTCCTTCCATAAAAAAACACATCATTGACACGTTGGCTGTGGCAAGAACTTGGGTGCAAGCAATTTCTTTTCCTGGCTTTAAGCACATTGGGCTGTTGAGGGGGCGAGAGCTTTAGCACTGACAGAAAGAGATGCCAGTTCAAATCTCCACAAGGTTTGACCCTCTTGATGACGAGGTCAGGGAGAGGGTTACAGAGCTGAGACGCCTGTAATGTCAATTTGTCAACAGTCGGTGCCGGTGGAGCTGTTGGGGATGGACCTCTTTTTCCAAAAGGATTGCTCCCACCAGTGATGGCTGGGGAGTATGGATAGATATCAGGGGTCAGGGGTAGAATCAGGGGTGGCAATCTTGGATAGAAAGATCTGGGCTTCTTCCAGGGGTTTAAAGGGAGGCAGGGGTTTTAGTTTGACCACTGCTTTCTGACTCACCCTCAGAGCAACTTGCTTCTTTCTCAGGCTGGATTACCCGTCTCCTCTGGCTCAGATGGTCAGCAGTTGGTACTAGTGGGGACCTAGAAGGCTCCTCTGCATGATAGTTTCCAGATATGCTGGAAGCAGGACTGATGGACGTAGTATATTGTTGAACACCCTTGTACTTAAGGCTGTTGCTGAATTGGAAATATAACTATCCAGAGAATCGGGGACCTGGGTTGTAATTTCTCAGTTTTATCATTAACTAGTTATATAATCTGGGTAGATCATTTGATTTCTACTCTATTCATTCTCTGCTTTATTACTTTGTGAATTATAGTAATTTTAACAGTTTCTTTCAATTCTAAAATTCTATGATTCCTTGTGACATAATAGAATATTTTTGAATCTATCATCCTGTTGTGACTCTTATTTATGTGGACCTCTCTTCCTACTTTCTCTTAATTCTGTTTTCTTCTTTCCTTTTGTATTTTTCCCTCTTTCTATCTAGTTAATGGTAGAATTGAGAAATAACTACCTTTCCTCTTGCAGAGTTGTATTCATTCATTCATTTTTTTTGGTCTTCATATCCTGAACGTTAAGCACAATAACTTGCATAAAAGTGTTTAATAAATGCTCTTTGAATTGAATTGTCTTGTTTATTTATTTATTTTTGCTGAGGCAACTGGGGTTAATTGACTTGCTCAGGGTCACACAGCTAGGGAGTGTTAAGTGTCTGAGACCAAATCTGAACTCAGGTCTTTCTTACTTCCGGGCTGGGGCTCTGTTCACTGCACCATCTAGCTGCCCCTGAATTGTCTTATTTAAAGTTTTCCTGGTTGTGACAGCTACACTATTCTTTATATTACCTTATCCTCTCCATAGGTATCCAACATGTAAAAAATATTAGATGCTAATCATAGACTACTTCTGACTCTGCTAGGCATTGGGGAAAGAAAGTAGTTGGAAGAAGGAATGGAAGAAGAAATGAATAAAAGTTATAAAGAAAAAGGGAATGTGTTTTTTCTTCTTTCTCTTGCCTTTTACTATAGCCTCTTAAATGTATCAGTTCTGTTTTGTTCGTTTGGCAGATACTCCTATAATTTTATTTTCCATATATGGGCTTTAGGATTTTTAATCCCCTCCCTTCTCCAAACTTCTAATTCCCTTTTCTACCCCAATTAAGCATATCAAGTTCTCACTTTTCTCTTTTGATTCCTGTGTATAATCATATCCTCTGATAATTCCTTGTGTTGACACTTTATTCTCTTAGACTATTTGCATACTTTTTTGGGTATCTTAGCAGTTAATAACCTTTTATATTTTGCACTTGCTAATCTTTTCTGTTATCTCTTTCCACATTCTAGTCTTGTGCTTTTGAAGAGTTCAACACTATTTTTCCAAGATTCCAAGTAAGAAAAACAAAGTTGAACTTTCTTCCTTGCTTTAAAAATTCTAAAACAAAATAATTGTTCCAAAAATAGTACCCGGGTCAGTATGGTCCTTGCTAGTCTTTTGCTTTTAAGTTCATTCTACTTGCTATTGTTCCACAAGGCAAGGACATTAACTTTAACAATTTTCTACTTATTCTGATGTCTTGATGTGTGATATCCTGGGTTTTTGAAGGTTGTGTCAGGCTAATCAAACACTGGGAAGTTTGTACTCAGCTTGAGAGGCTTAGAGTGTAGGGACAGCAATGGACTATCTTCCATTGAGACGTATTCATTTTTTTTGAGGAGCCTCTCAGTGTTTGGAGAGGTCATTACCAGGTTAGTCACAAAGGGATGAATTTTTTGCCCATTATTTACAAGGTGTTTTGATTTGGTATAGGGAATGGAATGGAATCTGATCCACTTATAAGCACCATATCATTGGGTCCTGATTGACTCAGACTCAATGTAAATAGCAGTCATTTCTGCCTTAGACAGAAACCCTGATGGTTTTCCCCTCCCAGATTCATTCATTCCTTTATTTATTAATTTGGATTTTTTTAGACTAAGTAGAAGAGGAGATTCTTTGCCTGAATTGCTACCTAGCTACCTAGTCTTAATCATTGAACTTAATCACTCAAACTGAGATTTGTGAAGACCTTAACTTAAAAGTCAAGTTCTCCTTATTGCATCCAAAGCCATCTCCAGTCGTTTTATTCTATATCTAGTCACTAAAGCCTGATGGTTCTGGAGGGGAAATTGAGGCAGGTAACCTTGTATAGTCCTTCCTCACTTAAATCCAACTCACTTTTAGTCATGGCATCATCTCCCTGAGGTCATAGTCCTCTTCAAAAGTGAAGGACAAACAACATCAATAACAAGATAGAAGGAATACTCATACTGATGAAAATTATGAATTCTGGATATATTATTTGAATTAAAAATAGTTTGATACATGCATTTATAAAGGTTGAGAAACCATTTTGTGATGGTGGCTGTCCCTTAAGAAACTTGGTGCTGTAAGGACAACTGTATAGAGATCCCATTATAACTATGAAGATGGTTCCCAGACATAAACATTTCATCTAGACTTCTGCTAAGGGACAGTCATGCATCTCCAATGACTTCACGGGCATTTTTGACTGCATGTCCTATAGACTTCTAAATTTTAACCTGTTAAAACAGGATTCGTCATCTTCCCTTTCAGGCCATCTTCAAAACTTCTCTAGTTCTGTACAGGACACCACAATCCTCCCAATCACCCAAGTATAAACTTTGTGAAGGCACATTCTCTTATTTACTTATATATGCAACCCCGGCACTTAGCATGATATCTAGTATATGTTAAGTGCCTGATGAAGAATCTATTTGTGTTTATGGCTACATGTCATACATTTATTCAAAAGAAATTTCCAAGGCATATTGTAAAGGTTTTATAACTTCTTTGATATTTAGAGTTCTTATATCTTAGCTAAAACATATTTTTTCAGTAATCTTTATTAAATGTTTATGAATCAAGGAATTATCAGAGGATATGATGATATATTAAGGAATCAAAAGAGAGAAGTGAGAACTTGATATAATTTAACTATTACTCTGCTTAATTGGGGAAGAAAAAGGAATTTGAAGTTTGGAGAAGGGAGGGGATAAAAATCCTAAAGCCCATATATGGAAATTAAAATTATAGGAGTATAATCTAAATAACTTTTTTTGGTATGTGTTTCTTATGTCTATATATTAGATATTAGAGAGAAAAAAACACCTTCTATGTTTTTTCCATATATATGTGTATATGTGTTAAATATATGTATATCTACACAACTATATGTATATACATATGTGCTTATATATATGAATGAAAGATTTACAGGCTGTCCCTTTTGAGAGATAAGAGTTTCTAGACAAGAACTCTATCTCACCCTTTTAAAACCTTCTCTCAGAAATGTTCTTTCTGAGGAGAGGAAGACTATTATGACTATAAAGATTCAGGCACAGAAAAAGAAGTGTGGATTTTACAGTGTACTGCTTCCACCTAAAATCTGAAAGATAGCATAGCATATACTTGGACTAATTGAAGAATGTGGTTTGTAGGTCAAACAGGAAGAACTATGGAAAAATCATTACATTTTAGATTTGAGAGGGACTTTTAGATAGCCCAGGGATCCTTAACCTGGGATCTGTGAATTAACATTTTTTATAATTATAATTCAATATAATTGTTTTCCTTTGCATTCCTATTTTTTTTGTTTTATGCATTTAAAGACTTTTTTTTTTTTCCTGAGAAAGGGTTTATAGGTTTCACCAGACAGCCAGAGGGGTCCATGACTCAAAAAAGGTTAAAAGTTCCTTGATCTAGTTCAACTCATTTTACTGAAGAGGAGCCTCTAACTTTTAGAAAAATAATGTAGCTTTTCTAATGTTTTCTTTTTATTTCCCTTTCCAGGATTTCTTGTCTTCTTTCTAGACTCAGCTCAGATATTGCCAGAAACCTTTCTCTGATTTCCCTTAATGTTTTCCTCTTTAATCATCTCAGTTTATCCTGGATATATCTTATTTGATCACAGGTGTTTCTATATTGTTTCCCTGTTAGACTGTGCATACCTTCAGAGCAGGAACTTTTTATTTTTTTGCCATTCTTAGTATTCTAGCACAATCAGTTTTCAATCATTGGTTATTAGCTTAATTTGAGTTGGTTGCTGCTGTTATGATAGGAGGATGGGAAACTTCTTAACTTTTCTGTTGTGTTCTTTTAAAAAAATGTGAAGGTTAGATTAGATGATGTTAAAAGATTCCTTCTGGATCTAATATACTATAGAGTTCACAGATGTTGTTATTAACAGCTGTTTCTCCTCCTCATCATCACTTAATGATACTGTAATGGCAACAACATGTAATACATAAAATGCTAGTGTCAGAAGAGACTTTCAAGATAATTTTATCAACTCTCTTCATTTTACAGATGTGGATACTCAGACCCAGGAAAGTTAAGAAGTTTTCCATATTTCTATCATAACAGCAACAAGAGATAAAGTAAATTTATTGAATGATGAAAACAACACCATCATCAACATCTACCATAAAGAATCTTAGAGCCAGAGGAGACCTTCAAGATCATCTAATCCATTTGATTATTTGTGTAGGCTTTTGACTGGAGATTTCACTCCACCTACATGCATGAAGCAGCTTCCAGAGCAGAGGCAAGATGTCTCCCAGGCAAAATGAGTGGGTGGGGAGACAGGAAGACTAACTCTCCCCCTTATGGCTCAGATTTCTTCCAACACTGTATTTAATTATCTCAGTTGATAATCGTAATCAAAATTTGCTAAAAAAAAAAAAAAAAAAAAGAAAAGAAAATTTGGAGATCAAATGACATTTAGCTCCAATCCAATCCAACAAGCATTTTAAAAAATGCTTATTATATATGCTAGGTAACAAGACTACAGTGACAAAAATGAAATTTATTATCTGAACTCAGATTGTCTTCTCTAGTAAGGAGGGGGAGGAGTTAACTTAATTTTTAAAAAAATAACTGTGTTTCATTATAATTAATTTCATTTGTAACCCTATATAATTTGTTTTATACATTTATAAAACATATACATTTATATTATAAAACATACATTTATAAGAATTATTCAGAGACGGGGTCCATAGGCTTCTATAGACAACCAAAGAAATCTGTGACAAAGCAAAAATTAGTAATGTCTGACCTAGGGGGATTTTATATCTAAACAGATAAGTGAATATAAGCTTTTTATATAAAACTTTTTATTTTCAAAACACATGCATAGTTTTCAACATTCACCTTTGTAAAACCTCGTGCTCCAATTTTTTTCTCTCTCTTCCCCTTATCTCCACCCCTAAAAAAGTAATCCAAATATATATTAAATATGTGCAATTCTTCTATACATATTTCCACAATTATTATTCTGCACAAGAAAAATCAAATCAAAAAGGAAAAAATAAGCAAGAAAACAAAAAACAAGCAAACTTCAACAAAAAAGTGAAAATACTGTTGTGATTCACATTCGTTCCCACAGTACTCTCTCTGGGTGTAGAGGACTCTCTCCATCACAAGACCACTGGAACTGGCCTGAATCATCTCATTGTTGAAAAGAGCCATGATATAACCTTATTTGAGGAAGAAGGGAGTGCTCATGATTCCATAGAGTTGCTATGGGTGCCGAGAGGCTCATGAACTGAATTAAGAATTTTAAGAGGTAGAAGGGACAGGGAGAATATTCTAGGCATGGAAGATGGCCAATGTTTAGAGGTAGTAGATGAAGCCTTGAGAAGGGCATTGCCCCTTTCAGTGGACTTTTTGTTGTTGGAATAACTGTTCAAATACTTTGTGTGTAAAACCACATGCCTTAGCTCTATTCCATTCCTATACGCCACAGCTCGACCAAATCTTGGTCCTGGTTTTGATTTGCCCTTGCCACCTTGCAATCATATATCTTCAAATGTCCTGTAATGTCCTGCCCTCCCCTTTCCTTCATTCCCTGGGCCTCATTTCCTTGGTCTTGCCTTCTTTATTTCATTTCCTAATTTTCTTGATTATTATCATTTTCTTCTTTCTTCATCTGCCTCAGGGGTGCTGTGTGGTTAGGACAAGGTACTTTATTATAGGGAGATGAGCTGATGATCACAGAAAGAGGGGAAGCCATGAAATCACAAAGCACATCAACTCCAACCCTAGCTCCTATCTGGGGAATATGCTTTTAGTCTCTTCTTCCTTATTTTCTCTGACTATAAAATTCACCCCCTTAACTATTTGAAATCTAGACATTTTAATTGTATGCTACTCTTATGCAACTTAAAATCTAATTACAAAGTGGATTGAATCCAGAGAGCCTTTCAAAGACTTAATTTATCCAAAGTCAGTTTTTCTGGTTTTATTTTACTTCTTTAAAAAAATTACATCTGATTACGTCTCCTCTCTCTTAAGAGCTGGAAATAACTGAAAAAATGTGTGGTTTGGTGGTGTCTCATGGAGAGATCCAGTGGGTCTTTGGAATGAACAGAGGCAGGATATATGCCTTGTTTTATAACAAAGGGCAAAATTTGTAGCTCCATATTTGGGGCCAAATGCCTACTATTATAAAATAATGTCACCAGTTTACGCCAAGACAAAGACATGAAGATACAGATATAATATACTAGAAGTTAGTGGTTGAGATCTAAAATCTTATGAAATGGTTAAGGAAGTCACCTCCAGACTTTTGTAATAAAAGCTACTATCTGAAAAAATTTAGGTCATCCTTTATAAAATTTAGAATTAAAAGGGAGCCTAGAAAACATCTTGCTCAATACTTCTTCCTCCCATTTTATAGACCTGGGAAATTGAGAGGTAAAATTTCTTGTCTAACATCTCATACATGGTAAATATTTAATATGTTGATGAGAGGATTTCTATTTAAATATATAACTAAGTTTTTTTCTCTTGCTTTAGATCAAAACTTCTTAAACTATGGGTTGTGACCCCAAAGTGGGTAATGCAATAATGTGGGGAAGTTATGATTTATAACCCAGTAAATATTTAATTTGTATATCCATTTTATATATCTAATACCTGGGGTCGTATAAAAATTTCTTGGGCAAAAAGGGGTCACAAGGGGAAAGTTTATGAAGCACTACTTTAAACAACATTATTGCAGGCTACAACTAAAAATAGTTATAATCAGAAAGTGCTTCAAATGAGGAGAAATAAACAAGATGAATTTTTATTCTTGTTATTACTTTTGAAATACATTTTATGACAAAGTATTAGTGTTGCCTGAGAATAAAAGTATTATATCTCTTTGATGTGTCCATCTTATGTAGGTGGGTAATTTCTCCAATGGTGCTTAACATAACAGATTCATAACTTTCCAGTCTGCATTATAAAAGTAAGGTAACAATGTTTTTTATTGTAGGAAATATATTGTAGGAAAGTAGGACAAAAAAGCATCCCCTTTGAATCTTTTTCATGTTTTCTTATTGATGGAATAGATAACAATTGACATACTGATAGTGGAAAGAAGTTATCTGTATTTGTATCTTCATGTCTTTGTTTTGGCATAAACTCATTTTATAATAGTAGGCATTTGGCTCCAAATATGGAGCCAAATATGGATGACTCCTTTTCTCCTCCTCCTCCTCCTCTTTCTTCTCCTCCTCCTCTTTTAATTTAAGTTGCATTTGTTTTGTTGCTGTAAAAAAATCTTTTTAATTTTATGTAATTAAAACTATTTCAATTCTAGTGAATCTCTTCCTTTCTTTCTTTTTGCCTTTAGTGAATTTCTTCATTTCTTATTTGGTTGAGAATTCTTTTGCTATCTATAGATTTGACAGATAATTTCTTCCTCCTCTAATTTATGTTGTCACCCTTTATGTCTAAATTGTGTACCTATTTGGAAGTTATCTTAGTATGTGGTGTTAGATTTTGGTTTATAGTTAGTTTCTCTCAGATTGCTTTCTAGTTTTCCCAACAGTTTTTTGCTGAATACTATGTTCTTGTTCCATATCTGGAGTCTTTGGATTTACCAAACATGAGGTTATCTTTTTTATTTCCTTCTTTATATTATGTTCTTAATCTGTTCCATTGACCAACCTCTCTATTACCCAGTATCAAATTGTCTTGATGGTATAGATTTGAAGTACAATTTGAGATCTGATCCTTGAAGACCCATCTCATAAGTTATTTTGCTTGTGCATAACATGTATTTGAAAGAAGTAATCAGGCAGCAGCAGTATTAAATAAAATTGAATTTGATTATAGAAACTTGGAAGTTTTTTTCAATGAAAACATTTTTTCTTTCAAGAAGAACTATTTTCCCTAAGAAATTGAAGCAACCAAAAAGAAAAAAAGAGAAAAAAAGAAATTGAAGGAATCAAAAAGCATTCCATTAATCCTCTAAATATCCCATGAGGAAATTTTATGCTTGAAAACCAGATGCTATTTTAAATCTTGTGATCACCCCACGTAGTTTATATTCTGGAGAAAGCCATCTTCTTCCTTTTCCCACCCCTTCTGCCTCTTTAGTTTTCAGTGCAACCTTAGTTGAAAAAGTATCAAGAGCCTCCATATGCTAATTGCCTTACATGTGGATGTGAAGAAAAAATATGCTTTAAGTTTTGAAAAGCAATGTAATATAGTAGAAAGAACATTGGATTTTGAGCCAGGGAATCTGGGTTCAAATCCAGACTCAGCTTTGGGCTCTAGTCTCCTCATATGTAAAAGGAGGAGATTGGATTAGCTGGTCTATAAAATGAGTTTATGCCAAAATGGCATTTGAGCTTTTAATCTATTATTCTCTAAACCTGTTAGACCTCCTCCACAATTTCCATTATTTTAGTAATCTTGAAAGCTATAGGGGAGTAGCAGGAATAGCAGCTGGTCTAGGACCCGTCCTAAAATTCTCAGGTTTGTTTTTCAGTTGTTTCTGTTGTCCTACTCATCATGACCGACAAAGATACTGGAGTGGTTTGTCTTTTCCTTCTCCAGGTCTTTTAACAGATGAAGAAACTGAGGTAAATAAGGCTAAGTGATTTGCCCAGGGTCACGTAGATAGTCATGTAGATAGATTGTCAGAATTGAACTCAGAAAGATGAGTCTTCCGGGTTCCAAATCCAGCGCTCACTCCACTGCACTCCTAGCTATTAAAAAGTCTCAAGACTTTGCATAAAAACCTCTTTTTTATAATTCTGTTTTCAAATCTGACACGCCTTTCCTACCAACCAAGACTTAGTTTTGTTAATTCTCTACCTCTTTCAGAATCTCCATTAGATTTCAATCTCCATTGTCCTCCAAGTTGCCTTTTTATTTTGCTTTATGGCTCTAGTTTTATGATCAGCACAGAAGATTAGCTGGAAGGAAATCAAAACAGACAATTGTGGTTGCATTTTGGATACCCTAATGTCTAGGGATGCTTTGTGTTCTGTTTAGTTTCAGCTGTTCTCAGTTACTGATCTTTTTTTTTTTAGCCTATTAATGTCACGTTCCTTTGGAGGCTGACCTGTGCTACCCTTTGCTGGGAAGTAGAAATGTAAAGTTTAATTTCTTATAAACTAAATTGGTATCATGTTGTGCTGATCCTTTTCTCTGTTTTCTTTTTCTATGTTTATGTGGGCGATGGCTGGCATTTTCCAGATAATAGCTGAAGAATTCATTTTCTGATTTGTTTCAAAGAAGCTTCTTTAGGAGTGCATGGGTATTAGAACTAAGATCTTCTATTTCTCCATATTTTGTTTGTTTGGTAATTGAACCACTACTGACTTTATTTTTTAGTTTATTTTTATCAGAGGAAAAAGCCAGCCTTATAGCATAACAATCAAAAGTTTTAATCACTCACATTAATCATGATAAGTGATATGGTAAGGTAGAAAGGGTCCTACATTTAGAGTTAAATGACTTGGGCTGAAATACTGATCTGTAGCAATCTCATCACTATTCTGAGACTGAAATTTTCTCATTAATAAAAAGAAGTGGTTGGAATAGATGGCTTTAAAGCTTCTTTTAGTTCTAAATCCTATTTTCCAAGCATATTTGTAAGTTTTCAGAATTTACAAATAAGTAAGAGTGTGCTGGAGCCAACTCAAACTGGCCATTGAGAGCCAATTGTTAAATTGCTTTTACACCTCAGAAATGCTAAAAATCAGGGATTGTTTTAGTTTTTTGTTGATTGTTTAGACTTAAGAAATGTATAGAGAAAATGTTAATACTTCAGATTAATTTAAAAGTATGCTATGGATACATCTCTCTTTATAAAAAAGTAATAGTTTTTTATTTTCAAAATACATAAGGATAATTTTCAACATTCACCCTTGTGAAACTCTGTTCCAAATTTTTCTCCCTCTCTTCCCCCTACCCTCTCCCCTGGACAGCAAGTAATCCAATATATGGTAAACATATGCAATTCTTCTGTACATATTTCCACATTTATCATATTACACAAGAAAAATCAGATAAAAAAAGGCAAAAAAAAATGAGAAAGAAAAATAGTGTAAGCAAACAACAACATAAAGGGTAAAAATATTATGTTGGGATCCACACTCAGTCCCTACAGTTCTTTCTCTGGGTGCAGATGGTTCTCTCCATCACAAGTTTATTGGAACTGGTCTGAATCACCTTGCTGTTGAAAAGAGCCATGTCCATCAGAGTTGATCAACATATATAATCTTGTTGTTGTTGTGTACAATGTTCTCTTGGTTCTACTCACTTCACTTAGTATCAGTTCATGTAAGTCTCTCCAGGTCTTTCTAAAATCATGCTGCTAATTGTTTATTATAGAACAATCATATTCCATAACATTCATATACCACAGCTTATTCAGTCATTCTCCAACTAATGGGCATCCACTCAGTTTATAATTCCTTGCCACACAAAAAGGGCAACATTTTTGCACATGTGGATCCTTTTCCCTTTTTTATAATCTCTTTGGGATACCCAGTACAGACATGTGGTAGCGACAGTAGAGATAGTTGTATCAAAGGGTATGCACAGTGTGATAGCCCTTTGGGCATAGTTCCATATTGCTCTCCATAATGGTTACAGCAGTTCACAACTCCATTAGCAATGTATTAATATGTCAGTTTTCCCATACCCCCTCCAACATTTATCATTTTTTCCTGTTATTTTAGCCAATCTGAGAGATGTGTAGTAGTACCTCAGAGTCGTCTTAATTTGCATTTCTCTGGTCAATAGGGATTTAGAGCTTTTTTTCATATGATTAAAAATGATTTTCCTTTTTCATCTGAAAATTGTTCATATTCTTTGACAATTTATCAATTGGAAAATGGCTTATATTCTTATAAATTTGAGTCAATTATCTATGTAGTTTAGAAATGAGGTCTTTATCAGAACTCTTGGATATAATCCCTTCCCCCTCCCAGTTTTCTGCTTCTCTTCTAATCTTGGCTGCATTGGTTTTGTTTGTACAAACATCTTTTAATGTAATATAATCTAAATGATCCATTTTGCATTTCATAATGTTCTCTTGTTCCTCCTTTCTACACAGATCTGAGAGACAGACTATCTCTTGTTCTCCTGATTTGCTTATAGAATCACCTTTATGTCTAAATCATGAACCCATTTTGACCTTATTTTGGTATAGGGTGTTACGTGTTGGTCAATTCTGATGGACTATTTTCAAGTTTTCCCAGCAATTTTTGTCAAATAATGAGTTCTTCTCCCAGAAGCTGGAATCTTTGTGTTTATCAAACACTAGACTACTATAGTTATTGACCATTGTGTTTTGTGAGCTTAACCTATTCCAGTGATCAATTAATGTGTTTCTTAGGCAATTCCATAGTGATAACCATTGCTTTTTAATGTAGCTTTAGGTCTTGGTACAGCTAGGCCACATTCATTTTCATTTTTTTCATTAATTCCCTTGAAATTCTTGACCTTTTGTTTTTCCAGATGAACTTTGTTATTATTTTTTTCTAGCTCTGTAAAGTAATTTTTTGGCAGTTTAATTGGTATGGCACTGAATAAGTAGATTAATTTAGGTAGGATTTTATTACATTCGCTTGGTCTGCCTGTGAATACTTCATATTTTTCCAGTAGTTTAGATCTAACTTTGTGTGGAAAGTGTTTTGTAAATGAACTTTCTCTTTGTAACTCTTGCTGCTGGACTTTGTTGGTAATTATAAAAATGCTGATGATTTATGTAGATTTATTTTGTATCCTGCAACTTTATTAAAGCTGTTAATTGTTTTTTAGTTGATTCTCTAGGATTCTTTAAATGTACCATTATATCATCTGCAAAGAGTAATAATTTTGTTTCCTCATTACCTACTCTGTTCCTTTGATTTGTTTTTCTTCTCTTATTAATAAAACAACATTTCCAATACAATATTAAATAGGAATGGTAGACAACCTTGCTTCACTCTTGATCTTATTAAGAATGCTTTTCATTTATCCCCATTACATATGATGCTTGCTATGGTTTTAGATAGATGCTACTGATCATTTTAAGGAACACTGCATTTATTCCTATGTTCTTCAGTGTTTTTGTTAGGAATGAGTATTGAATTTTGTCAAATGCTTTTTCTGCATCTATTGAGATAATCATGTGATTTCTGTTAGTTTTGTTATTGATGTAGTCAATTATGCTAATAGTTTTCCTAATACAAAACTAGCCATTCATTCCTGGTATAAATCCTTTTTAGTCATAGTGTATAGTTTGCTCATATTTTATTTAAGATTTTTGCATAAATATTCATTAGGGAAATTGTTCTATAATTTTCTTTCTCTCTTTTGACCCTTACTGGTTTAGGTATCAGCACCATATCTATGTCATAAAAGGAATTTGATAGAGAACTCTTTCTTTCCCTATTTTTCCAAATAATTCGTATAGTATTGGAATTAATTGTTCTTAAAATATTTGGTAGAATTCATTTGTAAATCCATGTGGCCTTGGAGATTTTTTCTTAATAAGTTCATTAATAGCTTGTTCAATTTCTTTTTTCTAAAATGAACTATTTAAATAATTTATTTCCTCCTCTGTAATCCATTGTTTTGTAAGTATTCATACATTTCACTTAGATTACCAGATTTATTAGCATACAGTTGGCCTAAATGAAAGATGGACTTTCTAAGAATGGAAAGAACTGTCTAGTGCTCTAAGATGATTAAATTTAATTATCCATGATTAATTCTATAATCATATAGTATTTACAACCAATCATATAATATTTACTATTGTCCTGAAATGTTAAAAAATTTTATTGTTTGAAAAAATACAAATATTTATCACTAGATATGAAATAATTCAGAAAGGATATGATATGGTAGATAAATAGTATTCTGAACTTTAAATCAGGGAGGCCTGATGGCATTTACTAATTATATGACCATGAATTATAAAGGAGTTCTCATACTGATAAATATACATGTTTTGGGTACATATAATAATAATCTGGGAAGACCGAGCTTAGTTTTTTTATTTTTTATTTTTAAAATGTTTAATTATTTTTAATATCCTTTTTACATTTTGAGTACTATTTCCCTCCTGCCACTCCCCCACCCAGTGAGAAGGCAAACAATATGATAATAATTATCTATGTGAAATCTTATAAAATATATTTCCATATTAGTCATATCTCAAAAAAGCCAAAAAAAAAGAAAAATTATACTTCATTTTGCAATCAGAGTTCACCAATTCACTCTCTGAAGTTGGATAGAATTTTTTCATTGTGACTCCTTTAGAATTGTTTTGGTTTAATGTACTAATCAAAGTAGGAAAGTCTTCCACAAATTGATTATCATTGCAACATTGCTGTTACAATGCACAATAATCTCCTAGTTCTCCTCACTTTACTATGTATTAGTTCATATAGATCTTGTGATATTTTTTCTGTATTATGTCTTATAGCACAGTAATATCCCATTACAATCATATTATGACATAGCTTGTTAAATCATTCCCCAATTAGTGGACATTCTCTCAATTTTCATTTCTTTGTCATAACAAAAAGAGCTTCTATGAGTATTTTTGTACATGTAAATTCTTTCTATTTTTTATGATTTATTTGAGATATAAGTCTAGCAGTGGTATTGCTGGATCAAAGGGGACACACAGTTTAATTGCCCTTTGGTGACTGAACAGGGACAAGAAGAACCAGCAGCTTTCAAGAGCTTTTCTTGAGTAGGATCCTCTCAAAATTCTTTTGGTGACCCGCAGGGAAGGAAAGGGAGAAGAGACCCTGTAGTCGGGGTAATTAAATGGGCCAATATATCAAAGGACCAAGCCAGGAGACTGATGAGAGACTTAAATGCCTGTTCTGACTATACTCCTTTCCTCCATTTGAAAGTTTGCCTCCATGACATTTTACAAAATTCAACACCTGCTATAGTGTTGTTTGCTCTCCCTAGCATGTGGAAACTTACTGACCATGCAGTGGGGGAAAAATAATCACTTTAAAAACCAAAAACAGGGAATTGTTAAGGACCATGCCTAAGTGCACTGTAAGGAGCAGGTCAATTCTCCGAGAGCCTCCACAGCTGTGAACATCTGAAGGCGATGCAAAGCAGCCTTTACTGACACAGGTGTTGCTTTTGGACTGGGAAAATAAATTGGAGGCATAGGGAAGAGGAGAAAGGTCAGACAATACAAGGACCTCTCAGTGGGGAGGTCAGAGAACAGCAACTGTCTCTCAGTTTCCTTGAATCACCATCATCCTCTCACAAGAAGAGAAGAAAAGGTCTACCAGAGGTAAAGCAAAGTTACATATTGTGTTCCCAACAGCCCTTTGTGTAGAGTTTTCCCATGTGTCCAACATTTATCATTTTCCCTTTCTGTCACATTAACCAATCTGATAGGTATGAAGTGGTCCCTCAGGGTTATTTTATTGCATTTTTCTAATCAATAGTGATTTAGTTTTCACATGTCTATAGATAACTTTAATTTTTTCATCTGAAAACTGCCTGTTCAAATCCTCTGATCATTTATCAGTTGGAGATGACTTGTATTCTTAAAAATTTTTCTCAGCCTGTATATATTTGAGAAATGATTTTTCTCAAATAAATGAGAATTTATCAGAATGGTATAATTTGTATAAACATTGTTTCCCAGCTTTCTGCTTTCTTTCTAATCTTGTTGCATTGGTTTTATTTGTGCAAAATATTTTAATTTAATATAATCAGAATTCTTCATTTTGCATTTCATAATACTCTCCATCTCCTATTTGGTCATAAATTCTTCCCTTCTCCATTTCCTTCTCCAAAACTATTTCTTGCTCTCCTAATTTACTTAAGGTATCACCTTTTATATGTAAATCATGTACCCATTTTGACCTTATTTTGCTATATAATGAAAAGTAACTTTGAAAATGCAGTCTCTCATATTTGGAATGAATTGTGAAAGCCCTTCTATAAATGGTGGTTTTTAATCTGTGCCTTTAAGGAAGCTAGGGATTATAAGAAGTTGAGGTGAGGAGGGAAAGCTTTCTGGAAATGGGGAATAGATAATGTAATATGGAGATATGTGGGAGATGGTGTGTTGCATAAGAGGGAAATAATAAGCTACTTTTGGTTGGATCAAAGTGTCAGTAGAAGAGAAATAGAAGAGTAGAAGAAAGAAGTTAAGAAGATTGAAAAGGTAGAAAGGGGTTAGGTTATGAAGAACTTCAAATGCCACACAATGGACTTTATATTTATTCTGACATAATGAAGAACAACTGGGCTTTATTGAATGTAGAGAAGTCCCTAGTGAGATGTTCAATTAAACAATCATTTGGACAGTTATGTTGGGATGAATTGAAGTGGGATAGGCTTGAGGTAGGGATGCAGATTATATTATTTGATAGTCCAGATGAGAGGTGATTGGGATTTGAACTTGGCTGGTGACCTATTGTAAAGGTGGACATGATAAGATTTGAATATTTGGATTGAATGAGAATGAGGGGCTGAGGATGAAATATAGGTTGTGAACTTGGTTGTGGGAAGAGGTGATATTCTTCATAGTATAGCAAAGCTCAGAAAAGGGAAGGGTTTGGGAGTAAAGATAAATGATTTCTGTTTTGGACATATTGAACTTGAAATGCAAACTCTACCCAATTTCTTAATATGATTAGAATCTGACTGACTGTATTTATAGAGGGAATTGAGTTCTGGTTAGGATCATATAATTCTGAGTCTCTAAAATTCCCATGTCAGATTTGGGGTTTATGTTTTTTATTCTTTCCCCCTACAACATTGGCCTGAGTATATATATAATCAAATCTAGTATCAATCTGGAAATGTTGCCAGTGATTCACATAAACATGTCATGCTACAGGGAAATTCTAAGATGAATTAGTTACCTTGAGGAATTGTGGGAAAATAGTTTAACATCTTTCAGTTTGGAATCACTCATGTGTTTCCAAGTGGCTTGTAATTATTTTGCAATTCTTGGGAAAGAGGAACTTTCTGCATTCCTGAAATGAATAGCTGGGTACTATAGAAGTAAAGAGAAACTATTCCAAACTTCACTTTTCATTTTAATCAGTTTGGCTTCATTCAAAAGGTGCCTTAGAGTAAGAAAGTCTTTTTCCACAGCCCATATGGAGGTTAGACATGATTTGTGTCTTCCTAAGTAAGGTTATGATTCTCTTTATAATAGAGGATATTTAGTCTTTAGAAAATGTAAACAAAGTAAGCATGTGAAGGCTCTGTTCTTGAAATTTGTTAATTAGCCCCAAACTGTTGACATAAATCTCTAGTATCCTTAAAACTATAATCTTAAAATAGCATTCCATCAAATTATTCTTGGTAAGTGATAGTATGGCATACTAAGAAAAACTTACTTCCCCAACCCTAACATAAGTAAGGATAGACTATAAGATGTAGAAAGAAAGAATATCATATCACTTTATTTAATTTTCATTCAAGGTTTATGGGCTATCAAAGAGTCTAGTATCAAGTGTTTAGCATGGCAGAGAAGTGTGTGTTTGTGTGAATGTATGTATATATCAGAATATCTAGTATCACTAAAAGTGATTGTTCTAGTATGGATCATGAACATCCTAGAGCATCATTAAAACTTTGATGTATTAGGGCAACTAGGTGAGGCAGTAGATAGAGCCCCAGCCCTGAAGTCAGGAGGACCTGAGTTCAAATTCAGTCTCAGACACAACACTTTGGAGCTGTTTTCCCTGGGCAAGTCATCCAATTGCCTTAGCAAAAACAAAAACAAACAAACAAACAAAAACCTTTTATGTATTTAATATTTTAATTTTTCCCTAGTTACATGCAAAATGATTTTTTTACATTTGTTTTTAGAATGTTGAGTTCTGGATTCTCTCTCATCCTCCTCATAAAACATATGAAAGTCTACAGAACATTCCCATCAGCATCATAACATCTAGAGATGACCTTTTGGGTATACCCAGTAGCCCAGAAAGTACTTCTTATTTACTAAATTAGCCAAAGTTACTAAAAGAATGTGTTTGTATATTACTCTGATTTGGAAAGAAGTCCTCTTCAACATTTATCAAGTGCTTAATGTAAGTACGATAATGTGGTAGACACTCAGACCTAAGAAACTAAACAAGACATGAATGAACAAGGCATGGTCCCTAACTTCAAGGAGCAAAAGCCAAGAAACAAGCATTTATCAAGTACTTGTTAAGTGCCAGGGACTGTGGTAAACATTAAGAATCTAAATATAAGCAGAAAAAACTATAATCCCTGCCTTCAAGGAGATAACACATAAAAAGGTGGGTTTGGGAGGTTGGAAGGAGAGGAAACTAGGAGGTGGGATATTGCAGAGAAAGTCTAGAGGGATTGGAGTCCAGCCCAGAGAGAAATGAAGACTGACTTGGGCTTCCTCATTAAAATGGAAGTTCTAGTGGAAACCAGCCAAACTGAGGGAGAGGCTGCTGAAGTGGAGAGTACTTTTAACATGAGAAGTTAGGGGCAGAATGAGCAGCTTCAGGATGAAGAAGCTTCTGTGGCATGGCAGCAAAGTGTGTGTGTGTGTATGCATTTATATATATATATATATATATATAAACATATTAAGAAAGCACATATAAAACCTAAAATATATTATGAATATTATATGATATATTGCATATTTATTAGTACCCATGGTAAGTACAGTAGATAGGTATAAAATCCTATGAGACTTCCACGAAAGGAAAAAGCCAATCCAAACCAATATAGCAAGGATTTCTTAAGTACCTACTTTGTACAAAGTGGTAAGTACAAAGTGTTAGAGATATAGAGACAGAATGGAAAAGCATCCTTGTCTTAAAGGATGAATATATTTTATTATTATTTCTGATTAAATGATGATTGAGATCATTTCCTACTGGGAGAATCAGGGAAAGCTTCAGAGATCGGCATCATAGAGATGGTTTTTGACTTGCTTAAACAGTAAATTGGGATTTTAAAAAGATAGAAAGGAGATGAAAGCCTAGGAATCACTAACTATGCTTATGGAAAATCTAAGGCTCTAATGCTGTAGTCCATAGTCATCTGGCTGATTTTTTCAAGGTCAAAGGTGTGTATGGGCAAAATGATATAAAGAATATAGAATGTTGTATTTGGAATCATAATATTATAGATCTAGAACTGATAAGGACCTTAGTCCCTACTTCATTATCTAGTTTAGCCCCTTAATTTTACAGATGAGAAAACAGAGGTCCAGAGAATCATAGATTATAGAATTTAAGATATGGAAGGGCTTTTGGTAGCTAGACCGTTCCATGAATATATGAACACAAACCCAACAAGTGGTCATTAAATATAATCCTGAAGATATCCAAGAAAAATGAACTCAGGACCTCTTCAGGAATCCTGTAGCAATTATGGATACTGATTATTAGAGGGTTTTTTTTGGGCTGATATCAGACCTCAACTGGCTTCTTTGTGGAAAGGCTAACATTCAAATCCCATCTTTGATACTGTATGGCAATGGGAAATCACTTAGCTTTTTGAATTTCAGGCATCTGTTTTTTACACTATAAGGTGTATATAGCAGTGGAGTTAAGGATATAGGAGGGATTGAGACATCCAATTCCCATGTGTTGTTTTAATCCTTTCAAAACATTTGCTTTGTTCTACAGACTTCTTATGGGAAAAGGATAGGAAAAGATAGTCTAATGTTTTAGGCTAGTGAGGTACAAGAGTGCTAGAAAGTATGCCTATGGACTTAGATGAATTGATGCTGAGTAAAGTGAGTAGAACCAGGAGAACACTGGTTTTGCTTTTTGTGGTTTTTTCATGTTTAATATTTTTATTTTCCCTAGTTACAGGTAAAAACTTTTTTATATTTGTTTTTTAAAACTTTGAGTTCTAGATTTTTTTTCTTCTTTCCCACCCTCATCCCCCATTTAAGAAAGCACATGTGAAGTTATGCAAAACATTTCCGTAAAAGTCATGTTTTAAAAGAAAAAAATAGAATACCCCCCCCACCAAAAAAAAGAAAAACCTTTCAAGAAAAATAAAGTTTAAAGATTTTCAGTCTGTATTCAGACACAACCAGTTCTTTCTCTAGGTATGGATAGTAGTTTTCATTATAATTCCTTCAGAGTAGTCATGGATCATTAAATTGCTGAGAATAGCAAAGTTATTCAGAACTGATCATCCTCCAACATTGCTGTTACTGTGTATACAGTACATTTCACTTTGTTTGAATTCATGAAGGACTTTCCAGGTTTTTCTGAGAGCATCCTGCTCATTATTTCCTAAGGAGCTATAATATTCCATCATAAATTTCCTCAATTTATTTAATCATTGCTCACTTATTAGACATCTACACAATTTTCAATTCTGTACCCTGAGAAGAGAGTTGCTATAAATACCAGGAAAGCATTGTACAAAGTAACAGCAATAATGTACAATGATCAATTGTGAATGATTCAATTATTCTCAGCAATGCAATGATCCACGGAAATTCCAGAGGACTTATGATTAAAAAAATGTCATCTAGCTCCAAAGAAAAAACTGAGTGCAGATTGAAGCATACTTTAAAAACTCTTTCTTTTTCTTGTTTTTAGTCTGTGTTCTCTTTTGCAACATGAAATACAGAAATATGTTTTGCATGACTGCACATGTATAATCTTTATTAAATTATTAGACTTCTCAAGGAAGGTGGAGAGCGGGGAGGATGGGAAGAAATGTGGAACTCAAAAGTTATAAAAATGAACATTAAAAATTTTTACATGTAATTGAGACAAATAAAATAAAAGTACTCTTTAAAAATATACTTATAAACAGAAGCTGGAAACAGTTAATAGTCTAACCACCTCTTTAAAGAACAAACAGTGAGCTCCCTACTCTTTGGTTGGATCAGATCCATTGTATCTTTGGATAAAATCACAAAAGACTTGACTTTCAACAGGAGATAGGAAAAGGGATTTTTATGAAGCTTTCTTTTATCAACATTACTCTCTTTTTTTCCCATTACAAAACTTAGTTTCTAAGTATGTAATATGGCATGTAACCTTTATTTGAGGGCCAGAGCTTTCTAAAAAAGGCCTTTTTGAAAGCTATATTGATATATAGATTTTGATTTCCTGGGGGAAACCCTGACAGGAAACCATATGCTTTATTTCATGGCTTCCTCAGGTCTGATGAAGAGTTTTTCAGGGAAATTCAATTCTCCGAATGGCTCGAAGTTGTAGAATAGACAAATAGCTCAAGGACAACTGAAGTCAAATCCCTTCTAGATCAAATTGCCTGTACCTTTCAGGTTTGGCAATGTTCCCAGGATTCCATGCCACTGGGCAGAGCTTCCAGGAGGCAGGAATTCTGCAGGTCAGGACTTTGTGGAGTCTGGTGACATTCCACATAATTTCCTTGAGGGTCTGCATCAGGGAATTCTGCAGCCAAATGCTACTACTTCCTGCTACTCCTTCCAAAAATGTATGAATCTAGCTGGAGGCCACCAGGAATGGACGTAAATGATATTGGAGAGGGGGAGAGGGGAAGGTAGGGAATGTTTCATATTTGTTGCTTTTGTTTCAGAAACAGGGTTTACAACCATTATTTTTTGCCAATGGAAGGAGCAATAAAACAATTGTGAAAGACAGATTTATTTTCTTGTTGCAAAACACTTCCTTGGTGTTATTAGTAAAGTAGTATAACAGAGGCCCACATAACTCTATTGAACTGCAAAAGACAAGCAGGCAATGGGACCACCTGGCAGAGGCATTGGTGGGAAAGTTAAAAACCACTTTTTCTTGTGGGGAGGAGAGTCCAGCCGTTTTCTCAAAAGAGATACATAAATTATTCACAGTGAAATCAACCCTAACCTAAAATGTAGTTTGAGACTATTTATTTCCCATCTTTTGCACTGTCTCTGCACCAAGCATGGAATAACCTCTATATGACATTTTAAGAGGAGACAGTGCTTTAAACTCACCATGCCAGCTTACAAAAGAAGCGCAAGAAGTTTTGAGAGAAATATAACTGATTTTATCCAATGTGGTTAAAAGAGTCACTCAAAAACCCTTGGAAATATCAGTTTTTAATACACAAGAAGCACCCACAGCAGTCCTTCATCAAGGAGACAGTGTGATAGAGTGGGTGAACCTCCCAGCACAAACAGAACAAAGCCTTACTCCTTACCCAGTGCTTGTAGCTAGAATTTTATTAAAAGCTATTAAGCGAGCAGTACAATTATCTGGAAGAAGATCTGACAAAATATACACATTTTATACTAATACACAAATGAATGTGTGCTGTGAAACCATCCCAGAGTGGCAAATTTTATTAGCCATGGCTCCAAATTTTACACATGGGTCTCCATTAAAGATAACCAGACTATTACATAATTGGCAATGAATTCTTGAAGAAAAGTTAAGTTCCTCTTAAAGGACCAATTATCTTTACAGATGCATCCAAACATAATATTTGTGCTGTATACTCTCGTGACTTAACTATGAAGAGAGTAGTCAAAACTCCTTTTCAGTCCACTCAGCAGAATGAATTGTATGCCATCATTCTAGCTCTTACTTATTAATCAGGAGATATAAATATAATATGTGATTCAGTCTATTCAGTAGGTGTGGTACAAAGAATTGCCACAGCCCAAATAAAATTTGTAGTCTCTAATATATATATATCAGCTCTTTAAGGAACTTTAAGAGCAAGTGAGAAAGCATCCAGATAAGATTTATATCTTGCATGTCCACTCTCATAGTGGACTTCCAGGTCCTATTTTTAATGGTAATTCAAAGGCAGATAGCCTTCTAACTATGTTGGCCAATACTCCTTTATTTCAAAAGCCCAAGAATCTCATTTTAAATATCATCAGGCTGCTCGAACTTTATGTTTACAATTTGGGATAACAAGAGAGGAAACTAGGAGCATAGTAAAAGCCTATACAGCTTGTCTTCCTTTCCACGCTCCTCCATTGCCTCCAAGAAAGAACCCTTGTGGTTTGAGACCCAGTGAAATCTGACAAATGGTTGTGACCCATCATAAATCTTTTGGTTGTCTGTTTTTTATCCACATTGTGGTAGAAACCTTTTTCAGGATTCATTTTTGCAATACCAACAGCAAAAGAGACAGCTCAAGTGGTCACTGAATTCCTTATACAAGCATTTGCCATTATGGGTGTGCCACAAGCAATAAAAACAGATAATGGACCTGCATATGCTTCTAAAACATTTTGCACACTTTTATGCACAGTATAAGATTTTACACACCACTGGCATACCCTTTAATCCTCAAGGACAGGCAAAAGTAGAGAGCAGAAACAGAGACATTAAGATGCTCCTCCAATAACAAAAGAAAGGGGGAGCCACAGGTAACCCTAGAGAACTTCTAAATCTAGCTCTTTATACTATTCATTTCTTGATTTTTGACAAAGATGCACTGGCTCTGGCAGACAGGTTTTATAACCCACCAGAAGGGCAGTGTCCAATGCAAGCAGCTCTACTATCTTTAGATAATCGCCAGGTGATGTGGAGAGATCCAGAAAGAGTGAATGGAAGGGACCAGATAGGTTAACTGCTTGGGGGAGAGGATTTGCTTTATATCTCCACAGATGGAGAAGGAATCAGATGGGTACCAACAAGTCATGTTCACCTTGTCTATTGAAGAGAGACCTTTGAAACAAAGAAAAGATCCAAGAAATATCAAGTAGTTCTGTTGCTGACTGTGCCCACCACTGAAAGAACATGGCAGTTATGGCATTTGACTCATGGACATCAAAAATTATTGGACTTCAAAACCCTCAGGAATCATTGGAATCCCTGAGACATGAAAAGATTGTTGTAGGACTTGAAAACCCTTAGGAATCATTGGATTTTCTGAGAAATGACTGTTGCAAAACTTCAGAATCTGCAGGAATCATTGGATTCCCTGACACGTGAAGCAATGGACAATAGATTGGTTTTGGATTATCTCTTGGCTGCTGAAGAAGGTGTATGTGTGACTTCTTCTAGGACTTTTGGAAATCTTTTACACCACCATGTTGATTTATATTGTTTGTTATATCACTACTTGCATGTACAATTCATGTTTGTTACACCATATTGAGCCTGCACTGGCTGTGGGGAGAGTCATCACTGCCCAATATAACAGCCTATGCGTTATTGCTATGTGCTTGTGTAATACCTCCCATGCTGATGGGTTTGTGCATACCTGTTTCTAATAAGACCCTTCAGCCCAGAAACCTGCTAGCAATATCTGGCTTGACTCCCTATTTCCCTTTGGCGCTTTTCATCTCCCTTCCTGAGGAGTCAGGGAGGGCTTGATCACTTCCTTTTTGGTGTTTTCACCTCTTTTCCTGAGAAGTCAGGGAGGGCATGATAATTCCTTTTTGGGATTCTCACCTCCTTTTCTGAGAAGTCAGGGATGGCATGACCACCTGTGTTATAAAACAAAAGAAAGAGGGAGATGTAAAGGGCTGAAACTCCGAGTTGATGCACTGGGATCAGACGACCGAGCACTTAAAGCTAATTACCAATTGGCCAATATTCTAATAGCATATGCTTGGAAAATGCCCCTTCACACGATTCTGTGCTGTGCAGTGTTCTCTTCTCTAAAATATAATGTTTCTCTGGGAGTAAGTTTCTTGGGGGGCTTCTGGAGGCAGCCTTAGTTTCAGTTCAAAGTAATAATCACCTCAAATGCAGCCAGCTGTAAAAGTCCAGATCCTTTATTATTTCCTTCAAAATAGCCCAGTTAGCTTTCTTAGAGGCCTATTTCTCTCCTTTGTTCTGAGAGCTCTTGCTGCTAGTTTTTTGTCTCTTCCAGCTTCAACCTCTACTTCTCTCTGAATCCAAGCACAAAGGTGGAAGTTGAAATGAATCTGATTCTGCCTCCTCGAGTGGGCTTGTGAGCTTTTGACTTGTGAATCTCCTGGACTCGTGACTCTCTCTCCTGGACTCGTGAATCTCTCTCCTGGACTCATGAATCTCCTGGACTCATGAATCTCCTCGACTGAATCCTGGGTCTGAATCTCCCTAAGTGCCCAGTCAGCACAAATGTGGAAGTTGGAATGAATCTTGACTCCTCTTCCAGGAGTGGGATTTTGGGCTTCTGACTTATGAATCTCCCAAAGTCTCTAGTGGGCTTGTCTTTTAGTAGGCTCCTCCTTATATATGTTCTCTTAAAGGTGTGAACTCTAAAGGTGTGAGAGGTGTGAACTCTAATATGTGAACTCTCTTAAAGGGGTGAACTTTAATATGTGAACTCTCTTAAAGGTGTGAACTAAGTACATAAGCATTGTCTTTATCAATTCCAGTGACTTAGTACCTTTGTTTCAAGTTTTGGCCCATAACAGTGCTGGTTCGATCTTTTGGTGTATACAGAGAATTATGGGAGGTATTTAGAGGGTGGAGTAAGACAAGCCAGAGTCACTTTGGTGGTAGATGAGGAGAAGGAAAATCGTGGCGCTCCTGTGTCCATTCCCTTTACTTCTACCCCTAAAGACCAAGGACTTTTGCTTATCCTGACTCTAACTGATTCTAAGGTATCCAGGGTGCTAACTCAGTCTTCACAACTTGTCATCAGCTTATGTAAGTCTCTTCAGGCTTTTCTGAAATCAGCCTGCTCACTGGATGAGATTTCTTATTCTACCTCATATGTAAGTCATCTCTGGAAACATGCCACAGATTATTCATGAACATTTTTGGGTCATCTGAAATCTTGATTCTTCTGAGTTTGTATTGTTCTGTAATTTGTAGGCCTATTCTTTATGGACAAATGCTGCTAACTTGGATTTTTGAATCAGCTTGGGGTTTGTTGAAAATATTGGACAGTTTCTCTAAGGCAATCTAGCCCACTTTCTCCTCTGTGGCATTTCAATTTTTGACTCAGTTTTTTTCTTTATGTTCAGGTAGCTCAAAGGAGAGGCTGTATTGATGGAAGATAATGTTAAGATGTAGTCAGGTGCTGTATTTAGTTTTTGTTTTTATTAAAAAGTCATTTGACTTAAATAGAGCAAAACTTAGCCTTATAGGTGTTCCTTCAACAAAGTATCTCCAATTCATATACTGAAATGATAAATATCCTTGACAGACCATAGAGAAGACTTGGTGGAATCTACTCCTCACCTGAATATACTCTTTCCAATACTATGTAGTAACCTCTGCTTTAGTTTTCCTGCTTCATTCCCCTTTTTTTCCATCCTCAACCTAACTGTCAAAATAATCTTGTTAATGTGCAGTATTGACTGAGTCATATCCTTGTTTGAAAAAAAAAAAACTTTACTGGCTTTCTATAACTTTAGAGATAAAATCTAAATTCTTCAGTTTGGCATTTAAAACTCTTCACAATTAGTATTCAGATGTATTTCATATTATTATTCTTTAAACACCATGTTCCAACCAAACTGATCTCTTTACTGTTTTCAAATTTGGGATTGTATGTCTTGCCTCTATCCCCTATTCTAGGAACACAGTCTGTTCCCTCTTCTAAGAATGAGAAACACAGCTTGTTCTCCATTCCTAGCATGCTTTTTCTTTTCCTAGCCTTAGATACTTTAGGTTCCTTCAAAGTTCAACTCAAGTTATCATCCCCTTCAGAAAGATATTCTTGAATATCCTAGTTATGACTGTTCTCTCTCCTTAAATTATCCTTCCCTTCCATCTATTTATATAATTGTCTCTATCCCTTAGTAGGTTGTAAGCTTTGTGAGGGCAAAATCTGTTTTATGTTTTTGTCTTTGTGTCTCCAGATCCTACTCCAATGATTTATACATGAAAAGGCACTTTAAAATCTTTGCTGAATTCAATTATATAATTTTCTAATTTTCATCAAACAGCAAGTCACAAAACTAAAATTGTTTTTCCATCATCATGAAGGATGCCCTAGACAAAATGCAAATGGAAGAGGATTTCCTATGGAGAACCTCCTCATGTTCTTTTTGTAGACAACCTTGTACCAACTGTATCAAACTCTAGAATCCCACAAGAACTTCTCAGAGAGAACCGTGATCAAGGAAAAGAGAACTGACCTAATCATAATACAAGAAAAGTCCAATGGATGAAGGATGGCCAGTGTTCTAGATAAATTGCAGAAACACATCGTGAAACCCGTGTTTATCACTTGTACTGAATGAAGCTAACAACTAGAAAATTAGTTATTAGGGGGAAAAGGACTAGATTGGAAGCAATCAGAGGACCTTGATCTTCAATAGAAATAAAACCCCACTATCTCTGGACCCTGTTACTAGTAAGTCACTGAACCTTCCCAGACTTCAGTTTGACCATTTTTTAAAATTAGGGAGTTTAGAGAAGTTAGTTGGTTATAAAGACTCCAGACCTTGCAATTTATGTGTCAAGGACAATTATAAGACTGGAAGCTGTCAGGATGGAATTTATTAGCCTCAACTCGGAATTTGAACTTGCTATCTTGTTATTATTTTTTTATATTCACTGTTTTTTAAATTAATATTTTATTTTATCTTATTTAATAATAACTTTATATTGACAGAATCCATGCCAGGGTAATTTTTTTACAACATTATCCCTTGCACTCGTTTCTGTTCCGATTTTTCCCCTCCCTCCCTCCAACCCCTCCCCTAGATGGCAAGCAGTCCTATATATGTTAGATATGTTGCAGTATATCCTAGATACAATATATGTTTGCAGAGCCGAACAGTTCTCTTGTTGCACAGGGAGAATTGGATTCAGATGGTAAAAATAACCCGGGAAAAAAAAAATGCAGATAGTTCACATTTGTTTCCCAGTGTTCTTTCTTTGGGTGTAGCTGCTTCTGTCTATCATTTATCAATTGAAACTGAATCTTTGTCAAAGAAATCCACTTCCATCAGAATACATCCTCATACAATATCGTTGTCAAAGTGTATAATGATCTCCTGGTTCTGCTCATTTCACTTAGCATCAGTTCATGTAAGTCTCACCAAGCCTCTCTGTATTCATCCTGCTGGTCATTTCTTACAGAACAATAATATTCCAAAACATTCATATACCACAATTTACCCAGCTATTCTCCAATTGATGGGCATCCATTCATTTTCCAGTTTCTAGGCATTACAAACAGGACTGCCACAAACATTTTGGCACATACAGGTCCCTTTCCCTTTTTTAGTATTTCTTTGGGATATAAGCCCAATAGAAACACTGCTGGATCAAAGGGTATGAACAATTTGATAACTTTTTGGGCATAATTCCAGATTGCTCTCCAGAATGGTTGGATGTGTTCACAATTCCACTAACAACGCACCAGTGTCCCAGTTTTCCCGCATCCCCCCCAACATTCATCATTATTTTTTCCTGTCATCTTAGCCAATCTGACAGGTGTGTAGTGATATCTCAGAGTTGTCTTAATTTGCATTTCTATGATCAATAGTGATTTGGAACACTCTTTCTTTCATATGAGTGGAAATAGTTTCAATTTCATCATCTGAAAATTGTCTGTTCATATCCTTTGACCATTTATCAATTGGAGAATGGCTTGATTTCTTATAAATTTGAGTCAGTTCTCTATATATTTTGGAAATGAGGCCTTTATCAGAACCCTTAACTGTGAAGATGTTTTCCCAGTTTGTTGCTTCCCTTCTAATCTTGTTTGCATTAGTTTTGTTTGTACAAAGGCTTTTTAATTTGATGTAATCAAAATTTTTTATTTTGTGATCGATAATAGTCTCTAGTTCATCTTTGGTCACAAATTTCTTTCTCCTCCACAAGTCTGAGAGATAAACTATCCTATGTTTCTCTAATTTATTTATAATCTCGTTCTTTATGCCTAGGTCATGGACCCATTTGATCTTATCTTGGTATATGGTGTTAAGTGTGGGTCCATGCTATATTCACTGTTTTGTGAATATACAGGTGTACTGTGAAGAACTCCTTTTTTTTTTTTTTTTTTAGTTAAATAAATGTTTTAGGATGTCAGTTCATCTTTTCCCTGATCACTGAAAACATCCTTTATAGAAAACTACAATAATAGACAGTGTCAGTTGGAGTAATAGGAACTTCATCTTGCACCCACATGGTGTTATACTCAGCCAGGCATCTACATTTTGAAAATCTTTTGTTCCATGTGGCTTAGAAGTTATAAATATTTTGGAGATTATAAATATTCATAAAACACTGTTTTTAAGAATTAAAGTCGGGTCTAGCCCATTGTGGACAATAGTTTTGTCTGTGACAATCATCTAGTTCCAATAGAGTTTATTGGTTGAGTTCCCCAGAGTATTCTGAGATTCATTTTTGTAGTTTGAGAATTTGTGGTCTGTCAGGATGTGACAGATAGCAAGCTTCTGATGTACAACTCTAGTCACCAAGACTGGACCTCAGAGTGTTTGGGAGGTACTAAATTTTTACAACTTGTGATGATATATTACTCTTTCTGTGCTGTTTGCTTACATAATCTACATTGATCATTAAGTCTAGGCTCCTTAAAATCCTGCCTCCTGTAGTAACAATGACCTAGACCTAAATTGCTATCATAAACCCTCTTGTTTCTATAAGCAAATACTCATCACATCATCAATTGTTTTTGTTGAAGTAGCATTGGCTGAATTAAATTTCCTTTCTACTCATGTTAGTCATTCCTAATCTCTCTGAAGATTTTGATTAAATTTGACAAATCCAATGGCATTTTCTTGTTATCAGCTTTAATTATTGTGTTATGAAGACATGTCTGCTTGTTCCAAAAGTATTTCTGTAGCAGTTTTTTTTGATTTCTTTGTCATCTTCTCTAGTATTATATTCCTTTATGATGTGGAAACGTTAATATTTATATAGGTGCCTTAAGGTGATTGATTCCATATTTTATTAGTATTATATATATTTTTATTAGAATACTTTCATTTTATAATTCTGAAGGTGTATTGTTAAAACTGCTGTTGTTGTTGGTATTGGTAATTTATTAGGATACTTTCATTTTACAATTCTGAAGGTATATAGTTAGACTGCTTTTGATGGTGGTATTAGTGATTCCAAATGATTTTCCCATTCATCCTTGATTTTAGAATGCCAAGAAATCTTTTAAGGAATTCAGCTGCAGTTTTCTCTTTGACATGCTCCATGATTTGCTCAATGTATCTCACCACAAGATGTGTGTGTGTGTGTGTGTGTGTGTGTGTGTGTGTGTGTGTGTGTTTTGCCTTTATCCATTAGTTCAGTATGTCTGGATTCAAGCTTGAAGCCATCAATCTCTATCTTGTATAAATTAGAACTTTTATATTTATCTGAAGTCCTAATGACATTTTAATATCACTGGAGAAAGATTCCACAAGATGAAGAATCAGGTTAATTTGTATTTTTGCCACTCTATAGTTTGTCATCCATATATAAAAAATGAGTAATAAGATGCTTTGGTTCTGCTTTTTTCTTAATTTGGAAACCATCTTTTTAGGAGAGAGAGAGAACTTTAAATTCATTGTTAAGCAGAACCATAATGGACTTAATTCATCTCCCTAAAAAAGTCATATTTTTATGTGAATTATTCTCAATATTATTGTGTTAGATGCATATTTTAAATAGAAAACCATTTTAGATGGGTGTCAGATATTTAGCATTTTTACTATAAATATTACTATTTGTTTCAGTCACGTATGACTCTTTATAACCCAATTTAGGTTTTTCTTGGTTAAAATACTAGAGTGGTTTGCCATTTCCTTCTCCAGCACATTTTACAGTCAAAGAAACAGAAACAAACAGGATTAAGTGACTTGCCCAAGGTCACAAAGCAAGTAAGTGTTCTTAGGCCACATTGAAACTCATATCTTTATGACTCTAGGTCCAGAGTTTGTTCACTGTGTCAAGTACTATATACTTAGTCTATTTCATAAATTTATAGTTTATTATTCAATCCATGAATGTAGAACTGAGTCAAAGGTTTTGTGATAATCAATAAAGACAATCTAAACATTATTGCACTTTGGGGGCAACTTGTTCAATAATTACACAATGGATACTAAATTGTCCATACCCCAGGGTCTTTTTTTGGCACATGATTTTTGTTCCTCAGTCAATATGTTTTTTGAGGGGAATTGTTTATAGATTTCATTTCATAACACAAACTGTAAATAGTCTTCCATAAATACCTAATTAGCCTGTGCTTATACTATATTTGGAGGAATCACTGATCCTAATATTCATAGGTAATAGATATGTTTTCTGTTAAGAAATGTGGGATTAGACTAACATTTGAGAACAAGCTGGTGAAATGCTTTGCTAGTAATTCATGTGCTACCATGAAGTATTTGAGCCAATATTATGAATTTTCTCCAAACTTTGAAAGACAATTGATGGTGCAGTGGATAAAGCATTGATCCTGGAATTAGAGCAAATACTCTTCAGATACTTTCTAGCTTAATCTCTGTTTCAGTATTCTCAACTATAAAATGGAGATTATAATAGTGTCTACCTCTCAAGGATATTGTAAAAAGGATCAAATGAGGTAAAATTTGTGAAAGTAGTATAATGCTTGACACATAGTCGATACTGTATAAATGTTTATTATCTTCCCTTTACTTCATCCTCTTTCTTCTTTTGCAGGTAGACTACTACTTTTTTTATATGAGGTTTTTATGTCTTGTTAGATCAAACTTGCATTTTCATTGCATCAGACTTCTTGTGACCATATTGACAATCAAAAATTCCCCACAGCCTCTTCCTTTGGAGATTCCCTATAGCTCCTGATTGCTTTACTTCTCAAGTGTGTATAGTAGATTTAATTGATGTCAAATTGCTTATTTGGGCAACTAGGTGGTGCAGTAGATAGAAAGGTGGATCTAGAGTCAGGAAGACCAAGTTTACATTTAGTAGTTGTATGATCCTGGACAACTCACTTAACCCTATTTGCTTCTATAAATGATCTGGACAAGGAAATGGCAAACCACTTCAGTATCTTTACCAAGAAAACCCCAAATGGAGTTGTAACTCCATGTCACACTGTTCAGACGTGACTGAAAAGACTGAACAACAACAAATTACTTACTTTGTTCTTTGTGCAATACTGTCCTTGTATTGTCATAATCTTTTAATGTTTTTGCTTTCCATTACTTAGACTTTTCTAATATTTTTGTTTTGTTTTCTAGATGCCTTTTTGCATAATTCTTTTTTTGTCACTTAAATTGGGTGCTATGATTTTCAAATTTTCTATGGTGTATATTAGCTAGATATTGATACAATCTTCCAGTGCCTTTCATCAGATCTTCAATGGATCTCAGAAATCACTTCTGTTACAGTGGTTTTAATACAGGCCCTTTGGAGTGTTTCTTGAAATTTTCCTTTGAAAAATATTCCTTAAAACTTTGCTTTTTATGGATCTCACCATGGGAATGGATGCCATATGTACTTTTGTGTTCAAATCCTGAAATTTTCTATATTTTCTGTCAAATAATCTTGGAGAATGCATTTGTTCTTGGCATCTATCAAAGATACCAGCCTCACTGAATGATTTTGTATTTGAATAACTCAGTCTCCTAATAACATTTATGAGATTTTTGCTGTTCTATTTTAATTATACTTATCTGCTATTTAAGATCATCTGAAACTTCAGTACTGGTTTTTACATCTCTTTTATTCAGTGGTTTAATTATTGGAGTTTACATTAAGTGAAGATTTTCAATGACCCTGTCAGGGTTTTCTGCTCTTCTCTTTTTAGACATTAGTAGATCATCAGTTTCATCCCTTATATCTAATTTGTGTTTAGGGATGAAGTTATTTCAGGGGATCAGTTTGAATTAGTTAGCAATAAATACACTGTTGGTGACTTGGAACTCAAACTAGCATTGAAAAAAAATGAATATGAAACACTTGTTTATAACCAGTGATATCTGTTTACAATTTTGTTTTGATATAGTATTGGCACACAATGAAAAGATTCCTAAAATGAGGAACAGTTCAATCATACTGTCTGGGATTCTAACCAAATCAATGGTATTGCCAGAGTTCAATTGGAAGAATTTCAAAGTTACTTTAGCAATTTTAGGACACACAAAGTCTCCCCTCTATATCATCCGAACTGGTATTTCCTTGTTTTATTCTTGTGCTCCCTCTGCCCTATCTCAAAACATAGACTTTGGGGTGGGCTTTAATGGACTATTGTTGTTATTATTTTCACTATTAAGTTCTTCTGGTTGGCTTCCTTTGAAAAGAGTTTTCTTGTTAGAACAAAAGTCTGGTTCAAATCCTGGCTCTGCCCTTTTCTATTTGTGAGACCTTGAGTACATAATTTAATTTCTCAAAGTTTTAACTTACATAAAGAGAAAATGACAACAACAAATATCTTTTGGTTTGTAAATTGATTCCCTCATCTGTAAAATGAGAGATTTGGACTGACAATATCAAAGATATTTTTAAAAATTTAAATCTATGATTCTATAATGAATCTCTATTTCCCAAAAATTGCCTTTTAAATGATTTCATTTTAGGAATACAATTGCTTTTGTAACTGAATATATACCTATAGCTATACACACAAATATTCATGCATACATACAACTTCATCTCAAATTGTGGAACTTTCCACATCTGGAATTCTTAATCTGCTTGTGTGTGTGTGTGTGTGTGTGTGTGTGTGTGTGTGTTTTGGTAACTTGATGAAGCCTATAGTTATATAGTAAAATGCACAAAATATTATATATAGAATTACAAATGAAACCAATTATATCAAAATAAGATGTAATTATTTGTCCTTAGCCAGTACTTCTGAAATCTATCCATAGACTCAAGGGCCCCAGGTTAAGAACTTCTGCTCAGATGAATACAGAGAGGACTGGCGAGACTTACATGAACTAATGCTGAGTGAAATGAGCAGAACCAGGAGATCATTATATACCTCAACAACGATACTGTTTGAGGATGTATTCTGATGGAAGTGGACCTCTTCGATAAAGAGAGCCTTAATTGATCAAAGATGGACAGAAGCAGCTACACCCAGAGAAAGAACACTGGGAAATGAATATAAACTGCTTGCATTTTTGTTTTTCTTCCCGGATTATTTCTACATTCTGAATTCAATTCTCCCTGGGCAACAAGAAAACTGTTCAGTTCTGCACACATATATTGTATCTAGGATATACTGCAACCCATTCAACATGTAAAGGACTCTTGCCATCTGGGGGAAGGGGTGGAGGGAGGGAGGGGAAAAATCGGAACAGAAGTGAATGCAAGGGATAATGCTGTAAAAAATTACCCTGGCATGTGTACTATCAATAAAAAGTTATTAAAAATTAAAAAAAAGAACTTCTGCTCTATATAGAAATATATTTCATTGACTTTAGATAATGGATTATAAAATACTATATAGAACTTTGAAAAAAGTAGTATATGCTTTCTGATACACTAATCTTTCTAAAAGCATCCTTTTTTAAAAAAAAATGTTCCTTCTGTCTTTGTGTTATAGAGGTAGATATACACATGTGGGTCATCTTGGTAGAGTCAGCTGGCAACATTTACTTCAAAGCACCTGCTGCTAGAGAGAACATTTCAAGAATTCCATAAATGAAAGGAGCAAATAATGAGAGATCCTATCTGTCCACTTCTGAAGAAAGGAGTTGATTTTCATTTTTTCCCCACTAAAAATGGATAAATAGTTGAGTGAACATTTTTTTTATTATAGCTTTTTATTTAGAAGTTATATGCATGGGTAATTTTATAACATTGACAATTGACAAACCTTCTGTTCCAATTTTTCCCCTCCTTTCCCCCACTCCCTCCCCCTGATGGCAGGTTGACCAATACATGTTAAATGTATTTTCAATGACCCTGTCAGGATCTTCTGCTCTTCTCTTTTCAGACATTAGTAGATCATCAGTTTTATCAGTTAAATATGTTAAAGTATAAATTAAATACAAAATAAATATACATGTGCAAACAGTTATTTTGCTGTACAAAAAGAATCAGACTTTGAAATAGTGTACAATTAGCCTGTGAAGGAAATAAAAAATGCAGGTAGACAGAAATAGAGGGATTGAGAATTCTATGTGGTTCATAGTCATCTCCCAGAATTCTTTCATTGGGTGTAGCTGATTCAATTCATTCCTGCTCCATTGAAACTGATTTGGTTCATCTCATTGCTTGAAGATGGCCAGGTCCATCAGAATTGGTCATCATATAGTATTGTTGTTGAAGTATATAATGATCTCCTGGTCCTGCTCATTGAGTGAACTGTTTTCAAATGATCCAGTAAAACCTAACTTTAGCCTAGTTAGTTAAAACATTTTCATATGAATTTTCATTTATTTAGTAAAATTTCATGAGAGAAAAAAGGAAGGATATAAAATACTGAAGAAGGTGATATGTTTTTTAAAAGTATAAAATTTAAAATTATAGGGTTTAGCAAAATTAAGAAACATGAATATTTGAATATACAAAAAACAGAAAAGAAGATCACAATGGAAATTTTGGAGTTCTTTTTATGACTTTTAAAAATATGCATATTTATTACCAAAGTAAAAAGAATTTGTCTTATTTTTCTGTATCCCTTTTTAAACTAAAGGAATGTATTAAAGTAAAAAAGATGGCAGGTGAAATTATAGTGATAATTAAATGTATATATTTACAAGGCCAATTTATGTCCTAAGGACATAGAAAAAAGGAACTTGCAGTAATTCATAGATGATTCAAAATGTATGTTTGAGTTCTAGTTCAGCCTTTCTATTTGATAAGGGAAGTCCAAAGGGATGAGATGAATTTCCCAAAGTGATAAGCCTGATGAGTGGCAGTGAACTCAGGTGTCTTAATTATGGTTCATGTTCTTCTAAGTCAGTAGTTATTAATCTGGGGTCTGTTAACTTGTTTGAAAAATATTTCAATAATTTTCATTTTTGTTTGCATTGGGGTAAGTGACTTGCCCAGGGTCACACAGCTGGTAAGTGTCTGAGGCTGGATTTGAACTCAGGTCCTCCTAACTTTAGGATGGGTGCTTTATCCACTGAGCCACTTAGCTATCCTTTGATAATTGAATTTCCATATAATTATTTCCTTTGTCATTTTGTATATTTAATTTTGTGCATCTTAAGACATTATTCTGAGAACAGGTTTAGGAGTTTCAGTAGACTGCCAAATGTTCATTAACACACACACACATACACACGCGCACACACACACACACACACACACACACACACACACACAACTTTAAGAATTTCTGCCCCAAATTATGCTGCTCTGGGAGCAATGCTGTAAATGTAGGTAGGAATGAAAAATAAGTAGTTGGATCTATAAAATATCTTAGTGATTACTTCCAAGATGGTGCTCATCCAGCTCAGATTCAGCTCAAGTGAATTCATTCCCTTTTCTTTTTTTTTTTTCTTTATTAAAGCTTTTTATTTTTCAAAACATATTCATGGATAATTCTTCAACATTAATCCTTGCAAAACCTTGTGTTCCAGTTTCCTCCCCCTTCCCTCACCCCTTCCCCTAGATGTCAAGTAATCCAATATATGTTAAATATGGTAGAAATATATGTTAAATCCAAAGTATGCATGCATATTTATACAATTATCTTGCTGATAAAGAAAAATAAAACCAAACCAGAAAACATAAGAAAATAAAATGTAAGCAAACAACAAAAAAGTGAAAATACTATGTTGTGATCCATACTTGGTTCCCACAGGGAAACCTCTCTCTGGGGGCACATGGCTCTCCATCACAGGATCATTAAAACTGGCCTGAATCACCTCATTGTTGAAGAGAGCCACGTCCATCAGATTGACCATCATATAATCTTGTTGTTGCCATGTATAATGATCTCCCGGTTCTGCTCGTTTCAGTCAGCATCAGTTCATGTAAGTCTCTCCAGGCCTCTGTGGAATCATCCTGCTGATATTTTCTTGTAGAACAACAATATTCCATAACATTCATATACCATAACTTATTCAGCCATTCTCCAATTGAGTTTCCAGTTTCTGGCCATTACAAACAGGGCTGCCACAAACATTTTTGTACATATGGGTCCCTTTCCCTCCTTTAAGATCTCTTTGGGATATAAGCCCAGTAGTAACACTGCTTCATCAAAGGGTATGCAGTTTGATAACTCTTTGCATTCCCATTTCTTATACTTGACTTACCTTGGAGATGATGTGGGTTTAGTTCCAGATCACTGAAATAAAGTGAATATTGCAATAAAACAAGTCCACAATTTTTTTGGTTTTCTAATGCATCTAAAAGTTATGTTTGTACTATACTGTTGTTTATTAAGTGTACAATAATATTATGTTCAACCCGGAAAAAATGCCCATATCTTAATTTTAAAATTCTTTGTTGCTAAAAACCGCTGATCATCATCTGAACTTTCAATCAAGTCTTAATATTTTTATAGGTAGAAGGTCTTGCCCTAATATTGGTGGCTGCTAACTGATGATGGTAGACCAAAGAGGGGTGGCTGTGGCAATTATTTAAAAAAAGACAACAATGAAGTTTGTAGTATTGACTGACTCTTCTTTTCACTTGAACATTTAGAAGCATTTATAGGGGTATTAATTGGCCTATTTTCAATATCGTTTTGACACAGGGAATTGGGAGACACTAGGAGAGGAAGAGAGATGGAGATAGCCCATAAGTAGAAGACATCCAAGATGTATTAATTAAGTTCTGTCTTAATTGGGTATAACATCCCAAAATAATTACAATAGTAATACCAAAGATTGCTAATCATAGAACATCATAACAGATATAATAATGAAAAAATTTGAAATATTATGAGAATTACCAAAATGTGGTACAGAGATATGGTATGAGCACATGCTGTTGGAAAAATTTACTCAACCAGGTTAACTGCAGACCTTTACTTTGTAAAAACATAATAGATGCAAAATACAATAAAGTAAAATAGAAAAAAATGCACTGATGACCTCCTAAAAGAAGTCCCCAATGAAAATTCCTAGGGAAAAACAGAGCCAAAAATAGAGCTTCCAGGTCAGAGAAAAAAAAATACTATAAGAAGCCACAAAGAAAGAATTCAGATTCTAAGAAGCTGTGGTCAGTAGCATCCATGATTTAGGAGCCACCACTACAGAGATCTTGGTATATGATATTCTAGAAGGCAAAAGATAGAGGCTTACAGTGAGGAATAATTTGCCCAGCAAAATTGAATATAGTCTGCCGGGAAAAATAGATCATCAATAAAATGAAGGCCTTTCAAACATTCTAGATAAAAATACCAGCGTTTGGAAGAAACCATGAAGTTCAAACACAAGAGTTAAGCAAAAAATAAATGAAGCAAACACAAATGAACCATGAGGAAAGTTTAAACAAGGATAAACTGCTATGTTCTTATATGGAGAGATGATACATATGTCTCCTCTGAACTTTATCATCATTGTAGAGTCTTCATATATAAATAGATTTAAATACATACTTATGTGTAATATAAGTATAAAACAATATATTAAATACAATTTTCTTGCTACATAAATATAATTTATATATAAATGAATTAATTTACATATAATATAAATCACATCCTATACTAAGTTTAATATATGTATACATATGCACACACATATATATATACCTATATTTGTATATACACATCTATATGTGTGTATACAAAGATATACAAACACATAAATTTGGTGGGACTTAATCCAATAATACAGGTACATCCTAAATTCTTCCAGATACTTGATGATCCTGAAAAGGAGACATTGTATACCTAACTTGGGGCAGGTAGGCCAAATATAGATAGAGAGAAATATTGATAGAAAGATGATATTGACATGACCAAGGCAGAAATTTGCTTTGCTTGATTATATGTATTTGTAACAGGAAATTTTGTTTATTTTTCAATCCCAATTGGGGTGGGGGGAATTTGGGGAGGTGGAGAGAGAGAAGGCAGATTTTTGCTGATTTAATGCAATAAAATATAAATATACATTTGATTTTTTTACATTGTCTACAAACTAGGAACTCTCTTATTTGTTTGAATTTGTACCCCAGATAATTATTAGCACCAGTGCCTGCCACAGAGAAAGAACTTAATAAATGCTCTATCTTTCTATCAACCCAGCTGTGTTTACAAGGTTTTCAGTCAGGGCAGGGCAAGCCTCTCCACTGTCCCCTAATCCCCTATTTTTTGATGCCATCTTTCTGGTATAACACAACAGCAAAAACATTCAGGGTCCTTTTCTTCTCCTTTGGTGGCCTTTTTCCTTTCCCCTTAGTAAGTCATCTTCCTTTGTACCTTCTTTGTTCTTTCTCAGTTTCTGGACCTATTCATCACCATGGACTTTGTTCTCTTAGGAGCAGACTCACTTAATTTTCTTCAGTTATTTAAACAGGAAATGAAGGGGGAGGGGGCAAGTATTCCAACACTCCACATGCCTTGTTCACACTTTACTTTGCTTACAGTAAGCCTGATGAGATAAAGAATGCAAACATAGAGCACTTACACTCCTCTGTGTTTAGAGCAGTGACAGTTAGTTATGTCTCCTGGTTAGAAAGAAAAAGAGAAAAAAAATCCACTCACTCATACTTGAAATTTTGTTTAGAGACCAGTCTCTCGTTATTTCATCCGGTTGGATTGCTTATAATAGGCTACAAATGCTGGGCCAGCTGCAATCCTGAACTTCTAGATCCTCATGATTTGAACTCACTAATGTAGTTTGGAGATTTTCCTCTGTTGGTTCTCTTATCAAAAATCATTAATGAAGGAGTCAACTCAGTTCCTTACCTGCAAGTGGAAAAAAAAAAAGGCACAGGATACACTGACTCAGGTTTTGGCTGTTTAAACACTTAAAAAAGTTCCCTCCAAAATACATGGGAGACCTACTGAAGCTAATGCAGAACATCTACACATGTTCCTGTCTAGGAGCGTTCTGGTAAATATTTGACATTTAGTTCTCTGAAAAAAAATATATGGAGGACAGATCTTTTAGTACAATGTATATCATTAACATTTTTCTCATTAACACTTTCTTAAATCTAGACATTCAACAAAACAATACATCAAGCTCTGACTTGTTATATTTGTTAATTTCCAAAGGATAAAATATTCACATTAAAACTTAATAGTCAGTTCCCAGCCAAGCTGGCTCTAGTACACCTCTTCTGTAGTCCATAGGATTCTTCCAGAAGTAGCTCCATAGGGACTCCATTTGGAGTCACGTTTTATTTTTATTTTTAATTTTTGGAATAAAACAAGCAGTTCTATAACAGTATAATAAAAAAGATGATTGCACTTGAAACTGCAAATCTATTATGTATAACTTGATATTCTTTTCAAATTTACAATGAAATTATCATGTAAATTTCTTTTTCCCCTCTTTTCCTTCTCTTTATCTTTGAGATAGTTACCACTGGATACAAATATGTATATGTGTATGATTTTATACATAAAATCATTCTATACACATTTCTATTTATCAATTCTTCCTCTACATACAGATAACATGCCCTTTGTAGTTAATTTGGGTGTTTATAATAGAGAAAATGGTTTGTTCACTCAAAGTTGTTCTTAAAACAATGTGCTATTGCTATACGCAATATTCGTTTGGTTTTGCTCATTTTGCTTTTCATTATTATATGTAAGTTCATGTCTTTCTAAGGTCATTGTGTTCATCATTCCTTATAGCAAAGTAATATTATTGCATCACAATCATATATTGCAACTTGTTTAATCTTTCTTCAATTATTGCCCTGATTTGTAGTATTTGTTGATTTCCAAAAAGTAAATGCTTATACTGAAAATTTTACAATCAGCTCTCACCTAAGTTGGCTGCAGCATACTTTTGCTCTAGACTTTAGGATTCTTCCAGAAGTAGCTTCCTAGTATCTTCCACGTAGATGATGCCATCTTAATAAACTAGTAGGGTCTGTAAATGTGCCAGATTCCCCATTATACTCTTTCATTACAGTCTTGTACACGCTAATGGAGTTAGTGTAGAGTTGTCTTTAAAACTATATATTCTCTTTCTCATTCAAGTGGCTTGGTGAACACCATGGGACAGATCAATAGATCTAGTTCTTATAGAAGAACTTGGTGGATTTTCAAATGTTGAATCTAAATATAATAATAACTGAGACTCTGAAAAATGAAATGTGTAAGGCAATACTTTATTCCTCCACTTCTTTCTCTTAGCTTCTCTTACTTTCTTTAAGACTCAAATAAAAACCCACTCTTTTCAGAAGGTTTTTCCCCACATCCAACTGCCAATGACATTCCCTTTCAGATTACCTTCTTTCTATTCTGTGCATATCTTACTTACTTAGTTATTCACTCATGTACTTAGTTTTTCATTCATTAGAATCTCCCTCATTAGAATGGGAGCTTCTTGAAGGCTGGAATTATTATTATTATTTTATCTTTCTTTATATCTTTAGCATTTATCACAGTACCCGGTCTGTATTAGGCCTTAGTTATATGCTTGTTGACTGACTGACTAAATGTCTTGCCCAGGGTAACAGCAATAAATATCAGATACAGTCTTGGAATCCAGGTCTTTCTTGCTCTTATTTCTTATATCTTAGCCACTGTTAGATATTGTATCCAAAAACATATATTCATACACACATATCTTACCAACAATTAATGGTATCATTTAAAACTACAGAGCCAGTGAAAGGTCTTATAAATAAAGAGAATTCTAAGGAGATTGTTAAAACTGTTCCTGAATGAAACAAGGTGAATTGTGTTTTCCTTTTATTTCTTAACATTAAATCAAATGAACTTGGGTGAGATTTCATTTAGCCTGCTTTTTTCTATGTTGAAAAAAAAAACATTTCTTATTTCAATTCTGAGAATTATGTAAGTTTTTGTTTATCTCATCCATGATCTTGTTTTTTTTTTTTCCTTTAGCTTTTTAATCATTTATTTCACAGAGTTTACAAGTGCACTCTTGGCTACATTTTCTCTTAATATTCAAAAAGGCTAATACTCTGTGTTTCTTGACTGAAAAATAAGGAAGATTCATTGTATTTAAAAAAATCAGTCACTTGCTTCAGATGTTTTGTTAGGACATTTCTATGTAATTAATACCCAGATTTCAAGAGTAGTGCTAGCCCTGATGAAATTGGAACTGTCAGGGAAATCTGATTCTGGATACAAAGCACATTTTTCCCCCCTTCTTTTCTGGAAGATCAACAGTAGAAGCCAGTATCCTTATTTTTCAAATAAGATCAACAATAGAAGCTGGTATTTTTATCCTTTGATCATCATCATCAGCATCTTTCTTGGGTTTGCTTTCAAAAAAATTTTCCTTCTTAACCAAAAAATTCTCAGTTAAATATTCCTGTAGTCTGGCCATTCCCAGGAAAAAAAAAGGATGCATAACTGAATGGAATAAATTAGTAAAGTGGATATATCTCTGAACTATATGTGCGAACTTTCAACTTTGCTTGGAAACTTTATTATAGTCTCACTGGCTCCCTCATGTTAACAGCTAGCTGGCTGGGTATGGCAATTTACTGACAACGGTAGTCAGAGTCTGTATTGTATTGAGTTTCTGAGAGGAAACTAGATCATAAGATGACATTTCAGAAGGAGAACAGTTATTGAGTCAGTGTGGTGGCAAAATAGTCATTGAAATGACTCTTAGATATCCTTAAATCCCAAGGATTCAATACTGATCACTCACAGGAGTGAGGTTCAGATCTGCCCAATGTAAACAAGTGGTACAGAGAACAACCAGAGTCCCTAAAATGTCTTCTCTGATTTGAATAACACCACAGATACTGACAAAAATTTCAGTCTATAAATAGAGTTTCTCAGCTGAAGGAGAAGGGAATGATATTGTAGAGGGGAATGACTTTTGTCTTTGAATCCTCAGAAAAGTGAATTCTCTAGATATTAAATAATTCCTGCCATCAAGACGCTTATATTCTACTGTGAAAATAGAGTAACAGAAAAACTATCTAATGGTAAAGGCAATGCCATTATATATTGAATCTCAATGATTAAATCTTCCCCAGAATTTACATTGTATTCTTATGTATTATGCAGAGGAAGAAAATGTTTTGAGTGGTGCTGACTTTTGCAAAGAGATATCTTACTGTTAATGTGACAATATGTGTAGCTGAGTTTGTAGCTTCTATACCCAGAATTCAATTTGACAGAAATTATTTTTGTCTAAACACATTCCTTATTATCTATCCCAGCCTGCCAACGTGAGCGCTTATTGGTTGAGCCAAAGAAACTTCTGTCTAAACTCTGTTGCTCTGTCATTCTGACAAAGAGTAGTTCAGAATATATTTGCGCTGTGTTGTTCAGATCCTTATTTTTCTTCTTTCCTTAACCTCAGGCATCTATTGTGGTGTTTCTAGAAAAAAAATTGAAAAACAGGGAATCTAGTCAAGATAGCAGATAAAGTAAAGCAGGAAAAAAGGTATAAAATTTGTACTTCTATGTATTATCTCTGGTGGGAAATAGGCTTCATAATATGTTCTTGCAATATGTGATGATTTTTGTTTTTTGGATTGACATAACCAAAGAATGTACCAATATTCTGGCCATGAGCCCTTCAGGCCCTGGCTAGGCAGGCCTCTAGACAGCAGACTTAATCTGTCACCTACTATTTATGGACCTTTACAACTTGGAAGGACTCTCCAGAAATCATTTTCTGTTGGCACAATGTTCCAGAACTCAAAGTATTCTTCATATCATAATGAGCTATTAGAGATTGACATTATGAAAGTTTTAGTGTGTTAAACTGGGAAATAGTTTTAAGAACAGCTTTTTTTTTTGAGAGGGACCAGGGAAAAAGATTTTAAAAAATAATTACTCACATAAGGAAGTTATAATTCTATATGTTATGAGTTTCTAGTTTAAGAACCCCTGCTATAGAGTATTAAGACACTATAGACAGGTAGCACCAGTCATAGATTTAGAAGGGAGAAAAGACTTAGGACTCATTTCATTGAAGTGGAATTTCATTGAGGCTCAGGCTAAAAAACTTTCCCTGTTACGAGAAACTTTCCCTGTTCATAGAATTGGTGTATTAGAAGAAGGGTTGATACCCAAATCTCTTCTGATTCAAAATCCAGTGCTTTCCCAATTTTACCACATTGTAGGGATTTGAATGAATTAAGTCCTAAGTCTTTTTTCGGTTCTAAATTAGTACTCTGGTGCTACCTGCCTATAGTGTCTTAATTCTCTGTAGCAAGGGTTCTTAATCTGGGGTCCATGGATTCACCTAAAATGTTCTGATAACTTTATTTCATTGTAATTAATTTCCTTTTTAATCTGTTTATTTAGAAAAATTATTCTGAGAAGGCGCCCACAGGTTTCACCAAACTGCCAAAGTTTGCCATGACACCAAAAAGGTTTAAAGTCCCCAGCCTGAGTCTTTCTCTGTAGTTAGAAAGTTGCTGAATGCAGAAAGTATGCTTTTGTCTTTAACAGCATCAATATGACCAGTTGAAAAGTAAAATAAAATGATGAAACAAAACCAAAATCAGTAAATTGCTTGGTGGTTTTTTCCCACACCATTGTAATTGATTTGATTGACTTATTTCACTGAATTTGCTTGCTTAAAAACAAACTGAATTTTCTAGTGGTACTTTCTTTGATAGAGTTTTTGAGTTGAACTTCACTTGCAAGAAATTCAAGTTTAAATTCAAAACAAATCAACAGTGTAGTATGGAATATAATAAAGACTAGCACCATCATAGGATGCAGACAGAGAATTATGGAATCTAGGTTGAGGGGGTGAGAATCCTACTATATTCAATCTTCATTAAACCATATTTCTTACATTATGTTTTATTTTAGGTATTACATTAAGAAGCTGGTGAGTGTCCACAAAAGGGGAACAGAATGGTGCATGATTTTTATCTCAGATCCTACAAAGGAACTGAGAATATTTTTTTTTCCTTTCTTGAAAGCTTTTGATACATTTTGCTTGACATAATAAATACTCCAACAAACTCATTTGCCATAACCCCCCCCTCCCCAAATATTAGGGAATCAGCTTAATAGAGGAGAAGGTATTAGTCCTTTTCCATCCTTTGACTTTATGGTGCTGAGAGTGACATTGTAATTGGTATGATTTCTGCTGTCACATTATGCTAACTTCATTTGCAGTTTGGTACTTGTCATGTATACTGCTTCTTTGCATTGGCTTTCTTCAATCTATTATTTCATGTAGTATGTCTTTTCCTCCCCATCTCCTCCTCCTTCCATTCCTTCCTTCCTTCCTTCCTTCCTTCCTTCCTTCCTTCCTTCCTTTTTTCCTTCCTCCTTCCTTCCTTCCTTCCTTTTTTCCTTCCTCTCTCCTTCCCTCCTTCCCTCCTTCCCTCCTTCCCTCCTTCCCTCCTTCCCTCCTTCCCTCCTTCCCTCTTCCTTCCTTCCTTCCTTCCTTCCTTCCTTCCTTCCTTCCTTCCTTCCTTCCTTCCTTCCTTCTTTCCTTCCTTTCTTCCTTCTTCCCTCCCTCCTTCCCTTCCTCTTTTCCTTTCTTCTTCCCTTCCTCTTTTCCTTTCTTCTTCCCTTCCTCCTTTTCTTCCTTTTTTCCTTCCTTCCTTCCTTTCTTCCTTCCTTCCTTCTTCCTTCCTTCCTTCCTTCCTTCCTTCCTTCCTTCCTTCCTTCCTCCCTCCCTTCCTCTTTTCCTTCCTTCCTTCCTTCCTTCCTCCTTCCTTCCTTCCTTCCTTCCTTCCTTCCTTCATCCTCTCTTCCTTCTTTCCTTCCTTCCTTCATCCCTCCCTCTCTTCCTTCCTTCTTCTTCCTTCCTCCTTTTCTTCCTTCCTTCCTCCCTCCTTCCTCCCTCCTTTCCTTTCTCCCTCCCTCGCTGCTTTCCTTCCTTCCTTCCTTCCTTTTTTCCTTCCTCTCTCCTTCCCTCCTTCCTTCCTTCCTTGCTTCCTTCCTTCCTTCTCTTCCTTCCTTCCTTCCTTTCTTCTTTCCTTCTTCTCCCTTCCTCCCTCCTTCCTTCCTTTCTTCCTTCTTTCCTTCCTTCCTCCCTTCTTTCCTTCCTTCCTCCCTCCTTCCCTTCCTCTTTTCCTTTCTTCTTCCCTTCCTCCTTCCTTCCTTCCTTCCTTCCTTCCTTCCTTCCTTCCTTCCTTCCTTCCTTCTCCCTCCCTCCCTCCCTCCCTCCCTCCCTCCTTCCTCCCTCTTTTCCTTCCTTCCTTCATCTCTCTCTCCCTTCTTTCCTTCCTTCCTTCCTTCCTTCATCCCTCCCTCTCTTCCTTCCTTCCTTCCTTCCTTCCTTCCTCCTTCCTTCCTTCCTTCCTCCCTCCCTCCCTCCCTCCCTCCCTCCCTTTCTTCCTCCCTTCCTCCTTCCTTCCCTCCTTTCCTTTCTCCCTCCCTCGCTGCTTTCCTTCCTTCCTTCCTTCCTTCCTTCCTTCCTTCCTTCCTTTTTCTTTATTTCTATCAATCATTCATTTATTATGAAAATGCTATGTACTAGGCACTGTGCAAAGTGCTTTAATTAATTATCTGAATTCTTCATATTCTTCATGGTATATATTTTATTATGTACATATACAATTATTTTTTCCACCATCCACCAATCGGGGGCACATAATTTGTTTCCAGCTTTTTGTTATCAAATATAATACTCCCCTAAACTTGCCTCTCTTCTTGCTGCCAATAACCTCCTTAAGATTTTGTCCTAGTGATAGTATCTGGGTCCATTACACTTTTCGTAATTTTTGTGGTTGCCTAATTCCAAATTGTTGGGTATTTTAAAAAATGGAATTGGAGCTATTTAGCCTGGAGAACATGATGGGGGCAGACATGAAAGTTGTCTTTGGGCATCTGAAGAACTGTCATGTGAAAGGGAGATTAAATTTGGCTTCTTGGCCCCAGAGGGTAGAACTATGAACCATGTTTAGAAGTTGCAAAGGAATGAGTTTCAGCTTGATGTAAGGCAAACCTTCCTGACAATCAGAGGTTTCCCAAAGTAAAATGGGCAGCCCTTTGTTGTTGGGGTCTACTTTGTCTGGATTGGAACATAGGATGTCTGAATTCCTTTCCAATTCTGAAATTCTGTAAGTGAATGCAAATATTTTTACACTTAACATTCTTTTACTAAGTTTGTTGGGATACTAGAGCAATAGTTACATTGGGAACTCCCAGTGAGAAAAGTCCCTCTACCAATGCAGTTCAGCATTGAACTTAAAGCCTTAATGAATTGTCTGGGGGCACTGAGAAGTTAGGTGATTTGTCCAGAGTCACAGAGTCAGTACATGTCATAGGTGGGATTTGAATGGAGTTCTTACTGACTATTCAATATGGCAAACTACCTCTCCCTTATTATTGTAATTATAGGTCATAGTTTCCATTCCTTTTTTTCCTTCTTCTTCCAGTTTGTCTTGTATACAAATGGGTGAAGCCTGTAATCATATTTTGTCCTACCTCAGCTCCAGCATAAAATTTCACTGGTCTCCCTAAGTTCAACAGGAGCAGTCCCAACAACTCTATCCACCCACATACATGGGAAGAGACTATTTTAGATCCATGATAAAAAAGACAGATTCATTTTGCTTAAATGATTGATTGCCTGCATTTCCATCTCTGGTCCTAACTTATACATAGATCTCTTACTAAAAATTTCAGTAGCTCTTTCTCCTATTCCTTGCATTTTGGTGGAGAGGAATACTTGGTTATACGCCCTGAGATAGATTTTCAGGAAATCCTCTTCCCCAAAAGACATACTTTGTCTAAGGATTCAGTGTCCTTTTGCCATTTATGTATAGATGGCCCTAAATAAAAAGTCCCAGGATTCCATTGTGAAAAATAGATAGGTCTAAGCAGTTCTTAAGAGAAGTGAGATTTCTTAGCCATGCAATTCAATTCAATTCAACAAGCATCTGACTACTCTAAGGTAGTCATTGTGCAGGTGCTATGGATGCAAATACAAAAAACTCCACAGCATCCTTGAAGACATAACAGAGAAATAAGTAAATACAGGATAATTTCATGGGGGCTGAAGCATTAGCAATTAAGAGAATTCGAGCAATTTAGAGCTTCCAAGAGATAAAAGTGATCAGGGAGAGTTTTCCTGATGTGGGAAACAATGCAATGTCAAAAAGTCAAAATGTAGAATATTATGTAAGGGAAAAAGAGTAGATGGCCCAGTTTGGATAGAAAGAAGAGTGTGTGAAGGGAAACAATATGCAATAAATCTGGAATGGTAGCCTAGAGCACTTCATGTGGGGCTTTAAATGCCAAACTGGGTTAGAGGTGGAGAATGTGACCATGGCAGAATATTCTAGGTCTATATTTCCCCCTCCCTCCCTTCTATTTCTATCTGGTTCTGAAGCATGGCTACCCGATTTATGTTCTATCCTCAAGGCAACAGGGAGCCAACAGCCCTAGGAATAGAATGAGAAAATTTGGGGGGCAGGGCAAAGCAAATGAAAGCAATCTGTCTGAGTATCTTGTCTGTACTCAAGCTTAATGAAATTTTAGAGTTCAAGTAGTTACTGTCTTCCAAGTGAGGGAATGATGGAGACTAAACATTTTTAACCATATCATTATATATTGTTTTCTTTTCAAAGAGTGCTAATTTTAGTGGGATGTCTTCTTATTAGATTATATTCAGGGCAATATGGTAATATAAAAGCAGAAGGAAGCCATAACAAAAATTTACATTTTCTCCTGTAACTTCATTGAACTTTTGATGTCCCCTTGGGCACAGACTGCCTAGGCCAAATATAATTTAAGACTTACCATATCTTGCACAAGACTGTTGGCGCATCTACCACTCTATTGTGTGTGATTCATAATCTTATGATAATCATCCTAGAAAACACTGGAGGTGGCTGAAGTAATTATAGCAGGCCATGTCCGTGCCAGTGTAGACATGCCTTGAAATATACAGGGTGTCCCTCCTCAGATTAGCAAGGGGAAGGTTCAGAGGAAGACAAGTAGGTGTTCTTTGGTAAGCAATTAAGTATGTACCATTAAAATGTTAAGCCTTTGGTGGATCTGAGGATGATCTTGAGTATTAATAATAGCTTGGATTTATGTAGGACCTTTCCTGTCATGGAGCTCAAAGCTTCTTCCATGCCTGTAATCTGTTTATGGGTGGTGTGAAGCTTTGTTTTAAAATTTTCTCAAAGCATTCATCCATGAATCACACTGATTTTTATGGGTGGAATACTGATAGAAAACATGGGTAAAACATGCCATGTCTAGGAAAAGGTCACATTTGAAGGCCAGAGAGAATCAGTATCTCAGAGACTCAGAAATTATCACTTGAGACCTGAAAAAAAATCCCATTTATGTCACACCTAGAAAGTAGTCATTAGCCTTTAGTTTAATAACCCCACTGAGGGCAAGCTCACCACCTCACAAAGCAGTGTATTCCTCTTTTGGATACCTCTAAATGTTTTTTCTTATATAAAGCTTAAGTTTATTTCTTAGTACCTTCCATCCATTTTTCTAATTTTGCCTTCTGGGGACAAACAGAAAAAATTTAATCTTTTGTTTTTTGTTTTTGTTTTTGTTTTTAGTAGAATGATTCCCTCTTGGTTTTTTCATTTTTAGTCTAAAAAGCCCCTCCTTTTCTTTTCAAATGATCCTTATGCGGAATGAATTAAATATAAGTTCCTTAAGGGCAGGGGTCAGTTTCATTTTTTGTCTTTTTATCCCTATACATGCTACATTATGTTATTTAGTGCTTGGCATGCCATAGGTGATTAAAAAATATGTGTTTATGCATTGATGAACTTGGTGTCTTTCATCATTCTGATTGTCCTCTGTTCTTTAGATTTTTAGTATCCTTTCTGAAAAATGGTGTTTATAACTGAATACAATACTCCAGCAAAGGGTTTGGATCAGACCAGGCAAAATGATGGTGAGAATATTACTTCTCTAGTCCTGAACTCTGTGTTCCTATTAATGCACTTTAAAATTGCATTAGCTTTCTTGGGAACACTCAAAATTAGTAGTCTCTTTCCCCAGCGAGTGCAATCATTCTCAGTGCCATTTAATTCTTAATCTTCTACTCAATCGATTAAAAAATTGATTTTGAGTGCTTACTCTGTGTCCAGTAGTTATTCTTTTGCCATTCTGACTATATCCCAAAATCCTAAAGATCTGTGTTTTCTTGGATCAACTGTCATTTAGAATTACCTCTGTTAAAATATATTTAATTTGGATATATAAGATGTGTGTGTGTGTGTGTGTGTGTGTGTGTGTGTGTCCATGTAAGCTGTTTGTGCATATGGGTTATCTAAACATACAGATATACAACTTGTAGAAGGTATAGATTGATATGATCTGAAGTCTGGATCACCTCTGATGAGAGCCGAGGGCAATGCTACCCCTAGCATGTTGGCTGAGGAGAGAGGACAGTCTGGAAGGCAGTTTCTAATCTAGAGTATTTATTACTGGTCTAAGAGCACATAGATTCTGAACAAAAACTATTTCCGTAGAAACTGCTAAAGGAAGAATGGGAGGGCTATTTGTGTTTACAACAATTGGCTTGTCCCCTTCTCACTAAACATTGATTACACAAAGCAAACCACAAATAGTGAATATAGAAATAAATCTATTTATCGAAGGTAACAGGAAATAGAGAAAATCTACCTATTAGAGTATACCAGAAATTATTTAAGAATAAACAAGATCTTTTCAGGGAAAGAAATAAGATAATGGTTCACATCAAGAGAAGCTCTAGTCTCACGCAAGGGGAAAATGTCTGAAGTGTTTAGGCAAACAAGCTGGAGATAAGGGATGTGCTGAGGAGCTGGCCTTCTCCATATGTCTGCAGCTTTCAAAGTCTGTCTGTCTGTGTTCATGCCTTTCTCCCTGCCTGCCTGTCTGTCAGTTTTTCTGTTAGTTTCTCAGCTCTAGGGTTAGTCCTAAAGAGGGTTTACTATCTTGCCCTAAACATCCAGTCCTAACAGTTACCGTCATATATGTAGAGTGCTGTTTCACATATGCTCACCATTCTACTAAGTAAGAGTTTCCTTCTGTATACTCAGCAACATGCAAAATGTCTCAGGTTTGCAAATTTGGGTTATTTAGATCTCAAATTTTCAAAATTTACCACCCTATATAGAGGTTTTGGAAGAGTTAGTTTATATTTTTAAAATTAAAGATGGAAGTTCCTCTTTCATGCATTCTATTCTGTCTGAAATTTGGAATGACCCAGATAGAGTTGTATTTAATTTATTCTCATTAACTGGCCAACTTTTTATTTTGTTATCCTGTTTAGGAGAGATCTCTTGAATTTGGGTTATTTCTTCTTCAATACAGAACCTCTTTCTGTGTCTTTCTTTTCCCCTTCCCCTTCCTTCTCCTCTTCTTCCTTCCCCTCCTTCTCTTTCTCCTCCTTCTCCTCCTTCTTCTTTTCTCCCCCTCCTTTTTTCTCCTTCTCCCTCCTCTTCTTCCTCCTCCTCCTCCACCTTCTCCCTCCTCCTCTTCCTCTTCCTTCTCCTCTTCCTCTTTCTTTTTCTTCTTCTTCCTTCTTCTTCCTGAATTAAGTGACTTATTTATAATTACATTATGAGTAAGAGTGAGTGCTGAAATTTGAATCCAGTTCAAGTTTCCTATTCTTTCCACTATGTTTCTTTTTGTTTTTCTTTCTCAATATTATTTTATTTTCCAAATACACATAAAGGTAGTTTGCAACATTCATTTTTGTAAGATTTTGTATTCTAAATTTTTACCCTTCCCTTCCCCTCCCTAAGACAGCAAGCAATTTGATATAGATTAAACATGTACAATCCTTTTAAACATATTTCCTTATGTCATGTTTTCACTATGTTTCTTAAAAACCCAGCCTCTTGAATCTCCAAACTATGGGGTGTCTAACTTCTTTTTCAATCAAATAAATGCTCTCTCCAGACCAATGTAAATGAGTCAGTGTTTTTCATAAACATGACCATATGATCTAATGTTTCTTACTGTTTAGGAAATTATTGAGTTATGTCCTGAAGGTAGAAGTTGCAACTAGTGGCACAAATACTTTCAAAAGAGAGAAATTCCTCATGGAAAAAAAATACCCCATTTCTATAATCTGAGAGATGCTGAAAATTTTGGTCACATTGTTCTCTCCAGCTATTAGGCTGTGTTTAATTTTCTTAATCAGATGACTGAAGGTCCTCCCTCAGACATCAACAAAGACGACAAATGTTAAACTTAGCTAAGGAAGAACTGGCTCAAGCTATGATTTACGCTGGAAAAAGGAGACCTTATCCCAATTTAGCCATAAAATTTGGAGGATCACATATAAGCATTGCAGAACTAAATATTTTGCCATCTACCTGACAAAACAACCATCTACTTGTGCAAATTAAACAATGTCTTGTGTGTTAAGTCTAGTGGGAGCTGGCATCTTTCCTCCTTTAGTAAGAATGAATGAGTTTATAATTGTGTAGTGAAATGTAGGACCATAATCTGATTGAAAAATAGGAGTAAAGATGCAATAGGAAAAAAAAGGGCCCAGTAAGGAGGAACAATGATTTGTCAGAATGGATTGAAAGATGGGAATGCAGATTGAAATGCCTCAGATGACCAAGATGATAGTATGAGGTTAAAAGGGATAATAAAAGAAAAGGGAGATCAAAGGTGGTCAGACTCCAAAAGGCTGGCCCTTGGGAAGGTCGTGATGTCCCTACTGATCTAACAGAAACTTTTGAGAACAGATGTCTAATCTACTGGAAATTCTGAAGCAATGAAGAGAATGCAGGAAGATAGTAGGAAGAGCTCTTTATCTGTCCAAAAACCATAATTATGTCCTGAAGAAGTGATTATTAAAATAGGAAAAAATGTTTAGATGAAGTGAATATCTTTGAAAGCAAAGTTAGAGAAATGGTTACTCTTCATTCCTGGGAGGTACTTAAGCAAGGAATTAATTTCAAAAAATGTCAGATAAATTCTTAATTGGATTTTTTTTTCTTCTCTAAATGGCTTTCTTGTCTCCCCAAATACCAATACAAATGAGCTGGGTTAAAACCAGAAGGATCCAGAGAAGTTTGACTTCCCCAACGAATTTAATTTAAGTCTTTGAGTCTTTACTGATGAATATTAGTATACCCAGCCTGTTATTTCTCCTCTCTGGATTTCAGTTTTCTAATCTGTAAAATGAGAAATTTGAATTAGCTTCTGTCTCTTCAAATAACTGGTTATTTCATTCAAATTGGCCATCAATTTGACAGACAGCCGATGAAGCTGGTCATAGTTCTGATTACAGTGAAAAAACCTGTGTGATGTATTAAAACAGAAGTATAGCACAAGGCCACTTTCCTTCCACTATCTTCCTTTTAAGATCAGCTTGTACATTAAAATTCTATTGCTGTTAATTATCATACCTCTGTGATTGGTAAAGAGATCAAATGTGTGGTGACTGAGATAGATTCAAGGCTCTTTTGCCTTTCTCATTGTGATGACTATTCTCTAAGAAATAATAATAATATCAATATGTTTATTTTTATCCATTTTCCATTTCATGCATATTCCCAATGAATAAGTTTCTTTAAAGTCTTTTTATGGTTCAAACATCAGAGTGATAAATAAATAAATAAATAGCACAAATCTAGCCTGACCAATGCCTTTCTGCTTTTCAGATTTTATTGTTTCATCTTAGCTCTTCCCATTGATTTTTAAATTATAATGATATTTATTATAGCCCCCTGTTTCTCCCCCAACTCCCCCTTTCGTGTAAAAGTCAACCAAGTACAAAGGATTGTATAAATTGTTATGGTTCCTTTCCATAAAAATGACAGGAAGTGTTCTTAAAACATTATCTTGGTCTTTCCAAACTAGTCCAAATGTACATGGAAAGGATTGCCTGAGAAAGATCATTGCCTCTTTTAAACGAGTGATCCATTAAAAATCCTTGCAGTTCTCCATATGTATAATGGGAAACCATCTGTCCAATTCATATTATGCAAAATTATGTACCTGTTTCTTGATGTTTACAGCAAATTAATAAAAATCATCTGTGCATGCTGGCTGAATTAGCCAAGCATTCTGGACTCAAGTTTAAAGACATTCATAAACATATGCTTGTGTACACAGATGCATAAACAACAAGGGATGGCTCTTTTCCCCCATGTGGGAGTATTTTAACATTTCAAAGTCAACCAAGAAAGAAACATACAGAAGTATGTACAGCTGGGGAGCAGTCTCATTTTTCTTCCCTATTCCAGTAATGGTATATAGATTCCCATTTTTTTTCTGAGTTTGTTACTGAATTCCAGTAAAATCTTGATGTCAACAGAAGACTATATGTAGTGAGTGACAGATTAATTTGGTATTTTTGTAATCATGAGATATCTTAGTAAAAAATGTAAAGGTTGAACTCTTTTCAGTTTGACATAAAAATCTATAAGTTCCATCTTAAAAGCATGCCCTTCAAAAATGTTACTAATGGATTTTTATCTTTTTACAATATGATTATTTTGTAATAATATTTTCCTCAGAGTATTTTCCTTTATAACAATAAAAAACCTCTAATACTTAAACAAAACTATCTAAAGTGACAGCCACCACTAAAAAAAAATAAAACTTTGTTACCCCATAGACTATCTATCATGAAGGAGCATCCTCACAAGTTGGAATCACTATTATTTTTTCCTCTAATTACAAGTCAAAGCAGTTTTTAACATTCCTTTAAAATTTTTTTGAGTTCCAAATTTTCTCACTCCTTCCCTTTCCTCCTTTCTCCTTGAGAGGGTAAGCAATTTGATACAGCCATGTTGTTAAAGAAAATACAAACTAAAAAAAAATGTAATAGTTAAAAAAAAGTTTTCTTTGATCTGTATCTAAACTCTATCAGTTTTTTTTTCTTCTGGAAGTGTATAGCATTTTTCATCATAGGCTCTTCACAACTGTCTTGGATCATTTTATTGCTGACAATAGCCAAGTCATTTACAGTTGATCATTATATAACATTGTTGTTCCTGTATAAAATGTTCCCCTGGTTTTGCCCACTTCACTTTGGATCAGTTCCTGTAAATTCTTCCAGGTTTTTCTGAAAGTATTCTGTTCATCATTTCTTCTAATGCAATAGTATTTCATCATACTCATGTACCTTTACTTATTCAACCATTCTCCAATTGATGGATATCTCCTCAATTTCTATTTTTCTTTTGCTACTAGAAAAAGAGCTGGATAAATATATTTGAACATTTAGGTTCCTTTCCTTTTCCTTAAAAAAATATCTTTGGGAAACAGACCTAGCAAAGATATTGCTGAGTTAAAGGATATGCATTGTTTTTAGCCCTTTGGATATAGTTCCAATGACTCTCCAGATAATTTGGATCTTATTCTCTTCAGAATTGGCTCCATCAGTAGTGCTCTAATGTCTCAATTTACTCACATCCCCTTCAACATTTGTTATTTTCCTTTTCGGTCATGTTAGCCAATCTGATGGATATGAGGTGGTACCTCAGAGTTGTTTTAATCTTCATTTCTCTAAGCCAATAGTGATTTAAAGCATTTTCCCCATGATTATAAATAACTTTGATTTTTTAAAATCTGTTCCTATATTTTGATTATTTATCAATTGGGGAATGACTTCTAATAAATTTAACTTAGTCTTCTATATATTTGAGAAATAAGGCCTTCATCAGAGAAACTTGCTCTAAATCTTTTTTCCACGGTTACAATTATTGTATATTTCCCTCTATGCTATTTTCCTATTTACTTTATTTCTCCTTTCACCTTGTCCCTCCTCAAAAGTGTTTTTAGTTCTGACAACCATCTTCACCAATTCACCCTCCTTTCACTCATTCTCTCTTCCTTATCTTTCCCCTTCCTTTTCTACTTACCTGTAGAGTAAGGTAGCTTTCTATCCCCAACTAAGTGTGTATGTCACTCCCTTTTTGAGCCAATTCTGATGAGAAAAGGGTCTAAGCATTGTTGGCCACTCCTTTATTTTCCTTTGTACTGTACTTTGTGCTCTTTCATGGTTCTTTTGGGTGAGATAATTTTCTGTATTTTGTTTCTCCTGATGCATTTCTCCTTTTCACCCCTTAATAGATATCATCCCATCATATTGATTTCACACCTCTTTCTTCTGTCCATGTATACTTCTTTTAACAGCCATAATAATAAGGTTCTCAATAGTTACAAGTATGATCTTACTATATAGCATTGTAAATAATTTAGCTTTACTCAGTCTCTTATAATTTCTCTTCCTTATTTACCTTTTTTGTGTTTCTCTTGTCTTGAGTATTGCATTTGAAAGTCAGTTTTTCTGTTTCAGGAATACTTAATAGTCTTATATTTCATTGAATATTCATTTTTACTCTTGAAAGATTATATTAAGTTTTGCTGGATGGGTGACTCTTGGTTATAATCTTAGTTCATTTGTCTTCTAGAATATCATATTGCAAAGCCTCCAATCTTTTAATGTAGAAGCCATTTAATATTGTGTTAATTTGAATGTGACTCCATGATATTTGAATTGTTTCTTTTAGCTATTTGCTAGATTTTTTTGCTTGACTTCAGAGCTCTAGAATTTGACCATAATATTCCTGGGAGTTTTCCTTTTGAGATTTCTTTCAGGAGGTGATTGATGTATTCTTTCAGTTTCTATTTTACCCCCTGGCTTCATGATATCAGAGCAGCTTTCCTTGATAATTTCTTGAAAGATGATGTCTGGGCTCTATTTTGAAAAATTATGGCTTTCAGATAATGCAATAATTCTTAAATGACTTTTTCGCAATTATTTTTGTCAGTTGTTTCTTCAATGAGCTATTTCACATTTTTCTTCTCCTTTTTTATTCTTTTGATTTTGTTTGATTGTTTCTTGATGTCTTATGAAGTCATTAGCTTCCACTCGCCCAATTCCAATTTTTGAGGAATTGTTTTCTTTAGTGAGATTTTAACATTTTTTTTCAATTTGATCAATTCTTCTTTTTTAAGGAGTTCTTTTCTTCAGTGGATTTTTTTTTTTTGCCTCTTTTTCCATTTGGCCAATTTTAATTTTTTTAAGGTTTTATTATTTTTTGTGTCACCCCCCTCAATTTTCCCTTTATCTTTCTTACTTGATCTCTAAGATCCTTCTTTTTACCTCTTCCAGGAATTTTTTTTGGGGGGGAGGGGAGATTGAGGAGGGCTCAGGCCAAGCCACATTTTTCTTTTAGACTTTGGATGTAGTTGTTTTGATTTTGTTGGCTTCTTCTGAATTTGTGTTTAATCTTCTCTATAATGATGTTTCATGGTCAGGTTCTTTATTGCTTTTATTGTTATTGTTTGCTCATTTTACAGCCTATTTTTTCCTTACTTTTAACTTTATGTTAAGGTTATGCTCTGCTCCCAAGGTGGAGGAGACACAATACCGAGGTTCAGGTTTTTTGTGCTGCTATTTTCAGAGCTAGTTCTGAATGTCTATAAGTTTTTAGTTCTCCTGAGATGATTTGATCTGAGGAGAGACGTGTTTACTGCTCTCCATGATCTGATCTGGGAGCAACCATAAGCATTCTTTTCCACTTTGGAACTGTGACCAGGGCCCCTTATTCTCTGTAGCTGCTTGTTCTAGTGTGCACTAAAACTAGCTCTTTCTTGCCAAGGGAGTGTCATTGGAACCGTGTATGGGCATTACAACAGAATCCTGCACCTAATGTCAGCAAAAGGTCCCCTGTAATCTCCTTTTGGCCTGTTGCCTGACCCCCTTTCTATTTGCAGACTGAGAGGTCAGGAACTTGCTGGCATCAAGGTCTGTTGCTGGCATGCTGCAAACAGCTTGTGCTTGATTGTACTCCACTTTTACTCCAGTGAGACAGATCTTTCTTGCCAACTTTTTAAGTTGTCTTGAGTTAGAAAATGGGCTCATTCCATCCTTTTGTTGGTTCTCCCCTCCTTTTAAATTTGTACATCCCCTTGGCTGCTAATAAATTCCTGCCCAAAGTTTTCTTATATTTTACTTGTATATGTTATTTTTTATATCTATAATATATAATATAAACATATAGGTATAATTTATATACACATACATATCTGTTGTCTCCCCTTTAAGAAAGTAATATCCTTGAATATAGGGACCATTTTGATTCTGTCTTTGTAGCTTTGCTGCATACTGAATGCTTGATGATGAATCAATTGTAGAGAGATAATTTGGCATAGAGTATTATACTTAGAAACAGAAAAGAAATAGAAAAAGAAAAGAAATTCTGATATCTTACTGTGTAATAGTGGGTAAGTTACTTAACCTCTCCAGCCTCACTTTCCTAATCCATAAAAATGGGCATACTCATGCTTACTTCACAGGGTTGTTGCCAAGAAAACACTTGACACATCTTTAGAGAACTGCAAGTATAAGTTATTATCATTATTAAACATAAAATTCTCTTGACAGAGTTGTTCAAAAGTGGATTATTGCTTCTGGGAATAGTGACTTCTCTTTCATTGGGAGTTTTCAGGAAGAGTCTGGATTGCTATTTACTTGAGTAGGTTGTTGCTGATGAAATTATGCTCTGGGTATGTGCTGGACTAGAGGACCTTTCAAGTCTTTTCTAACTTTGCAATTCTATCATCCTCAGACTAGGTAGAAAGCCAAGTAAAACCCTGTACTGGGGATAATTTGTAAAAATCTAGGATATAGAGATCATGAAGAAGGCACAAAGTAGCTTAAGTGTGAGAAGCTGGGAGACATGGAAGGATATGTGTCTATGGTCTGAAGCCTGAATTTCTCAGTTGAGGATCTTGGAAATGGTGATAGTAATGTGTAAAACATGACCACAGTTACATAAGGATTCACATGGATAGAACTCAAGATAGTAAATTTTGGGACTAAGTAAGTTGGAGAACTACCCCATATCAACATGAAAACTCATGTCCTTAAGAATGATGCTGAAGCTGGAAAAAAGGATGGGGAATAAGTCAAAATTATTGAAAAAGATGGGAGCATGACTTAGAGCCAATTCTGTAAATGATAAATCTGAAGTGGAGAATACATTTCTATAAATGGGTTTTATGAATTTGGAAGGAGAAATAGTGGTTAAACAAATGGTCTAGAATTATCAGTGGAGATTAAGAACTAAATATGATGTTCAATCATTTGGTTGTGTGAATCTAGAGTAGGATGGAGAAAAGAGCCAACATTGAGAAGGATCAGGTAGAATATAATTCCAACAGGGGAAATCCAAGTTTGAATTTATTTAAGGAGGTACAGTGGAAGTGTCTAAGCTTGATAAATGCTTAGGATAATGCAAGATTTTCAAAGGAAACAATGGTATAGGGTAGAAGAGAGGTAGACAAGATCAGTGTGGACATATGTCTAAGGTTGCCAAACTGGATGATGGACATTCTGTATTCTAAAGAGTTCATTTAATTTCTATGATGCAATGGAGATTTCATATGCATGCTTCATATATATATAGATATATATAAAGATGTTATATAGAAGAATATAGTCATTAAAAAGCAAATTTTTATTATTGAAAAAAGTCATATAAATGATACAAAGTGTTCAGCAAACCTTAAAATACAGCTTGTAAATTACATATTTTTAAGCTAATAATTACTAGTAATCCAGCTAGCAAATAAATATACAGTATTAAAACTAGTAAGTTACATATTTTTAAGTTAGATACTATATTGCCTTCAAGGCTTCTACTTCTTCTATGAAGCCCCTTCTAATTCCAAAAGGCTACAGTGATACTTTCTTTTTCCAAATTGCTATTGTATTCTGTAGTAGACTATCATTTGAATTAATCCTATTACATTCTGTAATAATTATATCCTGTAGTAGATTGGTAGCTTGGTATAATATACAGGGGGCTAGCTTTGGAGTTCAGAAGCCCTGGGTTAAATACAATGTTATCAGGGATACTTAATAATAGCTATATGACTGTGGATAAATCACTTAGCCTCTTTTGCATTAGAAAACTCTCTAAGTCTATAAATTGCAGATTTGCTGCTGATCAACATTTTGGAAGGGGAGTTCCTTACTACTATATTTTGGAAGGAGAGTTCTTTATAGTGATGAAATTACTGGTCTATTCCTACCCTACCCTCAACCCCTTACCTAAATCACATGATATACTGTCCAATAATAGTGGTATAGTGTAAATAAAAGAGAAAGAGAGCATAAGACTACTCAAATCACAGAATCAGGGTTGAAAGTTGACTGACACTAGTTGCATGAGCATGAAAAAAGTATTTGGTCTCTTGGCCTCAATTTGCCCTTTTGTAAAATAGAGGTAATATTTGTTCTGTCTACTTCTAAGAATTGCCAATTAAAAAAAAAAAAACTTTTGAGAACTTTTAAGTGAAACAGGAATATGAGTTATTTTTTTCATCCGAAATGCCATTCACATTTATAAAATGTGTGGGTTAGATTAGACAGGCTCTGAGATTCATTCTGATTCTCGATCTATGATGCTATATAATATAAATAATAATATATAAAATATATAATTATATATATTTCTATAATTGTGTTTATTTTTTGTTATTTTTTTGTGTTTAACTGTGGCCTATGTTTTACTTGCTTCATGAATATACACCTTGTCTGTCTAATCAGATTGTAATTTTTCAATGATGTGGAATGTGCCTCATCCTTCCTTATTTGACATAATATTTTTAATATAAGACTGACTTGAGTAGGGTTTATTGAATCCTTTTTTACTCATTAGTTAGTCAGGGATAGAGTTTAGCTTGTGGTAATTGCACCTATTTAGGCAAAATAATTATAATTATATCTCAGTTCTCCCCTCCACTTCTTTCTACATATCTGCAGTTCTAAATATAAAGCAAATTTTGGCTTATTTTAGTTTCTGGTTTTGAGATCTATTCTCTTTTTTTTACCTGATATTTTAATGGACCTAATGTTTTATATTAGGTAATATAAAGAAAGAATTGCTAATGCAAAAAATTGCCTTGGAGTAACCAAATAATTATTTTCATTAACCCACTGTCATATTCTGTTTGGGGAAAGGCCCATAAAAACTGATAATAAAGTAAACACTAGTCAGGAAAAATGCAGTGCCATTTTAGGGATAAATGCAGGATCTGAATCAGAAGCTAGTAAGCATAATCATTCAGTTTGTCAAAGAACATTTGTTAAGCTAGAAATGCAGGATACTACATTTAGCTTGGGAAATACAGAGAGAAATGGGGGGGTGGAGGGCATGAAGGTGGACACAGACAGAGACTGAGAGACAGAAACAGAAAGAGACAGAGACAGAGACAGACAGAGACAGACAGAAGCAGAGATATAGACAGAGAGACATTGAAAGACAGACACAGAGAGAGACAGAGATATAGACAGAGAGACATTGAAAAAGAGACAGAAATTGACAGAACAGAGAGATGGAAAGACAGAAAGAGGCAAAGACAGAGAGGGACACACACATATATGGAGAAAGAGAAACTAAGCCCTTGCCCTCTACAAGAACTGGGGAGAGAAAATATAATTAAGTAGGTATGTACATCAAGGAAATGGAAGGTACTTTCTGATGAGAAGGCTGGCAGAACTATACTAACAGGCCCAGTGTCAGTAACATCAAATTTTCTTTTGAATGCCTGACCTTATGTGGTTAGTCAAATGAACAAGAAGCTGGTTTCAGGTATAGAACTGAAAACCAGAGTTCAATAAAGGATCAAGAGATTAGAGAGTACTAGAGTAGTTGCTAAGTTTGACTGACTCAAGCTTTTACCCCATAAAAGCTTCAGTCTTTTGTGCTGGCTGCTTATGTTCCCTGCTCTCATGGTGCTGACAAATTAGTGTGATCACAAGTTGGGTTGATTAGACTCTCTTTCTGATGCAGCCATGTTAGTGAGGCTATAGAGTCCTATAACTCAATATATAGAGTTAGTGGATTTTAAAAAATCATTCATGGGAAAATTTGCAAAATGGATTCTTTTTTTGGAGAAGGAGGAAATCTTAGAGTAGATTTGTTTAAAAAAAAGTTAAATTAATTTTTGTTCCTCTTTAAGTTTTGAACTGTCTCCTTCCCTCCCTTCCACCCACACTAAAGGACACCAACTAGTATATATACACATATGTATTTACAAAACCATATTATATATATATTCCTATTTTATTAGTTCTTTCTCTGGAGATAGAAAGCATTTTCCTTGCTAGGTCCTATTATTTGATTTGAATATTTATTTTAAGGCATGATTTCAAATTGCTCTTCAAAATGGTTAAATGAATTCACAATTCCAACAATATATTAGTGTCCCAATTTTTCCACATTTCCTCCAACATTTGTTATTTTCTTCTATCATTTTAGCTGATTTGATTAGATATGAGATATTTCAAAATCATTTTAATTTGTATTTCTCTAATCAATAATGATTTAGGGTCTTTCTCCCTATCATTACCGATAGCTTTTATTTCTTTATCCAAAAACTTCCTATTCATATCCCTTGACCATTTATCAATTGGAGAATGATACATATTCTTATAAATTCAACATAGTTCTTTGTATATTTGATATATGAGACTATTATCTGAGAAACCTCTTACCAGTTTTCTGCTTTTAAAAAAAATCTTAGTTACACTGATTTTACTTGTACGATCCCCCTTTAAATTTAATATAACCAAAATTGTCCATTTAAAATCTCACAATATAATTTCTTGTTTATTCATAAATTATTTGCCTATCCATAAGTCTGATAGGTAACATGTTCCAAGTTCTTCTAACTTATAATATCTCCCTTTATGTTTAGATTATGAATCCATTTTGATCTTATCTTGATAAATGATATGTTGTTGGTCTCTATCCAATTTCTGCCAGACTGCTCTCTAGTTTTCCCAACTATTTTTAATAATGAATTCTTATCATAAAATCTTAAATCTTTATATTTGTCAAATACAAATGACTATAATTTACTATTGTGTACTGATTCACCTTTATATTTCTTATCTAGTACCAGATAGTTGTCATAATTTCTGCCTTCTAATATGGTTTAAGATCTATTACTGATAAAACCCCATCATTTACATTTTTCATTAATTCTTTTGATATTCTTGACCTTTTGTTCTTTCAAATGAATTTTCTTATTTTTTTCTTGCTCAATAGTGTAACTTTTGGTAATTTAATTAGAATGTCATTAAACAAATATATTAATTTAGGTAGAATTGCCAATTTTATTATAGTGGTTCTGCTCAATGATGAACAATGAATATTTCTCCAATTATATAAAAGTGACTTTTTATACAAAAAGTGTTTTATATTTATGTTTATATAGTTCCTGGATTTTCTGGCAGGTACATTCCCAGGTATTTTATCATGTTTATGATTATAAATGGGATATCTTTTACTATCCTTGAAGGTTTTGTTGGTGATATATAGAAATGCTGATGACTTTTGTGGGTTTATTTTATATCATGCAACTTTGCTAAAACTATTTATTGTTTCAACTAACTTTTTAGTTGAATCTCTAGCATTTTCCAATTATGTCATCATATAATCTGCAAAAGAGCTGGTTTTTATATTTTACTGATTATTCTGATTCCTTCCATTTTTTCCCCTGTCTTATTGCTATTGCTAACATTTCTAATAAAATATTGAATGATATTAGTGATTGTAATGGGCTGAGGCTTGAGTTGATGCACTGAGGTCCCAAGCACATGAGGCTAAATAGTAATTGGACCATACTCTATTAATATATAAGCTTGGAGAAAGAATGGCCCCCACCCACTCTTTGTGCAAGTCCTGATGTGTTGTATAGGAAATGACGATTTTGGTGGGTGGAGGCAGGGGAGTGGAAAAGGAAGGGGAAGGAGAGACTTTTTGCATGGCCATTGAGACAGTTTGCTCAGCTCAGATCTCTCTCTGTTAGCTGGCTTCCTGTCGCAGCTGCCCATATTGCTATCGCAGTCTTTCTTGCCCATATTGCTATTGCAATCCTTATTCATCTCTTCACTTCAATAAAGATTGAAGATTTTTCCCTTAACTTGAATTCCTGACTCCGGCTGATTTTAAATACGCGGTCATTACAAGTGATAATGAACATCCTTCTTATTGCTCCTGGGAAAGCTTCCAGCTTGTACCCATTATAAATAATGTTTGTTAATAATTTTAGGTATATGTTTCTTATTATTTTAAGAAAAATTCATTTAGATCTATGCTTTCAAACTTTTTTTTAAAAACAGGAGTGAATGTATATTTTATCAAAAACTTTTTCTGCATTATAATAAACATATTTTTGTTACTTTTATTATAGATATGATCAATTATGTTAATAGTTTTCCTTATGTTACATTATCCCTACATTCCTATTATAAATCCCAGTTGATCAAAATTTTTGTGACATATTGTTATAGTCTCCTCACTAGTATTTTATTTAGTGTTTTTGCATCCATATACATTAATGGAATTGGTCTATAATTTTCTTTCTCTGTTTTTGCTTTTCCTCTTTGGGTATCAGTACCATATTTATTTCATAAAAGAGTTTGGTGGGACTCTTTCTTTGCCTCTTATTTCAAATAATTTAATATTAGAATTAGTTAATCTTTAAATGTTTGGTAGAATTCCATTTGGTACTAATGCTATTTTCTTTAGAAGCTCATTTATGGCCTGTTCATTTTTAAAAAGATTAGGTCTATTTAGATATTCTATTTCCTCTTCTGTTAATCTAGTCATTGTTTGATTTTAAGTAACTTGATAAGATAGAAAAACTAAAATTTAATATGTGAGTGGAGAAGGTCATCTAGAAGTGAAAAAAAATTTGGAACTGATTAAGTATAATATCTATAATTTCCACTGATAATCAAACATAATCTTCATTGTTTTCCTGGTGAGGGTACTTTGGGTACCATTTTGAAAATTGAAATTCTCTTGGTTCCCTATGGCTTTCTGTCCTATTATTATTCTCATAGAATTCTGAGAATACTCACTCATATAATGGCATTTAAAATTCTACCTTGCAGGGGCAGGTAGGTGGCACAGTGAATAGAACACCAACCCTGAAGTCAGGAGGACCTGAGTTCAAATGTGATCTCAGACACTTAACACTTCCTAGCTGTGTGACCCTGGGCAAGTCACTTAACCCCAATTGCCTCAGGGGGAAAAAAACTTCTACCTTGCTTCAGGAAACAAGATTGGGTCACTGGATCAAGTAGAGTTGTACTTTTGGGATTAACAAATATCTATTATTATTCATTTATGACTCCCCACTTTGATTAATTGATGTGTTTCTGTGATGGCTAGGAGGATGCATTCTACTTCATTTTGATCAACATGGTTGTTTAATCCAGCCTTTCCTTGGGAGCAAGGCTTTTAGATCTGGCAGGAATTAAGAGAAGAGCAAATAACTTTGGAATATATCTCAGAGGCAGTACTACAAAAGTTGAGAGAATATTATAGGTACACCCAACTTTGAGAAAGGTGGATATATAACATTTGAATTTACAAAACAGACAACTTATGGGATGTTTGCATTATAAATGGTTATTTTACTTTTCAAAACATTCTCTGTGGGATTCCTTTAAATAGAAAACCCACTTTGTGCACTAATTTTTTTTCATATTTGCTTTTTATAAACATTTGACTTAATGCTCAAAATTTTACAAGTGCATAAGTTGCATAAAAGTGAGATGCACTTGTACTAACTGTGAAACATCTGGCAATTACTTTTGAAATATATGACATTTGCAAAAGATAATATTTAAGGTATAATTCTTCTGAGATTATAATATTTTTATGTGGTATGCTATCATAGATCATAATCTGGAGAAATGAGAGTTTAAAAAGATGGGCTTGGTGGCAAGGAGAGGTTTGACTTCATCAAGAACATGGCTTACTTACTCACATGAGATTTGGCCCAATCATTTTTTTCATCTACTCATTCCACATTATATACTGGGAATAGAATGTAAGGGAAGAAAGAGGCAAAAAAAAAAGTCATAACAGCAATCATTTGTGATAACAAAAATTTGGAAACAGACTTATAAAGAAAAAGAAGAGCCATAGGAAATAATAACCACAATGACTACAACCATGTAAATAGTCAAGTTGGTCAAGCAGTAAAACTGTGGTCAAATAGACCTGAGAAAAGTCATGTAACATCTTAGTCCTCAGTTTCCACATATGTAAAATAAAAAGGTTACACTAGATGTCCTTTTAGGTTTTCTAGACCAGTGCCTTTCTAGATCAGTGATCTTATGATGTCCTTCTTTGCCCTTCCACCCTCATAATTGCATTTGTTTTATGTTTGGTATATATCTTTATATGTGTTTTGCTATAGGAGAAATGTACCCATTTCTCCTGTGTCCCCAGAACTTGGTAGTCCCCTGTGCCAATATAATCACATGTAATCTCTCTCCATATCCATAGCATTTAGCACAATGCCTGGAATGTAGCAAATATTTAATAAACACTTGATCGCTTAATTGTTGCATTGCCATTAACATTTATGGCTTTAGTAAATGCTATAGATGACTCCACTAATTTGTCAATGTGTTAATGTGGTTTGGACATTTCCTTGGGTTTTCAAAGATTTTGCTAACAGAAAGAAAGGTCTGCTGGGTACTACCAAATTGTTAAGTCTTTGAAAATAAGCCCAATTGGGGCAGATAGATGGCTTAGTGAATAGAGCACCAGCCCTGAAGTAAGAAGGACCTGAGTTCAAATCTGACCTCAGACACTTAGCACTTCCTAGCTGTGTGACCCTGGGCAAATCATTTAACCCCAACTGCCTCAACAACAACAACAAACCAAAAAAAGTCTAAAACACAAAAGGAAGACAATGATCTGAAGGCATTTATAAGCAAAACCTTAACAAACTCCACCCCCCCATAAAGTAAAAATGAGCCCAACCATGAATGTCTTCTATTGCAAAAGAATATCCTTCTCAACTCAAAGAATGTTATAACAAGAATCTTGGCTAATGATATCTAAAGGTACATTGTGTGTAGCCACTCAGATGAATTCACAAGAAGGATGCATAATTGGTAATGATGATGAAGAGGATAAAAATGAAGATAATGATGTTATTCATTCTTCCAAGAATCTATGCAGAAATATGAGCAGCATGTAATTTTAGTGGTTTTTAAAAATGATTTTCTTACAAGTTCAGAGATTTTTTTTTTTGATTTGAATTTTAAAAGTATTTCTGTGGGTGCTAACTTTGAAAAATATTTTCTTCTCTGTTTTTTATCTTTCTAATTAAATTTCATTTTTAAAAATTCTAAACCAGAGATGAATTTCTTAGGACTTAGCTATGTCCTTCTATGATAGACACATTCTGTCAGAATCTTTCTAAACATTTTTTGAACTTCCCAAGCTTGAACTCCATTAGTAAAGCCTTTGAGAGCTGAGGTGACCTTCACACAATATTGAAGCATCAGAATGGGACTTTGTTAGGTATACATGTATCTAATAACTTATGGGATGGTTGCACAAATCTAAGTTGTTTAATATGATGCTACTGAGACAAAAGAAGTATACTAGTAAACATTGATATGCCCAGCCAAGTTTAGAGCATCTCTGGGTCCTGAGACCTTCAAAGATACTGAACATTTTTGCTGTAGATAATTTGGAACTTCTTGTCCTTCCAACTGACATGGAAATAAACAGAGGCTTATGGCCCAGAAGGCATTAGTATCAATTTAATGGAAATCAGGCAACAGGCCTAAAGAAAAATCAGGAGACAGGCCAAAAGAAACAGAAAGGCCCCAGTTTTTTTTTTTTTTTTTTTAGTTCCCTTTGTCTCATTAACATGTAGCTGTAAATTTGTATTCTTTAATCAGATGCTTATATTTTGAAACATCTGGTGGTATGGGCAAGAGTAGAAAGAATAGGTGGCCGGGACAAGGTCAAGACTTATTGTTTGAGCCAGAGAACTGTCATGGCGCTAGCAACTGCTATAAATGATAGCTGCATGTTGTGATGGAAAGAATGCAAGGCTAAGAGTTGGGAAATTAAGGTTCTAGTCTCGTCTTTGGCGTTAACTGATACTAGACCTCTCAGCATTCTCTGCTGGACAATGAATAGTTTGGGCTACACTTTTCCTAGGGCCCTTTATAGCTTAGACCTTTTCTGTCGTTGACTCCAATGTTGTTCTGAATGCTAAGTTCTATTTTGAACGCATCATATCTTTGATCTATGGATTCTTATGTTAGGATTGCTTTGAGGAAGTTTTCAGGCCTGCTAATATTTCATAAGGCTTCACAATAAGCCTCTTTCAGATAACATTTGTCTTTCATACTGACCTATTTTTTAATTGCTGAAGGCAAGGATGAGCAGAGAAAAATCTGGGCAAATCATGTTTTCTATCTTTCACTTAAAAGGGCTGTCTTTAGTTGATTTGTTTTTTCTGGAAATTTTTTTTTATTAAAGCTTTTTAATTTTCAAAAGATATGCATGGATTATTTTTCAGCATAAACTCTTTCAAAACCTTATGTTCCAATTTTTCTCTCCCTTTCCCTCATCCCCTTTCCTAGATAGCAAGTAAGCTAATATATGTTAAACATAGTAAAAAATATATGTTAAATCTAATATATATTTACATATTTATACAGTTATCTTGCTGCACAAGAAAAAACAAATCAAAAAGGAAAAAACGAGAACAAAAACAAAATGCAAGCAAATAACAAACAACAAAAAGAGTGAGAATACTATGTTGTGATCCACACTCATTTCCCACAGTTTTCTCTCTGGATGCAGATGGCTCTCTTCTTCATAAGATCATTGAAACTGGTCTGAATCATCTCATTGTTGGAGAAGAGTCCGGTTCATCAGAATTGATCATCATATAATGTTCTTGTTACTATGTACAATGATCTCCTGGTTTTGCTCACTTAACTTAGTAAGAGTTCGTGTCTCTCCGGGACTCTCTGAAATTATCCTGCTAATTGTTTCTTATAGAACAATAATATTCCATTACATTCATATACTATCAGTTGATTAAAAAAAAGTCATTAGCCTCATCACTAAATGGAATGGGCAAATAGGCAAGAAGAAACTTCGGTCCAAATGAGGTTAGATGAGATGACATTTAAGAAAACTTCCTGTCAATAATTATATGATCCCAGAATGTTTGGAGAATGAGTTATTCTGATTATTTAAGAATTTTGGTTAATTAAGAGAAAACAGACATATCATATGGAGATGACAAAGTTTTAAAGGTTTAGTATACAATAGAATATGTATGCCAGAAAACCCACATCGAACATAATTTTATGTTTCTTTGATGACTCAGAAGGAATCTTTTGCAGTACTTTTGGTGTCCTAGTATGGTCCTCATGGACATCAGTCATTCTATTGTCTCATAAACATAGTAGATATGCAGGAGATTGGGCTGAACTGTATAAAAACCATCACACACCATGGACATTCATTTTCTTTTTAAAGCAAAGCTAAAACTCTATGACTTTAGTTTCTTTGCAAGTTATTGATGCCCTTATCTGAAAAGTAAAGTGTGGAAAAAAATTCCAGTTATTTGAGCTTTTGGTTGCTTAGATTCTGGAAAAAGAGGAGTTATGTTTATACCATGATAGAGAAGAAAAGAATCCCAACAGTGCTTTGCAAAAGACATGATAATGACAATAGCCTTTCCAAACATAGAATCTTAGGAGAGTAGCTAGGATTGGATGGGTTCCACCTCCTGTCAGCCATCTATCTTCTTTTTCAAGAAGAAAAAATGGGAACAGTTGAAATTCTTCCTTTTTCCCCTTGAAATGGACATCATATGGGAATTCCAGGCTAGAGATTATTTTTTAGAAGAATTATTTATAGAGTTTAGACCTATGACTTTCCTCATGCAAATTAGCACGTCCATAACTGAGAAATTTACTTACAAGCAATGGAGCTGCTACTTTTCTTTTTCTGTCCCTTTGCCTGAACAACAACAAAAAAAAAAAAGAAGTGAAAAAGAAAAGGGAATTATGCTTTGGGAAAAGATGTGCACTGTCATAAATTCATTGCCCTGCATTTATGATTTGCTTTCAGAAGAGAACAGCACCAGCATGAATAAGTGAAATGTAATATAGTGATAGGGCATTTAGACTCAGAATTTTCTTGGAAAATGACCATATATCAACATTGATTATAGTTATAAATGATGAGAAGATGTTTTTGTCCTGGGAGATAAACATTTTCTGTCCAAGTGGACTTTGCAGATTGTGCTTCTCATTCCTTTACATCTTTATTGTCAATAAACCTTTCCTTTGGTTGTTGGGAATCCCAGTTGGAGTCCTAGAAATAAACATTCAGGAAACGTTGCTGATGCTAGATCTTGAGCCCAACGATTGCATCCTGCAGTGATAGGAGGGAGCCATATAATGAATCTTCTTTCTTCCCAACAGACATTTGATTAAAATGAAGTCTGTTGCTGTTTCAAGCATGAGATTCACAATAGAAACAAAGATTTGGGAAATTGTGGACCCTTCTGCCAATTCTAGGACTCTGGCCATGCATATGAATCCTGCTGATGAAATGCCCAGAGTAGGATACTTGTGGGTTATTTGAAACAGAGGAGAAATAAGGACAAATTCAGAGTGAGCCAAACCTGAGACTACGGGTAGCCTGAAATAATTTTCTTTAAGTCCATTAGCCAAATCTTAAAAAACAACTTTTGAGACATTAATTGTTCTTATGTGATAAATGGGTGATATTCACAATATGACTACTGTTGAGAAATATCTTATTTTTCATTCGAGGAGGGCTTGGCTATCTAGCTTATCTCAAACTTCCAATGAGGTTGAAACATCAGTATTTTATTTCCCCCTCTTCCTGCCTTCCCTTCCCACCATCATAAGTACTGAATTCTCTCTATCAGCTGTGTTTTCTATATCTGCTATATTCAAATTACCATATGCATAAAAGTCAGCTGCCAGACTGCTGCTTCACCCTGGGTCCTGGGAACATACCACCCTCATTTTGATCTTTCTCCATTAGCTGTTTACCATTTCCTTTCAAACTGGAGTTTCATGTGGCTCTTCTGAGCCTGGCTGGCTGGCTGATCTCCTTCTTTCTCTTCATGTCCCCTTCCCCCATCCTTCATCTAGCACATTCCCAACCCCTCCACCCATCTCTCTCTCTCTGGCACTGAAGCTTGGAGGATTGTTTGTCTGCTTATCATAACTGAAGTTTATTTGTTGCCCCTACTGGTCCTATGGGAAAATCCAAGGGAAGGCTCCCTTTAAACATTTATGAACAGGGTTCATGGAGCCTGAGTCCCTTTGGAGAGTTCAGCTTTGACCTCATCACATGTCTTTTAAACAAAACATGCTTTTGGTATCTTAGAAATTGAGCACAGTTTCTGGTTTTTTTTTTTTTCTGATCTCGGGGGTATGAATTATCATCATTATATAGAAAATGAGTTTGAAAAGGGTATTTACCCTCTCTAGTTGAAATAGAGAGTAGAAAGAGAGGGGGAAAGAATTCAGTCAGCAAATAAGCATTTATTAAATGTGTACTATATACCAGGTATAGTGGTAAGCACAGGAGATACAAAGGAAGAAAAAAAATGTGACTTTCTCCCTTAAATAGCTAACATTCTAATGGCGGTGGTAACGTACATGTTAGATATATGGTGCAGAAGAGAAACATTGTTTTAGAGGGAAGGCTCTAACAATAGGGGTGGTAGACAAGGAAAAGCCTCTAAAGGAAGGTTACCTGATTTTAGAAGTAAGTACTCTTTCTTTCACCTTATTTCTTCCCCTTCAGATGCTATAAATATAATCCTTCTTAAAGTCACCATTACAAAAATCAAAATCATAAGCATTCTTTACTTTCTCCTATTCCTCATTAAGAAAAGCAAAAAACAGAGAAAATGAAAAAGATGGAAAAGTGGGAAAACCAAAAATTCTCACATGTCATCCTGAGATGTTTGAGAGTTTCCTCACTTCAAATCACCAATGTTTATTCTTGTATTTGAAGTAATCAGATTGGTTACTTGGGGGAAATAGGTGCAAAGCTGATCAGTTTCACTAGCCATTTTCAATGTCATTACTAAGTTGATTTGCCTGCTGCAAAAAGTATTCTGATGACTAAAAGGAATATCATCACTCTATTATCATAGATTTGTCAAGTAAAGACTCCAGAACAGTTTGAAGGATACCTCTGCCAGGAACTTGGGATGCGATAGATATTGAAAAGAATTTTGTTGACATCCACCACTTTTTTTTTAAATATACATGTACACACATATTTATGCAAATATGTATTATCTCTCCCTTCTGCTATCTCCCTCTCCAATTGCACAACAAAAAACCTTTATAACAAATATTAATAGTTCAGTAAAAATAAATTTTTATATTTACCATGTCCAAATGTATTATATCTTATGCTGTATTTTGTCTGCTATCAGAAAGCTGGTAATGCATTTCATATTGATTCCTTTGGAATTGTGAATTTACATTGATCAGAATTCTAAAGTCTTTCAGTCCCCACCTACCCCCCACCCCAGAATTGAATAGAACTAGGAGAAGAATTTATACAGTAATAATGACACTGTATGTTATTATCACTGTATAAATTCTTCTCCTAGTTCTATTCAATTCACTCTTCATCACTCCATGGATATCTTCCCACTTCCTTCCAAAACTTACTATTTCATCATTTTCTGTTATAATACTATTTTATTGCATTCTTATATTATACTTTCTTTAAGCATTTCAAGAATACTTCAACAAGGACATGCCCTTGGTTTCCATTTTTTGGTGACTATGGAAATATGTTTACATATATTAGTCCTTTTTCTCTTTCTTTGATCTCTTTGGAATATAAACCCAGTAGTAGTATTGCTAAGTCAAAGGGTATGTATAGTTCAGTAACTTTTTTTAACAGTTCCAAATTGTTTTCTAAAATGGCCAATTTTTAGTTCTACCAACAATGCAACTGGGCCGGTTTTCCCACAGTCCTACCAACATTTATTATTTTTTCTCCTTAATTTTCTTTGTCAATTTAATGATACTCATCACCTTTTAAAAAAAAAAAACCGCAACTCCAGTTTCCATGCAAATTTTGAGGAGGTACACTGAAAAGGAACATTTTGATCTATTAAATTTAAGTGCCTTTATATCTCCTCCCCATTTGCTAAAGTTTCCCAGCAATTAAGGGCACTGTATTTCCATATTGTGAAAAGAAAACATTTTGTAAGATGGTATTACTGTAATAGGGGGGCTCCTGGTGTGGTGGAAAGTACTGAATGATTGGAAACATTGGTCCTAATCTTAGCTCTGTGACTAAATATTAGTATGACAGAGAATGAATACAAAACCATGGCAGAGTCCTATAAAAATAGTATCAGGGATACTACAACTCAGAATAAACTGAGCCTGGTCAAGAAAGGTCAAAGTAAGAGAAATAGTATTTTTAAAAAATTATATTGGGGGTGGGATGGAGAAAGAATCAAAAAAAGGTGATGACTGTCTCAAGCTATGTGAAATAATTATCTTAGATGATAAGGAGGTAAAGTTACTCAACACTTATTTAGACTTTCCTCTCCTCTATCAAGAATGATTTATATTTGGCTAGCATGGCATAGAAATGTCTAATCCGGAGTTAAAGTAAAGTAGAAGATGAATAGGGAGATGATAGGACAATATCTAGATGTCTTTGAAGATTTTAAATCACCTTTATGAACTGGATATTGAAATGACTGGTGGATGTGATTATTAAGCCATTGCATTGTCTTTTGAAAGATCCACAGGACTAGAAATGTCCCAATTTTTTTTTTTTTTAATGCTGAGGCAGTTGGGGTTAAGTGACTTGCCCAGGGTCACACAGCTAGGAAGTGTTAAGTGTCTGAAGTCAAATTTGAATTCAGGTCCTCCTGGCCTTCTGGGCTGGTGCTGTATCCACTGTGCCACCTAGCTGTCCCCTTTATCCCAATTTTTGGAAGAAAATGGGGAAAAAAGCCTCTAGAATGTAGTATTAAGAGGATGGCAAGAGAACATCTAGAAAAAGAAACAGCGATTGCAATGAGCTAGCATGGGTTTTTCACAAATGGATTGTGCCATTTCCTGTTTAAAATGGTTACTAGATTAGCATATGCTGAACTTATTTTGCCTCCATTTTTTTAGCAAAGCATTAGATTAAGTCTCTCATTCTGTTCTTTTGGAAGACAGAGAGAGCGATACAGACATACAAAAATAACAAAAGTATTGTAAAGGAGATTCAGAACTGGCTGAATGGATAGATGCAAAGAGAATGGCTCAATGGCATCTTGGAAGGAGGTCTTTAGACAGCCTTAGCTGCTGTTAGGATCATAAGTTAAAGAATTAGAAGGGATCTTTGAAGTCATTTAATCTAACCCTCTCTTTTTGTAAGTGAGATCTAGGGAGGTTAAGTGACTTGCACGGTAAGCCTGAGAGATAGGATTGGAATTCAGGTCATCTGATTCCAAATGGGAACTCTAAAGTCCTATCTAGCTCTAAATCTGGAAACTTAGATACTCTATAAATGTGAACTATTATCATTATACCTTAGATCCCCATATGAGAGCACAATACAAATTAATGACAAATGCCACATAGTGGAGTCCACATCAATTAGGAAGTAAGTGAGTTCCATAATCCAGTGATATGGAGTGGATCAGAGATATTTGAATTGTAAGCCGAGGTTGGTTTCTAAACAATTTAAACATTCGAAGGGAGGCAGGGTGCAGATCAGTTAGTATCTGAAATGATTCACTCTGGAAATAATTCAGTAAAGAGTTGCAAAACCTCTTTGTTCCCCACAGTCTAGGGGCTAAGCAGATGGTTATCATCCCCGTGCTTTCTAAAAATGCAGCATTCTTGAGAAACACAGGTCACAGAATGATAGAGCTGGAATGAATGTCAAGGGTTATCTAGCCCAATCCTCTCATTTTTTGGGGGAAACTGAGGTTAAAAGAGTTGTGTTGAATTGCCCATACTCATAGTATCTCAGAATTTGAATGAGTCTCAGAGATCAGCTAGCCCCAGAAGCAACATTATTACAATGCAAACGGCTAGTTTTGGAGACAGAGAATATATGTGTGAAGATCCCCATTCATTTATTTTCATCCATTTTTTCATCTTTTTTTTTCTTTTCTTCATCTATTCCTTCACAAAACATTTATTAAACAGATACTCTGTGACAGGCACTATCTCACTTACTGGGAATTCAAAGAATGAAATAATCTTATGACCCAATGGATAGAATTCCAGGCATTAGGAAGTCAGAAAGATTCTTCTTCCTGAGTTAAAATCTGTTATCAGATATTTACTATCTGTGTGACCCTGGGCAAGTCACTTAATTTCTGTTTGCTTCAGTTTCTTCAATTATATAATAAACTGGAGAAGGAAATGGCAAAACTGTTCCAGTATCTCTGCCAAGAAAACCCTAAGTGGGGTCACAGAATTGGGCATGAGTGAAAATGATTGAATAACAACAAATGTGGGAAACAAAGTCAAGAACACTGGCACTGAAATCAGTGGACCTGATTCAAACCCCACCTTTGATACCTACTGTCCAAGGAACAAATCATTTCCTTGAGCTTAACTTTTCTGATTCCTGGCACAGTGTCTCAGTGTTGATAAACTCTTGTTAGTCCCAAATGCTAAAAATTTCTGTTCACAGTGAAATTTAGTTCAATATGTAGAATCAATACTTGCTCTTTTGCTGAATTATCCCAAGAGAGCATAAAATTCCTTTAAAAAAACAAAAAGGCCCTTATTTAGTCTAATGACATATGTGCTGTTTTTGGCTTGATGAGAATAGGTTCTGGCATTTATAGGGAGCTCTTCTCATTTGGAGAGTTTCTTAGCTTGTTTTAAAGTTGATCAGACAAAACTCAAAGTCTCCAAGGCAGCTGCTTTGGGTGGGAAGGGGACTGGGGTGTGGGCCAAGTAAAAGTCAATGAATCCTGGTGTATGGAATACAGAATGGGAAAAAAAGTTTCAATTTCATCTAGAGAGTTTGGACAAATTTGAACAAGGAATTAATAGACATTTCTAAACAAAACTTTAGCACTACCTTCTCATGTCTTTAGGTCTACATTCTATAACTCTCTCTCTCTCTCTCTCTCTCTCTCTCTCTCTCTCTCTCTCTCTCTCTCTCTCTCTCTCTTTTTGGAAACTAGCCTGTTATATAATTTCCTGATGATCCAAAAGAAACAAGAGCAAGGATGAGAGATATTTCTATTTTATTTTCTGTTACAATAATAATCATGATAATAGTTATGATAATAAAAAAAGAAACACAGCATAGCACCCAGCTTCTTAAACTGTGGTTTAAAACCCTATAGGGGATCTCATAACTGAATGTGAGAAGTCACAAAATTATGATTTATTATAAGCAAATGTTTGATTTTATGCTTATTTTAAATAACTATATACCCGAGGTTGTGTAAAAAATTTTTCAGGCAAAAAGGGATCTCTGGTGGAAAAATTTAAAGAAGCCTTTGTGTGTCATGTGAGCCTATTCAAGTTAGCATAAGGTTACAAACTCTATTGTACACTGTAGTCTAGGGGCCAAATAGATTGTTAGCTTCTCCTGTGCATGTGACTGGCCTGCAGTGTATCAAACAACTCTGTAAAATTAAACAGTAGAACTACCTTGGTAGAAGGAGTTTCTGCACTGATAATTCCACACACTAATGAAATCACAGGTTTAGTCTAAGGGGGAAAAACATTAAAAAAAAAAAAACTTCTATCATTTAGGTTGCATTTCAAAATCCATAAAGTATTTTGCTGCATATTATAACTGTGAGAGAGGTATAATAGAGATGAATGTCTCCATTTTACAGATGAGGAAACAGGTTCAGAATGGTTAAGTCATTTGCTCATGGTCACACAACTAGAAGTATCAGAGGTGATATGTGCATCAGATTTTCTAGATCCTAACTTCAATACTCAAGTTTACCAAGACATTCTTGATTTTGGTCCACTCATATTCCAGGCATTAAATGATGAGTTTAATGATGAGTTTTATGATATGACCACTGCAGCATGGCATTGAATACAGAATCAGAGGAACTGGATTTGAATCCTTTATCTCTTACTTCCCATAGAATCTTATAGGAATTAGCTCTTGGAGACTCAGTTTAACAATATGGGGATTTAAAGCTAGTTAAGATTTTGAGATCATTGTATTCCATCATATTATGGGCCAGATGAATCCAAAATAGGATGTAATTTTTAAAAAAGGTCTTGTTAGTAAGTAACAGAATCAAGATTTGAATCCAGGTCATTTGAGTTTTAAGCTAATATTCTTTTCTTTGTACCATACTTTTTTCATCTGTAAAATGACTTAGTTCATTCCAAAGGACTCTTATTGCAGTTAGAGGGTGACAGTGCAGAGTTAAGAAGAGTCATCTTCCTCATTTCAAATCTGACCTCAGATATTTAATAGCTATATAACCTGGATAAGACACTTAACCTCTCTTGCCCCAGTTTCCTTATCTGTAAAATGAGCTAGTCAAGAAAATGGCAAACTTCTCCAGTATCTCTGCCAAGAAAACCCCCCAAAGGGGTCATGAAGAAATAAGAATTATTAAATTTTGAATTCTATGACCTTATGGAGTACATAGCAGAGGAAAGCCCCAGAGTTCCATTAAACTACTGTACTTACTCTGATACCTTGGCAAGTGACTTCATCTCTAGATCAAATATAAGGATAATAGTACTGGCACTATTTATCTCATGGATTGTTGTAAGTAGATAATCCATTTGCAAAATACAAACCCTAATCCCCTAAAGATCTGATAGGGTACCCATCCAGATCATACCCATAGTTTGCCTTAGTGGATGATGTAGAGGAGTTGATTCTCCCTATAACTCCATATTACCTGTGAACAAGTGGTCATCTCTCCAAACTTAATTAGGCTGGTCCTCAGACAACAGATGTCTAGCTCTTTATCAGATTCCTACTTGAAACTATCCAGTTTGATGGGACTTACCAGCTTTTGTGTTCCATTGGCATTGCTTTTAGGAACCAATGGGTTGAAGACTAGTGGAGGTAAACTGTAAAGTGCTACATAAATATTTGCAAACTATTCTTCTTTTTTTCTTAAAGGATAAAATCAGGAAAGCCTATAGCCTGATTATTCCTGATTGACAAGTTGGCACAAGACCAAGGGTTGGGTAGACGTGGGATCCTGGAATTTATTTGTCTAAAGGTAGAGCTAGACATGACCAGGTGGAGCAATCAAAACCTTTCTGCCCATGTTGAAATTTCAGATGGAGCACTGATAGCATTTTTAATTCGTCAGTAACATAGAAACAACTGCAATTATAACTAGTTAGTTTTATTTGACCTTTGTTCTCGAAGAGGACAGAATATCAGGAAGGTGATACCATGACATGCAAGCGAGTTGGATTTAAGTGAGAGAGGGTAGGGCAAGATTATCTGCCTCACTTTCCCCCCCAGAGCCATCTGGGTCCAAGGCAAGATCTAGATCAAGACCACTGGAGATGACCTTGGATAAAATGGGATGAAATTGGCCTTTTTAAAGCTAAGATCTTTAAAAGGACTCAGTTTAACTGAGACTTCACATATTCAGGGATTATGGCTAGGTAGCAATTGAGGTAAAAAATCTATAGGGGTTGTATCTCAATTAAGTTTCTCTTTGACCTAACTCTATTCTGTTCTTTTCCTCTCCTTCCTATGGACCATCTTTCCCTCTATCTTACTAATGGACTTGTGGATGAACTAGGATCTCTGTGCTCCTCTCCTTCTAATAGGATTTGAGGATAGAAAGCATTTTGCACTATTTGTTCCAGGCCCATTTTATGCCCCTTGCCTAAGTTCATAAATTCCAAGTTCTGACTGTTACCTAAGCAATAGCCTTTCCTAGGATCAGATCTGGTAATAGAGAGGAAAAATAATAATACTAGATCATGGGTTTCTGACAATTTTGTAATCTGCTTTTTCTAAGTTTACAGTATACCTCTGATTACTCTATTGTAATGGCCACTTAGGGATAAAGTGAATCTTTAAATGAAAGCAGACTTTAATTTCTCTGAAGTTAAAACTTCAAGATCTGCCACAGTTGGCATTAGAATGCTCTTTATAAGGCCTCATTTCCAAAATATATAGAGAATTGACTCTAGTTTATAAGAAATCAAACCATTTTCCAAATGATAAATGGTCAAAGGATATGAACAAACAATTCTCAGATGACAAAATTGAAACTATTTATAGACATATGAAAATATGCTCCAAATCATTATTAATTAGAGAAATGCAAATTAAGACAACTCTGAGATACCACTACACACCTGTCAGATTGGCTAGAGTGACAGGGAAAGATAATGCGGAATGTTGGAGGGGATGTGGGAAAACAGGGACACTGATACATTGTTGGTGGAATTGTGAACACATCCAGCCATTCTGAAGAGCAATTTGGAACTATGCTCAAAAAGTTATCAAACTGTGCATACCATTTGATCCAGCAGTGTTTCTTTCTTTTTTACAAATATATATTTTTATTTTATAATAACTTTTTATTGACAGAATCCATGCCAGGGTAATTTTTTTTACAACATTATCCCTTGTATTCGCTTCTGTTCCTAGTTTTCCCCTCCCTCCCTCCACCCTCTCCCCTAGATGGCAAGCAGTCCTATATATGTTAAATATGTTGCAGTATATCCTAGATACAATATATGTTTGCAGAACCAAACAGTTCTCTTGTTGCACAGGGAGAATTGGATTCAGAAGGTAAAAATAATCCGGGAAGAAAAACAAAAATGCAAATAGTTCACATTCGTTTCCCAGTGTTCTTTCTTTGGATATAGCTGCTTCTGTCCATTATTTATCAATGGAAACTGAGTTAGGTCTCTTTGTCAAAGAAATTCACTTCCATCAGAATACATCCTCATACAATATCGTTGTTGAAGTGTATAATGATCTCCTGGTTCTGCTCATTTCACTTAGCATCAGTTCATGTAAGTCTTTCCAAACCTCTCTGTATTCATCCTGCTGGTCATTTCTTACAGAACAATAATATTCCATAACGTTCATATACCCACAATTTATTCAGCCATTCTCCAATTGATGGGCATCCACTCAGTTTTCAGTTTCTGGCCACTACAAAGAGGGCTGCCACAAACATTTTGGCACATACAGGTCCCTTTCCCTTCTTTAGTATTTCTTTGAGATATAAGCCCAGAAGTAACACTGCTGGACCAAAGGGTATGCACAGTTTGATAAGTTTTTGGGCATAATTCCAGATTGATCCAGCAGTGTTTCTATTGGGCTTATACCCCAAAGAGATACTAAAGAAGGGAAAGGGACCTGTATGTGCCAAAATGTTTGTGGCAGCCCTGTTTGTAGTGGCCAGAAACTGGAAAATGAATGGATGCCCATCAATTGGAGAATGGTTGAGTAAATTGTGGTATATGAACGTTATGGAATATTATTGTTCTGTAAGGAATGACCAGCAGGATGAATTCAGAGAGGATTGGCGAGACTTACATGAACCGATGCTAAGTGAAATGAGCAGAACCAGGAGATCATTATATACCTCAACAATGATACTATTTGAGGATGTATTCTGATGGTAGTGGATCTCTTCGATAAAGAGAGCTAATTCAGTTTCAATTGATCAAGGATGGACAGAAGCAGCTACACCCAAAGAAAGAACACTGGGAAATGAATATAAACTGCTGCATTTGTTTTTCTTCCTGGGTTATTTATACCTTCTGAATCCAATTCTCCCTGTGCCACAAGAAAATTGTTCAGTTCTGCACACATATATTGTATCTAGGATATACTGTAACCTATTCAACGTGTAAAGGACTGCTTGCCATCTGGGGGAGGGGGTAAAGGGAGGGAGGGGAAAAATCCGAACAGAAGTGAGTGCAAGGGATAATGTGTAAAAAATTACCCTGGCATGGGTTCTGTCAATAAAAAGTTATTTAAAAAAAAAATAATGCTCTTTATAAACTAAGCCGCAGTATATCAGGTATGTAGTGTAATAACTCATATTTGTATGGTGATTTGTAGGTTACATAGTATTTTCAGATTTCTTTGAAAGATGTATAATAAAAACAAATTTGAAGATATATATGTGTATATATATATTCACATACATGCACAGTCAAACTTCAGTTTTCATGGAGGTAATGTTCCTAAAAATAGTGGAAAGTCAAAAAACATGAATATTGATACATTGGACCTATGAAAAATAGATTAGGTTTTTTGACCATTAAAAGTTATAATCTTTTCCTTGCAATTGCAGAAAATACACTTTTTTGCATATAATTTTTATATCAAAACATTAATTCTAATAAATATGCTGTTCCTTGCACAGTAACCATGAAATATACATAAAATTCAATAAAGAGGGGAGTCAACACATGATGGGATTGGGATAGACAGGGGCAAAAATGGAAGAATCTCAGGTTAAAAAAAAGGAAAGGGGCAACCAATTATTTCTAATCTCCCTTTTAATTAGTGTTTGAACTATTTCCCTAATGCTTGGGATGAATTATCCAGCCTGAGCTAGGAACTCCTGTAGCAGAGAGCAACTCAGCTCCGCCCTGAGAAGCATTCAGTGTTGAGATTCTCAGGAGCCTTGTGGCGAGGAGACTGAGGAGGTGGGGTGCTGGATTGACCTCAAAAACATTGGTGAAAGGGTGAAGGTGACCATCATCTTATTTACCCACTAACTTAGTCACTTTCTTATTTTTTCAATTCCCTCATCATGCACTTGAAAGGTTACATTAGCAATTTCTGGAGCAGATTGAGCAATACTTTAAGAATACTTTCCTCCTTTTTCTCCGGATATAATGAAGAGTCAATTTGTTAACATCAAACACCTGGCAGACAGAAGCTGTAGAAATTTTGTCTAACTCGAAGGACTTGCACTACATTTTGGGGGTAGAATTACAACACAAAACTTGAATTTTTTAAAGGCAAACAATGAAAATATGCAATGAATGCACGGGGAGCTCCTTACAACAGGGTGAACATGACCAGTGAAGCACCAAATAGGATATTGCTTGCTTTATGACTGCACCTCTCGTTCTTTTCTCTTGCACATAGTTGAGAATGTGTATTCTTGCCAACAGGAAAGTGAAAATGAGTATACTAATAAAATCATGCAAATACTCAAAGTTGCATAAGTTAAAAGGGAGAATTTTGAGAATGACTCTGTATGTATGTATATAACTTAACCCTCAACTGAACCTTTAAATATTATTTAATTTAATTTAATTTAAATTAATTTAAATATTATTAAATGAATAATTTTCCAATTAGAGAACATCTTTTTAAAAAAAAATTCTGAATTTAATAAAATAAACATTTCTGTAACATATGGAAAAAACAATGGAAAAAAATTGTACATGAAACTGAAAAATCTATTTTTTCAGTTTATTCATCTAAGTGACTTGCCTAGGGTCACACAGCTAGGAAGTGTTAAGTGTCTGAGATCAGATTTGAACTCAGGTCTTCCTGACTTCTGGACTGGTGTTTTATCCACTGTGCCACCTAGCTGCCCCATTTAAAAAAAATTAATAGGTTTTTTTCCCTTTTTCACTTCCCTCCCCTTGTTCCACTCTAGAGTTGACCCAGTAGTGCCAACTATGTGAACTGTGATTAGTAGTCCCAAACTAAAATGTGTGTGTGTATGTGTGTGTGTGTGTGTGTGTGTGTGTATTCCAATTTCTGCTTATATATTCTACACATTTATATAGGGTACTATTCCTCATCTTAGAAGTTCTCAATCTTTGTCCTATGACCTTGGTGGTTTACTGCTTTCCAATTCATTTAAAGCTAGATGGCGAAAATGGAGAGACCGGGCATTCAGTCAGGCTTGGTCTAGGTAATGCTCTTAATAAAAACAAGCAAACCTGGTTTGCATCTATATACACACTGGAGAAACAATTGATACACACCATTGTATCTATTAAAACTTGCTTCCTGCTCGTGCATTGTATATTTTGATCTTGGCTAAAACAAATTACAAATTTAAAATGCAAGGGAAGAGTGGTAACAACCAACTCTCTAAAAACCACATGGAACACACTTTTAAGTTTAATATTTCTTATTAGCATGTTTCCATCACTTTTTCATATTTAAGCAATTAACAGAAAATTAACCCAACTCTGATTTAGAGCACTTGTCAATTTCTGAGATGTAAATGTTCACGTGTCTGCTCTAGCATTTTGTGGCTATACCACTCAACATGTTCAGATATACATTTTCTTTCCCTTATGCTCATTACAAAATCCCTTCCTTCTCCCTCCTCCCAGCCATCACCACTCAATACTAATTTCTTTCAATGGTGAGCAGGTATAGATTAATAGTCAGTTTGAAGCCAGATGGTGCAGTATACATTTGAAATTTAAGTTGGTTTTATGGTTTACTGAATACCACATTAGAGTCATCAGGAACCATGAAGAGATGGTGGTAGAATGGATTTTAGGAAGATGTGGGATAAAGTGCTATTTCTGACCCATTTATCACAAATAGGCAAATCAATTAACCCCTTGTTACTTGCAGGCAATTCACTGTTTGGTCTGTTTGGTCTTAGGACCCCTTTACACTCTTAAAAATTATTAGGGAATTCCAAATTTGTTTATGTGAGTATATTTATAAATATTTTCTGCATTATAAATAAAAATACCTTAATATTATTGTGAAATTAATTTTGCTCCTTCAGACCCAGAGGGATCTTCTTGCTACACTTTCAAGAATGGCTACTTTAAGTTACAAATAAGTTGCTGTTCTAAATTAGCTGAGAGAATTGTTACTCTTTAAAGTTGCGGAGAAGTTGCTGAGAAAGAAGAAATCAAAGATCCTGCTTTCTCTTAAAACATCTTCCTTGCCTTTCTTAACAACTAATTTAAAATAAATTTACTTCAAAATTCACGAAATTATCTACTGAAGTATCACCTTTTCCCTTTCTTTATTAAAAGAATTGGCAAAAGTGTTAAGAAAAAAAATCCTGAGTACGTCTTGTTCTGCCCGATTTTGAACAGAAAGTTGTTTTCTCCATCTAATTACTCTGCCTATGAACATTCAGGCTTTTTATTGCAGTGGAAGCTGAGGGGGGAGAGGCATTGTAGTACACCTTTATGATGCTCCTTTACTGGGGCCTCAGATTCCTCCTCTATAAAAGGAGGCAAAGAACTTTTGTTTGGGAGCTATAACTCAGTGTTTCGTATTTTAGAAATTAAAACTATTAGTTTCCAACTATATTAATTTTAAAATAATTTAAAACATGTTAATGATATAAACATGGTAACATAAATAACATTTTATGAAAATAACTATTTTCCAAAACAAAAAAAAATTAGTGGAAAAAGTAACTTTTTAAAAACATATTTTTGCAAATTTCATTGGGGTTGGATTAATAGAAGACACCTGGATTCTCATATCTTCTTCTACATTTAATCTATTGTGATATGTTACTTTGGTTGAGTTATATGAAGAAAATATGACCAAATTTGTAGATGGAAAAGGAGGAGAATATTTAAAGGCAAATAATATCTTAGCATTCTTGTGAAAATAGTTTTGATCCCATGGGCCTTTTGAAAAAGTCTCAGAGACCCTCAAGGATCTGAGGACCACACTTTTGAGAGCTACTCCATTAAATCATCTTCATGGTTCCATGAAACTCCAAAGTTCTATGATCCTAAGAGTGAGATTATATTGTCGTTACAACATTGATGCATTTAATCTTCAGACAGGCCTTGAGTAATAAGCAGAATCCTTTTGATTGGATATTAAGAACTCAAAGGCACAGTGGCTACTTTATCCCAAGGTTTCTGTCACTTGTAGTTGATCAACCAGGTCTTTCTTTCTGGTTAATATACAAGCTTAATACAACTGGCAAAATCTTTCAACTTATTTAGTCTGAGGCTACAGTAAGAGAGACACAGGGTTCAGAATCAGTTCTATGGATAGTCCCACCATTCTTTGTCATGGTCAGCCCACATTTGGAGGGAGTGCTGTGTTTGGTTTGGGGATAGTAAGGAGTCTTGAGCTTGTGAGAAATCCTAGGGGAGCACTGCTATTCATTGCATCTTCAGTGAGATAAAATTGTCAAGAAGCTAGGTCAAGAATTGATGAGATAATAAGTGTTATAGGATGTGAGAGGGGGATCCTCTGTATCATCCTGGCAGTTGTGGTAGGGTCATCCAGGATGCCAATTTTTATAGCTCCTGCCCATTCATTCACCTCCCACATTTCACATCAACCAGACCCCCTACAAACCCTAGACAGACACCACATGGGACATCATACCACAAACCCATTTCGAAACCACACATAGTCTTTATATAAACCCTAGCACCACACACAGCTTGGGGCACATGCCCAGAGCTACATATGTAAGGCACATATCCCAGTCAGAACGTTCAGAATGACTCACATGATGCTCCCTGATCTGACCCTTTCCCTAGTATTTTTGCTCTACTTGGTCACTGGTTCCAGTTTGCGGGTGGGAGTCAAGGCTATGCAATCCAAGTGGTTTGTCCTCTCCCCCTTCCTGCCCTGACAATGTCCATTTACAGAAGGAACAGGAGAAAACATAAGAACTGTGAGTCTTTATATCTTTATTCCTTTTATCCCTTATTATCTTCTACCTCTATGACTGCTTTTAATAAATTCACATTTGTTTGCATTTTGAGCTTAGGTTGGAATTTCACAAGTTCATTCTTTTGTTAGTAAAATACTTTCATTTGCTAAAGGAGAGATCAATCATAATAAATCATATTTCCTTTAAAAAGTTTTAGTGATGACTTTCATCTTTATATCATGGTCCTTTCTCAATACATCACCCCCCTCGCAGTGTTCCTTTGTAATAAATGAAATCAGTTAAATAAAACCAAAGGCTATGGTGAAGGTTTCTGAATCATTCTGTACTCACAGGCTCCACTACTTCAAGTTGAGGCACATAGTGGATAATGTAAATAGTAGCTATGATTATGATTATGGATATAGATTATGTAATATAGATGAATGATATAGATGTAAGATCCCACTTTGCTTGTTATTTGTTGATTATCTGGGATCATCCACCTTCACTTGCTACTTTGGAAAAAAGCTAGAGTTCCCTCTTCTACCCCAGCCCAGTACACCATCGGCTAGCCAGAAGATGAATTAACATGATCTATTGTTACTGAGGAGAGACATGGACCTTTCCCTTTCCCAAGCTACCTTCCTTTTCCTATTACCCGGTTCCCACTGGGATCAGAATACTTATCTACTACTCTCTGTACTACCTCTACACGTAATATTCTGTTCTCTAAAATATAATGTTCTCTGGGTGTAGGTTTCTTGGGGGGCTTCTGAGAACAGTCTTCATTTCAGTTCAGAGTGATTATTACTCAAATGCAGCTAGGAGTTAAAAGTTCAGATCCTTTACTGTCTCTGTCCAAGTCTTATCCTTCCTTGGGCCCAGTTAGCTTTCTTAGAGGCCTATCTCTCTCTTTGGTTCTGAGAGCTCTTGCTGCTAGATCTTTGTCTCTTCCAGCTGCAGCCTCTAGCTCCCTCTGAATCCAAAGCCTCGAGCCAGCACAAAAGTGGAAGTTGGAATGAATCTTGACTCCTTCTCTGAGAGTGGGATTGTGGGCTCCTGACTTGTGAATCTCCTAGATTCCTCCTTATTTATGCTCTCCCAAAGGGGTGAACTCCAAAAGGTGTGAACCAAGTACACAAGCATTGTCTCTATCAATTCCAGTGACTTAGCACCTTGTTTCAAGTGGCCCATAACATCTCCTGCTTTCTTTTGATTTAGAACATAGTGGTCATGACCTCCCTGACTTCTCAAGGAGGTGAGAACCCTCAAAAAGAAGATGATCACGTCTTCCCTGACTGCTCACAAAAGAAATGAAAATACCATAAAAAGGTGATCACGCCCTCCCTGACATTTCAGGAAGGCAATGAAAACACCAAAGGAAATAGGAAATGAAGTCAGATTACCAGGTTTCTGAAGGGGCCCACTTGAAACAGGTACACATAAATCCATCAATATGGGAGACATTACACATAATTACATAAATGACATAAGCACATAGTAACACAGTCTAGTAGTGATGTGACAAACAACATGAATGAACATGCAGAATTATAAATGTCCATATGTCCTAGAAATAGTCCAAAGGGAATCCATTGTCCATTAGTTCAGATGCCAGGACTCCAATAATTCCTGCAAGTTTTGAAGTCCTGCAATAGTCTCATCAACAATTTTTCATCTCAAGGAATCCAATAATTCCTGCTGGTTTTAAAGTTCTGCAACAGTCTTATCTTGGGTTAGGGAATCAATGATTCCTGCAGATTTTGTTCTTAGGTCTTCTCCTTTGTTTCCAGATTTTTCTCTTTTTCTGTCTCTCTCTGATGGACAAGGCAAATACAGCTCATTGGCAGCCATCTGATCCTTCTCCATCTGTAGAAATACAAGCAAACCCTCTTCCCCAAGTAGTTAACCTTTTTGGTCCCTTCCATTCATTACTTTTTGGATCCCTCCACATCACCTGGTGATTATCTAAAGATAGTGGAGCTGCTCGCACTGGACACTGCCCTTCTGGTGGGTTATAAAACCTGTGTGCTGGAACTAGTGCATCTTTATCAAACATTTAAAAATTAATGGTATATAGAACTAAATTTAGAAGTTCTCTAGGGTTACTCGTGGCTCCCCCTTTCTTTTGTTTTTTGGAGGAGTGTCTTAATGTTTCTGTTTCTTCTCTCTACTATTGCCTAACCTTGAGCATTTAATGGTATACCAGTGGTATGTAAAATCTTATAGTGTGCATAAAAGTGTGCAAAATGTTTATAAATATATGCAGATCCATTATCTGTTTTTATTGCTTTTGGCACACCCATAATTGTAAATGCTTGGATGAGAAATTCAGTGTCCACTTGGGCTGTCTCTTTTGCTGCTGGTATTGCAAAAGTGAATCCTGAAAAGGTGTCTACCATAACATGGATAAAAGACATTCGCCTAAAAGATTTATAATGGGTCACATCCATTTGCCAGATTTCATTGGGTCTCAAACCATGAGGGTTCTTCCCTAGAGGCAGTGTAGTAGTGTGGAAAGGAAGGCAAGCTCTATAGCTTTTTCCTGTGCTCCTAGCTTCTTCTTTTGATATCCCAAATTGTAAACGTAAAGCTTGAGCAGCCTGATAATATTTAAAACGAGAGTCTTCAATGATGGACAGAAGCAGCTCTAAAGAAAAGAGCACTGGGAAGTTAATGTAAACTGTTTGCATTTTTATTTTTCTTCCCAGGTTATTTTTACCTTCTGAATCCAACTCTTCCTGTCCAACTCTTGTACAACAAGAGAACTGTTTGATTCTGCACACATATATTGTATCTAGGATATACTGTAACATATTTAACATGTATAGGACTGCTTACCATTTGGGGGAGGGTGTGGAGGAAGGGAGGGGAAAAGTCAGAACAGAATTGAGTGCAAGGGATAATGTTGTAAAAAATCACCCAGGCATGGGTTCTGTCAATAAAAGTTATAATTATTTAAAAAAAAAAACAAATAAAATGAGATTCTTGGGCTTCTTGAAATTAAAGAGTATTGACCAACATAGTTAGAAGATTATCTGCCTTTGAATTACCATTAAAAATAGGACCTGAAAGTCCGCTATGAGAGTGGACATGCAAGATATAAATCTTACCTGGCTGCTTTCTCACTTGCTCTTAAAGTTCCTTAAAGAGCTGATATATATATTAGAGGCTACAAATTTTATTTGGGCTGTGGCAATTCTGTGTACCACAACTACTGAATAGGCCGAATCAAATATTATATTTATATCTCCTGGATAATAAGAAAGAGCTAGAATGATTGCATACAATTCATTCTGCTGAGTGAACTGAAAAGGAGTTCTGACTACTTTCTTTACAGTTAAGTCATGAGAGTATACAGCACAAATATTATGTTTTCATGCATATGTAAAGATAATTTGGTCCTTTAAGAGCAACTTTAGAAACCTTTTCTTCAAGAATCCATCGCCAATTATGTAATAGTCTGGTTATCTTTAATGGAGATCCGTGTGTAAAATTTGGAGCCATGGTCAATAAAATTTGCCACTCTGGGATGGTTTCACAGCACACATTAATTTGTGTATTAGTATAAAATGTGTATATTTTGTCAGGTCTTATCCCAGATAATTATACTGCTCGCTTAATGGCCTTTAATAAAATTCTAGCCACAAGCATTGGGTAAGGAGTAAGGCTGTGTTGTGGTTGTGCTGGGAGGTTCACCTACCCTATCACACTATCTCCTTGATGAAGGATTGCTGTGGGTATTTCTTGTGTAGCAAAAACTGATGTTTCCAAGGGTTTTTGAGTGACTCTTTCAACCACATTGGATAAAGTCAGTTCTACTTCTCTCAAAGCCACTTGTGCTTCTTTTGTAAGCTGGCATGGTGAGTTTAAAGCACTGTCTCCCCTTAAAATGTCATATAGAGGTTGCAATTGATTGGTAGTTAAGCCTAACATTGGATGTATCCATTGTATATCTTCTATTAATTTCTGGAAATCATTTAAAGAGTCCAACTTCTCTGTTCTTAAAGAAAGCTTTTGTACTGTTATGGGCCAGAACTCGAAACAAGGTGCTAAGTCACTGGAATTGATAGAGATAATGCTTATGTATTTAATTCACATCTTTAGAGTTCACACCTTTAAGAGAGTTCACACATTAGAGTTCACACCTTTAAGAGAGCATATATAAGGAGAAGCCCACTAATGGACAAGCCCAGTAGAGACTTTGGGAGATTCACAAGTCAGAAACCCACAAGCCCACTCTCTGAGAGGTGGAGTCAGAGTTATTCCTTCTTCCACCTTTGTGCCAGCTGGAGAGATTCAGGGGGAGCTAGAGGCTGAAGCTGGCAGAAGCAAAGGACTAGCAGCAAGAGCTCTCGGAACCAAGGAGAGAGATAGGCCTCTAAAAAGCTAATTGGGCTATTTTGAAGGAAACAATAAAGGATTTGGACATTAACTCCTGGCTGCATTTGAGGTGATTATTACTTTGAACTGAAAGGAAGGCTGCTCCCAGAAACCCCCCAAGAAATCTGCTCCCAGAGAAAATTACATTTTTAGAGAAGAACACTATATACTTACCTACTACCCTCTGTACTACCTCTACAAAAGGTATAACAATAATATAAACAATTATACCAATATTATGATGCTAATATTATGTTATAATGAACATGGTAAATTTCTTTAATTCTAATGAGAAATTTAGGAAGAAGTTATGAAGTTATTAGCTGTTCTATTTATGGAAGCTACACAAGGCTATTATTTCAGGCTTAACCTCCTTCCACAGTATCTGAAATATCTATTCTGTTCTAACAGCTTGCTTAGATTAATGTAATAGCTGGCTTGTTTTCTGCCTTTAATTTTTCATCTCCTACAAATCCTTTTCACAAGTACTAAAGTGACTTTTCTAAAGCATAGTTCTGATCTTGTTACTCTTCTGCTCAAGAAACTCTTTGTGGATCCCCTTTTCCTCAAAAATCAGTCAATCAATTTAATGATATTTTCATTGGATTTCAAGAAAAAAATCAAGCATGGACTTCTTTTTTTGACATTTAATTTATTATTGTTCAGTCATTTCAGTCATGTCCAACACTTTCTGACCCCATCTTAGAGTTTTTTTGTCAAAGATACTGGAGTAGTTCACCATTTCCTTCTCTAGCTCATTTTTACAGATGAGGAACTGAGGTGAACAGGGTCACACTGCCAGTAAGTGTTTGAAGTGAGATTTGAACACTAATTCCAAGCTTGGATGCTCTATCCATCTAGCTGCCCCATGGTAGTTAAAGCCCTTCATAATCTGGCTCCAATTTACCTCTCCAGGATTATTGTACATTGCTCTCCTTTGCGTATTCTGTTCTAGCCAAAATGAATATCTTGCTATTTCTCATGCATGGAATCCTGTTTCCCTTCTTTGTGCCTTTACACGGGGGTCCTCAAAACCTAGGAAGAATTTCTTCTACCTTCACCTATTTGAATCCAGAGCTTCTTCCAAAGTTCATTTCAAGTGCCATCTCCTACAGGAAGTTTATCTTGATCCTTCTAATAGCTTATGTTTGCTCCTTCAAAGTTATGTTGTGTTCACCTCATCTCTATCTTGTATGTACTTCTCTGGGTGTATGTTGTTTCTCTCCCCTTCTTCTCGATAGAATGTCCCAGGCTTTTATGTCCCAGTTTGCTCCCAAGACTGAGTAAGAGTCACTTTGTCTTTTGGCTCATTGCCCTAGGCTGGAGTTGTTTTAGGAAAATCTTCTAATGTATTTATGGCATAGTTCATCTAAGTTTCCCAAAATATGAAAATCTGAATAATTACTCAAGGTACTAAATACATGTTGTACACGGAAAAATCTTCATCCCACAGAAAATGCATGAGATTCAAAACTCTCATATAAATCTATAACAATATAGAAATCAAAGAAAGCTTTTCAGGGGCTCCAAAGTTCCTTACAGAAGGAGTTTCCAATAGGACAATATCTTGGCATTCAATAAAATCTTTTTCCATAGAGTCATATCTATTTCCTTTCAGATTTATAGTGATATTGTAATTTAGATCAGGGTTTCTTAAATTTTTTTCACTTGCAACACTTTTTTTCCCAAGAAGCTTTTATGTGATATTTAACATATCTATGTTAAATAGGTAAACAAATAAAGCAATTATTGATAATAAATCATAATTTTGCTATTCCTACATTCAGTTACATGATCCCATATAGGGATGTGACACACAGTTTAAGAAATTTTTATATAGACTACAGATTTTTGGGCAACTGGATAAGGATTTTTCTTCACACTTGATCTGCTTTGTCTGAATAACCCATTGTTTTAAGTAAGACTATATTCAGGAAGTAAACATTTCAACATTTTTCTCCAAGGATTATGCTGCATCATTTTTTCTCTCTATGGAACAATCCCCTAAACACTTGAATATGAAATTATCTATAAGAAAACTCCTAAAATGGTACTGCTTAGGAAAATTTCCCTCTCTATATATGAAACTCCATGCTGGGTTCCTAAAGGCTAATGTTAGATCCCTTCTGCAAAAAGGAATTGGGTTGAATAAACATTGTCCTCTCACATATTGTTCTTTTAGGTCATGTGAAAACATGACTACTATAGCCATGTGCTTCTGCTTTGAATCATTATCAACTGCTCTTAGGAATGGGAAATTGCATTGATATAGATTTCTTCTTCAGAATGCAATCTGCTTTGTTGCATGGTGATAAATCTTCTCAGAGTCCTAGAGTGAAAAAGAGAGCCAACTTGCCTGTTAGATCAATTTTATAGATCTCAGGGAGTGTATAGAAGAAGAGAGAAAGCAATGACTCTACTAAGAGTCTGCCCTCCCAAGCCTCAGTTATCCTGTTTTCAGGGAGTAGTTTCAGTCTCTGAAACTCAGACACTAATGCACCAGGAAACTTGTCCAATTCCATGGGTGGGTATCTCTCAGATGCTGCTAAACAGAAGTCTATGTTTGTATTCTTAATGGCAAATTGATTAGGTAACTCATTACATTGATTGGGGACTGGCCTAATAACTATTTTGCACAGGTGAAACATTTTATAAAAATGTAAATGCTATATAAAGGTCAGCTATCATTATTATATTTAGTGTGGATTCAAGGCCCATAAATATTATTTTTTTGGTCCAGATGATTTATTTTGAAAGGTAATAAAAAAATTCCCTCCCTCTCTTTTCTTTGGTTAAGAAACAAATAATTTCCATTTGACCTTCTTTTGAGAAATCAGTATTTTAAACTATACTCTAGTATCTGTTTTATTTTTATTTTTCACTTCAGTCTCCCTTTCTCAAGTTATTATATGTAAAACACTAAGCAGGTTTTTGTCCTTAGCAGAGGAAAATACCCACCCAAAGGAAGAACAATTATAAAATTTGTGAACTATGCTGGCTTAACTATTCTATTCCTGAAGGTTATGCTTATTAACTAGTCTTTCAACTTAACTATCACCCTCAGATTTTTTTATTTGTTTGTTGCATTTCAATGTTAGGCTTGAATTTCAGTTCATTCATCTCATTCTAGGGAATCATGGAGTTCTGGAATTGGAGTAAAGAAGTCTTGTTTTTGAATCTCACCTCTGACACCAATTGTGTGACCATGGACAAAGCCTTAACCCCTCTAATACTAGTGATAATGGTTGGCCTGAAATCTCTATTAAGCCATTAGTACTAGTGATACTGTTTGATTTCTAGCTGTCCTAATGAACTCCTCTGTTAGGACTTTTTCTCATGGACCAAATCTCTTCTCCTGAGGGACTGGATGAATGCCAGGTCTCCGCAATCCCACTGTTGATCCTATAAATCACAATTGCAACTTAAAAGTTTTCAAAAATCTTAATTAAGTTATCTTGTTTTTTCCTCAAAACAATGCTGAGAAGCAAAGATGTACTGGTTAATATTTAACAACTGTCTCTTTGGGGAAAAATAAGTGCATACATACATTTATATATCTAGATATATGCAGTATACAGTTTAAAATTTATTCAGCATAATTAACATTTTCCATCATTTTCTTAAGTTTTGACAATCAACAGAACAGTAAATAAAGCCTTGATTTTGTAGCCTTTGCCAAACTTTGAGGTATACAAGTTTATGCAGAAAATTTAACAATCATCTCTCACGAGCTGGTTTGAGCTAGTTCTAGCACCCCTCTGATTGCATGTATTATTTCCTCTTTTTTATTGGTGAAGAAAATGATGTTTAGAAAAGTTAAGTGACTTTTTCATAATTGTACAGCTATTAAGTATCTGAGCTGTGTGTCTAATTCAGATCTTTCTTGATTCCATATAGAGAAATCTCTCCATAATAGCACACTGGCTCTCTCATTTTAACTCACATCTCAGAAAAGAACTTAAATTTAGAGCTTGGAGGAGCCTGAAGGGTATCAAATGTAAAACTCTCATTTCACAAATGAAGGAAATGAGACTTGGAGATATTAAGTGATTTGTTCAGTCACATAGCTAGTAAGTGAAGGATTTGAATTCAGGTCTTATTGATTCCAGTTCCAGTATCCCATCTGTGGTATTTTCTAACTGAATACTAACTTGGAATGTCGACTAAATAGGGCCATGATATAATGGGCAGTAAAATTTAAAAGTTTGAAAACTATTTATTGTCATTTATTGGTAGAGTTATAAATGGGTTCAATCATTCTTAAAATCAAATAGGAACTATGTTGTATTGCCAAAGTTACTGAACTATGAATATTCTCTAATCTAATGATACCACTGATGGGCTTATAACCCCAAAAACATCAGTGAAAGAGTAAAAGGATCCATATATACAAAACTATTTATAGCAGCTCTTTTTGTGGTGACAAAGAATTGGAAATGGAGGGGATAATCATTAATTGGGGAATTGTTGAACATATGAATGTCATGGAATGTATCATGTCATAAAAATGATGAAAGATAAGATTTATGAGTATCCTGGGAAGACTTGAAAAAATTAATGTATAGTGAAATGAATAGAATCAGGAGAAAAATTTATATAATCATAACATGATAAAGATAAACATCTTTGAAAGACTTAAGAACTCCTCCTGCACAGTTTTTAATGATTTCAAGCTTATTTTTGAATCACAATCCTCTGTTTCTAATATTAACATTATTTCAGTGAATCTGTATGACCGTGAGTCATGGAATACCACAGTTTTAGGGTAATTTAGGAAAATTGAAGTTTTGGGTTATGCATGTGAGTAGCTTGCAATGTGCTACCAGTGAAGAGTCTTATAAGAGAAGTTGTATGAAGGCTCATCAGAGAGATGAGTGACCAGAGTAAAGATGAACTGGTCACACAAGGAAACAAGGATTAGCTGATGAAAAAATGCATGAATGAATTTTTTATTAAGTTCTTGCTATGTGCCATGTATTGTACTGAATTCTAGGGATCCAAAAAAAAAATGGAGAGATTCCCTCCCTCAAACTGTTCACACTATATTTAGAAAAGATGACACATGTTAATGAGTTCTTCTGCAATGGAGATAGAAAGTCCTACAGGTCAGTAGCCCGAGTGATTCTTAGGAGGCTGATAGTTTATCCAAGTTGTGTGAACGGCCATAGAGTTCATGTTATTGGCCATAATAAATGGTCTACAGGCTCCATTGGCTGGTATCCACTCAATGGCTGGAAATCTAGAAGAAATATTTAGTTTATTGTCCAGTCCCCTTTGAAGATTTATAGTACTACGTGAATATTAAGTATAATACAGGATGGAAAGGCATAACTGGATTGCAGTATGGATCATTTTGGGAGGGCCCACATTTATGAGGTCACAGTTGCATTTGTGATTCATTCTCAACAAACATTCAGTAAACATCTGTTGTCCTTGTTTAGTTGTTTTGTTTGGATCTAACTCTTTATGACCCATTTGGGATTTTCCTGACAAAAATACTAGAGTGTTTTGACATTTCCTTCTCTAGCTCATTTTCAGGTGAGGAAACTGAGGCAAACAGGATTAAGTGATTTGCTCAGCATCATACAGCTAATAAGTGTCTGAAGCTGGATTCGAACTCAGGATTATGAGTCTTCTTGGCTCTAGGCATTGTACCACCTATCTATCTTTCTCTAAATACCTATTTTGTTCTTAATTACCTTCTCATAGGGCATTACATCGATACCATGGAAATATAAAAAAAGAAATACTGGGAATATGTACTCTAAGACAGTGTGGTATGCATTTGCGCTACAGTTCTGCATCAGCTAATTTCTAGCTATATGGCAAAAACCCCATTTCCCTGTGCCCCAACGTTCCAGTCATCAGTTTCCTTAATTGTATAATGAAGGGATCAAACTTGATGATCTCTCAGTTGTCTTTCAGCCCTGACACTTTATGATTTTCTAAATTATCTGTTGATTGAACCCATGTTCAAAGAATGCTATCAGGAACTCTGGGAGATTTAAAAAGGTGTAAGATTTTCTAGTCCTGAGAGTGGAGATTTAAGATATGTATACATCAAAAGACATGGCAATAATGCTAAACACTGGATTAGAAGCAAGTGGTATAGCAAATTCAAAAGAGTTCGCTGAGAGATTATTGTTCTTAGATTTTCTAAGAACCCAACAGCGATAGAAGTCAATTGGATTGAGAGGAATGAGGGGCTTTGATGACTTATGAAGTTTATTCAAATACTGTCTATGATCCTATGATACCGATAATTATGGCCCTATAATACTGATATTTATCTAATTTAGAGCTGGAAGAGAATTTAGTAAGCATCTAGGCTACCTATATTATTTTATAGATGAGAAAACTGATGCCAAGAGATGGGAAATGGCTTGCCCAAAGATCCCAAAGGTAATAAGTACCAGAACTGGGATTCAAGCCCAGGAGGACCTCTGAATCCAAATTCATTATACAAGTACAAAATGGCATAGGAGAACTGAAAGATAGAGTCAAAGAATAAAGTGGATATTTGAAGGAAGGCTTAAATTTACAGAATCAGAAGGATTAGTCTTAAATCCTAATCTGTAGCTGAACACTTTCCCAAGCTCTATTTTCATTGTGAGAAATTTTGGGATATGAAGGGGGCAGAGAAGATCTGCAGGGACTATGGAAATAATAATAAGGGTGTGGAAGAGAACTAGAAATGCCTCAGGGTAAACCAGCATAAGACAGCAGCAGGAAGCAGCTGTCAGGTCTCTTTCAGATGAAGCCAGGAGTAGAGAAGAAATTTGGCTCTGGAGAGTTCTTTTGTTTGCCTCTTTGAAATATCATGAAGGGAATTCTTTTTTTGTTTTGGGCTTTCTTAACCCTGGACTAATTTGAAAAGCTAAAATAAGGAGCCATCATGATGGTATAGAACTATTGTCTTTAAAATAAAGTTGACATGTTGGGCCAAAGGCTTGGTGGATCTATTCTAGCAATGGTTCTGTAGATTGATAATTCTTTCAAGTATTTCCAGTGTTGTTTCTGGGTTGGGACAAAGATGGCCCTTATGTTGATTTGACTCCATGATGTTCTCTGCTAAGTTCATAGTTTCTGCAGTGTTTTTGATTGGCTTATTTTGTGGAGTCCCAAGTGAATTTGGGTAGGGATCACTGGGCCCTGGACATAGTTCATTGGGAACTGAATATTACAATTTTGTTTGCAGGTCCCACAAGATCTATGTCCATCTGTACCCAGACTACCCCAGTTTTCCATTTACTGAATGAAATGAATTGATTGAAAATTCCAAGGCATCAAACAACCAAGCAATTAGAAAGAATTTAAAGAGCACTTATCATGTGTCTGGTATTGTACTAGGCTCTGGTGATACAAGCGCTAAAGAATGAAATAGGCTCTATTAGTGAGGAGAGTACATTCTAATGGATAATAAAATTTTCCTTTACTACATAACATTTAAAAAAACAAGACCATTTTATTTTAGTATTTAGAGTATTCTCCCTTGTTTCCTGAATATTTCCAGGAAGCTTGGGGGTATGTCCTGCAGCATGACTATAGACTGACCAAAAGAGATTCTATCAGTTCTGAGGAGTCAAATTCAGTTTAATTGGACCATTAACTAAGGGTAAGTAATGCTCAGAGAAAACTGATGCTAATAATTGTGTTGTCCCTGGATCTTTGCAATTTCACAAAGGTCACAAAAATACCTCCTAATTGCCTAATCACAAAATCTCAGAAAGGAAAGAAAAGTCAGAGACCATCTAGTTAGATCCAAATCTAAATAAGAAATGTCTTTCTGTTACAGTCAAAGGTTCTGATAAAGGCCTCATTTCTAAAACATATAAAGAATTGACTCCAATTTATAAGAAATCAAGCCATTCTCCAATTGATAAATGGTCAAAGGATATGAACAGACAATTCTCAGATGAAGAAATTGAAACTATTTCTAGCCATATGAAAAGATGCTCCAAGTCATTATTAATCAGAGAAATGCAAATTAAGACAACTCTGAGATACCACTATACACCTGTCAGATTGGCTAGAATGACAGGGAAAGATAATGCAAAATGTTGGAGGGGATGTGGGAAAACAGGGACACTGATACATTGTTGGTGAAATTGTGAATACATCCAGCCATTCTGGAGAGCGATTTGGAACTATGCTCAAAAAGTTGTCAAACTGTGCATACCCTTTGATCCAGCAGTGTTTCTACTGGGCTTAATCCCAAAGAGATACTAAAGGGGAAGGGACCTGTATGTGCAAGAATGTTTGTGGCAGCCCTCTTTGTAGTAGCCAGAAACTGGAAACTGAGTGGATGCCCATCAGTTGGAGAATGGCTAAATAAATTGTGGTATATGAATGTTATGGAATATTATTGTTCTATAAGAAATGACCAGCAGGATGATTTCATAAAGACCTAGAGAGACGTGAACTGATGCTGAGTGAAATGAGCAGGACCAGGAGATCATTATATACTTCAACAATAATACTATATGATGATCAATTCTGATGGATGTGGCCCTCTTCAGCAATGAGATGAGCCAAATCAGTTCCAGTAAAGCAGTAATGAATTGAACCAGCTACACCCAGTGAAAGAACTCTGGGAAATGAGTATGTACCACTTCATAGAATTCCCAATCCCTCTATTTTTGTCCACCTACATTTTTGATTTCCTTCACAGGCTAATTGTACACTATTTCAAAGTCTGACTCTTTTTGTACAGCAAAATAACTGTATGGATATGTGTACATATGTTAAATTTAATTTATACTTTAACATATTTAACATGTGTTGGTCAACCTGCCAAATCTGGGGGAGGGGGAAGAGGGAAGGAGGGGAAAAATTGGAACAGAAGGTTTTGCAATTGTCAATGCTGAAAAATTACCCATGCATATATCTTGTAAATAAAAAGAAAAAAAAAAGAAGAAGAAATGTTTCTCTGGATCATTCATGACAGAGGGCCATCCAGACTCTATTTGAAGATCTTTACAGAGAGAGCAAAGTTACCCATTCCACCTTAGAATCCCTCTAAGTATTAGAAAACTTTCTTTCTAGCAAGTCTAAAGGTAACTTTCTTCACTTTCTATGCATTGCCTTCAGTTCTATCTTCTCAAGCCAGGTATAACAAATCTAACCCTTCTTCTGTTGAGAGTCCTCCAAATGTTTGAGGACAACTAGGATCAAAAATCCTCTTAGGTGCCTTCTGCTCTAAATATACAGTCTTATCTCTACCCTTTCCCAATTCCCAAATCTTTGTGTATCTAATTTAAACAGTTGCTGTTCTTTGAAATCATGCTGATATGACATGGCTTCCATTCTTGCTCATCATGCTTGTTTGCCCTCTCTATGGATATATTCCAGATTATTGGTATCCTTCCTCAATTGAACAAAAAATTGAAAATGTGGCCTGAACCACAAAAGATAGTAAGATGATCACTTTTTATGTTCTGAAAACTTGGCCTAGGAACACATCTTTTTTTTTTTTTTTTTTTTTTTTTTTTTTGGTCTGTCTTACTATACTACTGATATCTATCTATCTATTTTTTGTTTAGCCCTGCTTCTTGCATCCTGTATAAGTGATTTTTAGTGTGAGATTTAATATATATCCTTTTAAAAAATCTGATTTATTTAATTATACAGCAGCCGCACTCCAGTAAACCATTTCTGTGCATAGGGTAAACCAGGTTGAAAGTAACTAACAGAACTTAAACTTATTGGTAAGTTAGAGGGATGTCTACCCCAAGTGTGTGAAGACTTCCCCCTAGCAGAATGGGCATATGAGAACATTATGTTCTAATGGCCATGAAGGCTGCTGAAGATGGCTCTGTGGAGTGCTTAGAGTTTAGTCAAACATTAAAGATGTCATGATAATCTGTGTCATTGATCCTCTTTGAAAATGAAGAACAAACGACAATAGATTATGTTCTTGACAACCTGCCTCATAATGGGGATGTTATAGAAGTAAAAGATTTGCCTTACTTTTTAGAAAGAACCTCAAACCCAATGGAATATAGTAGTGCCACAAGGTAATCTGTTTGTTCTAAAATATGGCTTCTCTAATTATTAACATAGCTATACAGTAAATGGCCCAACATCTACCCCATACCACCTAGGTAAGAAATCTTCCACATAAATGAATTCTCTAGATTACTAGGTAGTTCAGTGGATAGAGCAGTTGACCTAAAGTCAGGATGACAAATTTAAATCCAGCTTCAGGTACAAACTATCTGTAATCCTGGGCAAGACACTTAACTTCTGACTGTTGCAGTTTCCTCATCTGTAAAATGGGGATAATAATAATATCTATCTCCAAATGTACTTTAGCCTGAGGTCTTTGTTCTACTTAAACGAGAAATCTTTATCTATTCTGAAATGCTGCCTGGAATAAATCCTTCTCCTTCCTTACAACTTCTTCCCCCATACGCTTTATCCATTTTCTTTGAGGAAACTGGTAAAAAAAAAATTCTGGGAGAAACATTGTTTTTCTAGATCACAGAATTAGAAGAATTGGTTTTTATCTGGTCAACTTAAGAGGAGTACCCTCTTTCTTTAAACCTTGACTGGATTTGAGTAATAATCAGATTAAGAAAAGGAAGACTTCTTTGATCACTTGGCTTATGGAAGTATCTCCTGAGTTCACTTTTGATCAGGTAGAAAGGGGAATGTTTGAAAAGAGTGGTTAAAAAGGGATCGAGTGATTTTTAGTACAGTGATTTTCTAAGTCAGGAGTTCTTGAACTTTTTTGATGTTATGAGTCCTATTAGCAGTCTGATAATGCCTATGGACTCTTTTCTTAGAACTTGAGTCTTATAAGACTATATCTTTAAAATATGGATTAAGTTGACATTATAAAAGCTAAATAGACATAATTCATGTACATATATATCACATATATATCATTATAAAAACTTAGTTGATATTATGGTATTCAGAAGGACTAATACTAAAGTATAGGTTAAGTTGATATTATAAAAGCTAAATAGACATAATTCATGTACATGCATATTACATATGTATCTCATCATAAAAACCTAGTTTATATTATGAGATGTTCAGGAGGACTAGTATTTCTGTTATGAGGGCTTGCAGAGCCCTTTCAGGACTGCTTATTCATCTTGGGTGTCCACCTGATTCACTCAATTCTCGTCAGTGGCTCCAAGAAGCTCTTGCATGGTCGGCAGCCACACACCTGTAAATCATTTCTGTAAACAGGCTAAATTAGATTGAGGACAACCAATATGTCTCCGATCTGTTGGTGAGTTGGGAGTTTCATCCCAAGAAGGTGAAAACTCTGCAACCCTCCCCCATCCTCCCAACTCCTATCCCCCACTAGCAGAATGGGCAGATGAGAATAATGTGTTCCACTGGCCATGAAGTTGACTGAAGCAGGTGCTGTGGAGTGCATAGAGCTTCCTCAGGGATAGAAGATGTTACAGTCATCCACAGCATCCTGGCTCATCACCAATTGTCTTACTTTTTGTTACTGGACTTTGATGACTCAGGAAGAGTAAGGCTGAAGGCTTTGTGCAATTTTGTCTCTTTAAATCTAATTTATATACAAGTCAAGACATTACCAATGATGTCAGTGGTCCTTTTCTAAAATAAAGGACCAACAACAACAGTGGATGTTAGATATGAGTTCCTTGTTGTTATAATAATAGCTTTTATGTAACAGAGCAAAGTGGATCCTGTGTTATGAAGACCTGGACTTGAATCCCGCCTCCTAGATTTATTAGTTGTGTGACCCTGGGCAAGACGCTTAACCACTAGCTGCCTCAGTTTTTCATCTTTAAAATGGTAACAAGAATGCCTATATTCTTTTCTTCACAAAGGTAATATCTTTACAATGATAACAATAATACCTATAACTCTTGCCTCACAAAGGTAAGACAAGGATCAAATAAAAAAAGTGTATAAGATGCTTTGTACACTAAAGCACTAGATAAATGCCAGTTGTTATTACTGTTATTTATAAAGACCTTTCTTTGCAACAGCCCTTTGAGGTAGGCAATACAATGATGATTTCTCACATTTTACCAATGAGAAAACAAGGCTTGTTGACATGTTCATGGTGATCTATATTAAATCTTTCAGCTGAATCTGGAACCCAGCTCTCGCACTCCCCAGATTCAATCACTCTAATATGTATATTGACTTTGAAGTACACTGATTTGGAGAACACTCTGCTTGTTTTATATGTTCATTAAAAATTTTTATTATCGGTTGACATATTAGTAATACCAACTCTTGGTGAACTTGTATGGGTGGGAAGAAAGAAAATAATCCTTCAAGTCTCATTCTTCATTAAAAAAAAACCAAACAGATTTAGAATTGGAAGGACCTTGGAGACAAGCTCATCCAACTCCCTGATATTCCAGATGAGAAAACCGGGGCAAAAGGAATCAAGGTCCCATAAGCAGAGTTAGTATCAGAGCCAAGACTTAAACTCTGTTCAACTGAGTAACAAATACGGTGCTCTTTCCATTACATCAAATACTCTGGGATCTCCATTAGACAGAGTGAGTTTGAAGTTCATGGAAAGTGGTCTGCATTCCAGGGTGGCTGCCCACCTTTGAGAGCTCCCATGAGCATGTCCAAAAGGGCTAACAGGGAGGGAGTGTGAAAAGACCATGACAAATGAGCTTCAGGTGGACTGGCAGTCAGGGAGTCCAGATTCCATTTTCTGGGCAGAAGTATACTGGAAAAAAATATGTCAGGAGATCATTTCAGTGGGATTTTAAGCTCAGTTTTCAAGATCAAAGAACTTGGAAAGCCACTGGTGCTTATTGTGTATCCAAGCCCCTGCCTTCCTTAGTTCTTTCTGTTTCCTATCTTTGAAAATCTTATTGAATAGAATTTGCATTTCTCTTACCCTGATTGTCAAACTGCTTGACTGTAGGGAACTGTCTAGTCTGCAAAAAAAATTCTTTAAAGAAAAGGTAGGATGATTTTTAAGAAAGAAAGGGAAAAATAAGAAGGCTAATTCATGTCATACCTGGTGCTGTGGAAGAGGAATCTAAATGGACACAAACGAATGAGTTTGTAAGTCTGGTCAGCAGACACACACACACACATACACATGCACAAATACACAAAAACCACTGGAAACTTCTGTGTGTAGAGTGGCTTTGATTTGCTGGGTGGATCTCAGCCCAAGCCTGTTTCTAGTTAGCCTTCACAAAAGAACAAGAAAGGCAGAAAGCAAAAACTTTCAGAAAACCTTTTAGTTGAAAGGAATGTTGCTTGAAGCTCAAACTCCTGGTAAACATCATAGTGACATGCAGTTGTATTCAGTGAGTAGGGAGAGAGTTACCTCCTTCCTGGCTGTTCCCTCCCCAGTGTGGGTGGTGGATATGCAAGATTCTATAGTGAGAACAACAAAAAAAGGGAGCATTTCCTATTGGGTGGCTCTCACATCTGGCCACAGATGTACCCAGAGCAGCCCAGAGTCAAGGGAAAAAAAAGACACAAAGAAATGATCAGGAAAAGATCAGATCTTTTCTCTGTGTAATCCATAACCTCATTTTTGTAGCAGAGACTCTTGATCCCGATTGTCCTGGTGTTTGCATGTGCCTCAAATGTACTATTTCCTCAATGCTGCTGTGTGTGGGAGGCAGTCACAAACTTGGCTTAAGGATTAGCTCAGGGACCACCATCACGGAAAGACTAACTTGATCCCTTATTTAGTTAATCCTCTTCCTGGTTAAATCACCTCTTCTATACTTGGTATTTCCAGATTTGTCTATAGGATGTATCCCCAGCATCTAGTCTACCAGTGCCTGGTATATAATAAAGCAGAAGGAAGAAACAAATATCTATTAAGCACCTACTATGTGCAGGCATTATGCTTAAATACTTTACAAATCTCTCAGCCCTGTGAAGTGGTAGCAACTAATACAAGCTAGTATTTAAATCGCACCTACTGTGTGGCAGGTACTGTGCTAAGCACTTCTAAAATTAGTAAAATTATTTCCTATTATTTGATCCTGGCAACAGCCCTATGAGATAGATGCTAGTTGAAATGAAGGCTTATTAAAGTAACTGTGCAGTAAATATGCTCTTGATTCTAATGTTATCTAATTAATGATGGAAGCTACTTATGTCCCTTTTCTATTTTCTAACTGAGAAATGCAATTACAAATTTCTGATATTCTTTAGTTGGGCTCTTTGGCAGATTTATAGCAACTTCCAGTCACCAGACTTTTGACTTTCAGATCTTGTAAATATGAAATGAAAGAAGAATGCCCTCCCTTTTACCTTCTAACTCCTATCACTGGAAATGGATTTTGTAAAATGTTCAGAATCATCCTGTTTTTTGGTCTCATTATCATTTCTTTAATCTCTCTTTTGAAAGAAAGGGGCAATATTAAAACCATCTGTGCGGCCTTGAAGTGAGTTTATTTTACTAAATTAAACTTTCTCAGATTGCACCTTCTTCTTTACACTACATGGTGTAACTTTTAAATTTGGCATTTGTACGCCTGTGTTTATAACCCCTTTCCTTACTTTAGCCTGGCAATGAAAAATTTGAGTCAATTCAATCCTAATGGGTGGGCTCTAAAATTTTTTTTTAAATATTATTTGAAAATAAACATCTGCCTCCATTAATAAATGCATGTTAGCCTTATAGTCAGCTAAAAAAGAATTTGTTGTTTGGACTTGATTGTAGAAGACTTCCCTGCCCTCTTTCTACCCCTCCTCCCCACAGTGAGTCTTCTATTTGAATAATTGGTTTGGACTGGCAGAAAGAAGAAAGAGTAGGGGTCTGAAGTATGCTTGTAAGGAGAGATAGGACAGGTAAAGCAATGCTAAGAAGAATTTGGAAGTTAGGTTTTCCCCTAAGACTTTGCAGATAACAACTGGGATCAGCTTCTATCTGCATTAGGGCTTGGTAGGAAGTACAAGTTAGTGATTATAGATATCTGAGCAGGCTAATTCCAATGAGAAAAAAAGGTAGAAAAATCTGAGATAAAATCTTGTTCAGGAGTGCTATATTGGTAGATTTGTTTTGTTGTTGTCTTTATGTTGTTTTCAGTTATGTCTGATCTTTGTGACCCTGTTGGGGTTTTCTTGACAAAGATATTGGAGTGGTTTGCCATTTCCTTTTCTAGCTCATTTTACTGGTGAGGAAACTGAGGCAAATGGGGATAAATAGGGCAGGGTCATACAGCTGGTAACTGTCTGAGGCTGGATTTGAACTCAGTAAGATAAATCTTACTGACTCCACATCGGGCACTTTATCCACTTTACCAACTAGCTGTCCATATGGCCAGATGTGACAACAATTTGCCATAGTATTTTGCCATGAGAAGTACCCACAAGAACAAAAAAGAAATACGTATTTTGCTTCTCACTAGTATGGAGAACAAGGAGTGCTTTGTATTGGCCTGAAAAGTTTAAGCTATTCTTATGTTTTTGTCACTACCAAACAATAACTAATATGTAAATACATGTTGATCTCCCTACTAGAAGAAAAAGGTGAAAGGGCTAGACGAATGAACATCTCTTTACTTTTTGGTTTATCAGGGAGAATGAAATGTTCCTACAAAAAATGGAAGAAGGGCTTCAAAAGAAAAATAAAGAAGATGAACAAGAACAGCTAGAGTCAAATTATAAATTGGGTCAGAAGGTTGAAAGGGACAAGAATGTGGCAAAGAGCAAGAAGGCGGAATGGGATAAAAAAAAGCAGTCCTTTAGAGAGGTGCGGTTATATATCTCTATCTCTACTTATCTCTATCTATTTATATATTTCTCTCTGTATATTTATAAATATTATATATTTAAATATCTATTTATTTATATATATAGTGGTTTGTATGTATATATAGTGATATATATATATAGTGATACATATATATATATATAACTTGGATTATAATATAAATTATATTATATTATAAACAAATTATTACTTGTGTCAGAAGGTTAAAAGACACAAGAATGTGACATAAAGCAAGAAGGGGGAATGAGATAAGATAAGCAGACCTTTAGAAAGGTGCAATTATAGGTATAGAGAGATATAGATATAATGGTTTCTTATATAGGTTGAAAGTGGACCTTATGAGGAAAAAGTAGGTTCTTTTAAAAATTAATTTAACGTTTTTATTTTTCTCCAGTTACATTTAAAACAATTTTTTACATTTGTTTTTAAAACTTTGAGTTCTATATTCTCTTCTATATCTCCACTCCCAGTCCCCCCCATTAAGAAAGCACATATGAAGTTATGCAAAACATTTCCAAAAAGTCAAGTTGTGAAAGAAAACGATGCCCCCCCCCCAAAAAAAAACTCTCAGGAAAAATAAAGCAAGAGTGAAATAAAGGGAGAGAAACAGAGAGATAGAAAGAAAAGAAAAAAGGAGGGGAGGGAGAGGGAGAGGCAAAGAGAGAGGAGAGGAAGAGAGAGAGAATACTGTAATCTGTATTCAAACACAATGGCACAATGAATTCTTTCTCTGGGTATGGATAGGATTTTGTCTTTTAGCGTAGCATGAACCATTGTATTGCTGAGAATAGCAGTCATTCTCAGCTGACCATCCCAGAACATTTCTATTATTTTGTATTTAGTACATTTCACTTTGCTTGAGTTCATGGATGACCTTTCAGATTTTTCTGAGAGCATCCTGCTTGTAATGGGCTATGGCTCAAGTTGATGCACTGAGAATCCCAAGCACGTGAGGCTAAATAATAATTGGACCATACTCTATTAATATATATGTTTGGAGAAAGAATGGCCCCACCCACTCTTTGTGCAAGTCCTGATTTGTTGTATAGGAAATGAGATTTTGGTGGGTGGAGGCAGAGGGGCAGGAAGAGAGGTGGAGAGAGACTGCTGGCTGGCTTCTTGTCACAGCTGCTCACATTGCTATCGCAATCCCCCTTCACCTCAGATCCCCCTTCACCTTTGACCCTTCTTTACTTACACAAAGAATAAAGATCGAAGATTTTCCCTCAACCTGAATTCCTGACTCTGGCTGATTTTAAAATACGCCCATGGGGCGCCAAATATGATGACTGCATATTTTAAAATCAGCTGGAGTCAGGAATTCAAGTTAAGGGAAAATCTTTAATCTTTATTCTTTTTGAGATGAGGGGGGATTAGCAATGTGAGCAGCTGCAACAAGATGCCAGACAGCAGTCTCTTTCTGCTTCTCTCTCCGCCCCTCTGCCTCTATCCACCAAAATCATCATTTCCTATACAACACATCAGGACTTGCACAAAGAGTGGGTGGGGGCCATTCTTTCTCCAAGCACATATATTAATAGAGTATGGTCCAATTACTATTTAGCCTCACGTGCTTGGGACCTCAGTGCATCAACTCGAGCTTCAGCCCATTATATCTCCCACTTTCTTTTGTTTTAGAACACAGGTGGTCGTGCCATCCCTGACTCCTCAGGGAGGTCAGATCCCCCAAGGGGAGGTGATCACACCCTCCCTGACTTCTCAGGAAAGGAGGTGAAAGAACCAAAAAGGAGGTGATCACAACCCTCCTGACTTCTCAGGAATGAAGATGAAAGTACAAAAAGGAGACGATCATGCCCTCCCTGATATCTCAGGAAGGGAGATGAAAAGCACCAAAGGGAAGTGGGGTTGCTAGTGGGTTTCTGGACCAAAGGGTCTTATTGGCTCCAAATTTTACACGTAGGTCTTCATTAAAGATAACTAGATTATTACATAATTGGCAATGGATTCTTGAAGAAAAGGTTTCTAAAGTTCCTCTTAAAGGACCAACTATCTTTACAGATGCATCCAAACATAATATTTGTGCTGTATACTCTCATGACTTAACTATAAAGAGAGTAGTAAGAACTCCTTTTCAGTCCACTCAGCAGAATGAATTGTATGCGATCATTCTAGCTCTTACTTATTATCCAGGAGACATAAATATAATATCTGATTCGGCCTATTCAGTAGGTGTGGTACAAAGAATTGCCACAGCCCAAATACAATTTGCAGCCTCTAATATATATCAGCTCTTTAAGAAACTTCAAGAGCAAGTGAGAAAGCATCCAGGTAAGATTTATGTCTTGCATGTCCACTCTCATAATGGACTTCCAGATCCCATTTTTGATGGTAATTCAAAGGCAGATAACCTTCTGACTATGTTGATCAATACTCCTTTATTCCAAGAAGCCCAGGAATCTCATTCTAAATATCATCAGGCTGCTCAAGCTTTACGTTTATAATTTGGAATAACAAGAGAGGAAGCTAGGAGCAAGTCTGTACAGCTTGCCTTCCTTTCCATGCTCCTACACTGCCTCCAGGGAAGAACCCTCATGGTTTGAGACCCAATGAAATCTGGCAAATGGATGTGACCTATTATAAATCTTTTGGTTGCCTGTCTTTTATCCATGTTGTGGTAGACACCTTTTCAGGATTCACTTTTGCGATACCAGCAGCAAAAGAGACCACCCAAGTAATCACTGAATTCCTTACACAAGCATTTGCCATTATGGGTATGCCACAAGCAATAAAAACAGACAATGGTCCTGTATATACTTCCAAACATTTTGCACACTTTTGTGCACAGTATCAGATTTTACACATCAGTGGCATACCTTTTAATCTTCAAGGACAGGCAATAGTAGAGAGGAGAAACAGAGACGTTAAAACACTCCTCCAAAAACAAAAGAAAGGGGGAACCACAGGTAATCCTAGAGAACTTCTAAATCTAACCCTTTATATTATTAACTTCTTGATTTTTGACAAAGATGTACTGGCTTCAGCAGACAGGTTTTAAAACCCACCAGAAGGACAGTGTCCAGGGCGAGCAGCTCCACTATCTTTAGATAATCGCCAGGTGATGTGGAGAGACCCAGAAAGTGTTGAATGGAAGGGACCAGATAGATTAACTACTTGGGGGAGAGGGTTTGCCTGTATCTCTACAGGTGGAGAAGGAATCAGATGGGTGCCAACAAGCTATATTCACCTTGTCCATCACAGAGAGACGGAGCAGACCCTTGAAATGAAGGAGAAGACCCAAGAAATATCAGGTAGTTCTGTTGCTGATTGGCTCATCATTGAAAGAGTGTGGCAGTTATGGTGTTTGACTCATGGACATAGAAAATTGTTGGATTTCAAAACCCTCAGGAATCATTGGATTCTCTGAGACATGATAAGACTGTTGTAGGACTTGAAAACCCTCAGGAATCATTGGATTTTCTGAGACATAAGATTGTTGTAGGACTTGAAAACCCTCAGGAATCTTTGGATTCTCTGAGACATAAGACTTGAAAGCCCTGATCAATGATCAGGAATCATTGGATTTTCTGAGAAATGATGACTGTTACAGGACTTCAAAATCTGTTGGAATCATTGGATTCCCTAACACATAAAAAGACTTATGTAGGACTTCAAAAACTTGGGGGGATCATTGTATTCCCTGACATGTGAAGCAATGGACAATAGATTGGTTTGGGACTATCTCTTGTCTGCTGAAGAAGGCGTAGGTGCGACTGTTGTTTATGTACTCTCCTTCTAGGACTTATGGCAATCTTTTATAACACCATGTTGATTTATATTGTTTGTTATACCACTACTTGTGTGTACAATTCATGTTTGTTGCACCATACTGAGGCTGCACTGATTGAGGGGAGGGTCATCACTAATAGCCTCTACGTTATTGCTATGTGCTTGTGTAATACCTCCCATGCTGATAGGTTTGTGCATAATAAGACCCTTCAGCCCAGAAACCCGCTAGCAACCCCCACTTTCCTTTGGTGCTTTTCATCTCCCCTCCTGAGATGTCAGGGAGGGCATGATCATCTCCTTTTTAGTGCTTTCACCGCTCTTCCTGAGAAGTCAGGGAAGATGTGATCACTTCCCCTTGGGGACTCTGACCTCCCTGAGGAGTCAGGGATGGCATGACCACCTGTGTTCTAAAACAAAAGAAAGTGGGAGATGTAATGGGCTGAGGCTTGGGTTGATGCACTGAGGTCCCAAGCACGTGAGGCTAAATAGTAATTGGATCATACTCTATTGATATATATATATACTTGGAGAAAGAATGGCCCCCGCCCACTCTTTGTACAAATCCTGATTTGTTGTATAGGAAATGACGATTTTGGTGGGTGGAGGCAGAGGGGCAAGAAGAGAGGCAGAGAGAGAATGCTGGCTGGCTTCTTGTTGCAACTGCTCACATTGCTATTATGATCCCCCTTCACCTCCACAAAGAATAAAGATCAAAGATTTTCCCCTAATCTGAATTCTTGACTCTGGCTGATTTTAAATATGCAGTCATCACACCTGCTCATCACTTCCCATAGAATAATGATAATAGGAAGTAGATTTTTATGCTCTAAGGATTAAATGGAGGGGGGTGGGATGGAAAGGAAGTTGGGGAGAATTTACAGATAGCATCAGAGGAAAGGCAGACTCAATTAGTCAAATAGAGAAGACATAAGAAATAGTTTTGGCTATTGCATGCTACTAGTCACCCTGATGATTTAACCTGATATGAGTAATATTCCTGGGACCAGAGATGTAGATGCATTCAAACTTGCCATATCATTTTGTGGGGACAAATTATATCACTAGAGGAAACCTAGAAAGCATGACCAGGACCTTTCTTAGAAATATTAGGGATAGAGGTGCTATTTCATGCTACTTCAGTCAAACTAGTCTCTTTACTATTCCTCATACATGGTCCATATTTTGTCTACAATTCATTTTCTTCATTTTCATCTTTGCTTTTAGCATCCCTAAGTGCCTTCAAAGTTCAGCTCATACATTATCTCCTACAGTGAAGCTTTGCCTGTATGAGGAGATTTTGGTGCACATTTCTAGGTATTTGTCTTATTTCTATTAAGAGAAGGCAGAGATGACTAATATCTTGCATTTGAGGTTTTCTGAGCATTTAAAAATACTATTTCATTTTATCATTACAAGAACTCTGAGAGTTAGATACATTTGCAAAATAAAAAATATTTGTTTAATAATATATAATTATTTTAATTAGTAAATTATATGTGAGGAAACTGAGGCAAAAGTTAAGCTTAAGAACTGCTATAAATATTTTTGTACAAATAAATTCTTTCCCCACTCTTAATAAAAAAAATCTCTTTGGGATGTAGACCCAGAAGTGGTATTGCTAGATCAAAGGGTATGCACAGTTTTATGGTCCTTTGGATATCATTCCAAATCATTTTCCTGAATGTTGGATCAGTTCACAATGTCACCAATCATACATTAGTGTCCCAATTTTCCCACACCCTCTCCAAGTTTGTCATTTTATTTTTCTGTCAGATTAGCCAAACTAAATATACACCTAGACTTTCAATGGATGATAAGGAAATTAGGCAAATTTTATCATCCCTTTAGATTTTTGTTCCCTCATCTCTGCAATGAGGGTATTAGAACAGATCATTTTGGGGCAGCTAGGTGGTGCAATGGATAGAGCACCAGCCCTGAAGTCAGGAGAACCTGAGTTTAAATCTGGCCTCAGACACTTAACATTTCCTAGCTGTGTGATCCTGGGCAAGTCACTTAATCCCAATTACCTCAGGGGAAAAAAAATTAGAATAGATCATCTCCAAGTTCTTTACAACTCTTTTTCAACATTCTGTGACTGGTTCTTAATTCTTTCAACCTTGTCTGTAGCAAATTCTTTTGTCTAATGGGGTGAAACAAACAAATAAAAAAAAATCCGGACTTGATACTTCAGTTAGGAACATTGGAAAATAGGGTAAGATCCATTATTTATTAGTTGCTGAAATTCAGTTCCCCATTAAAACATTTGATAACTCAGTGGGTTAGAATAGGGTGCCAGTATCTCTGGGGTGTGGCTTACTTTGGTCTACCAAGCAAAATGAATTTGTAAAGTAATGGCTTAATAACTGCTTTTGAGAAAGCTCCAGTTTTCTTGAGAGGGATGTAAAAATACTAATTGAAAATGAGTTCTGAATGCCAAAAGAAGAGGAGAAAAATGTGAGAGGAAGAGAAAAATTCATGCTATTTTTTAATCTAGTTGTAATACTTCTCATGAGATGAGTAATAAATGACTGTCTGATTCAGTGGGCTGCAAGGAATCTCAAGAGGCTGTCTGGACTATCTTCCTTCTTAAAAAGGACTCCACCTAAACATTTTTATTTAGATAATCATTTGATATATTCTTAAAGGCTTCTAAAGAAGGAGAATTTTAAATCCTGCTTGGTAACCAATTCAGAATCTTTTTCCTTGACTTTTTTCTCAAGCCCATCTTAAAAAAAATTGATAGCTTTTCATTTTCTTTAACGAGGTTACATTCAAATACATGGATGAGAACCAAAAAATAAAATATAAATAAGACCAAAATTGGTTTAATTATAAATGATGGACACAGATGTTCTATGCATCAATTGTTAAAAGCCAATCAACAAGTATTTATTAACCTCCTGTATTGTATCAGATGCTGTGAAAATAGAATTATATCTAATAATAACTTAAACAAAATAACAAAAATGTTATCTTAGTATTGTGAGCAGTAAAAAGGTAAGTAATCAAGATCATATAGACTGGTTATTGTTCAGGAGATCCCTGATGAAATGGGCAGGGATGGAGTGGGGAGAGAGAGCATTTTACCTAAGCCTGGCATATGATAACTTTATATTCTATTTAATAAAAGAGGATGAGCAGGAGATTTATTCAGGGATTCTTGATCAATTGAGTTACTTTTCTTCCCCTCCTCTTCCCCTCTAGTTCCCCAGATCACTTGATGAGAATGTAGAATTTAAGGGATGAGGAGCAAAGGCAATGAGATATTAAAGGGTCTTTCTCCTTTAGAGACAGAGTGATAGCATTTCTAGCCTGTAAAGGATGTTTCCTTTCAAATTTTGAGTGGATGGTTTTACATTTGGAGGGAATTAGTGGCATAGGTGATAGAAATGTAGTTCAGGTCAGGAAGAACTGAACTAAATCTAACTTCAAACATTTACTTTGTGACTTTGAGTGAGTTGTTTAAATTTCTTTTTGCCTTAATTTCTTCAAATATAAAATGGGGATAATAATAATGCTTACCTTGCAGGATAATATGAGTAAAGTACTTAGCATGTGGCCAGATGTATATAGGTACTATCTAAATTTCCTCCCTCCTTTCTTCTGCCTCGTATGAAGGGATGCAAAACAAAGAGTAACAAAGATAGTCAATTAATAAATATTTATTAAGGAACCTCCTATATACTGGACACTGTAATAAGCATTGGAGATTCAAAGAAAGGCAAAAGACAGTGTCTTCCTTTAAAGAACTCCCAATTTAATAGAGGATAAGCAAACACAGAATTTAACTAGAGCAGGGCTACCAGGGTTTTGTCCAGGATACTGAATTTAAAGAGTGCTGATAACCCTTGCAAGCTCTTCCTTCACCTTAATTAGAAATCTATTACAGATCAGGACTTTTTAAACTTTTTCCACTTGCAACTCCTTTTTGCCCAAGAAATTTTTACACAAGAAAATCTTGAATTTGAGTCAAAGGTGTTTGTGGCAGTACTGATGCATGCACATGGCAAAGTGTGCAGTACTGTGTGTTCTGAATCAAGACTGCCATGAAGTTGGGCAATGCAACATGGGCAAGTGTTGCCAGAAGCACCTCGGAGTCATTATGCACTTGATTTTGAATTAATTTTTGATTGTTGTATTCAGAAACCTTTTACCGTTACTGAATTTTTCTTGACTCTCTTCTTAAATTACTTAGGGCCACAACCCACAGGCTAAGAAGCTTTGCTCTATATCACCCTTCAAGCTTGGCACTGACAAGTTGCATCCAAGGGCTGTACCCTAGGTGTAACATATTTTGTAGATCCTTGCTCTTAAAATTTAGTTCACCAGCCTTTATTGATGTTTGCCTCTGCTGCTTCAGACCCTAATGTCTTTTCTGATGATGATAGTTTCATGGTGCTTTTCCCTACATGTACTTTTGCTGCTAAGAATATTGCTCTTCTGTATTCCATGGGCTTTCTCCTTTCTGCTGGATGCAGCATCACATATTAGATTGTTTTATTTCAAGATGCCATTGATAAAGGTAGCAGAGAGGAAGAAGAAGAGACAAAATTCTTCTGCTCCATCCTCCAACTTTAGAAGGGATATAAAGAAAAATGCTGGGTTCTTCCTCAACAACTGCTTCTTTTTTTGACTTTCAGAGGTAACTTTGTCTTAATTGAATCCTTATTCAGAGCCACTAGGAATATAGGATTTTTAAAAGTCATCCTTTATAGTCTATATGACTTCTAAGTTAATTTTAGTGAAATTGAATTGAATTTTCCATATTTTTTATTTCTCACAGTGCAATTGTCCCAAATTAACCCAACCCTTTCCTAATTGTTGAACCTTTCATTTATGGTCCAGAAACTTCTTTTTTAAAAATAAAGTTTATTTTAATTTTTTTTCTTATAGTACAGAGAATCATGTGACTCCAAGAAGGATGATTGTCTACAATGCTGGTTTGACCAAAAATAACAAGTGGCAACTGTGGACTAGCTATGGCCATTCAGAAGTTCTCGACATAATTGGCAAAGTTCCATTCTCAAAGTGAATCATTGCACACAGTCTGGTGTGTGGCTCCAAACAAGGAACCTCATGCTTGCCAAAATCTTTGGGAAGTAAACTTGGAAAAAGGTTGTCCTAAAAACACAAATGTCTATCAGCTAAACAAAAGAAGGGGCATTGTGGGAGACAGCTCCAAATCCTTTCTGCTTCTCTTGTCCAGATAGAAAGGAGCTCATTCATGCTCCTCTTTGGTTTGTTTTGTAATGTGCCCTTAGGCTACCTCTGTTCACTTGGCTACAGGAATATTATTCCTTGTACCAGAATAATAGCCTTGGCTAATGAGGGGAAAGAAGGAATTGAGATTATTTTTTCTTTAGAAGTTTCAGGACATAAAAATATATATTCATAAAGTTGTAATACCATATCTTCTGATTGTGGCAGGTTTTTAAGTAGACCACCACTCTAATATGGTTTCAGAAAGAATGGACTTCTGGAATATTAGGAGATTTGATTGAGGGGAAAATCTTCAAATGTGACAAATTCATTTAATGATTCACTCTATTCTCTCAATAGCTAAATCTATGTCATCATAGATTATTAGGAGATAGAGCCAGAAGAGAATTTTAGAAAGTATTTTGTTATTAGACACATGAGGAAATGGAGGTCCAGAAAGATAAAATTAGTTGTCCAAGATTTAAGGGGTTTGAATTTAAGTGTATTGAGGCCAAATTATTGCTCTTTCCACAAAATCTTAAAATATAAGTATAACATTTTAACTTAAATTAAAATAGACAGTGATCCTAAAATACATTGGATTTGCCTTAAAAAATATTAGACCTGTGACTTTATTGACTCATTTCAATGCAGGTCAGCTCAGCTGCTGTTCCCACTGATGTTTGCCTCTGATGCTAGAAAACCAATTAGTTCACATCTTAGACTCTTTATGAATTACCTGGTATATTGACAGGGGAGCATGGCTAGACTAGGGTTATAAGTATGTTGGCAGCAGATTTGAATCCAGGTCTTCCAGTGTCTAATACTAACTTGTTATCCCCTATTCCTTGTTGGTCCTCTCCTATTTATGTTAAAACAAACAAACAAAAAACACAAATTAACCAAAACCATATCACAAACCAAAAACATATCACAAAACATATCAAATGTAATTATTTTTGAATTTAAAGTCAATGGATCTATGAAAATTTACTCTAGATAAGTAATCACCAAACCATGAACTAGAATCCAGTCTGGCCACTCTATGTTTTTGTATAGCCTTGGAACAAAAAATGGTTCTTAAATATTTTAAGATCGACTTTTTTCGTATTTAAAAATGTAAAAACTGTTTTCAGCTCAATGGCTATATAAAAACAGATGGCAAATTGGATTTGATCTTCCACCTTGTCCCCTTATCTGAAGTCTTACAGGTGAAAATTATGGATGGTCATTTGGAGTAAAATCCTTTGATTGGTTACTTTTTTTGTAATAATTTTTTTTTTGGTAATAGTTCTTTTTTTATTAAAGTCTTTCATTTTGAAAACATATGCATGGATAATTTTTCAACATTCACCCTTGCAAAGCCTTGTGTTCTAAATTTTCCTCCCCTGTCCCTCACCCCCTCCCTTAGATAGCAAGTAATCCACTATATATTAAATATATGCAAATCTTCTATATATATTTCCACAGTTATCATGCTGCAGAAGAAAAATCAGATCAAAAAGGGAAAAAAATGAGAAAGAAAACAAAATGCAAGCAAACAACAACAAAAAGAATGAAAACACCATGTTGTGAAGCATACAGTTCCCACTGTTCTCTCTCTGGATGCAGATAGCTCTCTTCATTACAAGAGCCACTGGAGATGGTTACAATCATTTCAATGTTGGAAAGAGTCATGTCCATCAGAATTGATCATTGTATAGTCTTGTTGTTGCTGTGTACAATGATCTCCTACTTCTGCTCATTTCACTTAGTATCCGTTCATGTAAGTCTCTCCAGATCTCTCTGAAATCATCTTGCTGGTCATTTCTTTTTTTTTTTTAATTTAATTTTATTTAATAATAACTTTGTATTGACAGAATCCATGCCAGGGTAATTTTTTACAACATTATCCCTTGCACTCGCTTATGTTTCGTTTTTTCCCCTCCCTCCCTCCACCCCCCCCAAGATGGCAAGCAGTCCTATATATGTTAAGTATGTTGCAGTATATCCTAGATACAATACATATTTGCAGAACCGAACAGTTCTCCTGTTGCACAGGGAGAATTGGATTCAGAAGGTAAAAATAACTCGGGAAGAAAATCAAAAATGCAAATAGTTCACATTCATTTCCCAGTGTTCCTTCTCTGGGTATAGCTGTCTCTGTCCATCATTTATCCATTGAAACTCAGTTAGGTCTCTTTGTCATAGAAATCCACTTCCATCAGAATACATCCATCCTCATACAATATCGTTGTCGAAGTGTATAATGATCTCCTGGTTCTGCTCATCTCACTTAGCATCAGTCCATGTAGGTCTCTCCAAGCCTCTCTGTATTCATCCTGCTGGTCATTCCTTATAGAACAATAATATTCCATAACATTCATATACCACAATTTACCCAGCCGTTCTCCAATTGATGGGCATCCATTCAATTTCCAGTTTCTAACCACTACAAACAGGGCTGCTACAAACATTTTGGCACATACAGGTCCCTTTCCCTTCTTTAGTATTTCTTTGGGATATAAGCCCAATAGAAACACTGCTGGATCAAAGGGTATGCACAGTTTGATAACTTTTTGGGCATAATTCCAGATTGCTCTCCAGAATGGTTGGATTTGTTCACAACTCCACCAACAATGCATCAGTGTCCCCGTTTTCCCACATCCCCTCCAACATTCATCATTATTTTTTCCTGTCATCTTAGCCAATCTGACAGGTGTGTAGTGATATCTCAGAGTTGTCTTAATTTGCATTTCTCTGATCAATAGTGATTTGGAACACTCTTTCATGTGAGTGGTAATAGTTTCAATTTCATCATCTGAAAATTGTCTGTTCATATCCTTTGACCATTTATCAATTGGAGAATGGCTTGATTTTTTATAAATTTGAGTCAGTTCTCTATATATTTTGGAAATGAGGCCTTTATCAGAACCTTTAATTGTAAAGATGTTTTCCCAGTTTATTGCTTCCCTACTAATCTTGTTTGCATTCGTTCTGTTTGTACAAAGGCTTTTTAATTTGATATAATCAAAATTTTCAATTTTGTGATCAGTAATGGTCTCTAGTTCATCTTTGGTCACAAATTTCTTTCTCCTCCACAAGTCTGAGAGATAAACTCTCAGGATAAACTATCCTATGTTCCTCTAATTTATTTATAATCTCATTCTTTATGCCTAGGTCATGGACCCATTTTGATCTTATCTTGGTATATGGTGTTAAGTGTGGGTCCTTGCCTAATTTCTGCCATACTAATTTCCAGTTATCCCAGCAGTTTTTATCAAATAATGAGATCTTATCCCAAAAGTTAGAATCTTTGGGTTTGTCAAACACTAGATTGCTATAGTTGACTATTCTGTCTTGTGAACCTAACCTTTTCCACTGATCAACTAATCTATTTCTTAGCCAATACCAAATGGTTTTTGTGACTGCTGCTTTATAATATAATTTTAGATCAGGTACAGCTAGACCACCTTCATTTGATTTTTTTTTCATTAATTCCCTTGAGATTCTCGACTTTTTATTGTTCCATGTGAATTTTGTTGTTATTTTTTCTAAATCATTAAAATATTTTCTTGGAAGTCTGATTGGTATAGCACTAAATAAATAGATTAGTTTAGGGAGTATTGTCATCTTTATTATATTCGCTCGGCCTATCCAAGAGCACTTAATATTTTTCCAATTATTTAAGTCTGACTTTATTTGTGTGGAAACTTTTTTGTAATTTTGCTCAAATAATTCCTGACTTTCCTTTGGTAGATAGATTCCCAAATATTTTATGCTATCAACAGTTATTTTGAATGGAATTTCTCTTTGTATCTCTTGCTCTTGGATTTTGTTGGTGGTGTATAAAAATGCTGAGGATTTATGGGGATTTATTTTGTATCCTGCTACTTTGCTAAAATTATGAATTATTTCTAATAGCTTTTTAGTAGAATCTCTGGGGTTCTCTAGATATACCATCATATCATCTGCAAAGAGTGATAGTTTGGTTTCCTCATTGCCTACTCTAATTCCTTTAATCTCTTTCTCGACTCTTATTGCAGAGGCTAGTGTTTCTAATACAATATTGAATAATAATGGTGATAGTGGGCAACCTTGCTTCACTCCAGATCTTACTGAGAAAGGTTCCAGTTTTTCCCCATTGCATATGATGCTTACTGAAGGTTTTAAATATATGCTCCTGACTATTTTAAGGAAAAGTCCTTTTATTCCTATGCTCTCAAGTGTTTTTATTAGGAATGGCTGTTGGATTTTATCAAATGCTTTTTCTGCATCTATTGAGATGATCATATGGTTTTTGTTTGGTTGGTTATTGATATAGTCAATTACGTTAATAGTTTTCCTAATATTGAACCAGCCCTGCATTCCTGGTATAAATCCTACTTGGTCATAGTGTATTATCCTGGGGATGATTTTCTGTAGTCTTTTTGCTAATATTTTATTTAAGATTTTAGCATCAATATTCATTAGGGGGATTGGTCTATAATTTTCTTTCTCTGTTTTCAGCCTACCTGGTTTAGGTATCAGTACCATGTCTGTGTCATAAAAGGAGTTTGATAGGACTCCTTCAATCCCTACTTTTTCAAATAGTTTATTTAGCATTGGAGTTAATTGATCTTTAAATGTTTGATAGAATTCAGATGTAAATCCATCTGGTCCTGGGGATTTTTTCTTTTGGAGTTGATTGATAGTTTGTTCTATTTCTTTTTCTGAGATGGGAGCGTTTAGGATATTTACTTCCTCCTCTGTTAGTTTAGGCAAGCTATATTTTTGGAGGTATTCTTCTATTTCATTTAAGTTGTCAAATTTATTGGCGTAAAGTTGGGCAAAGTAGCTCCTAATTATTGCTCCAATTTCCTCTTCATTAGTGGTGAGTTCTCCCTTTTCATTTTTAAGACTAACAATTTGATTTTCCTCTTTCCTTTTTTTAATCAGATTAACTAAGGGTTTGTCTATTTTGTTGGTTTTTTCATAGAACCAACTCTTAGTTTTATTAATTAATTCAATAGTTTTTTTACTTTCAATTTTATTGATCTCTCCTTTTATTTTTAGAATTTCAAGTTTAGTGTTTGACTGGGGGTTTTTAATTTGTTCCTTTTCTAGCATTTTTAGTTGCAAGCCCAATTCATTGACCTTCTCTTTCTCTATTTTATACAAATAGGCCTCTAGAGATATGAGATTTCCCCTTATTACCGCTTTGGCTGCATCCCATACATTTTGGTATGATGTCTCATTATTATCGTTTTCTTGGATGAAGTTATTAATTATGTCTATAATTTGCTGTTTCACCCAATCATTCTTTAGTATGAGATTATTTAGTTTCCAATTATTTTTTGGTCTACTTTCCCCTGGCTTTTTATTGAATGTAATTTTCAATGCATCGTGGTCTGAAAAGGATGCATTCACTATTTCTGCCTTACTGCATTTGAGTTTGAGGTTTTTATGTCCTAATATATGGTCAATTTTTGTATAAGTTCCATGAACTGCTGAAAAGAAGGTGTATTCCTTTCTGTCCCCATTACATTTTCTGCAGAGATCTATCATATCTAATTTTTCTAGTATTCTATTTACTGCTGGTCATTTCTTATAGAACAATAATATTCCATAACATTCATATACTACAATTTATTCAACCATTCTCCAATTGATGAGCATCTACTCAGTTTCCAGTTTCTGACCACTACAAAGAGGGCTGCCACAAATATTCTTGCACATATAGATTCCTTTCCCTTCTTTAATATAAGCTCAGTAGAAACACTGCTGGATCAAAAGGTATGCACAGTTTGGTAAACTTTTGGGCATAGTTCCAAATGACTCTCTAGAATGGTTGAACCAGTTGTTTGTAATAGTTTTAATAAGCATTGAGTTCACTTTGACTTGGTCTATATCAGAAGTAGCAAAGATCAGGTTGCAAATGTAGCCTACACTAGACAAAAATGTAATTGGGAAATATTTAATAAAATAAGTAAAAATACAGTAGAACATAAATAATGCCAATATGTGATTTTTTAAGTCAACATGCAGCTACAGTTATCATGTAAAGTTAGATTTACCTTCTGAATCCAATTCTCCCTGTGCAACAAGAGAACTATTGCAAACATATATTGTATCTAGGATATAGTGCAACATATTTAACATATATAGGACTGCTTGCCATCTAGGGGAGGGGATAGAGGGAGGGAGGGGAAAAATTGGAACAGAAGCGAGTGCAAGGGATAATGTAAAAAAATTACCCTGGCATGGTTTCTGTCAATAAAAAGTTATTATTAAAAAAAAAAAAAGTTACATGGCCTCTGTTCCCATTTGAGTTTGATAAAACTGATTTGTTTGGCTTGAAAATACAGTTCAATTTAGGCAATTGTTTTCAGTAGCATGTCTTGGATTATACTTTAAAATAATTAAAAGGTGGTATGTATGTATCTGACTTTAATATTGTATAATTTATTGTTGTTTGGTTGTTCTTCATGAACCCATTTGGGGTTTCTTGGCAAAAGATACTGGAGTGGTTTGCCATTTTCTTCTCCAGCTCATTTTTTAGATGAGGAAACCGAGGAAAAGAGGATTCAGTTACGTGCCTGGGGCCACCCAACTAGTAAGTATCTGAATTCAGATTTGAACTCAGGTCCTTCCTGACTCCAGCTCTCATATTCTATGCAGTGAACCACATAGTTGTCTTAGATATGGCCCTACACTATTCTTCTGAACTTTACAAAGTATGAAATTACATTATTTTAGAAATATGAGGAGAATTTTGTAGGCTATTTAGGGAATTTCATTCTTGTTCTTGTTCTTTTTCTTCTTTTTCTCTCCCTCTCTGTCTCTTTTTTCTTTCTGTCTCTTCTTTTTTTATGTCTCTCTCTCTCTGTGCATCTCTTTTTTTTTTCTTTCTCTCTCTTTTTCCAAGAAATCTATGAGTTATTCAGGGGTGAAATAGAGAGAAGAGACTTAGAATCATGTAGTTTGGGTTTGATACTATGTGATCCTGGGAAAGTCACTTAATGCCTCTGTGCCTCAGTTTCTTTATCAGTAAAGTGGGCAAAATGATAATGCATCACTGACCTCACATTTTTGCAAAGCTTAAAGCACTATAGAAATGAGTTTTTAAAAAATTTATTAAATGAGGTATTTCATTTAAGAGAAAGAATGTTTTTTAAAGACTTAAAAAATCTTGATAATTTCCCCACATATCTAATTCTTATGCACCCAAATCTCTCTCTTTAGACAAAAAATTACTTATATAAAGAAAAATTTAAAGTCTTTCATTTATTTTGGAGGATTGTGTATGTGGTATTCATCAAAATAGTGCTATGATGTTATCAGTTAAGAATCAAAAAGCTTTATACTGAAAGATCCATCAGACCAGCATTTGAAATCAGAATTAAAAAGGAAATTTTCTTAAATGCATTGAACATAAAATGTCACTTTAAAAAAAGGAAAAATGATTCTGAAAAAAGGACAATCATACTCAGTATTCCACTGGATCTCTGTTCTCATTAATGTATATATTTCCTCCAATTGATGTAGTTTATAACCTGTCCACTCTGCCCATCCTGTGCAACTCTCAAAGACGTCATTGAATTGAAGTGGGGAACCACCCCACTTGCAAGGGATCTTGTCTTTTATATATACAATTGCATATATGCCAGTGAAACAAGGATTTTTAGTTGTCCCTCTCTATTACTGTGTAAACAGCTCATCTTTGAATTTAATCACATATTTCTCTAGTGACATTTCTACCAGTTGAATGTAACACCCTTGAGGTCAAGGATTGTTCTTGTTTTTTAGTTTGTATACCCCAGCACAATTCCTGGCATATAGTAGATGCTTAATAAATGCTTGTGTCTATGTGCCATAAGTAACTTTTTGTTTATGGGGTGGCAACATCTGCAACTGTGTTACAGATGTATGGCTGTGGTGTATATGTGTGTGTACTGACAGATGAGGTTAATGGATTGCCCATTAGACTGTATATCATAGCCTAAACAATAGGCGTTTTTCTTCTACTTGATTTTTCTGTGTGGGAGTCATATGGAAGAAGTTTTCTATTATTTCCTTTCTCCTGATTTCCATATCAGTCTTCCACAAATTAGTTTGTAATGTTTAGACTGCGGTGACCTTGATATGCATTAAAACACTTCTCAGTCATTAATCTATCCTCAAGAGAAGGATTGACTACTGAGGGTAGGGGAAGAGGATGAAAATACCCTTAACCATCCTCACGATAAAGCCCCAAATAAACCTATCATATTCAGGATAGAAAAAAGTGTCTTTGTTCAGTGGGTAACTCACTATCATATCCATGATGTTTATAATTTAGAAACATTTTGATGATATGAATAAGTGAATTGCATTAAAATTTCAATTTTCAGAGAACACTACCCAAGAGATTTCAAAATCCATTCTCTTGGATTTAAGTGCCTTGGAGTATGGGTCTTGTTGAGTATCACAAGGTGACAGTCCCCTACTATAAGAGTATACTAGAGCCTGCTCTAACATGCTGTATGGTGATTGTTAAATTTTCAGTGTGAGTATTTATACCTCTCTGAAACTGGCAAACCTAAGTTGGGGCTTAATTTATTATTTTATTGAGTACATAGATATAAGAATGTGATGAAGAAATGATAATAATGCAGGTTAAGCTTAAAAGAATATCATACATTTTTGAAGAGGAAATTAGTGAACATTTATCAATACAATTTTGCCCTTCACCTTTCCCTTTTTACTAATTTTTTTTTTACCTCCAGTACATATTCTGCCCTTCCCTCCCACTCCAGCTTGCTCAGCTGGAGCCAGAAATTAAGAGGAAGGAGCTGAAAAATGGAGACTACAGCTCTACTGCTGAAAATTAGCTTTAGATACTGCCACAAATAATATGTGGTCCTTGGTAAAAAGACAGCTATGGATAGGTAGGGGATCCCCACCCCTAGGTTCAGAGGCCTATGTAGGTGAAACTCTATTATCATCTTGGTATTAAAATAGCAAAGTGCTGTGCTTAATAATAATGGGAAGTTTTGTAGCCTCTAAACTTGGCAAAGGGCCTTAGAGATGAATTAGTTCAATCCCCTTATTTCATGTAAGTAAAATAAAATCTGCATAAGAAAAATGACTTGCCCAACTCATATAGATAAATAGAAGAGGTGGGGTTCAAATCCAAGTCCTTTGAGCCAAGAATAATTAGATGGACAACTGGTATGGATTATTTTGTATATTCTACTCTGAAAAAAACAAAAGGGATTGAACTTTCCCTTGCTCTTTGAATTTCTTAGGATATCAACAACTAACTGGTGATTATCTTAAAAGGAAAATATATCATGGGTGCCTGTTAACACAGTCAAGTGTCATACTAGTAGGTCTTACTGACTGATTTTCAGATAGCTGAGAAGGGAGTACACATGATTGCTTAGTTTCCATCATCAGCTAAGCTGGATTTGTAAACAAGACCACATGTTGGATCTCTGAACTTTTGGGCTGGAATAGCTAGGTACTTCTTAGGAAGGTTTACAGACTTTTAATTTCTCTCTCTGCGGTATATATGGAAGAAGTCTGGGAAGGTCAAGAAAAAATAAGCACAAGTCAGAGAGAGACTTGTAAAATAAACAGCAACATCTGGCAAATGACTTCCTCCCTTGTCCATAGGAAGAGCTCTCATTTGGTGCACTGAATGAGAAATGTTTTTCTTGGCAGCATGCTAGGGTTAATGTCCATCCGATCTGGGAATGAGATTCACTCAGGTTTATAATATTTCTCCTGCTGTTAGCAGGAGACACAGACTTCAAGGGTTGATATGATATTGACCAATCTTCCATTTGGCCATTTTAAAGAACTGTGAAGTTTAAAGTATTTTCTTTTAAAAAGATCTTTAAAGCCTGGTCAGTTTCCACAGATTAAAAATACTGTTTACTTCCTTGGAGTGAACTATATTATTTACCTTGTGGAAACCTAAGATTGCATTTTTCTTTTGCTCAATCAATGAAATGAACATAAATTCATAATTACATATCACTTTTGCAATGCCAGTACAACAGAATTTCTCTATATATTTATGTATATGATCTAAAGTATAAAATTTATTTATATGATCATCTAATATGCATCAATTTAATAAAATTATTGACGTTCTCTTTAGACTTATTTTTAAAAAATCTGTATTTTTGATTTTATCCATCTATGGAACTTTTAAAATAGAGATTTCCTTTATTGAAGCACATAAGAAAGCTGAGCCAGTTGGAGTGAGAGGAGAGGCTTAGAGAGTTGAGTGGGGTTCTGAGAGATCAAATGATATTTACATGCCATTTAATTAGTTTGTGTCACAGGTAGGATTTGAACTTAGATCTTACTTACTCCAGGAATCCATATCCAGGTATATTCTAGAGTTTTTAGAAGAGATTCCATCATTAAGGACAATCTTGTGTTAAGTATAATCCAGAGATGAAGCAGAAATAAATCTCTTTTTTATATCCCACACTGTATTTTAAAATCAGTCTAAATATTCCCAAAGCCAAAAAGGAAAGTCTTATAATTTACTGTTCCTCAGGGCAGCCAGACAGATGGGAGATTTTTCCTTATTTGTGGGAGGCCTCAATGATAGCAAGGAGCAGAGGGCTAGAGCATCCTGTCTCTGAGAAGGAAAAGAACATGTTTGTCACTTTTTCTTTTTCTCTCCAATTCTCATATCTCTCTAACCACTGTCGAGTCGCTGCCATCTATGGGAAGTAGATGGAAGCAAAATGACATACATTTGGAAGAAATGCCTTTTACATTTTGGGGAAATGTATATACAGTGAATAGAGAGTTTGTAGAAGAATGTTATTTTCAGGTACAAGGTTTTATATAGGAAAGGCATGTACAATTCCAAAGTAGGGCCTTTTGGACCGTTGATCTCCTAGACAGGTTTATTTCTCATTCTGCTTTAAGGTTACAAATACTTGTTAAAATCTTTATTTTAAATTAAATATCATAAATTTAGAATTCGAAGGGACTTTTGAGGTTATTTAATCCAACTCCCTCATTTAACAGTTGGGGAAACTGAGGCCTAGGGAAATTGTCACTTGCCCAATATCACATATAGAGTGAGTGGCCAATCTGGTGAGTGAATCCAGGTCCTCAGACTCTGCACCTACTGGACTATGTTGTTTTCCTAAGAATAATGACCCATTTTAAGGTTTAAAAACATCATTACCAAGCAACTGAAGGTCACTATGAAGAAACCACTGTATAATTATATTTTTAAAATGTTTCTATTCAAATACGTTCAAAAGGTTCAAAAAGAAAGAATAATGTCTTGCTAAGTACTAAAATTAGAAAAGCAACAATAAAATATATCTGGGACTTTCTGAGCAGGAAGAAAACATATTTATGTTGCTATATAGAAGAAAGGTAATTCTTTAGGATTCTGAAGGTAGGGAAAATTGAAAGAATCTAGGATCTGGGCTTGAAGAAATATATCAAAATAGGATGTAATAGAAATGATACTGGACTGGGAGTCAGAATACTTGCCCTCTAAACTAGAAGATGCTACTAGTTACATGGTGACCATGGATAAATCACTTAACTAAATTGGCCCTCAGTTTCCTTATCTATAAATTAAAATGATTGGACTAATTTTTAAGGTTTCTTTGAAAGTTAAAATTCTTTACTCTGATGTCTGTCTTCCCCCTACTTCCTTGCTTTCTCTCCCTCACTCCCTGTCTCCCCTAATTTACTTTTAAACCTTTGTCATATACAATAAAAGTCTGTAATTTCCTTCTCATTACTCCTTCAGTAAAATGTGTTAGCTCACTTCAAGGAATTTGTCAGTTATATAAAGGCTTGTGGTTGTTGAATCAGAATCAGGTTAGTGGCCAGTACTGCCACCTTTTGGTTAGATGTATATCTTTGACAGAAATTGTAGGTTTTAAATATGATGGATTCAGAACTGAATAGGAGGAAGACAGAACTAGATTGCATTCAGCAAACTATTCAAAGTTTCCAGCAACTCCAGTCTTCTTTCTAAATCAAAAATCCATCTTTTAAAGATCGTTCTTTTAAGATCACTCTTTCGTTGCTATGAGTTAAGTTACAATCTCTGAAGAATTAAATGATGGGTCATCCAAAGATTAATGGAGAAGTTCATGATGTATATAAATAGGCAGAATTAATAGTATATTGCACACATGGAACAGGATAAAAATTATCATCAACGAGATGTATAACTAGAAAAAAAGGTTCATTGCCCATGAAAAGGAGAAAAAGAGTGATAATAAATGGGCAACCTATATGTTATACGACTATCCAAATAGTGTAAAGCGAAAAATCTCCCCAGAATATTGCTTATAAATATCCATTTGAAGGATATCATGATAAAAGAAGGGGTGTAACATGTGGTATACCACTTATGGAGAACATATAAAAGTATAAAGGAAAGAGTAGTACAAGACTGACAAGGCATGAAAAATTGTGATCTGCATTTTGGTTGAGAATACTCACATCAATGAGATCACAGATCTATTGAAAGAGAAAATAAACCTATAACTGTGGGATAGTCTGGCAGTTAATTGTTGTTTGTCCTTTGTTCTCAAAAAGGATCATGACCTCAGGAATATGATGCCATGATATGCAAGTGAATTGAATTTAAATGAGGGAGGACTGTACAAGGTCACCTGCCTCACCTTCTCCTCCACTATCTGGATATAGATCCAGATATAGATCAAGATGACTGAAAATGTTACCTTAGTTAGGCAACATCTAGAATATTGTGTTCAGTTACAGTTACTAAATTTTAGAAGGGATGTTGATAAACTTTAGCACGTCTAGAAGATGATCAGCATGGTCTTCTACAAGGATGATATAAAACAGAGGTGCCAAATATATGGTCCACAAGATGCTTGATTATGGCCCAAATTAAATTAAAATGTAATTGAGAAATATTTAACAGATTAAATAAAAATATAATAAAAATAACAAAATAAATAAAATAAAAGTAAACCATAGAAATATAATAAAAATTGCATTTAAAAACTAAATCAATATGTAACCAATAGGACTCCTAAGCATGATTTATTGGCTCCTATTTCTATTTGAGTTTGATACCACTGACTGGTAGGATCTGGGAATGGTTAGCCTCTCTATAAGAGAGGACATGAGGGGGGGAGGGAGAACACGATTATTCTTGCTATTATATTTGAATAGATGTCATGTGGATTAAATATATTTTACTTGTCACAGAGTGAAGAACTTCAACCAATTTGAAAAAGCAAGGCTGCCTTAAGAGGAAATGAATTTTCCTTTCCTTGTTTTCTACCAAATGGATACTTGTTATGAATATTGTAAAATGAGCCTGTCCTTTGAGAAAGAGTTGGTTTAAATATCTATTAAAGTTTTTTTTTAAGATTTTCCATCTTAAATAACTCTTATTGCTTGTGAAAAAAGTCCAAATTTTTTAAAATGGCATTTAAGACTCACTGTAATCTGATCCAATTTACATTTCCAAGGTTATTTGGCATTAATGCCCCACGTAGTTTCTTCTATCTTAGTGAAATTGTCTTCTGCATGTGTTTTTCTACTATTATGAATTTGCATTGCCTGACTTGCCCTGTCCCAATATCTTTACTCATTCTTCAAGCTCCTGCTTAAATGTCACTTTCTTTTTCAAACCTTTCCAGATCTTTCCTAGATCCAGGTTTTGTACTTATTTGTCTACATATATTATTTCTCCCACTAAACTGCAAGCTTCCTAAGGATAGACTAGTCATTTGATCTTTGAATTTCCCCCAATGTTTAGCACAGTGCTTTGTGTAGTTGATACTTGGTGCATATTTATTAAATGTTTCCTATAGACTACATGATGTAGTGAAAAGAGTACTGGACCTAAAAACAGGGGACATGTTCAAATCCTGCTTTTGTCACTTTCTAATTCTTTGACCATTGACAAGTCATTTAATGTCAATGAAATCCATACTTTATTTTTTTTGGGGGGAATAGGGAATGGTTTTTTTAAAACATGGCATAAATATATACAAATCCAATATAGGCATACATATTTATACAATTATCTTGCTGCACAAGAAAATCTGATCAAAAAGAAAAAAACAATGAGAAAGAAAATAAAATTCAAACAAACAACAAAAGAAGTGAAAATACTATGTTGTGATCCACACTCAATTCCCACAGTCTTCTCTCTGAGTATAAATGACTCTCCTCATCACAAGATCATTGGAATGGCCTGGATCATCTCATTGTTGGAAAGAGCCATGTTGATCAGAATTGATCATCGTATAAACTTGCTGTTCCTGTGTACAATGATCTCCTGGTTCTGCTCACTTCACTTAGCAAAACTTCATGGAAGTCTTCCCAAGCCTCTCTGAAATCATCCTGCTGGTTGTTTCTTACAGAACAAAAATATCCCATAGCATTTATATACCATAACTTATTCAGCCATTCTCCAACTGATGGGCATCCACTCAGTTTCCAGTTTCTTGCCACTACAAAAAGGGCTGCCAAAAACATTTTTTGCACGTATGATTCCCTTCCTCTCTTTTACATATAAGCCAGTAGGGACACTGCTGGATCAAAGGGTATGCACAGTTTGATAACTTTTTGAGCATAGTTTCAAATTGCTCCCAGAATGGTTGGATCAATTCACAATTCCACCAACAATGTATCAGTGTCCCAGTTTCCCACATCCCTTCCAACATTTTCCATTATCTTTTCCTGTCATCTTAGCCAATCTGAGAAGTGTGTAGTGGTATCTCAGAGTTGTCTTAATTTACATTTGTCTGATCAATAGTGATTTAGAGCATCTTTTATATGACTACAATGGCTTCAATTTCTTCATTTGAAAATTGTCTGTTCATATCCTTTGACCATTTATCAATTCGAGAATGGCTTGAATTCTCATAAATTTGACTCAATTCTCTACATATTTTAGAAATGAGGCCTTTATCAGAACCCTTGAATGTAAAAATGTTTTCCCAATTCATGGCTTCCCTTTTAATCTTGTCTGCTTTAGTTTTGTTTGGACTTTTAAAATTAATATAATCAAAATTATATATTTTGTTTTTAATAATGAGCTTCAATTCCTCTTTGGCCACAAATTCCTTACTTCTCCACAGATCTGAGTGGTAAATGATCACTCTTTATGTCTAAATCATGAACCCATTTCAACCTCATCTTGGTATATGGTGTTAGATGTGGATCAATGACTAGTTTCTGCCGTACTAGTTTTCAATTTTCCCAACAGTTTTTGTCAAATAGTGAGTTCTAATCATAAAAGCTGGCGTCTTTGGGTTTGTCAAAAACTAGATTACTATAGTCCTGTGAACCTAACCTGTTCCACTGATGAACTACTCTATTTCTTAGCCAGTATCAAATGATTCTGCTGCTCTATAATATACTTTTAGTTCTGGTATAGCTAGGCTACCTTCATTGGCATTTTTTTTTTCATTAATTCCCCTGAAATTCTTGACCTTTTGTTCTTCCAGGTGAACTTTGTTATTATTTTTTTTAGATCTGTAAAATATTTCTTGGAAGTTTGATTGGTATAGTGTTGGAATCCTTACTAACTGCTAACTAATTAGAGTTGATCTAATCTTACAAGAAGATGTTTTGGGCAGAACCTGAAACAAGGTACTAAGTAGAACTACCCATAATCCCTCTCTCTGGAAGGAGCATAAATAGGCCAATGGGCCAGTCGGAGAGTTCTTCAGAGGAAGACGCTACAAGTCGAGATTTCACCGGAATTACATGAAGACTGGAGCTGGCTGGAGGCTGAAGAAAGCAGAGGCAGAGGCTGAAGGACCAGACCTTTGGATTTAAAGACATTTGGAGAGAGCTCTTGGAACCAAGCAGAGAGATAGGCCTCTAAGCTAACCGGGCTATATTGAAGATAATAAAAGATCTGAACTTTTATCACCTGGCAGTGTTTTGAGAAGAAAAAGCTCACCACATTTTGGCGCCCTGAACGTGGGACAAACAGACCCCTCAGTGGATTCAAGTGGAAAAGCTCCGATCCTGATTCAAGTGGAAAAGCCTCTGATCCTGATCCAGTGGAAAAGACTCTTCAACCCAGAAATTAGAGTGAGTACAACAAAGAAATTTTGTTAAAAGAGTTAAAGTAGAATTTCATCTAAGATGGGACAGATATTTAGAAAACAGCCTGTTTCTGTTCAAGGAAAATGTTTAGAGAGCATTGTCAAAATTATGGAAAGCCAAGGTTTAATTATAAGTTTACAGCAAATCACTGAACTTTTACAAACTGTAAAGGACATATGTCCTTGTTTCTCTCTTGATAAGGAATTAGATCTAAATGAATGGAAATTGGTTGGAGAGGATCTTTGTCAATTCTATGATAAAAATGGGCCTAACTCAATAATTAATACATATAATGTAATACAATTGGCTATAAGAAGTTATTTAAGTGATAGAATGATGAAAAGGAAAGTACAGGAGGAAGAAGTGCCAACTTTACTAGGTGAAAAGGAGGATGAATCAGATGAGAATGGAGTTAATTACAATTCTGAGTATAATACTTCACAGCAGGAGGAATTAGGTGATTCCACATCTCATGATCCTCCCCCCACAATTAACCCTTCATGGGTGGAACAAGGGGGAGGGAGAGAGACAGAAACACAGTCAGCTTCTCCTGTAAAGCAGAATTTGACAAGATTAGAAAAAGCATTAATTAAGGCAAAAAATGAAGGAGAAGATATATCTGATTTTATAAATGCATATCCTGTGATTGAAGAGCTCAACTCCTCAGGTCAAAAAGAGAGAAAATACACTGCTTTTACTTTGGAAAAAATTAAAGATTTGAAAAAGGGTTGCACTCTTTATGGGGCTACATCATCTTATGTGAAGATGTTACTAGATAATTTGTCTTATGAAATCCTAACCCCGAATGACTGGAAATCCATAGTGAAAACTTGTCTAGAACCGGGACAAAATTTATTGTGGCTTTCGGAGTTTCATGAATTATGTAGGATTCAAGCCCAACGCAATAGGCAAACAGGAGCTGTTGTACAAATCACTTTTGACCAACTAACTGGAGAAGGTCAGTATGCAGAGAATTCAGAACAGATTTATTATCCCATAACAGTGTATGAGCAAATTTCTAAGGCTGCAATAAAAGCTTGGAATTCTCTCCCTGGACAGAAAGATGGAAATAATGCTTTCACAAAAATAGAGCAAGGTCCCAATGAACCTTTTGCAGATTTTGTGGGACGTTTACAAACAGCTGTAATAAGAACCATTGGAGACAATGCAGCAACAGAAATAATGACTAGACATTTGGCTAAGGAAAATGCCAATGAGATTTGCAAGAGAATTATATGGGGGCTAGACAAAAATGCTCCTTTAGAAGAAATCATTAGACGCTGTGCCACAGTGGGCACAAATGCTTATTATGCCCAGACTATGATGAACATGGAAAGACAAGGTCCTTCTTGGCAGAGGAATTCTAGAGAAACTCGTCGATGTTTTCAGTGCAGAAAAATTGGACATCTAAGAGCCCAATGTAGAAATGGAGATAAAGTGAGAAGACAGGGTGAGAGAAAACCCAAAACCCCATGTCCAAAATGTAACCAAGGCTTTCACTGGGCTTCTAAATGTATATTGACCCAGAAGAATGAGAGGCAAGGCCCAGCTCCAAAGTATCAATCAAAGGACAGGTGGGGCATGATAGCAGCTGAGGTTACACCCAGAGAGACTTTAGAAATTCAGAACTCTGATGTCATCAACCAACAGAAAAGCAATCAGGATTACAGTTGGGAAGAATACAGGCCTTTTAAGACAACAAGACAATATCCAATGCAAACAACTCCAATGTAATTACCAGATGATGAGAAGAAATCCCAAATTTGGTAAATAGAAGGGAATTAGATAGATTAATTTAGGTAGTATTGTCATTTTTATTATATTTGCTTGACCCACCCATGAGCATTTGATATTTTCCCAATTGATTAGATCTGACTTTATTTGTGTGGAAAGCATTTTGTAGTTATGTTCATATAGTTCCTGACTTGCCTTGGCAGATAGACTTCCAAATATTTTATATTAATGACAATTACTTTAAATGGAATTTCTCTTTGCATCTTTTGCTGCTAAACTTTGTTGGTAATATATAAAAAAGTGATGATTTCTATGGATTTATTTTGCATCCTGTAACATTCTAAAGTTGTGAATTGCTTCTAGTAATTTTTTTAGTTGATTCTCTAGGGTTCTCTAAATTTACCATCATATCATCTGCAAAGAGTGAGAATTTGGTTTTCTCATTACCTACTCTAATTCCTTTAATCTCTTTTTTTCTTCTCTTACCAAAGCTAACATTTCTAATACAATATTGAATAATAATAGTGATAGTGGACAACATTGTTTCACTCCTGATCTTATTGGGAATGATTCTAGTTGTCCCCATTACATATGATGCTTGCTGATGGTTTTAAATAGCTGCTACTAATCATTTTGAGGAAAAGTCCATTTATTCCTATACTCTCTAGTGTTTTTAATAGGAATGGATGTTGAATTTTATCAAATGCCTTTTCTACATTAATTGAGATAATCATATGAGTTTTGTTAGCTTGATAATTGACTATATTAACTACCAATGTTTGGTAGAATTCACATGTAAATCTTTCTAGCCCTGGAGTATTTTTTCTTATGGAGTTGATTAATAGCTTGTTCCATTTCTTTTTCTAAAACAGAACTATTTAAATAAAAAAAAAAACTTTCCTCTTCAGTTAATCTGGGCAATCTATATTTTAAGTATTCTTCCATTTCACTTAGATTATCAAATTTAATGACACATAGTTAGACAAAATAACTCCTAATTATTGCTCTAATTTTTTCTGCACTGGTGGTAAGTTCTTCCTTTTCATTTTTGAGACTAACAATTTGATTTTCTTTTTTCCTTTTCCCTTTCTCCTTTTTTTTTTTTTCTTTGCTGAGGCAATTAGGGTTAAGTGACTTGCTCAAGGTCACACAGCTAAGACATGTTAAGTGTCTGAGACCAGATTTGAACTCAGGTACTCCTGATTTCAGGGCTGGTGCTCTATCCACTGCACCACCTAACTGTCCCCTTCTTTCCTTTTTAAAATCAAATTAACTAATTTTTTTCCCTCATAAAACCAACTCTTAGTTTTATTTATTAATTCAGTAGTTTTCTTACTTTCAATTTTATTACTCTCCTTTTATTTTCAGAATTTCAAATTTGGTATTTAATTGGGAGTTTTTAATTTGTTCTTTTTCTAGCTTTTTAAATTGCAAGTCCAATTCATTGAGCTTCTCTTTCTCTACTTTATGCAAGTAAGCATCTAGAGATATAAAATTTCCCCTAATAACCACTTTGGTTGCATCCCACAAATTTTGGTATGTTGTCTTACTATTGTTATTCTCTTGGATGAATTTGTTGTTTTGCCCATTCATTATTTAAGATCAGACAATTTGGCTTGCAATTAATTTTTGGCATATTTTCCCCTGGCCTTTTATTGCATGTGATTTTTATTGCATCATAATCTAAAAAAATGCATTTATTATTTCTGCCTTTCTGCATTTGATTTTGAGGTCTTTGTACCCTAGTATATGGTCAATTTTACATCATTGAATGTCCATCTTTTCCCTGAAAGATAATGCTCAATGTAGCTGGATTGATTCTTGGCTTCAATCGAAGTCCCTTTGCCTTTTCAAAATATCAGATTCCAGACCCTTTGATTCTTTAAGGTGGAAGATGCTAGGTCCTGGGTAATCCTGATTGTGGCTCCTCGATATTTGAATTGTTTCTTTCTGGCTGCTTGCAATAGTTTTTCCTTGGTCCAATAATTCTGAAATTTAGCTATGATATTCCTTGGAGTTTTCATTTTGGGATCTCTTTCAGGAAGTGATTGGTAAGTTCTTTCAATGGCTATTTTATCTTCTGATTCTAGGACATCTATTTTATCTTGATGATTTCCTGAAAGATAATGTCTAGCCTCTTCTTTTCATTATAGTTTTCAGGAAGTCCAATAATCTTTAGCTTGTCTGTCCTAGATCTATTTTACAGGTCAGTTGGTTTTTCAATGAGGTATTTTAATTTTCTTCTATTTTTTCTTTTGGTTTTATTTGACTGATTTTTGATGTCACATTGAGTCATTTATTTCCATTTGTTCAGTTCTAATTTTTAGTAAATTATTTTCTTCAGTTACTTTTTTTTTTTAGCTCCTTTTGTATTTGGCCAATTGAAGTTTTAAATGAATTTTTGTTCTAGGGATTTTTTCCCCCCATTTCACAAATTCTGTTTTTCAAGGAGTTGTTTTCTTTTACCATTTCATAAATTCTGTTTTCTTTTTCCATTTTGTCATCTGTTTTGTAAGGAGTTGTATGTTTTTTCCATTTCACTAAATCTATTTTTAAGGAGCTTTCTTCAGATAATTTCTGTTTCCTTTGCTAAACTCGCTTGCAAAGTTCTCATTTCCTTTCCCCATTTTTCATTTAACTCTCTTTTAAGATCCTTTTTGAATTCTTCCAAGAGAGACTTGTGTGATGGGGACCAATTCATATCACCCTTTGGGGCTACATCTGGAGACAATCTGCTTTTAGTGTCCTCATGGTTTAAAAAACTATCTATGATCAGAGTTCTTTTTGCTTTTTTGCTTATTTAAAAAAAAATGTTGAGGTCTGCTTTTAGGGCAAATGGGGAATTGTCCAAGCTTTCTGTACAGGGGACAGTGGCTGTGCTGGATCAGTGTTGACTAACTTTAGATGCTGGGTGGGCATAGTCAGGTCCTGTGATATTCTAGGATTTAGGGCTCACATTTTATTTTTGTTGGCTGTTTTACAGTTAATCTGCTGATCTACTGACTTGCAACCAGGACAGAGTAGCCAACACTGCTGTAGATTCCTCCCGCTAGATTCCACAGCATGGGATTCCACACTGCCATGGGTATCTGCACTGTCTGTACTTGCTCAACCCACCTCTCTCCATGCCTGATTGAAACAGACCTTTTCTGAAGATCTTCCAAATTATCTTCTACTGGAAATTCGTTATGGCTCAAATATTTGTGGGGGTAGACCCACAAATATTTGTTATTCCAAAACCAGTTCAGAAGCTTGATTTGGTGTTAATTTGAGGGACATTGGGGAGAACTCAGAAAAAGATGTATCTCTTCTTTACAATCTTGGCTCTACCTCCTGAAACCCATGCATTATAACTCATTACATAAAACATAAAATGTTTTTGTGTATGACTATGTTGTTCAACTGAAAAAAAAAATCTGATTTGTTATTTGGTATCATGTATGTTAATTTCCTTAAACTTGTCTTTATGTGTAAGGTTGTATAACTGGTTTTCATTTTTCAATTGTCTTTTTTCTTAGTTTTGTAAAAACATATTCTGAAACATTCTAATGGAGGAAAATGAATAATTTGTGTTTAGTTTTTGCTTAGCCAAAAAATATAAAGAGAAAGAATGAAATCCTGTTGTAAATGAGTATAATACCCTTTCCTAATCTCTTCTCTACTTGTTGAAAAATAACATCTCTCTAGCTCCTTCTTGTGTACGTATCTTGGTTGAACAGAGTTGTCTTTCCTCAGTTTTCATCAGCTTTGACATTTATGTTACAGTTTTATCTTATTTTGAAAAAAATCATAAACAGTTATGATCTTTCTAATTATATTTCACATTTTTTCTCAGAACTCCTCCCTATTTTTTCAGACTTGTCTCAAACTAGTCCCCTGTATGTGGGGTATGTCACAATCAAACTTGACTGTTTTAATAGCCCTTATGTATGACCTGCATTAATCTACCTCTGTTTCTTTAGTCCTGCTGTTTCTTATGCCTCTATTTCCCATTTCTGCCCTTTGGAAGCTTAAATAGTCTCTTCTTCATAAAGGCTGTCCTGATCCTATAATCAATAATTAACCATGCATTCCTCTTCCTTCTATCTTGCATTTGCTTATATTTTATGTGCTCGCCATGTATATTTTGTATTATTTTAAAAAAAATAAATCTCATCCCTCTGTTGATTTGCATTCCATGGGCAGGAATGGTGTTATTCCATTTTGTTCCAATTACTGGAATTGTGTCCTGTTCATGTATGTTTAGTGCAGGGCCTTTGCAATCTCCTCAATGCAAACATTTTCTAATAATACACGTTTTCTCATTCTATATAATTCCTATTCAAGCATTTCTGTAAGTTTCCAAGGGATCTGGGAAGGAAGAAAACAAGTGGGGGGAGATCATCTGACACAATAGAACTCTTTAAAGGTCCTTTACTATTTTGTGAGTAATAGGTGAAGACTTGGGTTATTTATCTAGTATCCTCTGCTTTTGATATATAAGCCCAATTGCTTTTCTGATCAGATGTTTTCTAAATGGTATCTTCCTAAATGTATCATGAACACACATACTCAATTATAATAAAGTACAGAACATATGTATACCATATACCTATCCATTGCTCTTTGGGTCATTGATAGTTCTGATTTTGTTTTCCTTCCTTATCCCTTCCCCTTCTTTTCCATTTCATTTTTTTCTCTTCTATTTTCCTTCCTTCCTCCAATTAATCTACCTCCTTCTATTCTTTCCCCTTTCCTTCTATATACTAGATACTGGGAATACAACTCCCTCCAAAATTTCCTTTGTTTTCAAGAAGAAAAAAAACAAATATGTAAGTAAGTAAATGTAAATAGAAAATATACACAAAGCAAACACACCAGTGTTATTGGGGATAGGTCTTGTGTAGGAGGTGGCAATTGAACCTTCTTATAGTGTGGTAAATCCATGATTAACAGCTATGTCACATCACTGAGAGAATATTGGTGTTTAAAAATATAGTGGTGTGTGTGTGTGTGTGTGTGTGTGTGTGTGTGTGTGTGCGCGGCTCAGGATCATTGAAAACTCTACCCAAAATAAAAAAAAAATTCATCTTGTTTTAGCCCTATACATAATAGGAACTTATTAAATGTTAAGGTTAGAGCCAGTAGAGAAACAGACTGGAAAGCTTCACAAGTAAAATGCTAAAGATCCAACCAGTGAGAAAATTCACTTTCACTGTTTTGGGGGATGCCTTTCTCAGGGAAATGGCAGTCCTGTGATAGATAGAGCCACTTTGCAAGCATTTCCGCAGGCAGTACTCTCACTGGCTCTTGACTTATGAGCACGGGTGTGTTACTCAGTGACAAACATAATTCTAGTTACCTTTTAGTTGCTAGTGGGAAATGTGTTCCCTGAATCTGTAATTTTTGAAGAAACTTGAACTGAAATAGGCACCTTGGGTCTCATAATTTAACTTTTTCCTTTTGGCCATTGAAAAGGTCATAAACCATTTGTGAGTTTGTAGATTGTCATGGGGAGAATGGTGGGGAAATCAAATCAAGAGCTACTGATTTCTTGTAGGCAAAAGTGATTTTTGGAGAAAAGGCAAGTTATGGTTTGGTTAACCAATATTCCTTTAGAGTATTTGGAAATTCCTTTTCTGTGTTAAGGTCTTTGGTTTCCTAATGAAAGGGAACTTCAGAAATGATTTGGATTTTTTGTCATTTGAAACTAATTAGATCAAAGTTAGGTGCTGTCCCATTAAAAACTTTTAAGATTTATACTTGACCATGTGGTTCAGTGGAGAGGATACTGAATATGACATTTAAGGACCGTACTCAGAGTGCAAAATTACTAATTAGATTACAAAATTGTTGTCCTTCACTTTAAGGCATGGTAGATATAATATTAAATACTAACTCCTTGGGACAGGGATATATGTGGATCACACAAGGAATAAAAGCAGAAGAAATTATAGGAATAGGAACTGGACCTATGATGTCATTATTATAAAGAATTCCCAGACAAGGAAACTGCCTAAATCAATGGCGATTAGCATCTTCTTTGCAACTTAAAGTCAGATATGTCAAACTTCTCTATAGGTAAGTAAAATTTTCAAGCCATGTGGAACCAGATTAAAATGTAATTGGGAAATAGTTAACAAAATGAATTTAAAAATACAACAAAAATTAACAAATAATGTTAAGTTGTGATTTTTAAAATAAACATGTGGCCAGCAGGGATATATTACTGTGTTTAACACCACTGGCTTAGAACAAGGAGAAATTAGAAATTGCTTAGTATCACACAGACAGTATATATCAGTGGTAGAATTTGAACCAAGTTCTTAAAATCCATTGTTAACATGTTACCTTAATTTTTCTGAGCCTCAGTTTCTGAGCCAACAGTAAAATGAAAAGATGTGATCTGTATGATATTCAGTTATACAACTTATGTATGTATAAGTGGTCTACTCTTTGGAGCACTATTTGTCTCCCTAATGATTCTTTTCTGACATTGAGCTGTCCTTCTTACCTACCTTTGGCTAGTAGGTCTGGTAGGTATTCAATTTGGGTTACTGAAAATACAAATTTATTCTTCATTTCAGCCAGAAAGTAAAAATCAGGGCAGAGAAGACCAAGTTGGTGAGTGGATCACATTATTTCCAGAGTTCTTTTTTTCAATTTAATTCCTACCACATCTTTTCCTAGGGGGAGCCTAGAAAGAGAGTGGGGAGCAGAAAGAATCCTTTCTTGTCTTTTATGTAGAGAAACCCAAGTATTTTCTCTCTCTTTTTTTTTAAGAAAGCCCCACATCCAGAAAGTTGGTGTTGCCTAGGGCTGGGGTGTCACTAGGGAATTTAACCTTAGTATAGTGAAAAAGGAAGGCCCTTAATTCATTCAATATTTCATCAGAAATGTCTTATTGTTGGTCTTATTCCTGAAGGTAAAGGTCTTGGAGGGTTTTCAAAGCTCATGGTTCATTATTAAATAATCTGTTCTCAGTAAACAGCTCCCTGAGTCTCAGCTGGAAAATGTTCACAGACGAGAGGTGTGTGATCTAGGAATTGTTAAATAATGAAGCTGTTGGTGCCAGTAAGTATTATGGTGTAGATCACTCATATTTCTATTATCAAACTACAGAAAGAGTAAGTGTTATGAAAAGGAAAGATTAGGGACTAAATTCCCTTTTGGAAAGTTGTTTCTTTCTACAATGAAGTAAATTTTAAGCTGGCTACTTTCTATGTTGAATTGAAGGTTCAGAGTGCAGAAAGCTCAACAAGGCTTTTCTTAAGAGAGTCTGATTCTGGGAATCCAGAAATACTGAAACATGATCAGCAAATTTTAAGTGAGATGAAATATATGTCCTTTGTCGCTTCTCTGCACACCAATGAGGAGTAAATTGTGTCGTGTTAATACTTCTATTGTCAGTCTACTGGTATTTAATACCAATGACAATATAATTATTCTTTCCATATCTCCAAGGTTAAGGATATGGCACCCCTGTGAGCTTGAAAATTCATGTAAAATTTTTTTGGTATTTCCTTCATACCAGAAAAGAATATGGTATTAAAGGATAACATATATTAATATTATACATATATATGTATATATATATTATGCATTTCTGAGTTTTAAACTTTTTCTGTGACATCTGCTGGCCTCTGTGTATCACCTGCAGTTTCTGAAAACTTCCCCAAAATTCTCACTTAATTTCTTATGCTGACCTGTGATTTATCAGTGATGGAAAAATTGTGATGTGGAAAAGATAACTTATGTAGTGGCTAGTTTTTGTAAAGTACCTTAAGGTTTATAAAATGCTTTATACAAATTTCTCTCATAAGGCCTCATTTCTCAAACACAGAGGGAACTGAGTCAAATTTATCAAAAGACATGATCTGTGCCCAAAAGGCTGCACATTCATGCACATCCTTTGACCTAACAACACTACTACTAGGCATGAATACCAAAAGAGATTTGGGAAAAAAACAGAAAAAAAGGAAAATGACATATATGTATGTGTATATATATATACATATATATATATATATATATTCATAACAGCACTTTTCTCAGTATAAAAATTAGAAATTGAGGGAATTCCTATTAATTGGGGAATGGCTTAATAAATTGTGATATGGGTTTGTGATGGACTATTATTGTTCTCTGAGAAATGATGAGTAGGATGTTTTCCAAAAAAAAACCAAACAAACAAACCTGAAAAGTCTTCCATGAACAAAGCAAAATATACTATATACAAAGTAATAGCAATATTCTGGGATGATCAGGTATAAATGACTTAGTTATTCTCAGTAGTACGTTCATCCACAACTACTCTGAAGGATTTATGATGAAAAATCCTATCCATATCCAAAAAAGGAGCTTGTGTGTATGATACAGTTTGAAGCATTCTCTCTTTCTCTCTCTTTCTTTTTAACTTAATTTTTCTTGAGGGTTTTTTATTTTCATTAGGGTGGGAGATCTATATTTTCTTTCACAACTTGACTTTTATGGAAATGTTTTGCATAACTTCACATGTGGTTTCTTAATTGTGGGTGGGGAAAAGGAAGAGAATGTGAAGCTCAAAAATCTTAAAAACAAATTTAAAAATGTTTTGAATGTAACTGGGGGCAAATATTAAATAAATAAAAATTAAAAAATAAAGTGTATTATAATTATCTTATTTTATCCTCACAACAACCCTATGAGGTAGGTACTCCTATTATTGTAATTCCTGTTTTACAGATGAGGAGCCTGAGACAGATAGAGATTAAGTGACTTGCCCAGTTAGCAAATATTTGAGGATAGATTTGAATTTGTCTTCATTACTTTTTTTTATTAAAACTGTCCATTGATGATTACTTTCAGGACTATAATCAAATCAAAATAGCAAACATCAGATTGGGGAGACCTAAAATGATAATAATTGTTCTGTAAAAGATGGGAAGTGGCAATTTTTGGTAGATTGCAAGCTCAATATGAGTTAGCAGTGTGGTGTGATGGTCAAAATGCTTATATGATCTTGGATTACGTTAAAAGGGAAGAGGAAGCTGATAGTATTGGTATACTTACCTTCATTAGACCTTATCTGGAATATTGTATTTAATTCTGAATACCACATTTTGGGAAGGACATTACTAAGGACAGTAGGAAGGACAGTATCCACAGGAAAGCAACCAGGATGGGAAAGGCATTCATGTTATATGAGGGTTTGTTTAAGGCTTATTTAACCTGGAGAAGAGAAGACTCTGGGGAATATGACAGTTATCTCCAAGTATTTCAAGGGATGTTGTGTAAAGGAGGGACCTAACCCTAAAATGTAGAATGAGGAAAATTGGTTGGAAGTTAAAAAGAGGCAAATATAAATAAAATTTTCTAATGATTAGAGTTGTTGAAAATGGGAATAAAATGTTTTCAGACATGGTAGTAAGTACATCTATGTAGATCTTTAAATAGAATCTATATGATTACTTGTCAGAAATATTGTAGTGGGAAGTTCTTTGTGGCTCTCAAAGTGTGATCCAGGAAATCCAGGGGACCTCTGAAACCTTTTCAGAAGGTCTATAAATTTCAAATTAGTTTTTATATCTAATATAGTAAATATCTATAAATGTAACCCACATAAATAAAAACTCTTTGAGGAGTTACTTAATTTTTAATAGTATAACAATACTGAGAACAAAAGTTTGAAAATCACTGATTTATATATGTATTGCTTGGAATAGCAAAACAGCTGTCATCCCTTTCAGCTCTTAAGTCCTGTGATTCTGTGGTTTTACACAGTCAGGTATTTAAAAAATAGTCAAATCATTAGCTAATTTGTTTTTTAAAGGGAAAAGTAATCACATTTCCAAAATAAGGTAAAAAGAGGGAATTTAAAATTAAATGGAAAGAAAATAAAGATAATTTTCAGAAAATAGTATAATAAATTATATTTTTGCATATGTAATAATATTTATGATTAGGGTAAGAATTTGTTATTTGGCAATTGTGATAAAATAGACATTCTTAATTATGTAAAATATAAAAAAAACTTTTGCCCAAATATTATCAGCATAGATAGAATCACTTAATCAGCAAACATTCAGTGCCTATGATGTACCAGGTATCATGTTAAGCAATAGAGATACAAAGAAATATAGTACCTGCTCTCAAGTAGGTGATACTCTAATGGGTAAGACAATATGAAAACAACTATATACAAATAATTTGTATACAAGATAAAATAGAGGTAATCATTAAAGGGAAGGCATTGGTAATAAGAAGGATCAGGGAAGACTTTCTGTAGAAGGTTGGATTTTAGCTAGAATTTGAAGGAAGTCAGGGAAGCCAGAAAAGGAAATGAGGAAGGAGAAAATTCCAGATATGGGAGCAGGTAGTAAAAATGCCTGGAGGTGGGAGATGAAGCATTTTGTTAGCAAGGTGACCAGTATCAGAGATTTGCAGAATACTTGGTGGTGGTGATGATGGAATAATGCAAGATATAGGAAGAATGGAAAAATAGGGAGAATAAATTACAAAGGGCTTAAAACTCCAAACAGCAAATTTCTTACTTGATCCTGGTAATAGGAAGTCATTTAATAGAGGATGACATAGTCAGACCTGTATTTTAGGAAGACCTCTTTGATAGCTGAGTGGAGAATGTACTGGAGTGGGGAAAGACTTGTGGCAGGGAAAATAAGCACTTGAATCTGCTCCAGAGTGATAGTAGTGTCAGAAGAGAGATGCAACTACATGAATTAGGAAAATATCTTTGGATTAGATAGCTTTGATAAAAGTTTGACAAAGTATATGGTGAATTGAGACAACTATGTATGACTGGTGAACTACTGAAGGACATTAATGTCCTTCCACCTGCCACCTGCCACCAAACAGGTAGGCAAAAGACAATAATTTTTAAGAGAAGAAATACACATGAGCATTCATGTTATAATTTTGAATTCACTATTAGAGAAATGAAAATTTTAAAATTTGTCACTTATATTGATCAAATTAGAAAATTGGCAAAACCCCCAAAATTTATTGTTTGTGGGAAAGGGGAAGATAGTAATACTAATTCATTGCTGGTATGACTCTGAATCAGTAAAACTATTTTATAAAGCCATTTGGAATTGTGGCCACAAAAATTAGCAAAATTTTAACACTCTTTGATCTAAAGACATTATCCTGGGAAGTTCTTGATTATAAAGAAAAAAAACTTATCCCAGCCTCATATTAATGGAAAATGATCACAGCAACATTATTTGTGATAGCAGAAAGCTGGAAACAAAAGATGTGAGCAACAAATGGAGGATTATCCATCAAATATGTGAATATAGCAAACTATTGCTGGGTCTTAAAGAATGATGAATGTAAAAAAAATAGAATGATGAATGTTAGAATTAAAAAAGGAAGATTTGTAAGATCATACCTATCTCTGAAGAAAATAGAACTAAAAAAAATAATTTTTTTTTATAGTGACTGCTATGATTTGAAAAAGACCAATCTGGAGAGTCAACCAATACTAAAGTCAAATATAATGTTTCTATGAATAGCATACTTTCAAGTGATAAGAGAGTTCCTCTCCATCTTTCCCATTAATAACTGATACTTTAAATTCTTTTTTTTTCATAGAATGCATTTGGTAAAGGAGTCTATTGGAAAGTATGCATCATTATCAATGTAAAATATAAAAATAAGATTTAAAAATAATTAACAATTTAATAAAACAACTATTAGCTTTTGAAATACAGGAAAACAATGGACTCTTAACATTTTCTGTATTTATGAGTACAGCTTCTCAAACATGCTTTTCTTTTCTGGTCCTAATGATAGCTTCCATCTCAATGAACCAAAGAAGACTCCTAGAATGAACATGAATGATTTCAAGCAGCTTTAGATTTCAAAAGTGACTTTCAGTAGTTTTTGATTTGCTTGATCATTGTAAAAAAGAAAAAAGTACTCTATTAAGTGCATTATAACTGTTATCTTATTTAAGCCTCATAACAACCCTGGGAGGTAGGTGTGATTATAATACCCCACAATTAAAAAAAAAAAAAAAAAAAAAAACAAAAAAAACAAAAACTGAGGTTAACAGAAATTAAGTGATGCAAGGGTCACATAGTTAGTAAGTCTCAGAGGCTGTGTTTGGACTCTGGTCCTCCAGAGCTGGTGCTCTATCCACTTTACTATCTAGCTATCCTTGAAAGTTGGTAAGACACCCATTGTCTTAAACATGCTGAATCAGTTTTGCAGCATGATCACGTTGATTAAATTGTACTGAATGTCTACTGGCAGCTAATATTTTGTTACCAAACTTTATCAGATTCTTCCTGCTGGTTTATTAGGCTAGAAGTTTCATCCTTTCCATTTGGTAATGTTTGTCTCATCTCTGAAGTCTTCCTTGAGTGAATACATTTGGTTAAATGACTTTCCCAGAGCCTCACAATCTTGTTTAGTACTGATTCCAGACCGTGTCTCCAAAGTCAATTCTCTGTCCACCATGCCCTGTGATCTCAGTTTAATACCAAAGTGAGAAAGGTCAACCATGTTTACTTAAAGTCCACTGAGCACAATGAATTCCGTTGAATTTTTGTTTGTTCCAAATGTAAAAAAAAGATCGTATTTAAATATACATGAGTCATTCCATTTTGAAAGGAAGAAAGAGAAGAGAGAAGGATAAATAATGTGCAAATGGAAGACAGAGGAAATAGATTAAAAAGACCACATAAGCAACCGAAATTGGAGAAGGGATTGGACATATTACAAACAAAATTGGTGGCTGGTTAATGGAATGCAATTTGAGTGCTGCCATTAGAATGCTTTACCCCAAAATATCTTTTTCACTAGCTTATATTAGCTTATTATAGTGACCAACATTTTATCATCAGGTCCATGTATTATCATTCTTCTGGAAACTTGCATTTTATCTTGAATGTTGCATGAGAGTTGCAATGTATTAGCTATATAACACCTTAGCAGGGATAAGATGAATTAAATAATACTTCTGCTCATACAACAGAGAACTGGGCCCTGAGAGTGAAGGGTATATAAAATATACATCTTAAGGGAATGGGGAAAGGACTTCTAATGGGGCCATGACTAACAGTCAAGAGATGGCATGACTACTCTGGTAATGTTTTGGGGAGAATAGGAAACGATAGAGGAGGGTTTGGGGTGATACGGTACAAATGTTATTTCATCATTTTTTCTAGGGGTTGTTTCTAGGAGAGAATAAATAAAGAATAAAGGGAGATAGTTGAAGGAAGAATATGGTGAGGATAAGAGAGAAGAAGAAAGGTAGAAGTTAGCAAATAGGCTGTATTTACAATCTATGAGCCTCTAGTTATACTGCATTTTCATGATGTCTTTCATCTCAGGTTCTTAAAGAACTTCAAAAGCCACACGGCCCAATTTTATTTTTTATTTGATGAAGATCAGTGTTCCAATTTTCTAGGAAAAGAAATGGGTGTCCACAGACATTACAAGGGTTTTCTCAAGATGACAAGCAAGAAGGCTCTAGTTTCTTCACAAGTCATACAGTTCTTCAAACCTCCTTTTTACCATATTCCTTCCATGCTTTACCTAAGGGTTAAAATCTTTATTATTTTTTTTTGTACCTTTTAAAGGACACTAATTAACTGTGATCAAACATCCTATCTGTTGCCAAGGCCCTTTTTTGGGGGTGGGGAATCTAACTCCACATTTCGAAATTCTCCCCTTCTCTATGCTTATTCTCCCTTTTCACTAACTGGTCTTTCAGCCTCTAGTCTTTCCCCTCCCAAATGATATTCTGAATAACTATTAGATTAATTTTCCTAAGGCACAGGACTGGCCACATTAATTCTTCAAAAATCTTTGGAGGCTCCTGATAGGATAAAATTAAAACTCTTTAATATGGCATTTAAAATTTCTACAAAAGTTGTGTCAAATTCAAATAAAAACAGCATCACGAATCCAGAAATATCTATCTAAGGATTGCTGTGGTTGCATATTGACTTAGTTTTAAAATTTTAATAATAACTATGTTTTATTGTATTTTTATTTTATTAAACATTTTCTATTACCTTTTAATCTGATTCTTGCCCATATGTGGCTTGCAGTTGACATCTCTGCTCTAACACCTGGCTCCAAATTTCCTAGACCAAGTAGGTAAAGGATTGTACTTAGTTTTAAGAATACCTGAATTCAAATCTTAGACACTTGTTGGCTGAGTGATACTGGGTAAATCATTTAACATCTATGAGCCTCAGTTTCTTCATCTGTAAAATAAAGAAGGTTGGACTAGATATTCTCTAAGGAACATCTTCTATTCCATTCCATCCTGGGAGTACAAAGATGAAAACGAAAGTTTTTGTCCTAAAAGAGCTTATCTTCTACTCTCAGGTATGGGGATTTGGATAGAATACATTCACAAAAAATATAATGTACATTACATGGAGACAGTAGAAGGAACTGAAAGGGGTATCAGGGAAGACTTCCAAAGTGGCCTCTGAGTTGAGTCATGAAGGTTTAAGATTCTCTCTGAGAACTGTAAATGAAAAGGGAATGTATTCTAGCCATGAGGAATGGCTTATGCAAATATGGAGGCAAGGAATGGAATTTTTTTCCAACAAATTTGATTACAAGGTGTTCACTGATCTGGACATGCTATTACCTGCAATCTATACTTGTGTTCATGATGTTCCCCATGCATGGAATGTCATTCTCTTTTGTTTTTGCCTATCACAATATTTATCTTTTTCCAAGATTTAGTTTAGGAGTCAACATCTCCATGAAATCTTCCTGAATTACCTCCCCCTCCCACACCCTCTCCCCGCCCAGTTTGAAAATATTCTCTCCCTCAGCATTCTTATATCCCTTCCCAAATGGCTGCTGCCTCCACACATGGGTGGGGCATGTTCTTCTTAGTCCCAATTAATCATTTGGGTTCCTTTCTCCTTAAAACAATAGAGGAGGGTTCATACATCAATTACTCCATAAAGTTAGCAGTGCTAAGGGGAACTCTCTGGAATACTAGCTTTCTCTTTGCATTAGAACCAGATAATCATTGAAATTCTGGATAGTTCTTAAAGATTCTGCTTTTTAAATTTGGAACAAGAGAAGATGCCAGTGAGCAAAATGCAAATGCATTTTTTCCTTTCCATCTCTCTCCAGCTAAAGCCATATAGTTCTGCAATCTTGTATCTCATCTTTTACAAAGCTTCCCACTGGTTCCTCACATGTCAAATGACGTGATTGGAATATATGATCTCTGTAGTCTCTTCCAGTCCTAACTTTATGAGTCTTTTTTTCCTTGTTAGAATGTAAAGGCAGGACTGATAAATACAAGTATGTATTTTAAAAATTGTATATATTATATATATACACACACACACACACACACACACACACACACACACACCTATTTGTGTCGATTGGTAGCCATTTTTTGGGGGGGAAGAAATTTACATGGTCATTTTGCTGTATATTTCAAAGGAACGCTAGTTGTACATAGTAGATTTGTAGTTTCATGTAAATCTGATTCTTGCCCATATGTGGCTTGCAGTTGACATCTCTGCTCTAACACCTGGCTCCAAATTTCCTAGACCAAGTAGGTAAAGGATTGTACTTAGTTTTAAGAATACCTGAATTCAAATCTTAGACACTTGTTGGCTGAGTGATACTGGGTAAATCATTTAACATCTATGAGCCTCAGTTTCTTCATCTGTAAAATAAAGAAGGTTGGACTAGATATTCTCTAAGGAACATCTTCTATTCCATTCCATCCTGGGAGTACAAAGATGAAAACGAAAGTTTTTGTCCTAAAAGAGCTTATCTTCTACTCTCAGGTATGGGGATTTGGATAGAATACATTCACAAAAAATATAATGTACATTACATGGAGACAGTAGAAGGAACTGAAAGGGGTATCAGGGAAGACTTCCAAAGTGGCCTCTGAGTTGAGTCATGAAGGTTTAAGATTCTCTCTGAGAACTGTAAATGAAAAGGGAATGTATTCTAGCCATGAGGAATGGCTTATGCAAATATGGAGGCAAGGAATGGAATTTTTTTCCAACAAATTTGATTACAAGGTGTTCACTGATCTGGACATGCTATTACCTGCAATCTATACTTGTGTTCATGATGTTCCCCATGCATGGAATGTCATTCTCTTTTGTTTTTGCCTATCACAATATTTATCTTTTTCCAAGATTTAGTTTAGGAGTCAACATCTCCATGAAATCTTCCTGAATTACCTCCCCCTCCCACACCCTCCCCCCGCCCAGTTTGAAAATATTCTCTCCCTCAGCATTCTTATATCCCTTCCCAAATGGCTGCTGCCTCCACACATGGGTGGGGCATGTTCTTCTTAGTCCCAATTAATCATTTGGGTTCCTTTCTCCTTAAAACAATAGAGGGAGGGTTCATACATCAATTACTCCATAAAGTTAGCAGTGCTAAGGGGAACTCTCTGGAATACTAGCTTTCTCTTTGCATTAGAACCAGATAATCATTGAAATTCTGGATAGTTCTTAAAGATTCTGCTTTTTAAATTTGGAACAAGAGAAGATGCCAGTGAGCAAAATGCAAATGCATTTTTTCCTTTCCATCTCTCTCCAGCTAAAGCCATATAGTTCTGCAATCTTGTATCTCATCTTTTACAAAGCTTCCCACTGGTTCCTCACATGTCAAATGACGTGATTGGAATATATGATCTCTGTAGTCTCTTCCAGTCCTAACTTTATGAGTCTTTTTTTCCTTGTTAGAATGTAAAGGCAGGACTGATAAATACAAGTATGTATTTTAAAAATTGTATATATTATATATATACACACACACACACACACACACACACACACACATACACACCTATTTGTGTCGATTGGTAGCCATTTTGGGGGGGGGAAGAAATTTACATGGTCATTTTGCTGTATATTTCAAAGGAACGCTAGTTGTACATAGTAGATTTGTAGTTTCATGTAAATCATGTTTTTATGTTAAGGAACTGCTTGTTTTATTCCATAAATTAAATATAAAATTAAAATTAAAATAGATTAATATATGTGTATATACATACACACATAATAAGTGTGTTGTATTTTTGGTCCTCTGGTTTTCAGACTTTCAGTTTTGTTTCCACCTAGCATCTTAGGAGAATGATTTCTTTCATATAAATGAATTTTCCAGCTAACTAAGCTTTATCCTTTTAAAATGTGGGACTTTAAAAATGTATTATTTAATTTATTATGATGTATTATTAATCTATCAAATAAATTATATATTTATTAAATTATTATTATTAAAATATTCTAGAAGTATTTTTAAAAATTAGTTACTCTGCTTTTTAATACATATCAAATTAAAAATAACAACTTTTTCTTGTCTTGGAGTAATTATTATGAACATCAGTTATCATATTCTGCTATGATACACTGTCTTTAGCAATTATATATAATACACATTATGCATGTATACATGTACATATATGTATATATATACACACACACCTATTTGTGTCGATTGGTAGCCATTTTTTGGGGGGGAAGAAATTTACATGGTCATTTTGCTGTATATTTCAAAGGAACGCTAGTTGTACATAGTAGATTTGTAGTTTCATGTAAATCATGTTTTTATGTTAAGGAACTGCTTGTTTTATTCCATAAATTAAATATAAAATTAAAATTAAAATAGATTAATATATGTGTATATACATACACACATAATAAGTGTGTTGTATTTTTGGTCCTCTGGTTTTCAGACTTTCAGTTTTGTTTCCACCTAGCATCTTAGGAGAATGATTTCTTTCATATAAATGAATTTTCCAGCTAACTAAGCTTTATCCTTTTAAAATGTGGGACTTTAAAAATGTATTATTTAATTTATTATGATGTATTATTAATCTATCAAATAAATTATATATTTATTAAATTATTATTATTAAAATATTCTAGAAGTATTTTTAAAAATTAGTTACTCTGCTTTTTAATACATATCAAATTAAAAATAACAACTTTTTCTTGTCTTGGAGTAATTATTATGAACATCAGTTATCATATTCTGCTATGACACACTGTCTTTAGCAATTATATATAATACACATTATGCATGTATACATGTACATATATGTATATATATATACACACACCTATAGGCATACACAAGCACAATATATAGTATGCATACATGTATGCACACATATGTATTGTATATGTACATGTATGTGTACACACGTGTGTGTGTATGTGTGTGTGTATAGAGAGAGAGAGAGAGAGAGAGAGAGAGAGAGAGAGACAGAAAGAGGGAGAGAGACAGACACACACACACACACAGAGGAAAAAGACAAGAGAGACAGAGAGGGGGGCGGAGAGAGGAGAGAGAGAGAGAAAGAGAGAGAGAGAAGGAGAGGGAGAGGGAGAGAGAGAATTTTTCCTCAGCTTTTGATGGATCTGAACTGCTTGGCTTTTTAAGTCATATCTGTTTCTTACCTTCTTTTCTCTCTTAGGCTATTAATTATTTCTTATGCTGATGGAATACTTGTATCTGGAAGCTCTCATCTTCTCCTACCACTTTCTAATTGGTTATGATCTAGAGAATCCCATCCCCAGGCTTATGAATAACATATGTAAAATAAAAATAAATAAATTCTGAGTGAAGGCTTTAGGGATTATTCTATAAGTAAATATGTGTAACTTTAATGTATGGATTGTGATGCATGTGCATTTTGGCTTTAAGACTATAGATTCTTGATTGCATTAGTTGAAATTTTCACCTTAGTAACATATAGATAAATATGCTGTTGCTGTACATTTTTTCTTTATAAGTCTGTAAATCCTTTTGAGGAAAGAATGTGTGATATAATAGAAACTTGACCTAGATTTAAAGTTTTGGGGTTCAAATCTCACCTCTGATATTTGGTATCTGTGTAACTTTAGACAAATCACTAAATCTTTCTCTAGGACTCAGTTTCCTCATTTGTAAAATGAGATTCAACATGACCTCTGAGATCCCTTGTAGTTTTAATACTCAATGATCTTATATAAAGACTGCGTTGGAAAGAAATAATAAGACCTTCCAGGTGAGAATTTTCCCATTAAAAAACTCTTAGGAGCTAATTTTTGCCTTTAGAATCACATAGGGGATAGAAGAAGAACCTCAAACCATAAATATCATTTTGTCTGATTCCCTTATTTTAGAGGGGAGAAAACAGAACCAGGGGAGTGGATGTGGATTGTCAAGGGCTTATGGGAGTTAATGTCCTTAACCAGAAATGGTTTCTTAATCCCAATCTATGAGATATATAATTCTGTTGTTAATTTTGTTCTTGGTTTTTTCAAAACTCTGGAATTGCTCATAACTCTATTACAATTCATGTTACAATTATTGTTATTGGCAGTTTGGTAAAATCCAGTTTGAAATTGAATATTACTCATTTATTCAAATGAGATAATATTTGTAAAATGTCTGATACATAGGTACTATATAAAGGTTTATTCCTTTTTCTTCCCTTGTTCATGAAGGATACAGACTTCAGCTTTATGTCTGATTATGAAAACTGCAATATTATGAGGAATAGCTAAGAAATCATTCTTTATCCACATGGATGAGTTAGGGACAAAATATTACAAGTTTCAAAGAAATGCTATCTATGAATATAGCTAATTTTTTTTTTGGTAGAAGAAAAGATTTCTTATAGTTAATTTAAAAATTAAACCAATAGGGTAATAAGTTCAAATCTTGGTTTAATTTGAACTACAAGTCACAAAAATAGAAACATAAAAGGCATATAGTCCAATGCTAGCTAAATCAATAAGTTAGACAGAATATTAATTTCAGTCTGTGATTCAATACAATCTCACAAACACTTTAAAGCACTTTCTGTGCTAGACAATATGCTAGTTATTGGAGAATACAAAGATTAAATGGACAATCGTCTCTCTCAAAGATTTTATACTCTATAAATGAGCTCCTCTTGTCACAAATGTCTTGTCACAAATGTCTCCTTGTATTTCAGCCACAGAAAAATAGATGCAAAAGAAATAGTACATGGGTGTTTCAAATAGTTAAAAATTTAAAAAAAAATTAAAAGAAAAGGGGAAAAAAAATCCAAGAAAGATTCTCTTGATAATGTAACTTAAAGCCCTCATCTAATGGCCTCAGTCATGGTTAGGGTATTAATTCTTTTCCAAATCCATGAATAATTCACTTCATCCTTATCAGCCAGAGAAGCTCATATTTCTTGCCTAGTGCATCAGTAAAATTGTTCTTGGAAGGAAAAAAAAAAAAAACCTTGATTTTTTTTTTTAATTTAGATTTCATCTAGGATTTTTACTTTCTTTTTGCATTTCACTGTGGGAAAAGACAGACAGGGGAGGATAGGAAAGGATAGAGATCCAAAGTGTTATATCAATCTCGGCTTAACCTTGCTATGTATAAAGTGTATACTATAAGTCTTCATTGCACCTCCTGATATCACTGACCCAGAGGCACTTTCCTGCCTAGTTATTCTTTCTCCAGCAACAGTATCTTTCTTTCTAAGCCATTAAGATCCCTGAAAGCTTCAGTGACAAGCTCTGTTGCTCAGGAGCACAAGATTAATACTTGTGGGAGAGTAGGAAGATTCTTTATCATCAAAGTGATCTATGATCATGGTTTCCCCCCACACACACACTTCTTTTTTCGTTCTGCTGGTGTCAGGAGGTGCTGAGGTGCAGGAGAATGTGGGACTAATAACCTGTTCTCCTTTTCATCCATTTCCACTAGCTCTTGCAGAATTATAGAGTCTCACAGTTGGAAGCGACCCCAAGAGCCATTGACTAATCCTTTAACTGACCAAGAATCTCTTCTACATCATACCTAGCTGGGTTCACCCAGATACCTGATGGCTTCTAATAAGGGGGAGCTTGCTATCTCCTTTGGAAGGCCATGTCACTTTTATATGGCTCTTATTTTTTGGAATTTCACATGTGTGTGAAGATCATAAGCACCCTGGATACTTTAAAATCAGCTGGACTCCAGATAAGCAAGAGCCCTTGGTCTTTATTCTTTGTTGAATTCAGAGGAATGGACATAATTTCCACACTTTTCTTCTTGCTCGCTCAGTTAGGAGTCACCTGGCTTGCTTACTCCACCCTCTAATCCCTTCTCCAAATCTCTCTATACACCAACAGATCTAGCCAGCAAAGAGTGGTGGGGTTGGCCATTTTTCAGGTAAATGTTAATAAAGTATTGCCCAATTGGTAATTAGCCTTAAGTGCTCAGACCTCAGTACATCAGCTCAATTTCAGCCCATTACATCTCCCGCTTTCTTTTGGTTTAGAACACAGGTGGTCATGCCATCCCTGACTTCTCAGGAAAGGAGGTGAAAACACCGAAAAGGAGGTGATCACATCTCTCCTCCCCCCCACCCCGACTTCTCAGGAAGGGAGGTGAAAACACTAAAAAAGGAGATGATCACGCCTTCCCTGACCTTTCAGGAAGGGAGATGAAAAGCACCAAAGGGAAGTGGGGATTGCTAGTGGGTTCCTGGGCTGAATGGTCTTATTGGAAACAGGTATGCACAAACCCATCAGCATAGGAGGTATTACACAAGCACACAGCCATAACTCAGAGGCTATTAGTGATGACTCTTCCCACAATCAATGCAGGCTTGATGTGTGCAACATACATGAATTGTATATGTAAGTAGTGATATAACAAACAATATAAATCAACATGGTGTTGTAAAAGATTTCTAGATGTCGTAGAAGTAGAGTATGTAAACAATAGTCATACATACGCCTTTATCAGCAGCCAAGAGATAGTCCAAAACCAATCTATTGTCCATTGCTTCATGTGTCAGAGAATCCAATGATCCCCACAAGTTTTTGAAGTCCTGCAACAATCTTTTTATATGTTAGGGAATCCAATGATTCCTGCAGATTTTGAAGTCCTGCAACAGTCTTATCATTTCTTAGAAAATCCAATGATTCCTGAGGGCTTTCAAGTCCTACAATAGTCTTATCATGTCTCAGAGAATCCAATGATTCCTGAGGGTTTTCAAGTCCTACAACAGTCTTATCATGTCTCAGAGATTCCAATGATTCCTGAGGGTTTTGAAGTCCAAGAATTTTTGATGTCCATGCGTCAAACGCCATAACTGCCATGCTCATTCAGTGGTGGGCACAGTCAGCAATGGAACCACCTGATGTTTCTTGGGTCTTCTCCTTCATTTCAAGGATCTGCTCTGTCTCTCTCCAATGGACAAGGTGAATACGGCTCATTGGCACACATCTGATTCCTTTTCCATCTGTAGAGACACAAGCAAACCCTCTCCCCCAAGCAGTTAATCTAATTGGTCCCTTTCATTCACCACTTGCTGGGTCTCTCCACATCACCTGGTGATTATCTAAAGATAGTAGAGCTGCTCGCACTGGACACTGCCCTTCCGGTGGGTTATAAAACCTGTCTGCCAGAGCCAGTGCATCTTTGTCAAAAATCAAGAAATTAATAGTATAAAGAGCTAGATTTGGAAGTTCTCTAGGGTTACCTGTGGGTCCCCCTTTCTTTTATTTTTGGAGGAGCATCTTAATGTCTCCTCTCTACTATTGCCTGTCCTTGAGGATTAAAGGGTAAGCCAGTGGTGTGTAAAATCTGATACTGTGCACAAAAGTGTAATGTTTAGAAGTATATGCAGATCCATTGTCTGTTTTCATGGCTTGTGGCACACCCATAATTGCAAATGCTTGTATAAGGAATTCAGTGACCACTCGGGCTGTCTCTTTTGCTGCTGGTATTGCTAAAGTGAATCCTGAAAAAGTGTCTACCACAACATGGATAAAAGACAGATGACCGAAAGATTTATATTTGGTCACATCCATTTGCCAAATTTCATTGGGTCTTAAACCACAAAGGTTTTTCTCTGGAGGCAGTGTAGGAGCATGGAAAGGGAGGCAAGCTGTACAGGCTTTTACTATGCTCCTAGCTTCCACTTTTATTATCCCAAATTGTAAACGTAAAGCTCGAGCAGACTGATGATATTTAAACTGAGATTCTTGGGCTTCTTGAAATAAAGGAGTATTGGCCAACATAGTTAGAAGGTTATCTGCCTTTGAATTACCATTAAAAATTGGACCTGGAAGTCCACTCTGAGAGTGGACATGCAAGACATATATCTTTTTATTTTATTTTATTTTATTTTATTTTATAATAACTTCATATTGACAGAATCCATGCCAGGGTAATTTTTTTTTACAACATTATCCCTTGCACTCTCTTCTGTTCTGATTTTTCCCCTCCCTCCCTCCATCCCCTCCCCTAGATGGCAAGCAGTCCTATATATGTTAAATATGTTGCAGTATATCCTAGATACAATATATGTTTGCAGAACTGAACAGTTCTCTTCTTGTACAGGAAGAATTGTATTCAGAAGGTAAAAATAACCCAGGAAGAAAAAATGCAAATAGTTCACATTCGTTTCCCAGCATTCTTTCTTTGGGTGTAGCTGCTTCTGTCCATTATTTATCAATTGAAACTGAGTTAGGTCTTCTCTTTGTTGAAGAAATCCACTTCCATCAGAATACATCCTCATACAATATCGTTGTTGAAGTGTATAATGATCTCCTGGTTCTGCTCATTTCACTTAGCATCAGTTCATGTAAGTCTCTCCAAGCCTCTCTGTATTCATCCTGCTAGTCATTTCTTACAGAACAATAATATTCCATAACATTCATATACCACAATTTACTCAATCATTCTCCAATTGATGGGCATCCATTCAATTTCCAGTTTCTAGCCACTACAAACAGGGCTGCCACAAACAGTCATGCGCATACAGATCCCTTTACTTCTTTATGATCTCTTTGGATCATATAAGATATATATAAGCCCAGTAGTAGCACTGCTGGATCAAAGGATATGCACAGTTTGATAACTTTTTGGGCATAATTCCAGATTGCTCTCCAGAACGGTTGGATTCGTTCACAACTCCATCAACAATGCACCGGTGTCCCAGTTTTCCCGCATCCCCTCCAACATTCATCATTATTTTTTCCTGTCATCTTAGCCAATCTGACAGATGTGTAGTGGTATCTCAGAGTTGTCTTAATTTGCATTTCTCTGATCAATAGTGATTTGGAACACTCTTTCATATGAGTGGTAATAGTTTCAATTTCATCATCTGAAAAGTGTCTTCATATCCTTTGACCATATATCAATTGGAGAATAGCTTGATTTCTTATAAATTAGAGTCAGTTCTCTATATATTTTGGAAATGAGTCCTTTATCAGAACCTTTAACTGTGAAGATGTTTTCCCAGTTTGTTGCTTCCCTTCTAATCTTGTTTGCATTAATTTTGTTTGTACAAAGGCTTTTTAATTTGATATAATCAGAATTTTCTATTTTGTGATCAGTAATGTTCTCTAGTTTATCTTTGGTCACAAATTTCTTTCTCTTCCACAAGTCTGAGAGATAAACTATCCTATGTTCCTCTAATTTATTTATAATCTCGTATTTTATGCCTAGGTCATGGACCCATTTTGATCTTATCTTGGTATATGGTGTTAAGTGCAAGATATAAATCTTACGTGGATGCTTTCTCACTTGCTCTTGAAGTTTCTTGAAGAGCTGATATATATTAGAGGGTACAAATTTTATTTGGGCTGTGGCAATTCTTTGTACCACACCTACTGAATAGGCCAAATCAGATATTTTATTTACATCTCCTGGATAATAAGTAAGAGCTAGAATGATTGCATACAATTCATTCTGCTGAGTGGACTGAAAAAGAGTTTTGACTACTCTCTTCATAATTAAGTCACGAGAGTATACAGCACAAATATTATGTTTGGATGCACCTGTAAAGATAGTTGGTTCTTTAAGAGGAACTTTAGAAACCTTCTCTTCAAGAATCCATCACCAATTATGTAATAGTCTGGTTATCTCTAATGGAGACCCATGTGCAAAATTTGGAGCCATGGCCAATAAAATTTGCTAAGCTGGGATGGTTTCATAGCATACATTCATTTGTGCATTAGTATAAAAGGTGTATATCTTGTCAGGTCTTATCCCAGATAATTGTACTTCTCGCTTAATGGCCTTTAATAAAATTCAAGCCACAAGCACTGGGTAAGGAGTAAGGCTTTGTTCTGATTGTGCTGGGAGGTTCACCCATTCTATCACACTGTCTCCTTGATGAAGGACTGCTGTGGGTGTCTGTTGTGTAGCAAAAACTGATATTTCCAAGGGTTTTTGAGTGACTCTTTCAACCACATTGGATAAAGCCAGTTCAACTTCTCTCAGAGCCTCTTGGGTTTCTTTTGTAAGCTGGTGTCATGAGTTTAAAGCACTGTCTCCCCTTAAAATGCCATATGATAGTTGCAATTGTTAGGTAGTCAAGCCCAACACTGGACACATCCATTCTGATATCTCCTATCAATTTCTGAAAGTCATTTAAGGTGCTTAGCTTCTCTGTCCTTACAGAAAGTTTTTATACTGTGAGCACCTTAGGATATACTTCATATCCTAAATATTGAAAAGGAGCATGTCTTTGAATTTTTTCTGGAGCTATGTGCAATTTGTAGTTCCTTAGTGTTTCTATGGTCTTTTGTAGACATGCTTCTAACATTCGTTCCTCAGGTGCATATCCTAATATATCATCCATGTAATGTAATAACATTACTTTTGGAAATGCTTTTCTTACTGGAGTAAGAGCAGCAGCAACATGCATTTGACACATAGTAGGGCTGTTTTTCATTCCCTGAGGCAAAACTGTCCATTCATATCTTTTATAAGGCTCAGCTAAGTTAACACTAGGCACTGAAAAGACAAATCTTTTCATATCCTCCTTATCTAGAGGGATAGGATAGAAACAATCCTTAATGTCTATAACCCAAAGAGGCCATTCTCTAGACAACTGAGTAGGAGATGGAAGCCCAGGCTGAAGAGTTCCCATAGTTTCCATCTGTTCACTTACCTTTCTCAAATCAGTCAACATCCTCCATTTTCCAGATTTCTTTCTTACAACAAATACTGGGGAATTCCAAGGACTTAGAGAAGGTTGTAAGTGTCCTTGGTCAAGCTGCTCCTGCACTATATCTAATAAGGCCTGAATTTTATCACTACCTAAGGGCCACTGTTCTATCCACACTGGTGTATCAGTTTTCCATTGGATAGGAACAGGTGAAAGTGTAGGCAGGCCTTCAACAGCAGTCCTGTTTAAAAAACCGAAGTACTCATTTTTAAATCCTAATTGTTGTAAAATTTCTCTTACCCATAGATTGATGGGGATTTTTTCAACTATAAAAGGAGTTAAAAACTCCTGTTTCTCCTTCAAATATCCATCTCAAAGGGGTAGCACTAACTTCAGCTGCTATTGATCCTCCTATGCCAGACATGTAGGTGTCTTCCTTAATCTTTGGCCAGTGACTGGGCCAGTTGGCACCTCTAATGACTGTACGATCTGTACCAGTGTCTACCAATCCTGCCATTTATATAGATAGTGAGCATAGTCGGTCAGCTGTCACAGCTGCTGTTCTAGAATATTCCTGGATTCTGTTGCTTGGAGTCAGAATCTGGGCAACTATCACCAGATTGCCTATTAGGAATCTGTATTAGTAAACCTGATGCTACTACTTCTCCTGATTGGTAAGTTACACATTATCTACCTGTATTAGTGACTGGGATATTATCTACACATTCCCCAGTTTCCCCCATCAGTGTGTGGATGGACACTGTTTTGTATATACTCTCAGGAGGTAAAATGGTCAAGCCTACTGTGCCTGGAGGCAAGGGATCCATAGGCTGGAGAGGAACAGGTTTCACCTCTCCAGGGGGTATCTCAGCTGTCCTAGCTGCATACAACTCTATTCTCCCAATTGGAATCCCTTTCTCCCATCAGATTGCTTTCTGGCTGGTTGATTGTATAATCCCTTTCTCCCATTATATGGCTTCCTGGCTGATTGGTCATGTCTGGCTACTGAACTTCTAGGCACACTCTGGGTGCACCATTGGCTGCCATCATGCCCCAAGTATTTTTTGCCTGGGGCCCTGGGGCTGGGACCCTCATCCCGTTTCCCTGAATCAGTCAACATTCTGAGGCCTAATGGAAGCCTTTGTTGTATTTTGGACATGGGGTTTTGGGTCTTGTTCTCCCTCCCTGTTTTCTCACTCTACCTCTATGCCAACATTGAGCTTTCAGATGCCTTACTTTACTACATTGAAAGCATTGATGAGTCTCTCTAGAAGTCCTTTGCCAAAGAGACCCTGTCTCTCTATGTTTGGATTTTGGGAAGTCTGCAACATAGCCTGGCTATAAAAGGCATTTGTGCCCACTGTGCACAGCATCTTATGAGCTCCTCTGAAGGAGCATCCTTGTGTAGTCCTAGTATAATTCTTCTACAAACCTCATTAGCATTTTCTTTAGCAAGTTGCCTTATCATAATGTCTGTTACTGCATTTTCACCATTAGTTCTTGTGACAGCTCTGCAAATGTCCCACAAAATTAGCAAAGGGTTCATTTGTCCCTTGTGTTATTTTTGTGAAGGCTTCACCTTTGTTGTTCTTATTGGGAAGCGAAGTCCATGCTTTGATAGCAGCAGTACCTATTTGCTCATAAGCTGCTAAGGGGTAAATAATCTGTACTGAAATGTCTGCAAAAGAACCTACACCTGTTAGTTGGTCACAGGCAATTGGAGGATTAAGTCCACATTGACTATTTTGTTGGGCTTGTATTCTACAGAGCTCACTATATTCAGAAAACCACAAGTTTTATCCAGGTTCTAAGCATGTCCTTGCTATAGATTTCCAGTCCCTAGGGTTTAAGACTTCATAAGCCAAATTCTGTAGTAACATCTTAACATAAGCTGATGTAGCCCCATAAAGGGTGCAAGTCTTTTTCAGGTCTTTGAGGATTTCTATATCAAAAGGAGTGTATCTTCTACTTTCTTGACTTGAAGAGTCAAACTCTTGAATGACTAGATACATTTCCATTTGCAAGTCATTTAAATTTTGGCTTTCTTCCCTGACTTTAACTACTGCCTTTTGCAATCTAGTCATAGGAAGGGGTGATTTTTTAGGGGAGTTGCTGGTGGTGTCACAGCCCCTCCCACTACTCCTTCCTTCCTTCCTTATAAAACCTGTCTGCGGGAGCCAGGGCATCTTTGTCAAAAATCAAGAAGTTAATAGTATAAAGGGCTAGATTTAGAAGTTCTTTTAGGATTACCTGTGGCTCCCCCTTTCTTTTGTTTTTGGAGGAGAGTCTTAATGTCTCTTTTCCCCCTCTCCACTATTGCCTGTCCTTGAGGATTAAAGGGTATGTGAGTGGTATGTAAAATCTTATACTGCGCACAAAAGTGTGCAAAATGTTTAGAAGTATATGCAGGTCCATTGTCTGTTTTCATGGCTTGAGGCACACCCATAATTGCAAATGCTTGTATAAGGAATTCAGTGACCACTCAGGCTGTCTCTTTTGTTGCTGATATTGCTAAAGTGAATCCTGAAAAAGTATCTACCACAACATGGATAAAAGACAGACGACCAAAAGATTTATAATGGGTCACATCCATTTGCCAAATTTTATTGGTTCTTAAACCATGAGGGTTTTTCCCTGGAGTCAGTGTAGGAGCATGGAAAGAAAGGCAAGCTATATAGGCTTTTACTGTGCTCCTTGCTTCCCCTCTTGTTATTCCAAATTGCAAACGTAAAGCTTGAGCAGCCTGATGATATTTAAAATGAGATTCTTGGGCTTCTTGAAATAAAGGAGTATTGGCCAGCATAGTTAGAAGATTATCTGCCTTTGAATTACCATAAAAAATAGGACCTGGAAGTCCATTATGAGAGTAGACATGCAAGATATAAATCTTACCTGGATGCTTTCTCACTTGCTCTTGAAGCTTCTTGAAGATCTGATATATATTAGAGGCTACAATTTTATTTGGGCTGTGGCAATTGTTTGTACCACACCTTAACATCTTAACATAAGCTGATGTAGCCCCATAAAGACTACAAGGCTTTTTCAGGTCTTTGAGGATTTTTATATCAAAAGGTTTATATCTACTTTCTTGACCTGAAGAGTTAAATTGTTGAATCACAGGATATATTTGTACTTTCAACTCAGCTATATTCTTTCCTTTCTCTGTGGCTTTAAGTACTGCTTTTTGCAATCTACTCATAGGAGGGGGTGATTGCTGGGGGGAGGGGGAAGGTACTGGTGGCATCACTGCCTCTCCTACTACTCCTCCTTCTTACATCCTGGAAGGTGGATTTGATGGGGTTGTGTCAATTACCTGCTCCTTAGGCAGGGTTGAAACTTGCTGGTGAGAGGGAAAATTACCACACCCTTGAACCTCATTTAAATCCTCATGCCCTGTGGGGATATGGTCATTAAACTGTTTTTTGTCTTCCTCTTTTTCCTCACACTTCCTTATCTGGCTGTTCCTAAAACTTTTCTTTTTTCTATAATTTGCAGGATTCTTTAAGGCCAATTGTAATATGTTGTGTGTGTGTGTGTGTGTGTGTGTGTGTGTGTGTGTGTGTGTATATATATATATATATATGATGCCTTTGGAAATTGAATGAGGACCTTTATCATTGTAATATTCTCATAGTTGTTGTCCTACCAGCTTCCAATTATCTGGCCCTATTTCTTCTTCCTCTAAGAACCATGGGGATGTGCGTTCTAATGTACCCAAGAGTCTAGCAATCTGTTCCCAAGTTACATTAAGCCTTGTTCCTTAATCAAGTTAAGCATGCTTTCTATATTGCCTTTTCAAGGTGGGGGTGGGAGTGGGGCTGGGGATGGAGGAGAATCTTTTCCTAACATCTGCCCCATTTCAGCCAGAAAAAATTACTAGTTTGGCCCTTAACAAAGTAAGTTCCCTGTTTGTCTATTAAAATACTCATCCAATTTCCTGGTCACCAGGGACTTCTTCAGTGAAAGTAGGGTCCTTGGTCCACACGTTGGGCACCAAATGTGAAGACCAAGTTAGCATCCTGGATACTTTAAAATCAGCCAGACTCAGGATAAGCAAAAGCCCTTGGTCTTTATTCTTTGTCAAAGTCACAGGAATGGACATAGGAATCTTCACACCTCTCTTTTTCTCTCTCAGCCAGGAGTAACCTGGCTTGTCTTACTCTACCCTCTAATCCCTCTTCCAAATCTCTCTATACACCAACAGATTGAGCCAGCACAAAGTAGTGGGGTGGGCCATTTTCCAAGCAAATGCTAATAGAGTATTGTCCAATTGGTAATTAGGCTTAAGTGCTTGGACCTCAATGTATCAACTCAGTTTCAGCCCATTACATGTGCATACACACACACACACACACACACACATACACACACACACACACATATTTACAGTGACCTCAAATTATTCCCTCTGATAATTTCTACTCCAGTATCCTACTTCTACTTTCAATGGGTCAGCAGGAATGAATCTGATCCATCTTTACATAATAGCCATTTAAATATTATATCCTCTTCTAGTTTTCTCATCTCTAGACTTAAATATCCCTACTTACTTTAATCCACTCATTGAATAATATCAAGGTTTTATTTCCTGGCAAAAATCCAGTGTCAGGATGATCTTATCTCTGGAGACTTTACTTGCTAAAATGAGAGTCCCAGAATTGAATTAAATAGTCAGTAAAATCTGCCTAGCTCAGAAGATAAAGGGATTATCTCTTTTCAAAAATCTCAATTTTAAAGTTTGAATTAGATTTTTTTGGCTGCCTTTTATGCAGTTGGTTTATATCAAACTTTACTAGAGAGCCTAATCATTTTTTTTCAATAGGAACTCTTAATGAGTCCCTCATCTTGATCTCATAAGGTTGATTTTTTTGAGCTCATGTTGGACTTTACATTTATACCATTATTGTTCCTGTTCTTCCATAATAACCTTTAGTAATAGAGTAGTTCATTTATTCTGAAGGAGAATAAACTCACAGTTTGCCAGAGCTGGAAAAGAAATCGTGAGATCATTTTCCCAAACTACAACATCCATTAATTTAATAGAACCAAGGGTATGCTGATAAATGTTGAACAGTTGTCTCGAGGAGAAAAGTGTGTTTCGTGAAAATGTAAGTGATACATTTTAATTTATCTGCATTATTACTATATTCTCTGTGACTTAAATACAGAAAATCAACAGAATAAAAAAAATCAAGCTCTGATTTGTAGCATTTTCCTATAATCACACTGAAAATTTAGAAGTTCATTCTTGAAAGCTGAGAAGAGCCAGAGCTAGCACACTCCTGAGTGGAATAAACTTGAATCTCCACATGGCAGCTACAAAAGCAAATGACCCCAAGTATGTCTAAAATCAGGGAAATGAGTTTTACCATCCTCCTTCTTAAGTAATCTTTCCCATGTATTGTAATACCACAATTTAGGAAAGACAATAATCAAGTGAAGCAATCCAGATATAGGTGAAGAGTTTTGAGAACCTGCCATGTGAAGATCTATTGGAAAACAACAACAACAACAACAACAACAACAACACACCTGAAGATGTTTAGCCTGAAGAAGACAAGACTTAAGGGGAGTCATGGTAGATATCTTCAAATATTTGAAAGATTGCTGAGGAAGAGGAAGCATTAGATTTATTAAGTTTTGGTCCCAGAGGGTGGTACCAGGAAAAAATGGGTGGTGCCATAGAGAAACCGATTTAGGTTTGATTGCCTGAGCCTTGGAGTTGTCCAAAGGTGAAATGAGCTTAGCTTTGTGGAAACTTATTCAGGATGTTATAGAAGGCATGAGCTTTGAGCTATAGATTAGATAAGGTTGTCTCTGAAGGCTATGCAACTTGGAGATATATTTTTTTTATTTCTCTGATTTTCTTTTCTTTTTTTTTTTTTTCTTTTTCTGATTGAGGTAATCGAGTTCCAGAAACCTGGATTGTCTTGCAAAAATCTATACATGCAGATAAGGTGATAAATGGAATAAGAGCATTGAATTAGATGATTTCTGAGACCTTTTGTAACTTTTCCCTCACCAAATTGAGACAGAATATAGATTCTATGTGTTTCAGCTAAAATAGTATTTTTATTTTTCTGATTTTCTCTCTTTAAAATGAGATGTCATTGTTTTTGTGAAACTATTATTTCTTAGTAGTTTTTATGCTCTTCAAATGTTTGGACAATCATTACTAATGAGTCTACATATCCTTTTGCTGTATTGTTATAATAAATATAAGCCATTTCTTACTAATACATAAAGAAGTTCTGTGAAATCTTCAAGAGGTATTCTTTAATCACCAGAAAATTTGATGCCTTTAAACATGTTGCTTTATAATGTATAGGGCAGTGGTTCTCAAAGTATGGTCTACACAAGAATCTTGGGGATCTCTGAAATCCTTTTAGAGGGTCTACAAATTCAAACATAGTTTTTATTTCCAATATGGTAAATGTCTATAAATATAATCCAGATAAACAAAAACGCTTTGGAGATATCCTCAATAATTTTTAATAGGATAAAGATACTGAAAACAAAAGTTTGAGAACCACTGGTATAGGGTATATGTTAGCCCCGCCATAGAGCATATATTTAAAATCAGTAACACAATTCATTTAAATATACCATCCTTCCATCTTCTCTGAGAAGAATTATTGGTTTTTGTAGTACTTGTATAGTTTGTTGTACTAGCATTATTTTGGACTTCCTCACTCTTATGGATTATCACAACCACAATTTATAGTACTAAAGGAGGTTACCTTAGTAAGTATGGATCTCTATTAGAGAAAACACTGAATCCAAGAATAGAAAAAAATCCATAAGTAGTCATGCTAGAGTAATTATTGTCAACATGATTTTCCTTACTGATGAGGATTTTAAATTTTTTATTTTTCCAAATACATGCAAAGATAGTTTTCAGCATTCATCTTTGCAAAACCTTTTGTTCCAAATTTTTCTCCCTCCTTCTCCTCTATCACCTCCCCTAGAGAGCAAGCAATATAATAAAGGTAAAATGTGCAATTTTTCTAAAAATATTTCCATATTCATCATACTGCATAACAAAAAATCAGATCAAAAGGTGAAAAAAAAAACACAAGAAAAAACTAAGCAAAAAAAACAACAACTAAAAAGTGAAAATGCTATGCTATCTCCATAGTTTTCTTTCTGGAGGCATATGGCTTTTTCCATTGCAAGTCAATTGGAATTGCCTTAAAGTCAAGTTCATCACAATTGATTGTCACATAATCTTGTTGCTGTGTACAATGTTCTCTTGGTTCTACTCACTTCACTTAGCAACTGATAAGGATTTTTAAGAACATAGGTACAAATACAAACTGTGTAAAATAAGCCATCACATAAATCAGACAGGTCTAGTACTTCTATTTGGAGACTCAGTTATTTCTTTGTATATAAGGAGCCCAAGTTAGATGACCTAAGGTTTCAAGTGTGAAGGAGGCAAATAGTACAATGGAAAGATCAATACATTAGTCAGAGAACCTGATTCCAGAGTTTCATATCTTGCTTCCCTTTTTTATTCCCTGGAGATCTTTGAGAAATCACCCACTTTTCTTGATCTTAATTTCTTTATCTTCATCTTCATTTAAGTGAGAAGATTGGATAAGGGGACCTCTGATCCAGCTCAAAGTTTATGATGCTGTGAACACATGAAACATGCTATGATAAGCTTTCTATGCGTAGAATGGAGAGAGCAGATAGAGGATGGGACAAATTGATGTAAAAATTGAGTAGTCTGATGGAAAGCTGAGTGATGACAAGGGGCTTTCAGAAAAAATAGTAACAAATTGGGATAAATGTATTGAATTTGTTGTGAAAAATCATCAAGCTAGAAATACCGGCCATCAGATATGATCACAAATGATTTTCATTAATATTTCAACCAATTAGCCAAGGACAAAATACTTAAATTTGGAATCATTCTTTTCAATTACATTCTCAGGCACCTCACAGTTGGTGCATCAGAAAAAAGCAAATGGGACCCAATGGGCTTGGCCAGGTTAATGTTCTTACAAAAAAATGAACAGTTATTTCATGCTGATAATAATGGGCTTAAGCCTCCTGTGAGTTAGGGGTAAATTACTCCCATTTCAGAGATCCATGAACTCTTTTAGGCCCCGAGGGTGCCATTTAGTGTGTACTTCTGTTGTACTAAATAATACCCTTGGGTCCTGCAAGTCTTTAAGTACTTACAAAAGAGGAATGATTTACTCCACAGTCACCAGGAGGATTAGTCCCCCTTATTATTGTTTATAATAAAACATTGTACTTACACAGAAGCTTTGATCCAAGCTCAAAGAGTCTCTTCCCCAAACAAGCTCATTAATCTGAGCACCATCTATGGGAAGAAGTGGCCAGGGAACACTGGATCACTCATTTATATACCCTTTAGAGATCAAGAAACTATTAGCCAAGAGAGGCTGTGACTTACTCAGGACCACCCAGTGAGTCAGCAGTAGTCCAGAGACCAGAAAGGTTTTCTTTCTTGCACTAAAAAGGTTTCAGCTGAGTGAAATGAGTCAATAACTCATTGTGGGCTGACTCCAAAGATCTGCACATGTTTTTGTTCTTCCTCCTTCCCACTCTTCCTCTTATTACTTTCCTCTCTCTAATAGATGGGGCTAAAAAACTTATTTTCTTAAAGTTGCCCTTTCCTTAGCAATGACATGGGATGTCAGAACTTTATTTCCAAAAATACTGTAGCTCATTCCACCCTTCTACCCTGTGGCAAAAGTCCTAATTATGGTCTGGCAATACATGCTTGGAGAAAAACCACAGCAGAAGATAAAGATTTGTAAACTAATCCTCCCTCTTCATAGGCATTCCATAAAATTAGAGTGCAGTAATTAATTAATCCATCTCCAGGATGAGAAACACAGAGGCAACATTAAACTTTACTGAATACAAATAGTGATTATAGAAACAATCCTTTAAAAAAAAAACAAAAACAAATAACTGTGTGCTCAGGTAACCTTGTACCTATTTTGATGACTGAGTATGAGAACAAAAACATTTGAGAAAGCAAGTTAAATATAAATAGATGGTGTTTATCTTTATGTCTCACCTACCCATAAGCAAAATATACTTATCTATAAATTTGCTTTCCCAGAGATTCCTTAACCTCACCTTAACTCCACACCTGAACCTTATTATTGGGCCTTAAATAACTTCATATATTACTGCTGAGTATGAAGGGACTTGTAAATGCTCTGTGGACAACCATTACTTTTTAGATCCCCTCCTTTTTTTTCTTTTCTTTTTTCTTAAGCCCCCCCCCCTTTTTTAAAAATTGGACTTTTGATTTCATTGGTGGCGAATTATCTTCCTTCATTAATTTAGATCAGTTCTTTGTAGCTCATTTTAAAAAGAAAGAAAGCAGGAAGGAAAGCAGAAAGAAAGTAAAAAAGAAAGAAAAAGGAAGGAAAGAAGAAAGGAAAGAAAGAAAGGAAGGAAGGAAGGAGGGAAGGAAGAAAGAAAAGAAAGAAAGAAAGAACTAAGGAAGGAAGAAAGGAAGAAAGAAAAAGAAAGGGAGGAAGAGGTGGAGGAAAGAGAAGAGCTCTCAGCATTTCCATCTTCCCATTGAAGGGAAAGGTGCTTTTTCTCTGAATACAGATATTATTTCTCAGATAGCAAAGAAGTTTATTTTTTCTGTGATAATATGAAGTCTACATGATTTCACATTCAGATCTTTCTTTTTGACCATTTGTAACAAATCACAAAATATTCACCGAACTTTTACCATGGAAGAGTTACCAGGTGGGTTCAATAATATAATTAGTAAACAACTTTAATACCTTGATATTTTTTGAGATATGTCAGAGTAAGGAATAAAACTGGCGTTTTAAACGATTTTTGCAGGTGCCCATAGAAATGAGCAGTTTTACTACTAATTTTCCCATTTCTTCTGATTTTACAGCATGGCAACCTTGGAAACATTCTTTAATCTTTCCCCTCCTGCAATTAGATGTAAAATCTTGACTGTTCCAGTATGATCTCTCTCATCTCATCTCTGTTCATGTCCTAATCACTTTTCACAAAAAAAGACAATAGTCTTTTTCCTTTCCAATTTGTCTATCCCTCAGATGCTGAATTGAGAATCTGAAATAGATCTGACCCTATTATTTCCCTACTCAGAGATTTTCAATGATATCCTATTAATTCTACAATACAATCTGGCTCCCCCAGTCTCTTCAGTTTTATTCATAATAATTTGCGTTGTTTGATTCACTGTTTTAATTAAACTGATCTGCTAGCTCATCCCTATCATTTACTTTTTATACCTTAGAATCTCTGCCTTCAGAGCATAACTCAGATGTCTCCCCTTATATAAAGCCTTTTTTGATACCTCAAGGTTGTTAGCCCTCTCTCATTATTGAAACTACTTTGTATTGCCCCACCTTTCCTTATATGTGTACAAATTTTATCTCTCTCTTCCTCCCCTCCCTCTCCCCCCCCCCCCATAGAATGTAAGCTTCTTAGGTGCTGTGCTGTTTCATTTTGCCTTTGTATCCCTAGTGCCTAGCATCTACTAATTGAATAATAATGTTAATTGAAACTTAAAGCCAGTCCCTCACAATTATTGGGATGCTTTGTTGGGAATCATGCTAGTTCTGTCCTGAGATGCCATTGAGAAGCAATGGACCTTTGGGAATGATCTTGATGATTTTGTATGGGGCAATACCTCCCTACACAGCACTGGATAATACTTTCCCAGAGTCTTGGGCTATTGTTTCCACTACTTTTATTGAGTTTCAGAAAGAATAATCCATTACCCTTGAGTATTCATCTGTCTGTTTAGTTTTCCCACAAGCAATTCTTCTATAATTTTTAATGTAATTTGGTGAAATGGAATTATTGGTGACTAGGTCTTGTGTGATACTATTTCAATTGGTGACACCCTTTCTGTTTGCTTTGCAATGAAGTAAAAACACATTTTGTACACACTTTGCTTTTTTCTCAGCTTTGGGGTTTACTTTTCCTCAAAGATACATGACTCTTGCCTTTTTATGAGATCCAAATTATTCTCATGTTTGTTGTATTTAATCCTTTAAGCCATATCCCAGGGCAAAAAAAAGATTTTTAAGAAAAGATTTTGGGGTGTGTGTGTGTGTGTGTGTGTGTGTGTGTGTGTGAATTGTTCAACTCTTCTTTTTTCGTAGTATGTTATATCAGGTTTTGAACTATTCAACATGAATTCTACTTATTCAATTTGACACAATTCTTTGGATGTGATAGATCTAGAGGAAGAAATGATTATCTTGCTTATCAAACAAAATTGAAATAGACAAGGAGGCAATGAATCTGTTTTTCATGAGAGTCATTTCCTAATTAAAGTGCGATATGTTGATAATGGAAGCAATTGGCTCAGTGAATAGAATACTGGGTCTGGAATCAGGAAGAACTGTATTCAAATCTAGCTTCAAAAACTTAGAAACTGTGTGATCCTGGATCCACTCTCTGTTTGCCTCAGTTTACTAGAGAAGGAAATAGCAAACCACCTAGAGAAGATGCTGAGCCTTCTGAATTTTTTTGTACAGGGTAATGTATACTTATACATATAACATTGGGCTTGGAGTTGGGAAGACTGGTTTAAAACTTGCTTCTGATGCCTGCTAACTGAATAACTATGATCTGATCATTAAACACTGCCACTAAGTTAATTCCTAGGCCTTATCTACTAAGTCATAGAAGGATTACCACCTGCATTAGTGGGAGGAATTCCAATACTGGGAAGTTCCCCTTGCTGGGGAAATCACAGATCCTCCCCATATTCCTGTGACACTTTTTATATAACATGAGAAAACATATTCTCAGGGATAAAGGCTATTTTTAGTCTTACTCTAAGAATGAGAGGGCCAAGAAATTGTGATCTGAAAAGTCATAAAAAATATAGAGCAGTATTTTTCATCTTTGATGCTGGCAACAGAATTATCTAGACACTAGGTTTGATAAACTGGTACTCTTGTTCAGGAATACTAAATTTCTGAGGTTCCAGGAAAAAAAGAGAACTTGAAAATTGGAAACTTTGATTAAAGATGATTAAAACTATATCTCTCATCTTGAAATATGACTCCTTAGGTATTTTATTGATGAATATTTCATTCTTATGATCTAATTGTTCACATGTGACTGATAAAATGTTTTAGACTTCCCAGGAACATTTAATACATCTGAAAACTTGAATAACTTGATTAAAGTTTTAAAAATTGACCTCTGTTAGGGGAGAGCTCACCATCTTAATCAACTCTATGATGAATACAATGAGATCTATTCCAGAGACAGTGGGTTTTTAGAGCCAGTCTTTTTACATGTAAAGGGAAATGATCCTTTAAGATTCTTCTGGAATGGATAACAAAATACACTGGATCTAGTCAAAGAATTTGGATTCAGATCTTGGCTTTTGAAAGTTATGACCCCTATGATGTAGGGGTGAATCATTATCTACTATAGATCTCAGTTTTCTTATCCATAAAATAAAGAACACTTTCCTTGTTTCATAATCCTTATTTTGTAGCTATACCATTCTATGGTATAGTTTAGTCATACACAATTTGCTATCTTTGAATTTTTTATCTTTTCACATCTTATCATTTCCTGAACTCAAGCTTTGTTACCCCCCAAATTCTCTTTCTTTGCTCTTATTTGAGTACTGTTGAACATTCATAGAGAAAATTCAAACAATTTTGCTGAACGAGATCATTTAAATTTATATTATCTTCTGTTAGTTGAGTTCTCATTTATTTAAATGTAATTCTTGTGTTCTTCCCTAATTAACTTGCTAGCAGATTCCCAAATCATATCAGTCTGCTTCTTCTTTCCCCCTCCCAAGCCTGTCACATTGCTATCTCATTTCTCTCTAATTATATCTATTTTACTGAGAAAATAGAGGCCATCTTCTATGAGTTTCTTCTTTTCCCCTATTCCATACCTAGAAGCCAGTTTATATTGTGACCCATTCTCTCCTCTTTTGTTCTGGTGTCAAATAGAAAGATGGTCCTTCTTGTCAAAATTACCCCCTCCACTTGTGTCCTTTATCTCATTCACTCTGGTCTTCTTTGATCATTTTCTTTCTTCCTTCCGGCTTTTATTTCATCTTATGCATTGGCTTTTCCTTAAGGATGGCGAAGATGCCCCGGTTTTTCTCACCTCTACAAAATCCCCAATATCCCTAATTCTAAAATCCTTTTACTTATGCTATCCCTTCAAATAATCCCTTCAAAATTCTATTTAACAGTCATATTCCTAGATCATCTACATATTACCTCCATATTCTCACTTTCAAATAACTTGTGACCTTACTACTGAAATATCACCAATAATATCTCAAGAGTCTTTTCTTGGACCTCATTTCATGGTTGTTATATGACTTTTGACATTATTATCACATTATCTATCCAGATATGAATCAATCAATAAATCAAGCAAGTATTTATTAACCTCCTACTATGACAGGCAGTGTGCTAGGGAATGGAAATGGCAAAGGAAAAATGAAAAAGTTCTTTCTTTCGATGAAGTTCCATTCTATCAGAGCAGATGAAATGTTAGTCAATAAAAAAATATATATATATATATATATAATATGTGTGTGTCTGTGTACACTGGCAGGGGCTATACAATGGTAGTTCAATGCTTGAAATATGTCTGCTTTCAGTCTTTGAAACAGAATGGATATTCCCCATGTTAGAGTTCGTAAAGATATTCTTTTCCTGCTTCCAATTCATCCATGTGAAAAATGTGATGAATTTAATTCTAGGCATGAATGGTTCATGGATAAAGATGTAAATCTTCTAATTGGCTTTAGAGCCAGAAGAATTGATGACTCAAGGGTTTCTAACTTAGAATTAAATGTGCTTATAAAAGATGTGACATGTCCATCTGTAAGTCTCCTTCTTTCCTGGTGGTGAGTGAAGTGGAAAAGCTTTGAACTGCTGGGTGAAGGAATGCTTTTAGCTAACTATATTACCCAGCCTGACTGTCATGTATTTGAGAAACATCTCTGTTCCCAAAGAATTTATTCTTTCTTGATCTCAGATGAATAAGTATAAGGGATTGGACTTGTTCAATCATTGATCTTATGAGTTCAGGAGATCTAGAAACCTCATCAAAGGTTTGACCAGCAAACACCATCAATAGGAGTGTCCATAAGAGTTAGTAGAGATAGCCACAGAAAGAGGGAGGTGACTGAGCAGCAACCCTAGGATGAATAGACTCAAGAAACAACATTGTGGGCATTAAAATTTGCCCTGTCTCCTCCGTCAGGTAATTTTTTTGCCTTCACCTTCCCCCTTTTAAGTTTTCTTTTGAGTATCTTCTTCTCTGGAGAAATTACAAGATGGTTTCTGGTTGATTTAGTAGCAGATGCATAACATTTGGGTAATAGTGCCTCCCCTTTCATCAATACCAATGAGAGAATGAGAGAAAGAGGCAGAAGGGAGAGAGAGCAAGACAGACAGAGACAGACAGAGACAGACAGAGAGAGACAGGGAGAGAGACATAGAGAGACATAGAGAGACAGAGACAGAGACACAGAGACAGAGACACACACACACACAGAGCCAGAGAAAAAGAGACACACAGAAAGACACAGAGAGAGACAGAGAGAGACACACAAAGAGAGACAGAGAGAGTGACAGATACAAAGAGACGGAGAGACAGACAGAGAGAAAGACAGAGAGAAACAAAAGAAAGAAAGAGAGGCAGCTTAGCTTAGTGGCTCTGCCTAACAGCAACAAAGTAGTCTGACCTAGCAGTGGATACCCTGCCTGACAGAATGCTATACTTATGGGAAATTTCATGTGGACTTTAGAAAGAGAGGACAACTTTTAGTATCCTTTGACCACATGTATTCACCACGCATGGACTTCACAGCAGTTATGCTTTAAGTATGAGCCTACTCTTCCCAGTGACTTTATTTGTGCATGGGGAGAGTGGGGGAATGCTTTGTGTCAATTCTCCAGAATTATGCTCTCTCAATTAATTTCTTTTCTAAAAGATAATAAATGAGAGATTTGTGAAATGTTTAGCATTTTGCCTGACAAATAGTAGTACTTGATAATTTTTTTTAATGTCTTTCTACTTCCCTTCTCTACTAAAAGAGAGTGGAATCTGGCTTATTGATAGCAAGAAGCATACTAGTGGGGCCTCAAGAATAATTGTTAGAAATCATCACCCTTCATAGTGACCCTTAGAATGTAAGAGGGATCATTTGCTGATCACCAATTTAATTTAGATAAATTAAAGATATAGTTGAATGCAAGGTAGTTACTAACAGTTGGGGCAATCAGGAAAGGCCTTAAATAGAAGATGAGGCTTCAATAGTCTTGAAATACATAAAGAATTCCATGAGATAGAAGCAGAGATGAGGAGAGAGTGTATTTGAGGAATGGAAGAGGATCTATACAAAAGCATGAAGATGGAGTGCATGTAAAAAGCAGACCAGGTTGGCTGGATGATAGAATACAGAAAGGGGAATGATGTTTAATGAACATGGAAAGATAGGAATGATCACAAGTGTCTTAAAAGTCAAACAAAATTCATATTTTATTCTATAAACAATAGTGAGTTTCTGGAGAAGGATAAACAAAGGGAAAAAGTAGAGTGGGAGGAAGTACATAGTTAATAATAATAACTGTAAATGTAAATGGGATGAACTCACCCATAAAATGAAGGTGGATGACAGAGTAGATTAAAAAACAGAATCATACAATATGTTGTTTACAGGAAACACACTTAAAGCAGAGAGACACACAGAGAGTAAAGGTAAGAGATTGTATATATATTATATTTCAGCAGAAGTAAAAATAAAAAGCAGGGGTAGCAGTCATAAACTCAGACAAAATGAAGACAAAAATCCAATTTAAGGAGAAAAACAGGAAAACTGATTTTTCTAAAAAGGTACCATAGACAATGAAGTAATGTTAATACTAAACATATGTGCACAAAATTGCATACCATCCAAATTACATTAAATTAAAAAAAATCAATGCAACCAAGATTAGAAGGAAAACAGAAAATGGAGGGAAAAAATTATAGCAAGTTTCTCTATTAGACTAGAAAAAAATGCCTGCCATAGCTTCATTTAATGTATATAGGCACTACTTGAATCCTGTGGAACTGAAATACTCACTAATTATCTAGTCATCAGAGAACTTTGGAAAGAACAAAGAGCCAATTACAAAATTATTTTTTAATTTCATCCTAATATAGCTAATAATGCTAGTATTGTTGTGATTTGTCTTGAGGACCATGATATTGGGAGGGGATGCCATGGCATGTAGGTGAATTGGATTTAGCGAGATTGCAAGACCACCTGCCTCATCTTCCCCTCCAGAGCCATCTAGGTCTAGTGGCCAGAAATAGACCAGGATGACTGGAGATGGCCCTCCACATGGGCCTAGAGTTACAGCCAAAGTAAAGGAAGTTGGACCTTAGTAGCAAACAAAAAGAAGGTGGTAGCAAACACAACTTGTGTCCTTGAGATCATTTCATCAAAGAGTAATAGTTAATTAGGTCTCTGTCAGTTACTACAGAAATAATTTAAATAAATTTTAAAAAATTAAATAAATGTGGATTTGTAAATGACCTTGGAAGTCATCGAGTCTATCACCTTCATTTTATAGATGAGAAAACAGAACCAGGAGATGTGAGATATTTAATTTGGCTTGGGTCAAAATTCAAACACAAGTTGTTTGATTTCAGTTTTGGCATTTCCCCCACCCTTATACTTAACCCCTTCTCTGTCATACTTTAAAGAGAAGATGCTTCAGAGAGAGTTACAAGGTTTTAAATGGAGTGATTTGTTTCTTTCCCCCTATCCTGAACTAAACTCCAAAGACAATGATTGAGTTGTTTGGATACTTTCCATTTAATCACATTTGTACACAGCATTTTTGTCCTGACTTTTTAAGGGTATGGAGAAAGATTTTATTGTAAGGAGAAAAAAAATCCACTGATTATACACTAGGGCTAAAGTGGAAATAGATTTCAATGCCTGTTGATAATGCTGGAATTACAGAATGTGTTTGGGGCTGAAATGACCATGCTAACAATTCCATTGATTCAGGACATAGTTCTAGATATTAGAATCTGTGATAATCTCTGTGATCTTTTAATATTGGGGCAGAGATATCCAGCCTTCTTGTGCCAAGTAATGGATTCATTAGAATCTTGGAGAATACTTAGATTATGGCATCAAGGGTTACTTTGGGCTTTGCTTTGATTCTGGGCACCTGAGATGAGTTTTTCTTTTAATATTCTCTTTTTCTCTCCCCTGTCTTCATCCTTTAATAAAACTATATATATTTGTCAAACTGTGACTCATTAAAGAAATAATATAATCAAAAGCTTCTGGCAGGCCTGTGTAATAAAGGAAGTAATTCCAGGCCAACCTCCCCCTAAGAATGCAAATGAAATCCAAAAGGCTCCAAGGAGACTCTGATGCGGAAAACTGTGTGTGACTGAGTATTTAGAACCAGTCTGTTCTTTGTTGGGTTAAGACTCTGGCTCCTCCACTCATGGCTGAGACTATATTTTTAGCGTAAACTCTCTGTTGAAACTTAGGTATTTAGAAAATAGGAGATTATAAAATGCTAACCAAAGCAAATTTTCTTGACTTAAAAGATTACTCTTTAAAATAGATTTTAGTCAGGAATATGGAGTTGAAAGTTTTAGTATTTTGAAAAAGATTGGTCAGTAATATTGAGAGTTGAAAGTTGGAAATGATTGTATATACTATATAAAGTGGGAAGTAAAACATTTCAAGACCACACTATGCTGTACCCAAAGTGAGACTGTGGAGACTGAGTGTGGATTACAACATAGTATTTTCACTTTTTCTGTTGTTTTGTTTTCTTTCTCATTTTTTTCCTTTTTGATCTTATTTTTCTTATATAGCAAGATAATTGTAAAAATATGTACTTACCATCTAGAGGAGGGAATGCAGAAAAAAAAAAAAGGATTTGCAGGGATGAATGCCGAAAATTATCTAAGCATACGTTTTGAAACTAAAAAGCTTTAATAATAATAAAAAAGACCATACTATAGGTTTTTGTGTAATATCCTGGGAGCATGGATTATGGAGTTCAAATCCCACCTATCTTTGTTTCTATTAGTATGTCTCTGAAAAAGTTCCTCAGGTCTGAGTCTCAGTTTATCTTTAAAACAATGTGGTACAAGATGATTTCTAGGGTCTTTTCTAGTTCTAAATGTATGAGCCTCTAATAGGAACTCATTGCAAGATAGAAATTATTTAATTCATATCCCCAGCATCTAGTATTATCTGGCACATAATAGAAGCTGAATACTTCTTGTTGGTCAAGTCAGTAACCTATGGCCTTTTTGTCCCTTGAAGTGTTCCTGTCTCATATGCATAGATTGAATCCACTTTAATTTTTCTTGATAGCCGTTTTTAGGGACCATATGTTTTTCATTCGTGGCTCATCTCAACGCTGTAGGATGCCACATCACAGCTTCATAATCTCCTTTTTGAACAGGTTTTTGTAATTAAGAGAGGGAGGAAGGATTATTAGGACATAGCATATGTCTTCCTTGAATGGTAAAGTCTATTCCCACTTGTAGAGTAAATATGCTTGGAAATAAACATTCCTGTCCTCACAGTGGAGAGGTGCCCTTTACAAATCACCTTAAGCCCACTAAAAGTCTGATCCTTCAATGAGAAATTGTTAAAACAGATTTTTCTTTCTTTTCTAGGGGAGAGAGTGGAGGGAAGGTTGAGTGCTGGAGGGCATTTCAGACTTACTGGCAAGCAAGCATAGTGTGACATGTAGGGTTAGCTGTCATTTTCATTTTACCAGATGAGGAGCAAGCTTCCAGGTACTGAAGATTTGGATTACACTGAAGATGACTGTTGGTTTCCTAGACTGTGCAGACCACATAGAGACATATTTGGGAACAGTATACTCCCAGTCATATTTCTTTATGAAATGACATCAAGAGTTTGAAAGTTTGCATTCTATCTGTTTTATTGCCTAACACATCTTAAAAATTATCATGAACTTGACAATCATCCACAAACATGACATTTCCATAGACAAAGAACAGAAAAAGGAGATTGTATATGGCACCATGAATCTCTTTAGCCCAAAGCTTTTTTTTTCCCCTTCCATTCTATCCAGAGAGCCTGGAGCTGTTACTTTTCTTTGCAGAAGAAAGGCACTAAAGGTGGGATTTCTTTTAATCTTTTTGTAGAGCAGATTACAACCCAGTAACTTCACATGTTTATGATCTACTTCTCTAAATATTAATATTTATTATATTAATTATTATTACATATTAGTAGTACATTTACTTATAATATATAACAATGCTAATAATATTAATATGAAATGCTCAATAGGAGCAAAATTCTGATATAGGAGTAAGGAAAACAAAGACAGGAAAAAATAACTCCTCTCAAGGAGTTTATAAACTACTGGGGGAAAGCAACATATAGACAAAAAAGTACATACAAAATATAAAAACTAATATTTATATAGATATAATATTACTTAGTACACAAATTAATAGGACTGGGCACTGGGCAAGAACCCCAAGAGTTGAAGGCATCAGAAAATGTCTAATATAGGAAAGGGCATCTGAGCCTTGACTTGAGTCTTGGATCTAAGGATCCTGAGAGGCAGAGGTGAAAAGAAGTCTGTAGTTGAAAGGATGGGAGAGCAACACATCTGGGAGACTTGAGGAAACAAGAAAAAGTGTGTAGTTGAAATTGGAAAATACGATTTTGTAATCTTTTGTAAAATTTTTTGTAAAAAAAAAAAGTCAGCTATATATATATATATATATATTTAAGATTATTGTTAAGGTTTTTTTCTCATTAGGTTGAAGTCATTTTTGATTGGCATGTTATTTGTAGGTTAAAAATTTGTCTAAAAATACAGTTGATCCCTTTACACATTTCTCTTTCTCTAGAAAGTATGCTTTGCAGACATGCTAAAGATCCTGAGGCTACTGAGAAATATATGGATGTTAAAAAAAAATTCCACAGCTGATGGAAATTTGATCATCTCTCTTCTGCTTGCAGGTGTGATAATGGTCAAGGAACCTCAGTTCTAGTCAGAGAATTTGAAGTAGAAAGGATCTCAGAGACCAGAAGAAAGAAGGATAGAAGGAGATTGTGACTTCCCTAAGATCACAAAAATGGAAACTATCAGAACCATCATTTGAATCCATGTTCTTTGACTACAGAGTTAATGATTTCAGATCAAGTGAACAAGCATCTCTTAAGTAATAGGCACCATGTACTAAATAACAAAGTTTTTAAACTATGGGTGGTGACCCCATATAAGTTTGAATAACTGAATGTAGGAATTATGAAATTATGACATTTTATATTCCTATATACCTGAGGTCACATAAAAATTTCTCAGGCAAAAAGGGTTGTGAGTGGAAAAAGTTTGAGACCCTGCTATATATATGCTAAATAGTGCCAGATATAGTACTTAAAAAAAAACCCCACCAAAAACACCTACCAAAAAAACGACAACAAACCCTAATAAAAAAACCCTAAAAAATTAGTGAAACAAAAAAAAAAAGCAAAAATAGTCCCCCATCTTCAAGAAAGTCATAATCCAACTGGGGAGACAATGTATAAACAACCATTCACAAAGTAGACATAATTAGGATAAATTGGAAATAATCTCAAAAGGAAAGTACTAAAAATAAGCAGAACCAAAAAAGACTTCTTGGAGAGGGTGGAATTTTAGCTGAGACTTAAAGGAAGTCAGGAAAACCAGGGGGCAGAGGTGAGGAGGGAAAGAATTTCAGGCATTGGGGTTGACCAGTGGAAATCCAGAGATTTGGAAAATGAAGAGTTTTGTGGAAGAGCAAGAATGACACCACTGGATGACAGAGAATGTGAAAGAGAAAGAAAGAATGATTTTTAGAAGACAAAGATAGGATTTAATGGTTTATCCTGGAGATAAATAGGAAGACATTGGGACTTATTAAATAGGTGAGTGATCTGGTCAGAAGGTGCTCTTTAGGAAAATCAGTTTGACAGTTAAGTGGAAAACTGGAGTGAGAAGACACTTGGAACAAGGAGAACAACCAGAAAATACTACATTAATCCAGGTATGAGGTGATGAAGTCCCACCCTGACGTGCTGACTCAGAGGAGAGGTATATATTAAAGATATGGTGAAGATAGACATCTGGAATTGGGAACTCTAGTCCTAACGCTGCCATTATCTGAGTTACTTTAAGCAGGTCACTTAATCTATTAGATGTTCATAATTATTATTTATGGAATGCAGAGGTTGTACTTTTTTATTTCTATTTCTTCTCTTTTTATTTACTCCTTTTCACAATCTAATATTCCACTCAAATGGAGCTATTTTCTGGTTCCTGAATCCACCCCCTGATTTCCTGCCTCCATAGATGTTGCTCACACTGTTTTGTCTGTTTGGGTTATTTTCACGTACATATCTGCCTGTTAGAATACAACTTAGCTTTTAATTAGAGCCTAGCTAAAATAAATCGCCTCCACAAAGTCCTCTCTGACCCAGCCAGCTGGAAGCAATCTCTCCAACCTCTGTGCTCCCATCCCACGTACTATCTTTGTATTAGTTAGCAAGCTCATCACATACTTCTTCAGCACTGCAAAAGATTTATAATTTCATCAATGTGGATACTTCCTCCACTCACATGGACTACATCCCTCCTCAAGAGATTCTTTTGTGAGATGTCCTATTTCCAGAATTCATTGTTGGGTGACCATACCTTCTGATGATACCTTTGCATGAAAGATAAAGAAGGCTGTCTTCAGAGCCTTTTCAGCTTTCTAAGACTTGAAAGAACTTGAGTTCCACTGATGGAGCCTTCAAAATGAAAGGGGCACCTTCACAAAGAGACATCATATTGTAGGCTTCAGTAAAGGGCTATAAATACATTGCCTTGTATTTCTATTTGCATCCCCATATTATTAAGCTCTTGACCATATCATCAGATTTTAGTTTTGTGAATTCTGTTTTGTGACAGGACTGTCAGATTTTAGTTTTGTGAATTCTGCCATTCCTAGCATAGTGAGCTCTTTGCAGGTGGAGATTTCAATTTTTTATCTTATATTTCTAGCACAGCATCTCTGATACAAGTGCTCAATACTTATTTGTTAACTGAAACATTTATTGTGAGTTCTTGAAGAACCTGCTCCTAATGGGTAGCACAATTTCCTGTTCCTGAGAACTGATAGTTTATTTCATGAATTTTGATTAAATTCAATTTTAAAAAGAGTTGGATATGATACCTATTTAGTTCATTTGTACCTATATTTGTGGCAGGTATTATAGATAGGCAGTGAAATGAGCTCAGAAATGAATAAAAGAAGCAAAAAGACTTGGATTAGTTTGGGGAAACTGAACAATATTTTTTTTAAAAATAATACTAAACTTTTTTGGATACATGCAGAAAAATTCTCAGTACGTCTTTTCCTCCTTAATGTTAATTTTTTTGTAGTATAAATCTTCAAATTACAAAACATCACAATCTCTTAAGAATCAAAATAGCCAATGGCCCATACAATAATAGAAATACTGGGCATAGATAGATTATTATAGATTACCAGTGATGATTTGGTCACAAGAGGTGATGTAAAAACGTTTATGTGATTTGCAAAGGAGGTAGACTATCCATGTAAGGAGAATGTAGAACATTACTAATAACGATAAAAGTAACCAATAATATTACTCATGTAATATTAAAATACATAGAGAAAGATACCTTGTATATTGGGTAAATTTTTTATGGAAGATTTATGGATGGATGTGGAGTTGCTACAGATGTGACTAAGTTGCAATTTGAATCATTGATAGGAGTAACTCAGAGTAACTTCAGAAATTCACTGAAGCAAATCAGTTAGGATGTAAATGTGAAGGAGAAATTAATATAAAACGTCATCATAAATGTGAGAAGTGAAGGATTGTTTCTATTTGATGGATGGGGAGAAGTATCAGGAAAAGTTTCATGGAGGAGGAAGCACTCCTTGAAGAATAAAAATGATTGCAACAGATGGAGATGTGAGAGAATGTACATGCTAGATAGGGTGAATATCCATTCCAGTCATGGGTAATGATATGAACAAAGTCATAGAAATGGGCAAAAGGAAGGCAAAAATAGCTGTGGGTTCTTTTGTGATATCTTTTGTTAGATTTTTGTAAAAGATAATATAAACAAAAGATAATATTGATCACGATTTAAGAAGGAGAAGAAGGAAGAGAAAAAGAAGAAGGAGGAAAAGGAGAAGAAGGAGGAGAGGAAGTGAAAGGAGAAGAAAAAGTATTAAATCATCATGCATATGATACATCTACTTGAAATCCATTCTATTTAAAGTTCCTTCTAACTTTGAGTCTATGATCTTTACTACTACAATCTTCTCATTAAAATATAGCCCATGATAAATGTCTTTAAAGAAGAGCCCGACATTTTTTGGGGAGAATGCTCAATATGTATAGCATGAGAAGGTCAGAAATGTGCAAACATGCAAAGGCATTATTCAAGACTTGTGCCAGACAATTTATTGGCACAAACTTTTACCCATTGTGCAGCATTTTCTATTGGGCACTATTATTGGGAAGCAAGAAATCTGTAGCCATTTAAAATGTGTAAATAGAATTATTGAAGAAATTCCATTCTACCTAGCTTTTCACCCTCCACTGAGTATACAAGCTATACAAAGGACAGTGATTCAAAACACATTGTAAATGGCACCAAGAGTATGTTGCTGACTATTCAGGGTTCATGTGTCCGACAACTTGCTAACAGACAGAAGGGCAATGTACGTAGGGACAAGAGTTGCTGATGAAAAACTACAAAAGCAAAATATTTGCAAGATGCCTATTTGGGAGTAAAATTTTAATGATGGGAAGTATGAAGCAAGAGAACTTTGCCAGATAAATAACAGTAAGTTAACTCAGAGGATGAACGGACTTGGAACAACTTGTCTCTTTTCCTGGCTTTGGATGTCCACCTTCTAATCTCTGCTGAGAGGCTGATCTCAACCTCCAAAGGCAAAAAGTCTTTGGATTTTTTTTTGGTAAAAGGCAGCCAGTGGATTGAGGGCTGCCCTTGAAGTCAACCAAAGCTACCTTTAATCCACAATGACTGATCACGAATAATCCATTTTCCCTTTCTGTGTTCCAGGTATCTCTCCATTATTATAAATTATTGTTGAATATCTATGTTTGTGGAGGGAATTTCCACACCAAGGTCCTCATTCTGATAAAATAATAAGTCTAGTTTATCCCTCTTTCTCAATACTTTGAGGCTTTAACAACAGAGAAATTCAATTTGTTTGTGTTTGAACCCTTGCTTAGAATGCATAATAAAAGGCTGAAGAGCACTGAATAACGTTTACTGAAAGGTTGTAAAGTGGTTGGGGAAGGATAGAAGAGAAATTGGGGCTATAGAAAATATATTAATATTTTGGAGTTTTAGGATATAGGTCAAGCCAATATATCATATGCACAGCTGGAAGTGTCTCTCTCTTTCTGTAACTGGTAGGCAGGACTCCTGAATCAAATTAATACTATTTAAAGATATCAAGCAGGTAATTATTTGGAAAATAATCAGAACTGGAAACTCTGGGAATATTAAAATATATCCTACCAACAAAAAAATGGATGCAAGTTTAACATTAAAAGAGCAAATAATTATTTGTGATTTAAACTTTGGTGTAGTTGGTGAGGGCAAATCTAGAGAGATTATGGCATGTATTGATAAATCCAGTATGGTAGCATGAGTCATGAGTGTTCTTTATTCTTCTACATATGCTATTTGCACATTCATTTCTCCTTTAGTTGTCAACCTCCTCTCTAATAGTTCTAGAAACCCTGAATAGTCAGCAACATACTCTTGGTGCCATTTATAATGTGTTTTGAATCACTGTCCTTTGTATAGCTTGTACACTCAGTGGAGGGTGAAAAGCTAGGTACTAGTTGAAACCAGTAATGGTTGTAATGTAATAGTCTCTATAATAGAACCTATATATATATATAATAGTTTTAAGTGTTATAGGAGTGCTTTAACTCACTGACCTTAATGGTCTCTCATAAGAATCAAAATGTTACAATAGTAGTTAAAACATATTATTTTTTTTTTTTTAGAAAATCACATTTCTTCTTCTATTGTCTGATGGAAAAAATTTGACCTATTTTTCTTGGATGCTTTGAAATATTAATTCTCTTGGAAAGCATGTTGGCTTTGTATTCAGAGGACCCACATGTTTTATTTATCACTTATATATTCTTAGGCAAATCACCTAATCTCCCTATGCCTCAGTTTATTCACTTGCTAAAATGAAGGGGAGTTGGTTTGGCCAGTTTTGAGGTTCCTTCAGTATCTAGATGCACTATGATGTTATGATCCTATATTTAATTATTCAATTGAGTTTCATGAAATAGGAACTTGCTATGTGCCAGGTATTATGCCAGTATCGAAGGAGACTCTTCTCTCCCATGTCTTTTTTAGAAATATCAAGAAATTATCTTAAAAAGTATTTTATATCTATACATATATTGGATTTAACATATATTTTAATATATTTAATGTATTGGACTACCTGCCATCTAGGAAAGGGGCTGCGGGAAGGCAAGGAAAATTTGGAACAGAAGGTTTTGCAAGGGTCAGTGTTAAAAAATTACCCAGACATATGTTTTGTAAATAAAAACCTTTAATTAATTAAAAAAAATCCATCTCTAGAAAGAGAACTGATAGAATCTGAGCACATATTGGAACATAATTTTTTTCATTTTATTTTTATTAATTTTTTTGTAATATGGCTAATATAGAACTATGTTTTTACATAACTTTACATTTATAAATAATATCTCATTTCTTGTTTCTTGAATGGGGAAAGGAGTGGGAGTCTTTCTTTTATCTAAGACTAAGACAGTTTTTCTTTAACAAATCTAAAACAATGTCCAACTCTCCTCTCTTTGATCAGTCCAGGGAGAAGTTCTCCTTGAGCCTTTGAGATAATTAGGATGTTGGCTAGAAAGAAAAAAGAAGAGAATGTTTAGAAGCACCTTTAAAATGAAAACACCTTGTCCCTAAGGTAGGAAGGATGAGATTGATCTCAGAACTGAGTTTGACTTGAGGGGTTAATGGAAGGTCAATTCCTTTACAATCCCAAGGGGTATCTGTAGGAAGGTTTGCATTTTTCCATGAAGCAGTAGAAAGTTCTTACTTGCTGAAAAATAATAAGATGATATAATTAGGAATGCTCTTCTATTTTGATCAAAGTCAAAAGGTTTCTTTCTCTTTCCTAAATTATATATATATATTTCTTGTCAGAGATCATATATATATATATGTATATATATATATACATATATATATATGAAAATGTAAGAATTTCTTGTCAGAGATCATATCTATCTATATCTATCCTCTATCTATCTATCTATCTATCCATCTATCTATCTATCTATCTATCTATTGGAAAGCGCTTAACACATAGCATGCACTCAATGAATGCTTACTAAAACTACTTTACAGAAAATAAAGCAAATTTTCTAGAAAGCCAAATCTGGCAAGCCCTTTTCTGCTTTTTCACTTTTTTACATCTTCCCACTTACCTGTACATTTTTTGAGAGTGATCTAAAAATGGGAAGAACCTATTACATAGGAGGCGCCTCTTGTATTCGTCCTGTTTTCTTTCCCTCTTACTTCCATCCCCACGAAGATTTGAATTTTCTGACACCTGTTTTCCTGAAATTGCTGAAAAAAATAAGTTGAGAAATCTGAATATTTAATATCTCCATTTTTAGTATAAAATTACCTAAAAATATTTGACATTTATTTAGTATTTAAGATTTTTATAGCATGAATTCCAAAAATATGGTAGTTTTCATCTATTAAACTTAAACTCCACTGAGACATAGTTAGTATATATTTTCTATTGAGCCTTATAGCAAACATGTAAGGTAAAAACATGGGATTATTATTATCTTCAATTTTAATAATGGGGAAATGGAACCAGAGACAAAATAACTTTTGAGATAATTTCTAGGTCTAGATCTATAACTCTGGAATTTTAGGTGAAGTGACTTGCCCATGGTCACACACTTTATTTCAGAAGTAGGACTCAAATCTAAGTCTCTCCTGACTCCAAGTTCTTTGTTCTTAACTGTCCAGTCTCTATTTAAAAACAAACAAACAAAAACACTTTTTAAAAATAACTTTTTATTGACAGAACCCATGCCAGGGTAATTTTTTACAGCATTATCCCTTGCATTCACTTCTGTTCCGATTTTTCCCCTCCCTCCCTCTACCCCTTCCCCCAGATGGCAAGAGTCCTTTACATGTTGAATGGGTTGCAGTATATCCTAGATACAATATATGTGTGCAGAACCGAACAGTTTTCTTGTTGCACAGGGAGAATTGAATTCAGAAGGTATAAATAACCCGGGAAGAAAAACAAAAATGTAAGCAGTTTATATTCATTTCCCAGTGTTCTTTCTCTGGGTGTAGCTGCTTCTGTCCATCTTTGATCAATTAAGGTTCTCTTTATCGAAGAGGTCCACTTCCATCAGAATACATCCTCAAACAGTATCGTTGTTGAGGTATATAATGATCTCCTGGTTCTGCTCATTTCACTCACCATCAGTTCATGTAAGTCTCGCCAGTCCTCTCTGTATTCATCCTGCTGGTCATTCCTTACTGAACAATAATATTCCATAACATTCATATACCACAATTTACTCAACCATTCTCCAATTGATGGACATCCTTTCATTTTCCAGCTTCTAGCCACTACAAACAGGGCTGCCACAAACATTTTGGCACATACAGGACCCTTTCCTTTCTTTAGTATCTCTTTGAGATATAAGCCCAGTAGAAACACTGCTGCATCAAAGGGTATGCACAGTTTGATAACTTTTTGAGCATAGTTCCAAATTGCTCTCCAGAATGGCTGGATGTGTCCACAATTCCACCAACAATGTATCAGTGTCCCTGTTTTCCCACATCCCCTCCAACATTCCCCATTATCTTTCCCTGTCATTCTAGCCAATCTGACAGGTGTGTAGTGGTATCTCAGAGTTGTCTTAATTTGCATTTCTCTGATTAATAATGATTTGGAGCATATTTTCATATGTCTATAAATGGTTTTAATTTCTTCGTCTGAGAATTGTCTGTTCATATCCTTTGACCATTTATCAGTTGGAGAATGGCTTGATTTCTTATAAATTAAAGTCAATTCTCCATATATTTTGGAAATGAGGCCTTTATCAGAACCTTTGACTGTAAAAATGTTTTCCCAGTTTATTGTTTCCCTTCTAATCTTGTCTGCATTAGTTTTGTTTGTACAAAAACTTTTCAATTTGATATAATCAAAATTTTCTATTTTGTGGTCAATAGTGATCTCTAATTCTTCTTTGGTCATAAATTCCTCCCTCTTCCACAGGTCTGAGAGGTAAACTAGCCTATGCTCTTCCAATTTATTTATAATCTCATTCTTTATGCCTAGATTATGAACCCATTTTGACCTTATCTTGGTGTATGGTTCCCCTTGAAATTCTTGACCTTTAAACAAAAACACTTGTAAGAATATTTTGGTCAATTAAAAAAAAAAGAATATTTTGGTCAATTAGAGAACTGTTGGACTTTGTAAAACCAGTTGTGGTTACACTTTCTGGGTGGGATCAGGTGGATGAATTGTATTATAAGGAAGCCATAATATTGTACCTATAATTTGAAAATTAGAGACATCCTGAACAAATAAAATAAGAAAAGCTACCTGCTTGAAATATCATCTGGAATTTCTCATTGGACTTTCAAGCTCTAGTGCCCACTTGAAATATTCCTAGAACAACAGATTCACAGAAAGTGTGTATTAGAATGGTTTTGATCTGAAAAGCAGTTGTTGATTGTGATGATTCAAGAGTGGGTGGGGTGCTGTTCTCATTTCCACTCTCATCTTTCCTCTTATTGAGCCAGGCATTGCTGATTCCCATTTTGAAATGGTCCTTTGGAAAGCTATCAAAACTCTTCTACTTTTTTACTTGTACAAACTGTACCTTTTCAAAGAATTATAATTGCACCTCAGAGATTATTTAATCCATCCCTTAAATTTACAGATAAAAAAAAACTGAGGTCCACAAGTCAGTTCATTGGAGTAAGGGATCAGAATCTAGATTCTTTGATTTTAAATTCATCATTGTTTCTACCATATAATTCTTGCTCTGAAAAATTTGCTTTTTAAAATTTTAATATGTAACTGATTTAAGGAACTTTATAATGGCTTCTTTTGTAGCTCATTACTCATCGCCATCAAACTCATTAAGCATCTGTCTCATCGATTGTACAAATCATTGTTGGGTACTGTAAAAATAAGAGGAAATTTCTCAGTCTTCAAGAAATTTGGAATCCAAGTAAAGAAAAACAGAACCATAACTGACAATTTTAGTGTCTTGGTCAAGAAGGAGGAAAAGAGATATTAGAACATTAAGAACATTCTTATACCAATTTTATAATTTGTGATGTGAAAATAACATAAGTAGTAATTAAGAGAAATTCAGCTGAACAAGAAGGAGGCTAAGGAAATAAAATTCCAGAATTAGAAGGTACCTCAGAGTTTTGTGTTTATTTAACTTTTCTGGAGAGGTTTTTGTGAAAATCTTTTCTAAATGGCATGGGAGGGGAGGCAACACTAGGATTATTCACTTTGTTGGTGTGTATGTGTGTGTGTGTATGTAAGTAATATTATTGCTTGTTCAGCCATTCCCTAGTGTACCAGAGGGAGGATGAAAGAGAGAGAGAGACAGGCTGCCCCTCCATAAGCATCAGAGAAAATATGGTGGAGGAATCCCCAAAGGAGATCTACTTCCCCATATCCATACTAATGCTTTCTTCCTGATGTCATGGACTTCTTTGAGAATGAAGGACAGACAACAAGAACAACTAGTGTCTTTGTCTGGATTCGTGCTCCCCTCATCTCATCCTAATCTTCTGAAGGTAGGTATGTGCCAATTTTTGTGCTTTTAAAATTTCATTGATCTGGGGAAAAAATTCAGTTGTCCCTCCCTAAATATGATTCTGTGGAAGATAAACTGGCATGATTTATATAAACTATTTTTTTCTAGTGATACCATTTACTAGGAAATTGAGGGCATTTTGTTACAATTAAAATTCTCTCTAATTTTCTTTGTTCCTAGATTTTCAGAATCTCCAACTTCACCAGGGTTTTAAGAGGAAATTATTATTCTCTATGCTCAGTGTAAAAAATATAAGTTGAAATCTTCCTTCTCTATAAATATTCAACAGATAATGGAGTTTGACTTTTTTCTCTAAAGGATGAGATGACGAGAACTAGACACTTCCAAATAATAAGGACCCTTTAATCTGAATATGTAGTTATTGCCTATCTCATTGGTAGATCTCACTGAAAATTCCTTTTCTTAGTAGTTTCTGCTCCCAGGAGAAACATATTCAATTCAATTAAACACACATTTATTTAGTTCCTATTGAGTATATTAGCACTTAGGGTGGAAGGTTATAATAATAATGATCATGAAAAAAATAATAAAACTAATAAATGTAAAAATAAAAAGAAATGATGGAAAGTCTCAAAACCTTTCAGGAGTAGGATGATGTACTTGTTAACACCATTATCATCTTTTTAAATCATCTTTGGAGTTATACTAAAGATACTTTTTAATAAAGTTTAAAAGATGAGGTTTTTATCCCAACACTTTAATTAAAATACTTCAATTATTTTATCCACCTCCACAATAGTTTTTGTTGTTGCTGTTTAGTCATTTAGTCATGTCTAATTCTTTATGACCCACTGTCTTATATCTTAGGCCCTTCTATCCTCTACCATCTCCCAAAGTCTGTCCAAGATCATGTTCTTTGTTTCTATGACACTACCTATTTATCTTATCTTCTGCTATTCCCATTTCCTTTTGTCTCCAAAGTTTCTCAGCAACAGGGTCTTTTCCAATGAGTCTTGTTTTCTCATTTTGTAGCCAAAATATTTAAGTTTCAGTTTCAGCATTTGACCCTGAATAATCCAAATTAATTTCTTTAAGTGTTGACCAATTTTACCTCCTTGTTGTCCCAGGAATTCTCAAAAGCCACCTCTAGACCACAATTCAAAAGCATCAGTTCTGTAAGCACTCAGCTTTTTTTTTTTTTTTTGTAATCCAACTTTCATAGCTATACATTGCTACTGGAAAAAACATAGCTCTGACTATATGGACTTTGTCTGCAAAGTGATGTTTCTGCTTTTGTTGTCCAGAAGTACCACAGCTTTCATTCTAAGGAACAAGCTTCTTTTAATTTCATTACTGAATGATCCTTGAGCCTAAGAATACAAAATCTCCATTTCTTCTCTTTCTATTTCTTTTTGCAAGGCAATTGAGGTTAAATAACTTGCCCAGGGTCACACAGCTAGGAAGTGGTGTCTAAGGCCAGATTCAAAGTCAGGGTCTCCCGACTTCAGGACTGGTGTTCCATCAAACTGCCCCTTCTTCCTTTATTTTTCAGGAAGTAATGGGACCACAGTTGTCAGTATCTTAGTTTTTTTAAGGTTAAGCTTCAAGCCAGCTTTTTTACACTTTCATTTTTCACTCTCATCAAAAAACTTCTTAATTCCTTTTCACTTTCTGTCCATGGTATTGTCTGCATAGTTAAGATTGTTGATTTTTACCTAACAATCTTAATTCTGGTTTTTGATTAATGCAATTTAGTGTTTAATGTGATGAGCTCTGTATGTAATTTAAATAAAGTGACAATATAAAACCTTGTGGTATTCCTTTTCCAATCTTAAACCAATTCAATTCTATTCTATATTCAATTCTACCTATTTCTTCTTGTCCCACATACAGGTTGTTCAGAAGATGGGTAAAATGAACTGATAATCTTACTTGACATATTTTGTCTTAATCTACTCAGTCAAAGGCCATATCATAGTCAATGAAGCCAAAGTTGATTTTTTCCCCTAGAACTATCTTACCTTTCCCATAATTCAGTGAATGTTGCCAATTTGATTTCTAGTTCTCTGCCTCTTCAAAAACCAGCTTGCTCTTCTGATAATCATCGGTTCACATATTGCTGAAACTTTGCTTGCAGAATCTTAAACATAACCTTGCTGGCATGTAGGATGAGCATAATCTGTTCAGCAATTTGAATGTTCTTTGCCATTACCCTTCTTTAGGATTGAGACATAAACTAGTCGTTTCCAATCCAATGGCCATTGCAAAGTTTTCCAAATTTGCTGTTATATTAAGTGCAACACTTTTAGAGAATCACAATTTAGAATTTTAAATAGCTCAGCTGGAAGCCAATCATTTCTACTAGCTTAAGGCCCCCTTGACTTTATTCTCCAGGATTTCTGGCTCTAATTCAGTAATACACCATAGTGGTTATCAATGATATTAAAGATATATAAATATATATTTCTTTCTTTTTTTTTTTGTATAAATCGTCCATGTATTCTTGCCACTTCTTAAACTCTTCTATTGTTAAGTGTCTACCATTTTAAGGTGTTTTATCATGCCCATTTTTGCATGAAATTTTTCCTGAATACTCTAATTTTCTAGATTTCCCAAAGTACTCTTTTTAGATATTTCTTTGCATCTCATTTAAGAAAACCTTATTTCTCCTTGTTATTCTCTAGAATTCTGCATTAAGTTGAACATAGATTTCCCCTTTTCCTTTCCTATTTCCTCAATTATTTGTAAAGCCTCATCAGACATTCATATTGCTTCCTTGCTCTTTTTATTCAAAATGTTTTTATTTTTGTCTCTTGTACAATATTTTGAACCTCTTGCCATAGTTCTTCAGATCGTCTGTCTGCCATATCTATTCCTCTAAATCTATTCATCACTTCTACTTCATATTCATAAGAGGTGTTATTTAAATCATACTCTTGTGGTTTAATGGTTTTCCCTACTTTCTTCAAGTGAAGTCTGAATTTTGCAATAAGAAGCTCATGATCTGAGTGAGCCATGCTTAGCTCCAGGTCTTGTTTTCAATGACTGAATATAGCACAGTTTCACTGAGTTATGCAGACCCTCTGCCACAACAAGGCAGTGATCCAAGAGGGGATGTTTTCCTGAATCCTATTATAGTTATACATAGGATATTTTCAGTGAGTCTACAAGGGATGAATTGACATCTCTGTATTTTAATTAAAAAGGCATTTATTTTATCTACTTGGGCAATATTCCACAGAACAATTAAATACTAAATAATAATTGCAACAAAAAAACTTGTTTCAGGACAAGTTTGGATGAACTCCATAAAAAAAGATGAGAAGAATGGGATGGTGCAATATAATGATAGCCATTATTATTATCAGAGAGGCAATATTGCCATACTCATAGCTACTACCTGAACTTTCCACTATGACCTACTATAAGTTGCTGATTATTCTTTGGCTCAAGGTACTTTCTCATGTACACAGAGTGTTATACTGATAGGTATATTGCTACATGTTGGGCAGTATCCATTATCAGGTATCCAGAAATACTTGATAGTAAACCCCTAATTCCTCTTCTCATGTCTCTCATTCACTATATATAGCACAGAGTCAATTCTATAGATTTGTTTTCCATTATTCTCATTCTTGCTTTTTACAACCAAATGGACTAATTGCTGTTCCTGTACTTGATGTTTCATATTTCATCTCTTATCTCTCTCTTTTTTTTTTTTTGCACATGTTATCCATTATGCTTGGAACTACTCTTTCCTCCCTTTTAATCTCTCAGAATTTTTAACTATAGTTAAGATTCAGCTTGGATGCCAACTTTTCTTTTTTTAATCTCCTTAATTATAAATGTTCTCTTTCTTCTGCAATGATCTTGCAGTTATTTGTCTGGGCACATGTAATAAACCTCCAAGACAGGATCAACTCTTTGAGGGAAGGACATGTTTCCTGTTTTATCATTATATCCTAGCACCTATTATTATCATTATGTGCTTTGCACATAGGCTTGGGGAAAAGGATGGATATTAGACTTATAATTTCATTGATTAAAGAGAACTCACAAGAGAGGAAACTCTCACTGCCAATGCAGATCTGTACTTTCTAAGTTAGAGTCTTAAAGAGTTTCCTAGAGCAGAGTTTCTTAAACTTTTTCTTTTCACTTGGGATATTCTACATAACTATAAAATAGGTATACAAACCAAACATTTAATGATAATAAATCACAATTTTGTGAACCTCAATTCAGTTTTAAGATCCCACAGGGGGTTGTGAACCACAATTTAAGAAGCTGAGAGGTTGTGATTTGACCAGGACTTCATAGCCAGTATGTGTCAGAGGGAGGACTTGAATCTAGGACTTTCTAGCTTCCTGTATTCAAATCTGGCTCTTTACCCACCATGTCATGCTGCCTTGAACATAGTATCTGCACAATACTTGCTTTTTGAATAGAATTGTATGGACAAACCCAGATTTCTTTAAGACAGTATGGGGTCATGTAGAAATAGATTTGAAACCTGCCTCTCAGCCTTGCTAACCATGTGACCACAGAATAGGATTATTTTCTTTTACTGAACCTCAATTTTCTCAATTGTAAAATGGTTTTGGACTGAATGACTTTTAAAATTCCTTCTGGTTCTAAATCTATCATCTTGAGGTTTCTATACAAACTAAACTAATAATTATGCTACATTATATGTATTATAAGAAGCCCAAAGGGTTAACAGTTCTGAACTTAAATCAAATCTCTATGCCTATTTCTAGCTTTCAAGGTGATCAAAAGCTATTATGAGAAAGGAAACTGAGTCATTAAGAGTTTAAGAAGAGTATCTACTTTTTTGTGTTAGCCTATATAATCTTTTTGACAGAGCTATAACTAGGACAGTGTGGCTAAGTCTTGATCCAGGGTTCATACGTGCTCCTTCCCTTTGCCTTTCATACCCCTGTCTTTCATCCTCCATTAGTCTCATCTGGGGGCAGGGGAAGTACAATCTCTTCCCTTACTTGATGTCAGGTCATTGTGCTCCATGGAGCCTATGGTCACCTTGACCTGAGGCTTTCTCTTTCCTATATTACCAAAAACTAGCATGTCTGTGCCAAATGAGAGTGGACTGCTCCATTCATACCACTAGACCTGGGGGACTGGACCCACATGGGTTGTCAGTGGTCTTGGACCATCTCTCTCTCTTTCTCTCTCTCTCTCTCTCTCTCTCTCTCTCTCTCTCTCTCTCTCTCTCTCTCTCTGTGTGTCTCTCTCTCTCTCTCTTTCTCTTTCTCTCTCTCCACTTACACCGAATTTGCTGTAGATAGGGGAATTACTAATTATCTTTCTTCCTTTTGATGTTAGACTTACTTAAAAAAACAATTGCCTGCTCAAAGCAGATTGCACGTAGTCAGATTTCATCTCTGATTATATTTGTGTTTGAAGGAGCATCTCTTGTATTTGGAGACTCTGTACCTGGGGCTAGAAAACTGCATGAGACTGATTGAGTGACTTGCCTCTCAAGGGGAAGACTCCACACAGGATCACCAGTGCTTTGCTCTGTCTGCCTGGAAGACAGAATGGTGTCTGATCCTAGAGATGTGGCTGCCAAATCTATTCCTTGCCAGCTGAAAGCTGCATTTGCTCTTGAGCCACCGCCATGTCTGTCCATTTGTCTTTACTCTGCTCTCCTCCCATCTGGCCCGGGAGAAGGTGGGAGGGAAGCTTGCTGTTGAGAAATATTTTCTCTATGGACAAGCCATATGTCATCACATGAAAAGCTGGTGAATTAGCAACCTGTTTTCCCCTTTGTGGTTGCTAAAGTTCATTATGGGTTTAGTTGTTTGCTTCTTCCTCTCTCTGTGCAGTGACTAATATTTGTACATAACATCTGTCTCCTGGCAAGGAGACACTCTGGGTGTAGGAGGGCTATGATTGATGGTGCTCCAGCATTTGAGCAGGAGAGGGGATAGAAGGATAAGAAGAGCAGGGCTTATTTTTTGGTGGTGGAGGAATTTTGGAAAGCTCCAAAGAAGATGAAAATTTAAAAGTTGCTTCCAAGACATTAATCATAAAAGAAAATCTTACCTTGAAGGTTTTTAGTGAATTCTTAATACTATATTTGACTTCTTAAAGCAGGTAATCATTCTTGAGGTTGGAAACTTGGCATTATAAGAAAAGTATAATGACATGTGGAATGGTGGAAGGTCCTTTATGCAGAGCAATGGACTAGAGAAGTATAACTGATAAATTCATTCATTTTTTAATTCATATAACAAACATTTATTCAATTCCTGTCTTATGCAATGGCAAGCAAGATATAGAAATCCTAGAAGTGGTTATAAATACTTAGCATTTATATAGAGCTTTAAGGTTTACATATATCTTAGATATATTATTTCATTTGATCAGCTATTATTAGCTTCTGTTACCAAAGAAAATTATTTAAATGGATATAGGAATTGTATGATAAGGATTTTCCTTCCAATCATGTAGCCAGCAACTCATCCACTTTTATTTATATTTATATCTCTTTATAGATCCTAAGTGACTCTTATTGATGTCCTTCTAGTTCATCACAGGAGAATGAGGGTATAACAATTAGGCTAGGAAATCTTTTCACCTCATATTTTGAAGATAACTTTGTCTTAGTTTACTGACCTGTTGTCTCTGAACTTTGCCATGTTATCAGCTCATGTTCTTTTTACTCATTCAGGTCCATGCTGACATACTTACTTTATTTAAATTCTTCTTCAAGGTTCTTTCTTTTTTTATAGAGTGTATTTCTAATTCTTCAGAGACTATATTGTTCTATGAATCTCTGCTAGAGAACAGCACAGATAAAACCACAGATACAGAATCTTCTATCTATCACTTCTTCATATCCATCTCAAAATATAGTACATTTTTTGAAATGGAGTCAAAATTTTGTATACTTCTTACCATAATTTTCCATCACATTTTAGCATGCATTTTACAGATGAATTAAAGTATAAAGAGAAATTTGTTGACATGTCCAAAATACTTTAGCAGATCAGAGAAAGAGTAAGGATAAAATACTTATGTGATTTATCCATTATAAGACAGCTTATTCCTATCAGGTCAAACAATCGCATATTTCCTAAGATTAAACAAGATTTGTTTACAAATGTTAAATTTTCTAATAGAATCTGATTAAAACGAAATGTTTCTATAGTTAACGAGTTATAACCACCCTAGAGGATTAAGTGGTACTTTGAAAGGGCTATGAAAATGGATTTCTACACCCACCATCTCTCATTTCCTCAAATACTAGGTTGTCCTCCTCCAGTATATTTATTCTTTGCTGTGTCACTTGTCTCTTACACAAACCATATACTAATTCACTCAGGTTTGGCTTTTCCAGTAGAGATAACAATAGCAATAACTGACATTCTATTCAAAGGATCCCCAAAGTCTTACAGTTATTTTATACTATTAAAGATAAGAAACTTTTATCAAAGAACTTTTCAGGTACCCTGTATTTAATACTTTAAGGTTTGAACCTAATAAACAACTCTGTGAAAGGAATACTATAGATATCTTTATTTAACAAAGTACAGAATTAGACCGGAGCTTTTAAGTGATGTGCTCAAGTTCTCTTGGTGGAAGGAAGAGAGAGATACTGGTGGTAAAAGTGGCGTTGATGGTGGCTGCAAGGCTGTGTTACAAGACTTGGAGTCCAGAAAACTAGGTTACAAATTCTGCCTCAAACATATGTGTCACCTGGAAACAGAGCACTCAGCCTCTATTTGCCTCAGCTTACTGATCTGTAAAATGAGAATGTTAGATTGGATGATTTCTAAAGTTCTTTTTATTTCTGAATCTATATTGTGATTTTCTTGACCACAAGTTTAGCTTTCTATCCACTATACTAACCAATCTCCCTCATATAGTGTTTTAAAATTGGCAGAGAATTCTACATATTTTATCTCAGATCCTCAACAACTTTGAGAGATATGAAGTAACTGAAGCTCAGTTTACCTGTTAACTAATTTACCTAAATTTATACAGCTAGTTCTTTGAGTCAGGATTAGAGCTCAGGTGTTTCTGACACCAAATCTAACTCTACCCATTACACCACCTAACTGCTTCTATGGCCTTACTGTTTCTGGGGATGTCCTAAATTCTGCCCTCTTGATGCTTTGATCTGTTTTTCTGGCTTTTCTTTCTTCTCCTCTCCTTCCTCTATCCCCAACAAAAATGATTTGCCTTTTAGGAAGTTATCAGCCCTCTCCCCACTATCAAAAAACCCCAAAATTGGAAGTGACAAAGGCAATAAAATAATGAAATAAAAATATGCCAGACAATAATGTTTCCATCTATGTATTCACTGAATTGATTCTGGCTACAATTGATAATTTCACAAATTGTGGCTGAAAATATGCATTATTGTGTGACCTTCTTTAAACTTAATTCAGCTGGTCCTGTGATGGCAAGCAAAAACTTTGTTGCCAGGCTCTATTCAGTCCCTTTCTAGAATGGGAAGACTTATTATTAGCATTTATATCCTGCTAATATGGCTTTCAAAACTCAAGGTCATTGCCATGTTGTGATGAATGATTGAAGCATGATACCAATAGATCAAAATAAGGACATGCTGGGGAAAAAAAATCAACCTGGCTTGATTATATGTTTGTATAATTACAATACATCACCAATAAGAGGCACTTTCTTCTTTTGGGACATTTTCCTTTTTACCTTTGCATCTTCTTTTTTCTTTAAATGTATTTTTAATTTATGGAATAAAACAATTTCCATAGCATAGTATAATAAAAAAAGATGATTGCATATGAAACTGCAAATCTACCATGTACACAACTTGCTATTCCTTTTAAAGGTACAAAAATATTATCATGTAAATTTCATTTCCCCACTTTTATCTCAACATCATCTTTAGCAGGGATAAGTTGATGTAAAGGAATCCAACTCACAGCCTGAATATGACCCAAACAGATTAAAATGTAATTGTGATCTGTTTAACAAAATAAATAAAGGCAATAAAATAGATAATATAAATTTGTGCTTTTCCAAGTCAATATGTAGCCCTCAAGGATATCTTTCTATTTGACTTTGACACCATTGATCTATGACATTGTATTTTTTCTAGATTTTTACAAAGGATTGTTTATTTCAAACATATAGTAAGTACAGAAGTTACAAACATTTTCCCCTACCCCCTGTGGGTACACTCTCCATTCATCACTTTGACCCCTGGGAAGGGAAGACTCAAACTTCCAAATACAGTCACTAATAGAGTCCTCATTGTTACAGCTGGGCTGGATAACATTCATGTACCACAATTTACCGAACCATTCTCCAATTGATGAGCATCCACTCAGTTTCCAGTTTCTGGCCACTACAAACAGACCTGCCACAAACATTCTTGCACATACAGGTCTCTTTCCCTTCTTTAAGATCTCTTTGTGATATAAAGAGATAGTAGTAACGCTGCTGGGTCAAAGGGTATGCACAGTTTGATAACTTTTTGAGCATAGTTCCAAATCATTCTCCAGAATTCACCTGCCCTGTCTAATCTTCATCTTTATATCTTTTGAATGTCCCTTCCCCAACTCTCCCCTAGATTTCTCTCCTCCCTAGAAGTTCACAAGATTTCTAAATCTCTTCAGTTGTATACATTGTTTTCTCTTTATCTAAAAGCTAAAGGCTAAAAATCAAGGTTTTCCTGATAGTTGGACAAATCTTTTTGGTATTTAAGCAACAACTTGCAGTATTTCTGAGCTTTTAATTTGTGTGTGAATGTTTATGTGTGTGTGTGTGTGTGTGTGTGTGTGTGCGCGCGTGCACATGTATGTGTATTTATCGAACACCTATGCCTATCTACCTACACATTTATACAGTTATTCCTTCCACATTGCAACTTTCCCTTTTATGATTCTGATAGTTTGGCATAAGAAATTACTGTAAATGGGACTTGGGGGTTTTGAAAAAGCTGTAGATAACATGAAGATAACAGATGATACAGAAAAGTTTAGAAACTCAAAGATGCTTAACTAAAATTTTATAATAAAATACTATAATCATGACAGAAAAATTAAAACGAGAGGCCCCCAATTTTTTGTGTGTATTTTCCAGCTTATAGAGCATCAAGCCCTTAACCTCTATGATGTGGAAGAAATAACAGTATAAGCATATAAACAAATATACTTATGTATATATGTAACTTTATAATAAGTATATTATATATACATATATGAACTTATATGCAGCTATACTATATGTAAGTGTGTGTATATATATATAGTGTATGTGTATATATACATATATATACTTAGAACATTCATATACACATACATATATACACAGAGACATATATACCTATATAGAGAAATATTAGATACCTCCTTTCCCTTGCACATACCCCTAAAGTCTCTCCATATAGTGAGGAGGTAGAGATCCTTTTGCCATAATCTGGGGAGACTTTTGCTGGGGACAAAGCTATTCTTTCCCCCTCCCCAATTCTATTTTTGACTTTTAGGAGTATAACTGCAAAGTTATGACTGTTCCCTCTCTGTAAAAATAAGCATTAGACTCCAAAATCTCTTAGTGTGCCAGTTTCTATACCAATACCAATTGAAACTTAGCATCATCTTCCCTGTGGCAGACCTAGCCATTAAATTGCTGGATACTTCCCTGAACTGGTCTGCTCTTTTATAGAATATCCTCAGAACATCACAAAGTAACATCCAAATTCCCTCACCTTTCCTTTCTTCTAGATATCTTATATTGATTCAAAACTTTACATACTTAGCTCAAATCTTTTTACTGGTTGAAATATGTTTTTACTTCATTAAGAGTTTAGCATCTTATTGCTTATGTAAAGGGGAGTGGAATAAACTATATCATATTGCTTGCTGTTTTGGAGGAGGGGGGAAAGAAGGGAGAGAGAGAAAAAATTTTGGAGCTGAAAAATCTAACCAAAAATATTGAAAAATATCTACATGAAATTGGAAAATATAAAATAATATTAAAAGAGATTAAAAGGGAAAAAAGAATAATTGTTCTCCTGGTATTAAAAACATCAAAGCACATACATTGTGACATGCTTATATATCAGCCTCAGAGTGATATGTCTTTTAATTTATTCCACAGTTCGTTTTCTATCTAAAATTGTTCAAATCTGATATGAAAGATGAGTTTCTTTATAATCGTATTTTATCACTTTTTAAAAATTAAAAGTTATTTTCCTATTCTCAAAATTTTATTTGTAAAATTATGATCTTGGTTCTCTAATTTAGCAATTAAGCTGTAGGTGTGGAGGACCTTTAGAAACTTTTTATAAATAACAGATGGTGAAGTATCATTGAAGTAACTTTTTAAGAATTGAGCAGAGACTTTGTCTGAGTTTTTGAAATGTCTTCTTGGTATTGTGCTTTGAACTTAGAAGAAAGAGTTCTAAGAAAATTCTAACTGATGAAGTAACCATCCGTATAAATAAATAAAGCCAGCATTGAAACTCACCAACAGACAAATATTTCCTGTGTTTGTTTGCCTGTTTCTTTTTTTCTTGCCACTTTTAAATTATACTTTTAAAAGTTTACTTTTTTTTAATGTATAATTCAATCCATTCTAAACCCAGCTACAATTTTTAAAGTATCTCATATCTAGGGATGTGAAAATAATGAAAAAAATTCCTATCAAGGAGCTTATATTCTAATGGGGCAGAGAAGTAGCAATATATATCTATATACATAGAGATATAGAGATATAGATATTCATGCATGTATATACAAAATAAATAAAGAGAGAATAAAGGAAATTTGGGAGAAAGGACATATCAGTTGAGGATATCAGTAAAGTGTTTGGTGATTGAAGTTCATCTTGAAGCTTCTTTCAAGGTATTCTATAGATAAATGAGGAAGGAAGAGTATTGCAAACACGAGGGACAGACAGTATTCAAGAAAGGTGACACCAGAGTTGAACCTGAAAGAAAATGAAGATTTTAAAAAGTGCAACTTTTATTTTGCTTCACTTTCCCCCAATTAATGTGCATTTCGTTTCTTTCCTTTCTACTCTCCTCTCTTACTAGGAGGAAAAAAAATTATATGAAACTCATAACAATATGGTCAAGTAAAGCAAACTCCTTCACTAGCCATTAAAAAAAAAGTATGTCATTCTCCATCTTGAGTACATCGCTTCTTCATCAAGACATTGGTAGCATATTTCATCAACAGTCTCTGAAACTGTGGTTGATTACTGTGTTGATAAATATTTTAAAGTTTTTCCAAGGTTGTTCATTTTTATAATATTGTTTTGTATAATTTGTCCTCTTGATTCTGCTCACTTTATTCTATCAGTTAATACAATGACAGTTCTCTGAAGCTGTCTTTATATCACTTCTTATGGTGCAATAATATTCCATTATATTTGTTTAATATAATTTTTATCCATTTCTCAGTGCCATAGTTTTTAGTTACTTACCACCATAGAAGAGTTGATAGAAATATTTTTATACCTATGAGTTCTTTTTCTTTTCTCTGATTTCTTTGGGGTATAAACCTAGTAGTAGTAGGATTTTTGAGTCAAAGAATATGTACACTTTGATGACTTTTGGAGCATAGTTCAAAATTACTTTCCAGAATGGCCAGAACACAGAGTGAGATAATGTACCTGTTTTTCTTTAGTCCCTCTAAAATTTATTTTCCTTTTTTGTCATCTTTTGCCAATATGATGGATATGAGATATAATGTCAGAGTTGCTTTAATTTACATTTTTCTAGTGATTAGTGATTTCAGCCAATCAATAAACATTTATTAAATACCTACCATGTGTCAGGTGCTATGCTAAGTGTAAGGGATACAAAAAGAGGCAAAAGACATTATCCATTGCAGAGGAGCTCACAACCTAATGAATTTGGTGCATTTTTTTTCATCTAACTGTTCATCAAACTGGTGTGTGTGTGTGTGTGTGTGTGTGTGTGTGTGTGTGTGTTCCTTCGAAAACTGCTTATTCGTATCTTCTGACCATTTATCAACTGGAGAAAGTTTCTTATTTTTATATGCTTGAATGAGTTCTTTATATATCTTGGAAATGAAAACTCTTATCAGAGAAAATTTCTGCAAAGATTTTTCCCAATTATATCTTTCCCTTCTAATTTAAGCCATTTTGGTTTTATTTGAGAAAATAATTTTTATTTTATGCAATCAAAATTGTCCATTTTATCTTCTGTGATGTTCTCTATCCTTTTGGGGGGGCATAAATACTTCTTTAGGGTAAGAAAATAATGTCTTCCTCATTTCTATAACTTATGATGTCATCTTTTATATTTAAGTCTTGTTTTCAGGGTGAGCTAATTATGGTAGATATTGTGAGGTATTAGTTCAAATTTAATATTTTTCATACTTTCCAATTTTCTTAGCATTTTTTTATTAGTGAAGCTTTATTTCAGTAGCTGGTTAAGTCAATTATTCTGAGAGTTGAATGTCATGAAGAAGTAGCTTCTAGGTATATGCTTGTCCAAATACATGAAGCCAGATTTGAAATACTAAGTTTGGGGGATGGTTATTAGTCTAGTTTGTGTGACATGTGGAATTGGTAAGAAAGTTTTACTATATCACTGATTAATAATTCTCTTGACTCCCTTAGTATCTTTTTTTTTAAGAGAGGGAAAATCATTTAATATTCCCTTTTGCTTTTTAAAGGATATTTTGGGGCAAAACATTGGTTCAAAGTTTCATTCATGATCAAATATGGGATAGAAAGAATCATTCAAGATAAAATGGACATTTTAATTACATAAGCTTTAAAATTTTTATAGAAACATAAACAATACAGCTAGAATGTGAAGGGAGACAATAGGGAAAATGGCACAGTACTGAAGATACTCATAAAATACATTTCAAGGTATCTGTGATCTCATTGATAACCCTGTGTCTTCACATCTTAATCAATCTATACTTTCTCATCCTATGATGTTTGTCCATAATCCAAGAAAACCTCTATACATAAATGAGATATCCAATATCTTAGAAGGCATATTTTAGGCTTTTATTATTATTTTATCATTTAATAAATCAGATTGTGATCAGATATTGTACATTGAGAAGAACATTTAATTATAGAAAGATATTCAAGTCAAGCCCATAATTCTGCATGTTTTAGAAACAGAACATTAGAGTTGGAAAAGATTTTAGACATCTTTTAGTCCAACTGTTTTATCTCACAGATGAGGAAATCAAAGCCAAGATGAAGTGAATTGTCTAAGTTTATATAGAGAGAACTGTGAATTTGAGCTCTGGTCTTTGATTCCAAGGTCAGTGCTCTTTATACTCATCTTTATTCATTTTTTGTTTATTTATCTCACTCTTGCATCCTTGCAGCTGCATATGATTTTGCCAGTGTTGTGTTTTTTGGATGCTTCTCTAGTTTGTGTCTGAAATCCATTTATTTTTTCTTTTCACACATACTTTTCTTTTCTTTTTCTTTTTTAAAAATCTCTTCTTTCTCTCTTTTTGTCACTTTTGATCTAGGAATTCCTCAGACACTTGCAAAGTGAGAAACCAAATAGATCAGGGTCCTCCTTCTCCTTAAATGTCTGTTCTGCTTAATTAACTAGAAATTTCAAGATAAAATCCAAGATGGTTTATATAGCTTTCACTAACTATCACAGAGAATGAAGGAACCTCTGTCTTACATTTGTCCACATGATTTGGATTAATATCTAACAAGTTATTTTTTAATAATTTTTTCACAGGTTTGCTATTGAATCTTATTTTCTTTTACGTTATTTTCCAATTTCTCAACTGAACCTTCCCTTGTTTTAAAATTTTAAAAAATTTTCTTTTTCATTTTAATAGCTTTTTATTTTGCCAAATACATTCCAAAATAGTTTTCGATCTTCATCTTTGCGAACCTTGTGTTCCAAATGTTTCTCCCTTTCTTCCCCTTCCCTGCCTCCCAAAGACAGCAAGCAATCTGATATAGATTAAACATGTGTTAATTCTTCTAGACATATTTCCATGTCCATTATGCTGGACAAGAAAAATCAGATCAAAAGATAAAAGAAAAAATTCCAAGCAAATAAATAACCAAGGTGAAAATGTTATATTTCGATCCATATTTAGTCTCCATAGTTCTCTCTCTGAATGTGCATGGCTCTTTCCATCACAAGTCTTTTGGAATTACCTTGAATCACTTAATTGTTACAAGAGCTAAGTCTTATCATAGTTGATTGTCCCATAATCTTCTTGTTGTTGTGTACAATGTACTCTTGTGAACTTTCCCATATAATAAGGAAGTCTAACAACACTAAACAAACCAACACAGTGACTTGTCTGAAAATGTATGTCTTAACCCACACCTGTAGCCTAGTACCTCCTAGCCAAGAAGAGGGAGGTACATATGCTTCATGCCTCTGGAATCAAGATCAGCCACTGCACTGACAACAGTGTAATCTTTCAGTTATTTTTCTTTATGTCATTGTAGGTATTGTATAAATTGTTTTTGTGCTTCTGCTTATTTCACTGTTTAAATCTGTCAAGGTTTTCCTGAGTTTCAATGAATTCTTCCCATCTGTTGTTTCTTATGATATAATAATATCTCATTTCATTCTTAGTCTGTGGTTTGTTTAGTCATTGCATAACTGTTGGTCAGCCATATTGTTTTTTGTCTTTTGCTTCAATGAAGAGTGCTAATATAAATATTGTTTGTATAAGAGGACTTTCCCTCTGTCTCTGACCTCTGTGGAATAAGTTCACTCTACCTTATTGCTACTTGCCCATTCTTCCTGTCTTGCAAATCTTTCTACCTTTTCCTATTACAATATGAAGTGAAAAAATAGAATTGTTTTCAACTGAGCTATAGATTATGTACTTGTATACATAATGATGATTTCTCTTCCAGAAATAATAGGTTATATTCATAGGGTTTTACTTAATATTAAATTCCTACTGTATATAAAACACATGACAAGAATGGAAAAGGGGGAAAAGTCACTGTTCTCAAGAAGCTTGTAGTCGACTAAGAACATACAATACGTATACAAATGAGTATATATGAAGTAACAAAAATTAATTTAAAGAGGGAGAGACTGCTACCAACTAGGGGATTAGGAAGAGTCCCCAGAGCAGGTGCTTTCTGAACATATTGTTTAGTATACTTTTTCTACTTTGGAACATTAAAATATTGGTATTGTAATAATACAGGCAGCTGGATAGCACAATGGATAGAGCACTGGACTTGAAGGTAGGAAGATCTCAAATCAAATATGACTTTAGACATTGACTATTTGTGATCCTGAACAAATCATTTAAACTAAGTTTTCCTCATTTTTCTCATTTGTAAAGCAAGAATAATAATATCATCTGTGAGGATCAAATAAGATAATACACATAAAGTCCTTTGCAAACCATTAAATGTTACATATTTATAATATCTATGAAAACCTCTGAGTCAGTATTTGGGTTAGATTTTCCTGGTACCCAAAAGTGATTTTGTACTTGTTGGGAATTTCAATCTAAAAAAAGAACCCCTCAGTAATACAGAGCGGTACCTCCTCTTCTTCAATTCAAAGTCTTAGTTCTTTAGGCTACTGAGAGATGCCCATGAATATACCACCAATAGATGTCAAGGGCAAACTTAAACATAGCTTTTTGCCTTTGAGACCAGTTTTATATCCAATACACCATGGGCTACCTCAAGGCAAATTGTATACATATTATTCTTTTTAAACACACACACACACACACAACTAAGACAAAGAGTGATAAAATGATAGTGATAAAATGATTTGTTCATAGGTGCACAGAAAGTATCAGAACTGGTGCTTCCAGATCTTCTAATTACAAGTCCATGTCTCTTAACACTTTAAAATATGTTCCTAGAGTGTTGTTTATCCTAGCTTTGACCTGCTGCTAAAAAAGACTTGTCTTTGTTCTTCCCAGAAAAGCAGAAACTAGCATTAGAAATGGATAGAAAACTAGAAATTCCTCTGTACTAGGATGAAAAATATATTAAAACTTAGATCTAGCAGGGTCTGGCTCATTTTAAAATCCTAACCCTGGGTGTTATAGTTGGAGATGTGTTATATATCAATATGTACAAAGAATCCAGGAGTTTCTCTGAACTATAACTAGCTTTGTGGTACAGCTGGGCACTTTAAAATGGAGCCTTTCTATCCTTGTGTAGCTGGGCTTACAACCAAGCCTGGAGCATACTGCATGCTGCTGGGGAAGTAGAAGGAGACATGATTTCTAATTGGTGGGCAGAATGTGGAGATGATGCTCTGCACCAGATTGAATTGATGTGAAAACTATTTCGGAGAGAAACATGAGTGCTTTGAGAGACTTTCCCTGAGAGACACATAGTAAGAAATCAGGGACATTCTTGAACAATTGCCTTCTCCTATGTGCCTATAGCTTCCAAAGTCTTCCCATGAATATCCCTTAAGAGTTTCTCTGACCATGCATCTCTTTTCCCAAAAAGTTTTCACTCTGCCCTTTTCACAAATATACATCATTATCTCAGCATTCTTCCCCCAACTAGGAGTCTTGTTTCCTTCTGTATCTCCATTAACATCCAAGAAACTAGGCTTGGTTAGAACTGAGTTACACTCGATAAAAACTGTACCTGGAAGTGTATTGAGAGGGGAATAAGATTTAGAGTTGGGTCTCTACCTAATTAGAAGGGACATACAATTTAAGATCTACCATTTTATATTCACTTCTATGGGACGTAAGAAATTATAGTTTTCTAAACATTTAGTTAGGGCAGGTAGGTAGATAGGGTGCTGAGCTACTCTCATCTTCCCGAGTTAAAATCTGATCTCAAATACTTATGAGCTATGTGACCCTGGACAAGTCACTTAATTCTGTTTACCTCGGTTTTCTCATCTGTAAAATGAGCTGGAGAAGAAAATACCAAACCACTTGAATATTCTTGCCAAAAAAAAAGACCCAAATGGGATCATGAAGAGTTGGACATGACTGAAAACAATTGAACAGCAATGAAAAAATGTAGAGAGTAATATAGTTGAAAGTACACAGAATTTAGTAACAGGATGTGACTTTGAATCCTTGTTTCTGGGATTTATTTTCTCTATGATCAAGATCAAGTTATTTCTCTTGGGGTCTCAGTGTTTTCATCTGTAAAGTGAAGGTATGGGACCAGGTGATCACTAAAACCCATTTCAAGCTGGAAACCCTACCAGTTCCTAAAGCTTCAGTGAGTATCATGTTTTAGGGTTATTGGTGTAATCATTCCTGCCATCCTTGTAGAGTTTCTGTGAGATAGCAAATGGCCCTCAAGGGTTGCTGTGGCACAAATATTTATCACTTTGGGAGCATCGTGTAATTACCTTTTTGCAACTTGAATAGGGTTCCTTCAAAAACAGACATAGTTGGCAGATTCTAGGACCATCCTCCAAAGGCTTTCCACTTAGTTTAGAACTTAGTGGAGCTCATATGAGCCTGGGTTAGCTTTCAAGAACCCAGTCACTTCTGCACCTCAGTATTAGTGTAAGACTTCAGCAGATAGTAGAGGCTGCAAATGAATCTTAACCTTTTGGATCTCCAAGTTCATTGAACTGTTGGCAAGATTAATTTCCTGTTTTTTTTTTTTTTTTTGAGAGACAAATTTGGATTGATTCCTAGAACATTAGGTGGTTCTGTTAATTTTTTTCCCTTCTTTTGCACATGTCCCTGAGTTAATCAGAAACATTTACATTGAAGTTTTCCTAAAATAAACACATGTGAAAATGAAAAGAAGAGGAGTGATGAGGAAAATGCATTTAGAGCTTTCATCACAAGTGGGGCTTACATGGAGTTCAGGATGTTTATGGACCAAAATTATCGCCAACTTTGGTTTTCCTGCTTTCTATGCAGTGTGTGCTGACAAGTCATGGGATTCTGGGATTGGGAGAAGACTTGGAGAGAGAAGTTTTGAAGAAAAGCCAGTTGTCTGTCTTGTTAATATGTCGATTGAGTTGCATATGCGTGGAATAACCAGCCAATACAATAATCTATTCTGTCAAGGTCATATATATTAAGATGAGGGCAAACTGACAAAATTATATAGGGAAATATATGATGTCAACACAGGATGAATCAAGGCTATTTACTTCTTTTTTTAAAAAAAAACTTCACAATATTTTTTCAATTAACAAGCATTTATTTTTTCTCTTCCTTACCTCTCCATTGCCATAAAAAGTAATACATTTATAATAAATATGCATAATTAAGCAAAACAAATTTTCATGTTGGTCATATACAAAAATATGTTTCATTCTGCATCTTAAGTCTAGTAGAAGAGTAATAGTTTTTACTGTTTGTCCTCTGGATTGGGAATGGCCATTTCATTGATTATGATTTCTCAGTTTTTCAGTTACTTTTCTTTATTATATTGTTATTATTAAGAAAAATAATTGGTAGTTTTCCCCCTCATTCCTGGTTAAAAAGAGGACCATGGTTCTGTTCTTTGATGGTATGGTCCACATTGATGGCTTGAGGGCTTGAGTAATATTAGAGTTGGCAAAACAAAAAGGGCTTCTCAAACCTTTCATAGTTTTTATTCAATTCAATTATATATATATATTTAATATCTATATTTATATATAGAGATAAATATACAAACTCTCTCTCTCTCTCTCTCTCTCTCTCTCTCTCTCTCTCTCTCTCTCTCTCTCTCTCTTTCTCTCTCCTCTCTCCCTCCCTCCCTCCCTCCCTCTCTCTTTTTCTCTCTCTCTCTCTCTCTCTTGGTGTTTGCTTTGTACTAGAAGAACTTAAGTTCTTGAAAACAGGACAAAGGCTCTCAGCTGAATTTTAAGTGGGGCTCAGATAAAGTGAGTCTTTTTTTTTTAAGTACTTACTTATCAATGATGCTAGCCAATGCTAAGTCCCACTCCCATTTAAAGCAACAAACACTATTCATCTGTTGTTCTTAGATGATTGTGATTCACAGAATACAAAGTTTAAAGAAGTGAAACTGCAAATTACCCAAAGGGCAAGGGAGAGGTTTTAGGTGGATATGAAGAGTTGTAACATATCATAAAGGAAGAATTATGGAGAAGTAGAATTAAATGATGTATAATGGGGAATGAAGATGGTCTACTTATGTGTTGAGAGTGAACTTGGATAGCCTGGGTGTTTCACTGGGGTCATTTTGTGATATTTTTGTTGAATTTATCACAAGACATGGGTAAAAATCAGTAGGTTGGGAGGATCTAGAAAGATTGTTCTGCATTGCTGGAGAGTATATCCACGCTGATGGAATCTTGGGTCCTTTAAAGCAGAGATTATTTGGGTTCTTTGATCTTGGTTAGAATTTTTTTTTTTTGGATAACTCAATATAACTGATTTCATTTTAAATTGCATGTATTTTATTTACACATTTAAACTATTTTTCTATATAAGGGTCTGTTAGCTTCTCCAGGTAGCCAAAGGGATTCATCACACACACAAAAAAGTGAAGAACCCATTAGAGTATTTGAGCATAAGTTTAAGAGGAGTGTATCACAATGGATAGTGTTCTAAATTGGAATTAAAAAGATTAAGAATTAAGAAGCAATTGCATTCTATTGGAGTAGATAATTATAAACAGCTGCTGATATGATATGATCCTTAGCACCACAAAGGACAGGCAAATGGAGACTATTTCTCTATTTGATGTGCTTATCAGGATATCTATTTAACCCAAGCAAATATTTTCTGGCTCCATTCAGTCCATGTCTCTCTCATTTTTAAAGGTCTCTTCTAAAGAGAACAATCTAGATCAGAGGTCCTTTCTGTTTTGTTGGCTGTGTCATAGACATCTTTGTCAATCTAGTGTAATTTATCAATCTCTTCTTGGAAAACTTTTAAAATAAAATACATAGGATTGCAAAGAAAATCAATTGTTGAAATATGGTTATCATATACAATTTTTTTCTTTTTTCTTTTTTTCCTGATGGGATGAGGACCTTGTGTCTTAAGATCCAAAGTGTCTTGCATTCTCTTCCTCCCTTCCTCATATTAAAAATCTTATGTTGTTTTCCACAGGCATGCTTTGCAGTGCACATTCCAAGTATTAGAATTTCTGCTTAGGGTTTTGTGTTGACACCCATATTGTTGTGAGCAGCTGTTTCTCCCTTATTTTAAGTTTTATTAAAGCAGATATAATAAAGTATTAAAATATTATTAAAAGTACTTATTAAAAGTAGATATGATAAAGCAAAATTTCAAGCAAAGCTTTCTCTTTTAACCTACAGGCAAAGAAACTCTGAGGGGCTTCAGCTTTAGCTAGTGAACAATAGCCAATGGTTCCAAAAGCATCCTGTTCAATCCAAGTCTGGGAGAAAAAGCACTGGGAAGCGGAGGCTTTATTCCACTGCCGAGTGCTGGGTAGTTATTGTTCTTTATAAAATGCATTTTTAATGATAATCCCCTTCCAAGAATGTGTGCTGGGTAAAGTTGGAGGTTAGCATTAGGAAATCTTGGTCAGGAAATTGAATTTGGTGCCCACTGCAGCTAGACATTGTAATTTCAGGCCGAGCCATGTGGTCTAGAGCTGGTGTAAGCAGTTGCTTCGGCTGTGAGCCAAACCTGACCCTGGTTTGAGATTGGGGGTGCTTGGGTTGAATTTAGGTAATGACTTCCTCATGTGTGTGGTTTTGGTAAGTGCTTGTACTGTCTGCATAAAAGGAATGTGATTTCACCTGGAAATAGGACACAAGATTGAGTCACCCGGGAGAGCGAGACCAAGAAGGAAATGGAGAGAGATATGGCGGTGATAAAGCTAGAGAGAGGAGTGCTGCTGTGCATTGGTCTGAAATGGTTCATCCATTCAATTCCAGACCAGGCTGTTTGTTTTCCTTCCTGGACAATCTTGCTGTTATTTTAAATTTAAAGCACATGCAATTCATTTCTAGGCGTTTCCTGGAAGAAAGGTTTGTTTTTTTCCCTCCTACTCTAATCCACCCTTTTGCCCACCAAGTAAATGTTTTTAATCTAACTTCCAGAATTTTTTGAAAAATTCTTGGGGAGTTTTCATATTAAGTGGGTCACCAGAAAGGGCATTTCAAGTGGAGAGTTCCTTCCTCTGAGTTGTTAGAGAACTGTGAAAATGACCCATGTTTCCCTTACCAATAAAAACGTCCACATTGGAGCAATTATTACCTATATCTGGACAGTACATCATCAGTTGACATAACTTCCCTGTTGACCCCCTCTTGGAAACTATAAGGACTGATGGAAATCCCAGATCGGTGAGGTCCTAGATGGAAATATCAGTGTACGAACACTCAATTAATGAACACTCAATAATTTTGAAGCTCATAGGAGTCAGAAACCCTTGTATACTGAATTGGGCACCAAGTGAGTAATTTTTATTCCATCCTTCCTTCTCAGGAAGGAATTACACCATTCTAATTGGGCCTTCTCTTCTTATGGATGTCCCATACTGTGGGTCTTTTGCTGTCTTTCTCTACTCTTCAATATTTACTCATCCTGTGCCTTTTCTCTTTGGGAGTCCTATTCACAGTATCATGGATTTAGAGTCAGGAAAGACTTAGGCCAAATCCACTTCCTTCTTTTTAGCAACATCTAAGTGATGCAATAAATAAAGTCATGGACTTGTATTTAAGAAGACCTGACTTCAAATCTGGCTTCAGTCACTTAACCTGTCTGCCTCAGTTTTCTCATCTTTAAGACAGGGATACTTCTCAGTCTTGGTGTGAGGACAAAATGAAATACTACTTGTAAAGCATTTAACACAGATTAGGCACTTGACAAATGCTTGTTAAAATTTTTAACAAGCTTTAAAATGCTTGTTTAAAATGTTTAGAGATGAGGAAACCGGTTTCCAGAGAGATAGCAGATCCTCAGATCACACAGATAGTAAAGGATCTGAGGGAAAATCTAACCTTAGTCTCCTGATGTTAAATTCAGCAACAAACTGATATACAAGATGGTTTCTTTTCTATTAACACTGCAATTACCTAGGGCTATAGACATTTTTCCTGAGTATTCAATACTTTTGATCAATAAAATGAAACCTTATTTAAATTCTGGTATTTTGACAAATCCACCAAAAGGTTGGCAGGGGGAACATTTCTGTGGCGCCTTCTGAATTATACCACTGAATTTAACTTCTCTTATTTACATAAAGTCTTGCAATGGTTCTTTTCCCTTTTACTGTCTTAACTCTAACTTCACTCTGTCCACTGAACTACCTGAATTTTGAACTGATTAACAAAAACTGATTACTCAAGAGTCCTGCCTGCACTACTGCTAAAATTTTCCTAAGGGTTTCTTGTCCTGAATCTCTAGGTCATGAATTTCAATTTTTGGAATTCAACTAAGAGCAATGCATTTCTGTACAGAATTTTCAAACCTTGCATGGTACCAATTAGTCGCAATACTGAATGCAGAATTTGTTGATTTTGCTTTGTCAAATTGACTCCAAGGAATATAAATGGTCATACTTTTAAAATTAGAGGGGCATAAATATAATGAGGATAGGGGCTTTTATTTATACCTAATAATGAATATCTAGATAGTATACCAATATCAATTGCCTAAGCTATATGATCCTGAAGTTCATATCACTCAAAAAAAAAGATCATTTTTTTTTTACATTGTCAACCTACAGATTTTCCAGTGTTTTACTCCCTTTCCCTCTTCTGCCTTTCATAATTTTTGGCTCTCTTCTTGTCTCAACTCAGATGTTCCTTTTGTAGGAGGTCCTTTCTGATTACCCCAGATCTTTTGCCCTCTTGAAGTTATTTTAGATATACTCATCAATGTACATGTTATATCTTCTCAGGAGAATGCAAAATCCTTTGAGGAAAAGGATTTTCATTTTTACCTTTATCCCTAAAGCCTAGTGCAATACACACGATTAAGCACTTAATAAATATTTGTTGAGTTGAATCATATGTAAGAAAACATAATTATTAGATTAAATGTCATTTCAGTTCTTATGATGTCTTTTGTTAGTAAGTTGAGGTGGGGGAAGTCTACATTCTGTCATAGAACAACTGAGGTAACTGAGTAATAAATTAGATTATGCAAAGCTTGACAATCTTCTGTGTTATCAAAACATATTGATTTTCTCTTTTTCTGCTAGATTATAAATTCCACAAGGGCAGGAATATGTCTTATCTAAATATTATCTTTCCCCCAGTATCTAGAACAGACATATGGATCTTTAAATTTGATAAATGGAAATCTTCTAGTGCCTATTTAAAAAAGTAAATATTCTACACACAAGTATTTAATAAGGTTGAGTTTTTTCTTTTTTTTTTTTTTTTGAGTACTTAACTAATTTGTAAATTTTCTTCACTTCTATTGCCTAGCTCTAGGCCACATCTTGGGCATTTTTATTTCAGCTCTTCTACCCAAGGAGAACATGGAAGAGAAAGTGGATGTTCCTATCTCCTCTTTTTGTAGAAGAAATTTCATTGTATCCTGCTACTAAAAACATCCTTTAAGAAAACAAATGATTTTGCCAAGGAGATTATTTTATTATGCAAAAAATTAGGATTAGGATTGACATGAAAAAGTGTATCAGGATTGAAGAATAAATTATGTATCTTTATTATTGGAACGGGAATTGTCAGAATAAATTTAACCACAAAATGGTCTAGTATCTTAGCATGATGTGGGAATGACGATAGCTAAAGTTTATATATCACATTAAAGTCTGCAATGAAAATTTTCCCCCTTTTGTGTTCACAAAACAGTGATTAAGTTTTATCCCTGTTTTAAAGAAGTAGAAACTGGACTTAGAGAATTTAAGACTACAAAACTTTCCTTATTTGTTGTTGACTACATGGCTAATTTGTTTTATTTTGGAGGATGGGGTAGATGTGAGGTTCCCTAAATTTATTTTCTTGATCTCCCTTTCATCTCTTTCTTCTCACAACTGCTTTGTAGTTGAGTTTAAATATTAAAATTTCAGAATACTCAGGTAGATAATTGTTTGAGCCATTGTCCAGTCAATGTTATGATGGTTTGTGGAAGTTAACTCAACATCTGAATATTATATAAGTTGTTTCTTACTCTGGTATATTCATCTTGGAGAAGAATACTTCAATTTTAGGGAGGAATTAGAAGATTTCTGTTTTATCAGATCCAAATGGTCACATGCCATTTGTCTAAATCATATAAATTTTGTGTCTAACTCAGAATGCTGTTAAATAGGATTGAGTATACCTAAGTCTTGGTTCTTTGTCTTTGTTGATAACTGATTGGTTGAAACAATTATTTCAGTAACCTGATTAAGAATGAAAAGAAGTGATTTAATTTAGAGGTGGGACTTCTTCTGCAAGAAGAGATCATTTTTTGTTTTATTTTTTTCCCATCTTTTAACTCACAACTCCATTTTAAAAATTATGAAACCTGTCGCATCCATGAAACAAAACTCTTGTACCAAAGCAAAAACTTCATGCTAGAATTCAGCACATGCTATTCCACTAGAACTAGAAGTCATTGACAGGGAAATGGAATTCTTGTGAGAAAGGCATCTTGGTTAATCCATATACATTAATGCAAGATATCTTATAAATGAATTGATTGTAGCATGAGAATTGGGCTGGTCCTAAACTAAGACTTATACCTTAGGGAGATGGTTTAGTGATTGCAAATAGCAAAAAGCATTCTCTATATCTCTTTCATGGGCTTTAGAAAGATTTGGATTCTTTCTTTCCTCTCTTCATTTTTTCTTTTTCTTTCCCTATTCCTCCCTTCCTTCTTTCTTCCCTTCATTTCTTCTTTTTTTCCTTCCCCACCCTTTCCTCTTTGTGATTGATTATAGCTTTGTCCTTTCTGTCATATCTTCTTAAGAACGTTTTCACACAACCATAACAAATCTGATGCCCATACAAGGAAACATTGAGGGTATAAGAGAGATCTTCCTTCCTTCCTCCATTTCTTCTTCCCTTCCTCCCCCCACCTCTTTTCCCTTTGTGATGAATACAGTAGCTTTGTTGTTGCTACTATATCTTCTTAGGAACATTTTCACACAACTATAATAAATCTGAGCCCCGGACAAGGAAAGATTGAGGGTACAAGAGAGAGATCTTCCTCCCTTCGTTTCTTTTTCACTTCCTTCCCCCACCCTTTTCCCTTTGTGATGAATACAGTAGCTTTGTTGTTGCTACTATATCTTCTTGGGGACACAACTATAACAAATCTGACCCACGTACAAGGAAACATTGAGGGTATGAGAGAGAAAGAGAGAGAGGGACAGTGGAGAAGTTGATAGACCATGAGAGCATATTTCATTCTGACATTCTTCTGTTTGGCCACATCTGCCTCTGGGACCGTCTCCTCACTTCTTTGTGTCTCAGTTTTCTCTTGGGTTAAACCAAGTTAATAATACCAGTGTTTTTTTCACAGGATAGTTGAGAATAGCTCAGGAAGCCCTTTGAAAACATTTTCTTAAAAAGTGCTAGACAGATGTTGACATAATGAATGACAGCCTAGTTATTTACTCATGGGTTGATGAACCAGGGTCAAAGGCTTGGACCACAAGCTTTAAGAGGTTTGGCTGAGACAAAGGGAGACAATGAGACTGGCCAAGCCAGCAGAGTCTCTGCTCCGTCTAATTTCAAAGGTATGCTCAGGGAAAGAGAGCTCAGGCAGGAATTCATGAGTCGGTCAGAGGCGAAGTTGAGAGCTTTCACCCGCTTCAAGGAGGACAGCCAGCCTTGGATGAGTTCATATATATGCATGGCACAGTGCTGCAGTCTAACTTTATGACTTTTAATGACTCCGACCACCTAATCACTTGTGAAAGGCTGTGCCGGAGTTTGCCTTCACTCAGCTTGACAAGGTGATGGGAGGCATATATCTTCCTTACATGAAAACACTTGTCAATTGCATCATATTTGGTAAGACAAGCACCAATGTCACCTTGGGGGGAAAGAAAAGGAGCTCAGCTGACATCCAATGCATATGAGTTCCCAATGAGCTGCAACATAGCCTAATTTCAAGTGATATATGCAAATACATCCTATTTTGTCTGTAGTTTTTATTTTCCTGATGCTCTCTCTAAGTGCCACATCTTCTGCTGATGGAAACATTGTGTAACTTCTTCTGAGCTGATACATATTTAAATAAGCCAGGAGGAAGGCTGCTCAGCCTCCGAGTGAAGGCAACATGGCAAACTGAATGCAAATTCGCAGTCATCCCTTCTTGGTTTGTTTGTTTTTATTTTATTTGGGGGGTTGGGGCTGTACTTGCACAACTAGTTAGCTTTAGTTCAGAGGGCTAAACTTGAGATTTTCAGTGGGTTTGATGAGGAGGGTGACAACAGAGTTCATTAGATTTCAGGGTCATATTATGTGGACAGGAGAGGGATTACTCTTAGTGTGTGTTGGGGTAATGAGGGATGGGTGAATTCGAACCCTCACCTTTTCTCAGAAATGCTTTTTACTCCCCTTTTTTTGAATCTTGGGAAAGTGGTGTATAGGGGAATGTATGTGTGCTCATGCATTAAAATATATATTGATTTAGTTTTAGTCTCCACACTATTTTTATATACTTGGCCAACTCATTCCCTTCCCTCCTCCTTTCCCCCCAAAGTGTTTACATGTTAATGTAGCCCAATAACTTCATGAAGTTTGTTTATTAGTTGAGTGACTGGTCTTTGGGTTTTGAATGGTAGATTCCTGTCCCCTCAGGGAAGGAAAGGGCAAGAAACAGCCATTCCAGTTGAAAATAGATCTGCTTTCTAAAACTATAAATAGAGCAGAGGAGGACCAAGATAACAAAACTGAATCACAAAAAGTCTGAGGTATCCTAGCGTAATTGTAACATGGGTCATTCTCATGGTTAGGCAATGACTGTCTCACCAACACCATGAGAAACCCAAGCAAACTTTTTGACTCTTCCCAAAAAATATATTGTGGAAATAGATGGGGTTATGATGATAAAGTATTTTTCTTTTTTTCTTTTATTGCTTTTATTATTTCTTTTATTGCTTTTCAGCTCAGAGTTGTGAGGTGTCAGAGTTCTGACTTTTTAAGAGAGCTGAAGTTGAGGTGTCCTGTACAGGAGTATAAGTCTTTCAAGGTCATGTTCTTTTTTTCTCCACATATCTTTCTGCCAGAAGTAGTATCCTATTACAACGTGCCAGTCTGTCTCTAAGAGTAGAGGTAAGAAGAAACTGATTCTCTGTTAGACATCATTGAGGGTTCCAGGACTACAACAGCGGGGTTTTATGTCTTGAAAGATGGTTCCTCTTATTTCCGAGTGGTGGGACTCTGGCCTTCACATGAATGTTCAATGGGACTCTCCTTCTTTGGGAAGCAAAAATTGTTTCTAAGTGGCCTTTTTTGTTTAAGCAAACACAGGCTTTGTTTTTAATTTGATACAACTTTATTTGGAATACACTGTTCCACATCATGGAGGAATGAAGCCAGTAGAAATTCTGAGCCAACTTATTTCCCCACCCAAGGAGTAAAACAAAACATTCATCAACAGAATCACACATTTCATCTGTTAAGACTATTCTCACCTATTAAAAATAGTCAATGAATGTTTCCAAAAGTTTTTCAGAACATCAAGGAACCAATGATCATTTAATGCTCAATGATTCTTCCTATAAGAAACCTGAACTAGATATTTAGATTGCTGGGGAAATGATTACCACTCTCCTGAAAAAGTGACTTAAGTTTTCATCATAAAAAGTAAAATTTGAACTACAAGAAAAAACTATGAATAAAATGGTAAAAACATCAGGTTGCACCCATAAGGAAATGGATAAATGAAGTTCCCAAGAGACAAAAAAGATTCTAGATTTCTGTTGGAGGGTCAATCAACAGAATGTGTTTCCTTGTTAAATACAAGTAATAAGACTCTGCCCAGAGGAGCACATATTTACCACAATGATAGCATTTTCCAAGGATACTAATAGGTTATATTGGGATTTTTTGCATGTAAAGTAAATTTTTATTTTATTTCCTTTTAGTTTTAAATCTTTTTTTCCTCGCTAAGAGATAACAATCACATCCACATTTTGTTTTGATTGTATACTTAAAAAAAAAAAATCAAAGCCATGTGCATTTCTGTGACCAAGAAATTTTGAGTGTTTTTATTTTGGAAAAATGAGAAGCCAAGATAGTATGAAGTAAGCACTATTATTAATCTATAATGAGCAAGTCAGCAAGCAGAAACAGGAGCTCATATTCCAACTGTCTGCATTAGGATGGTCAGGAAAAATGATCTACCTCAAGGTTTATTAGCATGCAGTTACTTCCATGTGTGGCCTACATGGTGAGCGTTATTACAGCCCTTGGTATTGTTAACCTGCAGAGGAGGCAAACAAAAGAAACTTACTGGGTTGTCACATGACTGTTTTTGGGGAGTCATGAGCAACAGTTTTCTTCTTGTATGAAACAATAACATTTAAATTTTGTGGTTATGTATCATGAGCTCCTGACAGCAGAAACCATCATGATTGGCAGGCAGTAGATTAAATTTATGGGTTTTAGGCTTTTTTTTTTTCTTAATAAGGATACCTTGAGAAAGTCCACGGGAAATGAAAGTCAGTTTTGTCATCTAGCAAAGATTTCAAAGGCAGGGGGCTACACCAGGGCTTGAAAGGTCTATGTTACACTGCTGCTGTCTAGCCATACTTGACAATGAGACATACTGTATTTGCTCACGGTGCTGGAGTTTATCATGCAAGAAGAGTAATTATATTTGAATTGTGTCAGCCAGCCACCCTAAAATGAAGGAACGTCAACGAATGTTGCTCCAAGGAGAAGGAGATGATTAGTTATAATTATACTCAGTGTCCAAGAAAAATGCTTCATTCCCTGATTCCATTGCAAAAGGGAGGTAAAAAAAAAAAAAACCAACAAAATTTGTTCAGTACTTCTCACTATTTTTAAAAAACTTTTAAGGTGGCCATTTATTGTAGAAATTTCAGATAAGCTTTCTCTAGTATGTCCATTTAACTATCTGGGGACTTACTTGGGTTCTGCATACTTTAGTAGTCATTTAAAAATGTATTACCTCTCATCTTCCTGAATCCATTTCCCTGCCCCCATCTCCCCATTTGAAGACACTCTCTTAACAGGGAAATAATAGACAATGGGAGGAAGCTTCTTAATCATTTTAATTGGGATTTATTCTACCTAGTTTTTAAGAATAAAACCTAAGGGTTTACAGTCATTCATAGATTCAGTTTTTTGATGGTCAAACAAAGGAGATGAGGTGGACGTCACATTATTTTTATGTAGTCCCTAAATCACAAGTGGCATTGGTTTGGGAAAAATACATATTATGAAGATTCCATAATAAGTCTTTGACCAATTGATATGGTGCTTTTTATATACATTGTTTCTCATTATACGATCTCCATAACATTGAAATGGGAAGCTTCCTTGGGTCTTCATTTGTCTAATGACTCTTAGGCTAGTTTCCTCTGATATAAGAATGAGTGATTATTGTGGCAATATTTCTTAAGAATATCTTTTTGAGAAAAATCATGATTTCCACAGTTCTTTATGGAATTGTTTTTATGTTAGATTAGTTTAGTTTATCTCTTTTAAATAAGTTGCAATTGCCTTTAAAGCTTCACTTAGGACAAATTTAGCAATTTTGTTCAGATGCTTCCTGTGATAATGTGAGGTTTCTAGAGAATTCCTTCAACATTTAATGTATAAAGCCAGTATTATTTCAAATTAAAAGCTGAAAAGAGAAGTGAGGTCTTTTAAAAAGGGTCAGTCATCCTCAGAGCTTTGTAAGTAAGCTCTAATGACTGACTCTAAAGTAAGGCATCTGATGATAGATTTTTAATATTAGTTTCCTAAGTAATATAATTCTTAGTATTGTGACCATGATAATATTTACAATATATAAGGAGTAGCCTTTATCTTACAAAATGACATGTATCTGGGGAAAGGGAATAATGCTACCAACCACAGCTCTGGAGAGTAGAGAGAAACATGAATTTCAGTGTCTTTTAGTTGAATAAATATGGCAGACAAAGCTGGACAGTTTAGATTAGATACTTTTCTTGAAAAATCAGGATTTCAGGGTGGTTGGTGATGTTGATTAAGCTATGAACTTTGTAGTTATGGCTATCCATTCGAAAATATTGAGTTAATATAAATTTTGGTGTATCAAACCACTGTCATCTGAAACTGCCAGATAACTAGTACAAATGGTCTCTTCAGCTTGAAAGATCAAATATTTTCTTTCCTTCTATGCCTCACAGGCTGTGTAAAATATGCAGCAGGACAAATAAGTTCAGGAATGACCAAAATCATTACAAAGCAGTACTCACCTCCTGTATATGAATTGCCATATGATTGATTTATCATATTGGTTTCAAATGAGTGCAGAGAACTGCTTTCATCATCTTTGTAGTCTTACAGTTTAAACAAAAATATAGCTAGAAAAGCAACCCCATCACTTCCACTATATTCAAGATTATCTGCATATGGTTTCCTCAACAAATATCTTTGCATAAGAACATAATTAAAGTATTTTTGACTAGATGTCATTGCCAAGTCATGAAACCCTATTGGTACGTTACAGGGCTGGTTGCCTACCTATTCTATACTAATGATTCCCATTAAGATCATTATACCTACTGCATTTTTGGAGATTCAATTAACAATATTGGGCAAGATATAATTATACAGCATAAAGGCAGCACACACTCTGCTATCTTAATTGATGGCAAATATCTTTTAGAAATGTCATATCAATGGTTCTGATAACCTAGAAGTCATTTGTTGTTGATATCAGAAATAATATTTCTGTTTGAGTCATAATCATTCAAACTCCCTTGTGTAGTGAGATATAGGATAGGAAATATTTAATCAAAAACTGAATGCCCTATATAATAAAAACTTCTTAACCAAGTACTAATTTTATTATTACTTTTTCATTCTGAGTGATTATTGGGCTTAAGGTCAGGCAACACTGTGTTCAAATTCCTGCTTCATCCCTTACTAGCTTTGTAAACTTTGACAAATCAGTTAGCCCCTTTGTGACTTAGCTAACTTCCTAGGTTTTATTGATTAAGTCATAGGCAGTTGGTAATCTGTGATGATAGAGGGAGTTCCCATAGTGGGATTCCTCATACCAATGAAATAACAGATTTAAAGCAACTCTAGTAAATCTTTTTTTTTTTCTTTGATAAGCCACAGGCAATTTTCCAGAAAGCAAGTTGATGATATTTAGAAATTATATATGGTGTACTTTGTTCAAGCACCATTGACAACTTTAAGACTAAATTTCTGCCTGAAATGCCCAATCCACTGTACTGTTGAACCTAGTTAAATCAATTTTACATAATGTGCTTGGCATTTTGGACCTATGGAATTATCTTTCTCACATCAGTTTCATTCTTTGATAGAAAAGCAATAAATTTTGCCAAGAAAGCTAAATTGTTGACTTTTGATGAAGTTGTCTCATTACCTTTGCTAAAAATTTATGAATTACTTTTAATACCATAACACTTGGTAGCCTTTTTCTTTCTAGCTGCTTTCAACAACAGAATTCTCTATATTTACTGATATGTATGCATATGTGCATGTGTGTGTATATGTATGTATGTGTATGTCATGAAGACCATGAGAAACCTCAACATAAATGATTTATGGAGTCAGCAGACAACCTCTCTTGAATATAGGGTTGGTGGTCAAGTTTTTTGGTTGTTTTCCCACTTTCGTAACAGAACCAGAAAAAAATTTGTCTCCATTGTCCATTCTGAAATCTCTGAAAGATAATGGAATCTGTCGGTGGTCTTCCTCTCCAACTCTAAACAAAGAACAGAGTCAATGATTTTTCTTTGCACTTCTATCATCACTTTCTGGTAGCAATGTTTGTTTTGAATGTCAGATGTTCTATTCTTTGAATCATTGAAGCATTTTTGTGTAGTAAACTAAAGGATATGAAAGATTTAACCAAAAATGCTCTAAGTTTATATATATATGTGAATATATTTAAACTCTTAAATACTCCATAAGAATCCTTCTGTATTGTGGGGAGAGAGAAGGGGACAGGAATAGTAGGTAATGGTGGAACCATTTCCTAGGCTTGCTTTCCTTTCTTTGGTTCCTAGGATCCATGGTGAACAAGGAGGAGGGGTTGTGGGGGATAGACAGTGAAGGGAAGAGGGAGACAAAGAGACAAAGCCTGAGAGGGAGTCGATGACATTAGAGGTGACACATAGCTATCATGAGCTTCCTCAGAATGAGGGGAAGAATAATAAATGGTTTTACCTGCCTCCTACAGCCCGAGGACAGCCCTATGGCCACAGCACCTTTTCTAATCCCATTTTCTGTGTGCTACATGTCATAATCTGTAAGGCACTGGTTCCAAGTGAAAACACTGAATCCAAACAGTGACTGGGTCTTGTATTTATTTGCACTTTAAAACTTCTATGTGTGGGAAAATTTACTCCTTAAAAAAAAAAAAAAGCAGCAGTATAAATGCCATACCATGAACAAGATGACATTAAAGTAGATTCACTGGACCAAGCAAATCTTTGGTGGCTCCCATTTAAATTAGTAATAGATCTATGAGAAAAAAAAATTTGCATGGTCACTTTAAGAAAAAAATGTTATTTTTTTTCCCCTCTGGGAGTATTCTTTGGGTCCCTGAAATTTAATACTCAGTTAAAAAAAAAGAAGAGGAAGAAACAGTTTTCCTTGTATCTGGCTATCCTCCCTCTCCTCCCCACCCCCAAACATCTACATTTTCAGTCAAGGCTCAGGAATAGCAGGGTAGGATTCTTCTGGTTATGACTGATGGGAAGAATGGAGGCAGTTTTCCTAGATTCAGAAATGTGGAGGCACAATGTAAGACAGCATGAGTATACTCCATAGTTTCTTTTATGTAGAGAATCATCAAATAGAGACCAAATGGTGTCCCCATGACATAATATGAAGAACTCCAAGTGTACCAATAAACACTGAGATAGTTAAATGACTGTTTTGTCTAAATTCAGAAGAAGTATATGGAGTGAAGGAGTTGACTTAATAATTTGTACTATTTTATGGGGAAAAACCCTAACACAATTTAAATGTACGTTATTTGAGGAAAATATCTGAATACATATTATATATATTCATATATATATAACATATATATGTTATAAAAATAAAGATATTTGTGCACATATATATTCATCTGTAATCATGAGTGTGGATATATATATATGTGTGTGTGTGTGTGTGTATCTATGTATGCATACACACACACACACACACACACACACACACTCACACACACCTTTCTGTGAATTGTTTTTTTAGGAACCAGGGGAGAAAAAGGCCCCATAACAAGAAGAGGCATTAGCATAAGGAATGGAATGTAGAGGAATATTGGGGGGATAACATAGGAATGATATATGGTCTAGTCACAAGAGATGATAACTCTGAGTGTATTTGTCAATTAGGCAAGTATTAAATTGTGTGTGTAAAACAGAAAAATAGAGACAGAGACAGAAACAGAGACAGAGAAACAGAATGAGAGATACAGTGACAAAGAGAAGGAGAGAGAAAAGATAGAATCAGAGAGAGACGAGTAGAAGCTATTCTGCTTTATTGTGATAAGCAGTGATTATTTGTTTTACCTTTAAAAACAATGGTTTCTATAAGACCATTTTATAAATTATAATTAGATTAAAATAAGTTGGTTGCTATACCATGTTAGAAGTTGTGTGAGACCATTTTGTTACAAATCAAAAAGATAATTTGCCATTGTATGGACGTGTGTTATTTTAATTATGATGTTTTTGTGTGTGAAATGTTAGCAATGTATGCAAGAATAAGGAAAAAAAAGTCATGATAGGGACAGCTCTTGTTATTTTGAGCTAGTTTTGCTTCATTAAAAAGTATTTGGCAAGGGATTAGTCAATAATGTCACCGAACTACTTTTCAGAAAAAAGAAAAATTGCCAAAACAGCTTTTTTCCCCCCTAAAAGGCATTCAATTTTATCTTTGTCAATTCCCTTTATCTTTTTGAATTTTATGCATATATTTGTTGCCAAGTTGGGAGATATCTGATTCTTTGTTGGTTGGCTTTTGTAACATTCTATTTTATAGTATTCAGCTCTCAAAAAAGTAAAAAGTTTGGATTATTTTCTAAGGTTTATAAATTAAAATGTTCCCAAATTAAAGTCTTTCTTTTTTAATGCTACATGCAACCAATAGATATTTTGCATAAATGATGCCCTAAGGGTAACACTTATGTGAGCCAAGGAATTTCAAACTATGTCTGTAGTGGACTATAGTTTTGCCATTAAAAAAAAAAAAAGTACATTCATTATATCATCTTATTCAACTTTGGGGTCACGCCAGATTATAAATCCATGAAGATAAAGATTATCTTATTTCCAATACCTCATCTAAAATTCCTAGTTGATTGTTCTGCACATAGTAGGCATTTTATCAGTATTTGTTGAATTAAATGGAATTGATTGAGTCTGCAAATGGCTAGAAAAACTGAGTTTGGCATTCCTGCTGGTCTATTATTTTCTCATATGACTTCAGGAGATTGTCTAAAAGAGGTTCCCTTTCAGATGTTCTCTCCTTAATTTTGACTCAGTGACTACACAATAGAAAAAATAGATACTGTTCCCATTACATTGGACTCATTTTCTATAGTTTTTTTCTAGTCCTAAATGAGAGAGATAGTATGATGATGTAGTAGAAAGGACTTTGCATGGGAATCAGGAAACATGGGTACAAAAGCCACCCCTGACTCACTGTGTGACAGAGAGCAACTTACTTCCCTTTCTGGGTGCCAGATTCTTTAAAAAAAAAATAAATCTCTATTAAATGGGAAATTTGGGCAATAATGTTTTGATTCATATTCTTTTTGGAAACTCAAAAAAAAATTCATTTTTTATAACTGAGACTCAATCAACAAGAATGAAAGCTAAGTATCTCTCATTTTGTGTAGTGAATTCTGGGGCTTAAGGATGACAAAGTCATCTTTGTTGTTATGGCACCAAGCTTTAAATTTAGATCAAATGTCAGAACTTCATATCTAAGATTCTTCTTTGTTTTCTTTGCTAATTAGTTATTTGTAATTTGTTCTCTGTTAATTAGAAAGGAGTATCTAGAAAAGTTGAAAAAGCCTTTTCTTATAATTGCACAGGACCATAAAATGAAAAGAGTTTTAATGCTCATTTACATCAATAATTCCTTAATTGGGGTTTATGAATTTGTACTTTAAAAATACAGTAATATTTGATAACTGGATTTCAATGTAATTGAATTCTTTTGTAATTTTATGTGTTTTGTGCATTAAAAAATATTTTGAGGAGTCCTAGTCACATCCAGGCTGCAAAAGGGCCCTAGGACATATTAAAAAGGTCATGAACTTGTAAGCGATAGAGAACAATAATCTCATTTCTATAATCAATTATTTTTATTGATGACTTTTGTTTTTATAATACATTTCTGAATGCATTCCTCTCCTTTCCAATGAGTTTTCCTTTGAAAAAGAGGTTTAAATTTAAATTAAATTGCTTCTAGGTACAAAAGGGATGTAGCTGCTGTCAGAACCTTCTGAATTTTGTTAAACTAAGGCAAAGCCCCATCTATTCCATGTTTTTGATTGAATCTGAATTCAAATTATTTTGTAGGACAATTCAGGGATTTGTCTTTATTCTTCTATTCTTTCTACTATACTATATTCTTCAAGTCCTTGAACAATTTTGAGTGATAGCTTTATTTCTTTCAGGCTTAAAAATACACATCTCAATTTGTAATGGTGGATGAAATGATTTTTAAGACCTCTTCTAGTTCTAACTAATATAAATCTATATTTTGTCTTTTTGATTTTTCTGATTCATTATTGTTATACGTAGGGTACATGGTGAATTAAAAAAATTTTCAGAATCTTTTATAAATATATACATATTCAATAAGTATATACACAATACATTACCACAGAAAAAAGAAAAACTTGCCTATATTTGATTTCCCACTTTTTTTTGGAGGGGATTTTTTTTCCATTTGTTGGAATTTTTTACTGGTGATGATAAGTCTTTATAAATTGAACTAGGCTGGTTTTCAGAAAGTAGACCACAATCCTTTGCTAGAACCTTCCTGCCATCCATAATTAGGCATTGTAATAAGACTGTTTTTTTTTTTTGCATAATAACAATTCAAAGAAACTTTGTCTCCTATCATTCTTGTTCAGCCTTAACTCAGAAGGATTAGACTATATTTTGCAGAGTAATTTGATCTATACATTTCACATAGTCACAATAAAATGGTAGGATGGGAGGCAATTTGGTGCAATGGAAAAAGCACTGAACTTGGAATCAGGAACCCTGAATTCAAATTCTGTTTCTGCCACTTAGTTACCATATATTCAAGTTTAGAAAAGTCAGTTAGTTTCTCTGAGATTCTGTCTCTTCGTCTGTAAAATAAGGTTTAAGATTGTACAAAGTGTTTTCTGAATTTTCTTCCAGTTTTAAAATTGAAATCTTTATTTGAAGAAAGTTTATTGTTTGCAATCATGTTGCTGACAAAAAAGCATGGAAAGCACTTAGTTCATATTATCCTTTTCACCAAATCCTAGAGGTACTTTAACTAGTAATAATTTCTTTTTTCCAAAATATTCCTACATATAGGCAGAGAGTTGTAATAAAGAGGGGTCCAAATTGGAACCCTTGGGCCACATGGACCCCCAACACTCTCGAGTGCTTAAGAACAAGACTAAAATGTAATTGGGAAATATTTAGCAAAATAAGCAAAAATACAAAAGAACATAGTTAATGTTAGATTATGGTTTTCTAAGTCAATATGCCTCCCAAAGAAATCCTTCCATACGTTAGTAGTCCCCTATGCACTTTTAGTGGCCCTATTTTTGATTAAGTTGATACCACTTTTGTAGTAGATAAAATGTTGGACTTGGACTTGGAAAAACCGTAATTCAGAGCCCAACAATGATATTGGGCACATGATGTGTTATTACACACATGATGTGACTCTAGGTAAGTCACAAATCATGAATTTGATTTGCTTTGGTAAAGATAGTCTCAAAATTTCCCAACAACAAAAATATCACCAGGTCCTTTTACATTCTGTATATTTTAATTATTATTTTTTTTTGTTACAAGATGAGAGGCATTTTTTCATCATCAATCACATGCATATTTATATGTGGCTAGACTTGAGGATTGGACTCAGTGCTATGGATATACATGGTATTGTTTATAATATATAATCTATGTTAGTTGTAATGCCAGTAGATTAATTTAGGATGATGGCATTTGATTCATTAACATTTTACATTTGCCCTTTGTTTTCAAAGAGGACCAATGATTTCATGGGATGATATCTTGACATGCATAAATTGGATTTAAGGGAAGCAGAGTTGCACAAAATTTTCAGACTCACTTTCTCTTCCAGAGTCTTTGAAATCTAGGGGAAAGACAAAAGTCAGGATGACTGGTTATGGTCCTGAATGTACTTCCTGGATGACTGGCATCTTGGAAGTCTGACAAAGTCCTGGGGTTTTCACAATTCCTTCTTTAGCCAGCTTCATGGTTTTGGGGGAAAAATTGATATCTTCTACCTATTCTGTTGGAAGAAGTCTTCACATGCTTCAAATAGACACTGAAGGTTTTGAGATTCATTGGTTCCCCTCAACTTCATATAGCTTATAAGCCAAGATGGCTCCTGGATATCCTGCAGATCCTTCCACTGCTAAGAGATAGTGTAATACATTCATATGTATTAATTCAAAAGATACCCATATCACAAAAAAGATTATTTTGATTTCCTTGGATAAACTAAGAATGATATGGGTTTAGCCGTAAGCTCCTCTAAGTCTTCTGCCTACATTTTCTGACGCAAACTATTTTATAAACAAAAGAATTTTAAAACAAAATATTGAGGTAACTAAAGGATAAGAATGTACTGTATGATCTCTAGTATAATTTCTTAATAAACAAGGAGAAAAATAGAAGAGATTCTGATTATCTCTAATTGTTTAATTACAGGCTAATTGTCACTTCCTGTGACTTACAGAGTTTTGAACTTGGAAAAAATTCTGAACAATATTGCAAAAGAAAGGATGTGTTATACAGGACATTTTGAGTCCTAGGAGAATTACTGTGCTAGTGAATGATTTAGGGCAACTAAGTGTGTCTTTTTTTTTTCTATTCTTTTTTTTTAATTAAAGCAATTATCAAGTCAACAAATAAGTAGCAAGCATTTATTAAGCACCTACTATGTATCAGACTGTTCTACATTGCAAAAAAAAAAAAATCAAACAGAAACTGAACCATTTCCTACTCTGTAGAAGATAGAAATCTAATGGGGGAGACAAAATGCAAACAACAGTGTATAAAACAGTATACACAGTATATATACTGCAGATTTATCCTGAAAGTATTTTGTATGGAGTGCGATTATGTGCAAGGTTCCAAGGCATGTGTTAGAAATAGAAAGAAAAGTAAAAATCAATGAGCTAACATTCTGTGGGATACAGCAAATATAATTGACAGATGAATAAGATATGATTTTAGGAAAGAGAAAACAATTATAGCAAGGGAAATAAGGAAAGGACTCCTGTAAGAGGGGAATACCAATGTTGAGTCTTAAAAGTGAGCAAGGTTTCTGAGATGTAGAGGTGAGCTGAGTATGCATTTCTTCCTAACCTGTTCAGAAATGCAGACATAGATGGTATAAAATAGAGTTCAGGAAACAATAAGTAAATTGTCAAGTACTAGAAAAAGATAAATGTATTGAAGGCTGAAGAAAGACTGTGAAAGGCTTGAAATATCACATAGAAAGATACTTTGTTTCGAAGGAAATAGGAAGCCATTAAAGATTCCTGAGCAGAGGAATGAAATGTCTTTTGGAAAGGTGATTTTCGCAGTTGTCTGGAAGATGGATAGAAGAAGGGAGAGGTTGAAAGCAAAACTACAATGTACATCTGGTTGTAAAAGATGTCTTATTCTACTTATTTGGTACTTTATTAATTATTATAAAATTTAAACGTTTTCCTTATCAATAATTATCTGCGATTGATTAGCTCAGAACCTTTTTTTAAAAATATAGAATGGATACAAAGTATTTTTGAAAGTAACTTTTCTATTTCAATTTGACTGTTACTTATACATGTTGGATTTTCCTTCCTTTCCTTCACTCTTTGAGAATATATTCTGTTTTAAACTTCTTTTGCTATATATATCTAGTTAGGTAAGATCTTTGCCAGGAATCTTAGACTGAATTTGTATTGTTTATTATTTTATATAAGTCAAGATTGATGTAGCTAGTAGTAATACTGTGCAAGTATTGTAATGATTTTCTGCTTTGATGATTTCATAATGAAAATGGCGTAATGGATAATAAGTCAGATGAGTAAACCAGAGTCCTAAGAGAACTATACTATCCTTTTTGTTTGTTTTAAAAGGGATCTTAACAAATTGAATAGAAAATAAATTTCTTATATGTTTAACTTTCAAAAAGAAAGAAAGAAAAGAGCTTTTAAGAACCGACTTCCAGATGAAGTTGTTCTACAGGATAATTGTTTTTTTTTTTGGATCATAAAAAGTCATTGAATTGGAGGTAATTAAACAGAACAAAAGACAAAAAAAAATGACACACCAGAGAACAGAATCATGCAGAGTATAAGCAGTAACTTTCTAGACAATGGCATCAAAAAAATCAAGGATCTATTAAGGGAATTTAAGTCAGACAATAAGGCATGGGGCACTGGGTAGGAAATGTATATTGGGTTTTAATTGCTATTTTGCTCCAGGTTATGCCATGGTGTTTCAATTAGATCTCCAGTGTAAAGATTCCCCTTCTTCTTGTTTTTGATCACCTTAATAGAAGGAAGTCAGAGCTCTGGGAGGCAAGAGATAGTGGATGTCATAAATTTTCAATTCCTTATTTTGTGTATGTGTGTGTCTGTATGTGTGTGTGTGTGTGTGTGTGTGTGTGTGTGTGTGAGTGTGTCTGTGTAAAATTTTTCAGGTCTTATAGCAGCTGAGAATAAAGTGGAGAAATTACTTGAACCATCTTTTTTTATTCAGTTCCATTCAAACAATTTGTAGGTCTCACTCTGTCTCTCTCCCATTATTTCTGTCTCTCTATCTCTGCCTTTGTTTCAGTTTCTCTCTTTCTTGACCGCTTTATCTTTTTTTTTTTTTTAAACTGTAAAGTACTGGGTATCACAGTATTTAGAGTGCTAGACCTAGGTCAAGAAGATGAATTTAAACATGACCTTAGATTTAGTAGCTGTATAACACTGGGCAAATCACTTAGCTGCTGTCTCAGTTTCCTCATCTATGAAATGGAGATTATAATGGCACTTACCTTACAAGGTTGTTGTGAGGATAAAATAAAATAATATTTGTATTGTGTTTTGCAAATCTTAAAGTGCTATACATAAATTCAAATTATTATTATTATTAGAATGAGTTGATTTAATCATTTCAATCTTTAAGAAGGAAAAGTCAAGTGGAAGAGTGACATAAATTACTAGAAGAATTTATGCTGCAAACTCTACTACTGATAAATTCAATTCAGTGAATAGTTATTGAATATTTCTTATGTGCTAAGTACTGGGTGAGTTAAAAAACTGAGATAAGATTTGGTTCCAGTAATCATGGAGTTTAATATAGGAATGGGAAATACCTAAGAGAAGAACAAATTGCTATCACAGATCTGAGGTAAAGGATATTCTCAACTGGAGTTCAGGAAGAACAGGGAAAACTTCTTATAGAAGCATGCATTTGAGGTAGATTTTAAAAGTTCCAGTGGGGACTGGAGATGATTTCTGACATAGAAGATAGAATACAGAAAGGCATGGAGGTAGGTACAATGTGTCAATAGATAGGTAATCTAGTTTGGATGGAACATAGCTTTTACATATATATATATATATATATATAGAGAGAGAGAGAGAGAGAGAGAGAGAGAGAGAGAGAGAAAGTAGTATAAAATAATGCAAGAAATGTCAAGTGAGATTGTAGTGCACTTTGCATGTCTACTATTTAAAAAGTTTGTATGTTATATCATAGGATATAGGGAAATATTAACATGCTTGAGAATTGTGACATTACCAAATCTATGCACAAATGAGAGAAAAGAAAAAGAGCAACAGGGAAGAGAATGAAGGCAGAAGACTTGTTAGGAGATTACTGCAATGATTCTGGTAGGCAATAAAGAAGCTCTTGAATGGGATTGTGGAATCAGGAATAGAGGGAAAGGAATTCATAGATCTAGAGATAAGGGAACTGAGAAATCATCTAATCTAATTCTTTTTACAGTTGAAGAAACCAAGGCACAGAAAGGTTAAATATTATCAAATTTCTTGATGCCATGCAAAAAAAAAGCATAAAAATATTGGTTCAATAATAATTTTCTTTCAACTAGAAAAATCTCATTGCTCAGAATCTGTATCTTATCCATCTTGTTTCACACTCAGTACCAAGAACATAGTAAGTGCTTAATAAGTTCCTATTGAATTTCCAGTTAATGAGGCATAGTGGCTCCAAAACATTAATTGTATCACTGATAAAGTCACTTTTTAAGCCTCAGTTTATCTGTAAAGGCAGAATAACAATACTCATCCCTAATGTTGGGAAACAGTTTATAAATCATAATAAATCTGAATTGGATGACCTCTTTGTATGAATTGTAATCTTTTCCTATTTATAGAACTTTTCAAATATCATGTTATAACAATTTAAATGAGAAGACTTAAAAAGACAAAAAAAGAATTTATAAATAAAAAGAATTTATGCTATAACTAAATCATTTAAAATGCACCCAAGTTCATATTATAGAATACTATTAAATTACAGTTAAGCATTTTCCAAAAATGTACTGCCTTGATTTCTGTGTCTTATGGTATGATTTATATGACAGCTTAAATCTGTCCCAAATATGTTGGACTTTCTCCAGGGCAGTTCTTGTCCAAGACCATATCTTCACTATGACAAGACAACTTGCTGAAAAGTCCAAGTCAAAATAATCAAGCAACTGGATTCCAACTGGTTTGTCTAGCTTTCCTTCTCCTCTATATTAGGGAAATTTTGCTGTAATTCCTGGTTATTTGGTTAATTCCTGGTTAATGTTTTGTAATGCATTTCACAACAAATGAAGAATTATTTACTACCTATATGACTTGGGCAAATAACTTAAGCCCTCTCGGTCTCAATTTCTTTATCTGTAAAATGAGCTAGATGATCTCTCCCAGTTCTACATTATGTGGACCTAAGTCCCCTAATAGAATTATCAGTGTGCCCTAGGCCCATGGGATGTAGCACAACAGATTATGGGATTTTTTTTCTAGAGTACTCAGCCTTATATTTAGTACCTTAGGCATGATGGATGCTTGGGTACCTTAGGAACCATGAAGATGAGTTACAATTAAATGGAAAATCAGGGGTATCTGTGGTTTTAGTATAAAAACAAACAAAACATAAAACTATGTAAAAATTAATATTCCTGCAACCACACAGACCAGAATGATTTGTATGTAAGCAGGTATCAAAAATCAGTTTTACAGCATTGTTTACTATATAATATTTCTGTGGGAATCTTTCATTTTCACATTTTTTCTGGAACTTCTTAAAAATAGTAAATCTATCTTAGTGCTATATTTTTTTTTAAAAAAAATTGAACTTGGCAGTTTTGGGGAATTTCAGATGAAAAGTTCTTTTTAATAATGAAGTTCAACACTTACTCAACTTTAAGGCTTAGAATGCTTCTGGGGTCATGTGCCAATTTAAGTGACTTGCCTAGGATCACATAGCCAACATACTGAGTCTCATATTGTCTTATGGCAATTTACCCTTCCACATATAAAATCACATAAGTAATTCAGGAAAACCCAAAGAACATAGATCTTGAGGAAAACTCTATAGATTTTAAGGGAAATGATTTGTTAAATAAGATCACAAATCCTAATTGATACAGAAAATAAGAGTAAAACCATAGATTCTCTGAATACTGACACATTAGAGGGACTTTTCTAATAGAGACATCAGGGAAGCAGACTTTATTTAAAAGTTGGAAGGACTTTTAGCACTCACTATTTAGTTCAAAAACACTTTACAGGAGAAAACTGAGACTTAGAAAGATCAAGAAAATGGACAGTTTCCTTGGGAAAGTGACATCTTTGGGAATCAGGTGATCAAGTCTCTCATTTCAGGTTTTGTTCAACAACCACACACCACATTAAAGTGTCTCAGTCCATTCCATTACTCCTTGAGAGCATAAGCTTGTGTATACATTTTGATGTCTACTGGGGTCTATTCTTTCTAACTTCCAGTATGTTTTAGCAATACTTGTTTGTACCAATGTATTTTTTAGCTGAGAATTTCCAGACATTGCAATGTAATAATAATTAGCCGCAGCCATTCTGGTTGAATTTGCTGAATTGCTTTTCATTTTGAACCAATATAATGATCAATGTTTCTTTTCTTCTTTAATTATTTTATAGGTCCTTGGCCTCTTTCGAATAATCAAGGCTAAAAGTGTAATAACTAACATTCATATAAGTAGCAGAGTGCTTTGGAATATTATTTCATTTGATCTTCACAATAGCTCTGTAAGCTAGATCTCCATTTTGTAGATGAGGAAATTGAGACTGAAAGAGGTTAAGAGATTTACACAGAATCATACAACAACACTGTGTTTGAGGCTGGATTGGAACTCAGACTTCTTATCCAGAACCCAATCCACAATATTATCTAGCTTGCCTCTTCAATGGTAAAAAAAGGGACCTGAGAGTTTTTTCCTTCTATTCCATTTAAAGGCACTTTTTTCCAAGAAAGCCCACAAAAATTGGTCCCAGATCCTGCCCGGTGGATGATTTACAAAAAAATCTTGAATATTAGTCTTTTTTCAGGGTCTCTTTTTATTACGGTATATTGAAAAGAGCTCTGGTCTAGGTGTTAGAAGATGAGACTTTGAAGAGTTGGCCATGGGCTAGTAACTTTAACTGCTCAGTTTTAGGAAGTACTGATGAAAATACCACTTATTCAAAGTGTGGTAATGTGGAATTCTTTGGTACATTCAAAGTAACAACAACCACAATAACAACAACAGCAACACAAAACAATCAACAAAACCCTGAAATTATTTTTTTTTATTACTGGAATTCTTTATAATTTGACAAGCATTTATTTGAGACTGATAAATACAATGTATTCTGCTAAATTCTATGGATGCGACAATCTGCACCACACACACACACACACACACACACACACACACACACACACACATACAGTATCTGACATAAAATAGCTTTCAGGGAAAAACATTGGTTTTGGAGTCATAGAAACAGAATTCTGCCTCTGAAACCTGTTAGCTGAGAGACCATGGGTAAAAACCTTCATGTTTCAGATTCTCGATTTCTTAATCTGTAAAATAAGGTAGTTGATCTATACGATTTCTAAGGTCATTCAGCTTTAAACCTATGATCTTTTATGACCTCTTGCTCACATTCTACAATTGGGTTATAAAACTTACCATAAATCACAGAGGAAGCATTCATTTGAAATCCCCTCAGTCCTTGTAAGTATCTACTGGGTTAAAAATGTTTGTTTAGATCAAAACGCGGAGTCACTCCCAGGTACACTTAAGAAAAGTGTGTTTATGTTAGTTGACCAGGAGAGAAAAGTGTATTTGTAAATTGGCAACACAGTGGATAGAGCACTGGCTCTGGAATTAGGAGGAGCTGAGTAAAAGTCTTGCCTCAGACACTTATTGGCTGTGTGACTCTGGACAAGTGACTTACTCCTGTCTGCCTCATTTCCTTATCTATCAAATGATCTGGGGAAGAAAATGGTGAACCACTCCTATATCTCTGCCAAGAAAACCCTAAAAGGATCTCACAAAAAGTTCCATCAGTTAAGCTCATATTTGTGTTGAGGATGTCCATAGACATAAAACCACTTTTTTTCCCCACCAGCCTTACAGAAGGGAAAGGGCACACACTAATATTTAGAACATCTATCCATAAAATCCTGAATTTTGTTACTTTTGCTGTGCATGATTTCATTAGGGTAGGGAACTCCCAATGTGGAAACCTCTTCTGCCAATGCAGATTGGCAATTCAGTTGTAATCTATAGTTTTAGATAGGGCCTGGAGGCACAGAGAGATTATGGTCAGCTACACAGTTTATGTCAGAGATAGATCTTGAACCCTGATCTTCCTGATTACAAGGGCTTTCTGCTCTGCTGGCTTTCTAACCCAGTAGACACACAAGCTTCCTGAGAAGAAATCCTGTTTTTGTTTTCATATTTTCCATGCATAGCATGGTCCCTAGAACATAGTAGGTAATTAGTAAATACTTTTTTGGTTACTTAATTTACTCAAAAAAGCAAATGCATGAATTTATCATAGTACATCATGGTCAAGCTAAGTTCAATAATTCACTTATTTTGAAGCAAATGTTAAAAAAATTCAGATATCATGAAACCATCCTTGAAAATGGAAAAGGGGTTCATGTGCTTTAGTACTCATCTTAGCCATGAAATTAAGCACTGATTCTCAAGTCTGGTTGTTTTTATTAAAAAACGTAAAGATGTGTTCCGTTTGTTATTTCTCCGCTTCTTATACATTCACTGGCTTCTCCTTGCCCAATTCTAATTTTCAAAGAGTTATTTTTGTCTTTGAGACTCTTCTCCTTTTCTAGTTAACTTTTTTTTTTTAAAATAATAATCTTCTTGGGTTTTCTGGATGGTCTTTATTTATTTATTTATTTGTTTATTTGTTTATTTATTTATTTATTTATTTTTGCTTTTCTCAATATTTCTCATTTGATTTAAAAAATCTTTTTTGAGTTTTTCTATAAATTCTTCCTGTGCTGGAAGCCATTTATCATTACTTTTTGGGGTAGAAATAGCTTTTTTTTTGTTACTTCAGTTTGTTGGTATTGAACTATGGTCTGGATTGTCTAGAATTTATACATCATAGGACCAGAATCTTGAAAAGCAGCACCTAGATGGTTTACCCCGATTTGGCACATTCATCCAGGATATGAATTTTAGTTAATATATAATATTATAATTTATAAATTATGCTCCTTTGATTTTTGGGATAATTTCTATGTGACTTCCAGGTATCCCTTTGCTATCTTATTTTCTCCTAAATTTTATATACTGGTTAGGAAAACAGAACAAAATACAATTTAACACACAAGATATAAGTTGAGCATAATCAAAATACCAGTAAACCTCACACTATTCACTGTTTTTCTCTTGCCCTTCCAATATGACCAGCCAAACTTTTTCTCTAATGATATGATTTTTTTTTAGATTCTTTTAAAAACAGTTCCTCTTATGCCCAAAGGGCTGTCAAACTGTGCATACCTTTTGATTCAGCAGTGTTTCTACTGGGCTTATATCCTAAAGAGATCATAAAGGAGGGAAAGGGACCCATATGTGCAAACATGTTTGTGTCAGCCCTTTTTGTAGTGGCAAGGAATTGGAAACTGAGTGGATGCCCATCAGTTGGAGAATGTCTGAATAAGTGATGGGATATGAATGTTATGGAATATTATTGTTTTATAAAAGATCAGCAGGATGATTTTGGAGAGGCCTGGAGAACTGATGCTGAGTGAAGTGAGCAGAACCAGGAGATCATTGTACATGGCAACAAGAAGATTATATGATGATCAATTCTGATGGACATGGCTCTTTTAACAATGAATTGATTTAGGTCAGTTCCAATGATCTTGTGATGAAGAGAGCCAAGTGTATCCAAAGAGAGGACTATAGGAACTGAGTATGGATCACAACATAGCATTTTTCCTCTTTTTGTTATTGTTTGCTTGCATTTTGTTTTCTTTCTCATTTTTTCCCTTTTTGATCTGATTTTTCTTGTTCAGCATGATATTTGTGGAAATATGGATAGAAAAATTGTTTAACATATATTGGATCACTTGCTATCTTTGGGAAGCATAGAGGGAAGGGAGAGAAAAAAATTTAGAACACAAAATTTTATAAGGGTGAATGCTGAAAATTATCCACATATATATTTTGAAAATAAAAAGCTTTAATTAAAAATAGTTCTTATTTATTATGTGTTATCAACTTTTCATGCCCACCATGAACCTTTCCTTTTCCCTCTGTGCAACACTAATTTAATCCTCTGTAGATTGTTAGATTCAATAAATCATATATCAATGCTAGTAAATTTTTATTATTAAAAGATAGGCTTTTATTTCTAGGACAAATTTGGAGTTATTCAATCATTTAAACACTAAATATTTTCTAAGCACTACTTGTGCCAGGCATTGTTCTAAGTGCACAACTGGAGAATTTCTGCTTTCTTCTTCTGGTTTAAGATTAGATTCAACTCATTCTTCATTTGCAAAATTGGTTCAGTTTATATGTATATGTAAATGATGGATGAAATCTATAAGTTGTTTAATTATAATGATAGCCTGCATGGTAGATAGTCTTTATTTTCTTGCTTTTATTTGATAGAACATTTTTGTTTGGATGATGATGGATTTTAAACAGAAAGTTCTCTAACATCCTTCTTCAACTTGGATTCAATGCTGGAACTCTCTATGATAGTGAAACAAAACTTTGCCTTTTCTTCATATTAATGATCAGAGAGTCATCAGACAAGATTTCAGACAAGAAATCTTGAATAACTTTTTGTATAGAAAGGAGATTTTATTTTATGGCAGCATTTTGATTTTTCTCATTAAATGCTTTAAAACTAATCAATAAACGATAAATATAATGGGACTCTGTGTATTCAGCATCTTTCAGTCAGTTATAGGATAGTAAAGATGTAGCAAACTATAGAATATCTCCTGAGAAAATATGCCTGTTTCTCACTGGTACTATCATAAAGGATGCCTGCAGATTATAAGTATCAAGATGAGTCTTAATTGAGTCAATTACTCAATCACCCTCACCCTACTTCATGAACAAGATGCTTTATGCCTTAATACTTTTATCAGGTGAGAAAAATTCTATTAGATCAATTAGTTTAAAAGCATTAAGCTGGGTACCAAAAATTGTTAATCAATTTGGAAGGAATAAAAACCATTGGATGAAATGAAATGATGATATGAGGAAGCATATTGGGACTTACTAAAGAAACTTAGTCATATACTTTGGAAGCTGGAAAAAAAATAATAAGCCTGCAGAACAGTATTATAATATTTGGCTAGCCCAGTTGGTGGAAGAAGTTCTAGTCAAGCCTTAGGGAAGGACTTATTTGTAGATTGAGTAGTGAGTTTTTTTGTCTCCATCCTTTCCCTTGATCAGAAGATGAGCTTGTGAATTTTAAAAAGCAGCAAGATTTTGGGCTTCCATTGGGTACTCTAACAGCATCCCTAGAACAGTAGTGGACTTACATCAATGTTTATGTCAGGAGCTGAGGACAAACCAGATACAAAGAGCAACGATTACTTAAGGACTCCAGAAGAATCTATGAGAAAGCTAGAGGAACTTCATATGAACCAAGAGGAACTTTAAATGAAGGAGAGAAAAAAAAACATTTCTAGCAGCTAGGGGCTTCAATTATACTTCTGCCACATATGCTCTCTAAGTATGAGCCAATTTACCATAGGATGCTATATGTATGGATGGAAAAATGTACCCATGATTTTAGAAGTAGAGATGTTTAGAGTTGGCCTGGTGGTGTTTATAGAAATTATTCCTACTTTAATAAATAATCCTAACTAAAAGCTAATTGTGTCTGTCTGGCCAATTGATGTCAACTAATAATTCATGAGGGAGTGGAGGCTTGAGCTCTAACCCTAGAAAATCAACCCTAACCATTCAGAGTTAATGCTTGAAATCTAGGAGGACAGTTGTGCTCTGCCAGTCTGAATGTAAGTTGAGTGAGTTAGGAGGATAGTTCCAGAGTTTATGCTATACACAATTATTTGTGCTGAAACCTGGCACTCACTCAGCTATCTGCTCATTACTCAGAGGACTGATTTTTTTTTTTCTATAATTTGGTTTACTCTTAGTCACAATGTCATATGAGTTTGTTATTTTAGGCTTGCAGTCTTTTAGTTCAGGAGTTTAAGCTCCCCTCCTTATGCACAAAATTCTTATCCCCTTAATGATACAAGATGTTTTTTATACCCTGTTTCTTTAAATGCATTTTAAGTTGTTATAATTTAACTGTTTATTCATTGTTACTTAGAAATGCAGATCGGAAAGTGCTATGATTTTTCTTAGTTAAACTGATCAACTCTTGATTCTCTGTTAGTTACAACTGACTCGATACCATCTATCTAACCTAGGAGAAAAAAAAAATACAGAATCACAGCTTCTCAGAGTTGGACAGATTTCTGATGTTGCTAGATTCTCCCTGTATCTGAACAAGAAAGAATCTTTAGTACAATATCTCCTTCTTTAACTGGACATTCAGCCTTTTTCCACAGTGGTGGAAAACACCATCATTGGAGGCAGTCTGTTCCATTTTTGGATAATTCAGAATGCTGAGAATTTTTTTTTTACCCTTATGTGAAGTCTAATTCTGCCTCTGCCACTTTCATACATTGTTCTTAGTTCTGCCTTCTGGGACCAAACAGAATAAAACTAACCCCTTTGCCTTAAGATCCCTTCAAATACTTGTTCTATCTAAGCCAGGCTAAACATTTCCAATTTTTTCAACCAATATTCAAATGATGTGATATTCAGTTCCATCACTATTCCTAATCCTCTGTAAGATCCACAAGAATTGTCATTTTTTATCTTTGTCTTCCTAGTGCAAAACACAAAGATTTCTAAATGATTAATAAATAATGACTATATTGAAGCTGAAAATTAGAATTGATTCCTTACACAATGTGCCTTTACCTACTTGATCACACACAGTCTAGAGTACCAATGCTCTTCCCTCTAGTCCATATCCATTCTAGGCACTTGTCTTGATAACAGACCATCTAGCATTGTCTACATCATCTTAATAGTTCTTACTCATCTCTTGATGACTTTTTTTATGTGGTAAATGATTACAAATAATTAATATTTCTGGCGAAAATATTTTCCAGAGAAACAGGAAGACACATTGCGTTGATTGACTTGACTCAAAAGCATGGTGAGAGCATTTGTCAGAATCATTCTTTGTAGTGTCACAGACTGAGAAAGCTGACATCCCTGGAACCTTTGAGACTCTCGGTTCACTATAGATGATTGAAGCTTCTTAGTTTCAGGTACTTCATGTTATATATGTTGATTTTGGGAAAAATCAGTAATGGGAAATATCCCAAAAGGCAATAAGGCTTATTGGAACACCCTGTATCTATGTGCATTTGAAAATTTGAGTTTAAAAGTCAGTTGAAAATAACCCTATGAAGTAGATGCTATATGTACGATTAGTTTTGTTTTTCAGATGAGAAAACTTTTTTACGGAGAGGTTAAGTGACTTGTCCATGGTCACATAACTGACAAAGGGAGGATTTAAATCCAGGTCTTTCTAACTCCAAGTCTAGCACTCTATCTGTTATGTACTAGTATTATCTACTATGTACTAGTGCATAGTAGTACTATCTACTCTGCTGTTACTTCTCAAGGTAAAGACAAAATAACCATGGTTCACTGGCTCAAGAATAGCAGTTGGGAACTTTTGTGTTCCTTTCCTCATGGCTATACTTCTGAAAGGGAGACATTGGCCATTCTTATTTAGAGGGCTCTGTGATTTCTGTTGCAGTCCCTAAAAAGGAAAAGATATCAAACTAGTAGGCTTATAAGACTAGAGAACTAACTTGACTGGGATCTTGTGAGGTCAAATTTCTATTTTCTTAATGATGGTTCCCAGAAGAACATGTTTCAGTGCATGATTTATTTTTTAAAAATCCAGTTCCTCAAAATGTTTCCAACTACTAATCACTATAGAGATTTTATGGCCTTGATAGGCAACTAGGTTATTAGTTTCTTTGATGATTTTAGGCCCTGGATTTAATTTACTTGATTTCTTATTCCCCACAGTTTCTTATATTCCTGCATACTTAGTGATTTTTGGATCTGTTTTTCTACACTAAAGTTTTTCCATGTGCGACTCATATGGGCTGTTTTGTCAGTTGGATCTATTGGCATTGAGTTATATCATTTGACTTTCATCTCCTATCTATCAGATTGTTGCTCTGACTTTTGTTAATCATTTTCCTTAAAAATTTCTTATTGTAATAAACTTGAGAACTAGGTAATCAGCGCAGGAGGCAGCCTAGAGTAATGGAAAGAATGCTGCATTTATAGGGAGATCTCATTTTGAATCCTGCCTCTAACATTTGTTAGCTGAACTCAATTTGAACCTCAGATTCCTCATTTGGAAAATGGGAATAATAATGCCTGTAGTATGTACTATACAGGTTTGTTGTTAGGATCAGTGGGCAAAAATCATGGAAAGAGTTTTCTAAATTTTAGAGTTCTGTAAAGTGTCGGTTATTATTACTATTACCATTATCTTTTACTGTTTGGACATTAGAAAATAAGGGTACAGTAGTCTCATTTAGAGCACTAATATAAATTATTCTGTTGCCAAGAACAGAGGATTCATTATATGATATGATGTCCTTATCCAATATACAAAGTGTCCCAGTCACTATGAATTTCCATTAGGTATAACTTGTCTTTCATTCATTCATACATACAAACATACATACATCCACATCCACTATATATATATATATATATATATATATATATATATATATATATATATATATATATATATACACACACACACACACACACACACACACCACACACACACACACACACACACACATACACACACACACACATTTAAGTATGTAACTTTCAAAGCTGTTTTCTTTGTTTACGATTCTTTATAACCTTTCTTCTGTTCTCATCTGGGCATTAAAAAATGTCTAATAATTTTTTTTCTTTTTTTGGTGTCTCTATATTCATTATCCCTTCTTTTTGCCAAATTAAAAAAACAAAAAAATAAAAACAAAACCATTGTAAAAATATGCATAGTCAAACAAGACAAATTCCTAAATTAACAGTTTCTGAAAATATTCTGAAAATAATATTCTGCATCTTGGATCCATCACTTCTCTCTTAGGTATTGGGTAATATGCTTCATTACCACATCTCTAGAATAATGTACAGTCATTACATTGATTAGAATTCTTAAATCTTTCAAAATTATTTTTCTCTACAATGTATTGCTATTTTAGAAATTATTTCCTGGTTCTGCTCACTTCATTCTATATTGGTTCATTCAACTTTTTTCCAGGCTTCTCTGAAGCCATTCCTTTGATCATTTCTTGTAGCACAGAAATATTACATTACTTTCAACTAACATGATTTGTTTAGTCATTCCCCAGTTGATAGGTCCATCAACCTTGAAGATCTTGAAGAGCTATTTGTAAAAACTGCTCAGACACTGAGAAGATTTGGTTCACTGAGGAGAAATATGGCATAAATTGACAACAGAGACTCTCCTTCGATGGAATCCAGCAGTGCATCTGCAACAGATGCTGGGGACCCTCCCATTGGCCAGCATTAAGGAATGTTCTTAGTTATTTTTCCAGTAGAAAGGAGTCTCCTAAAGCTTTCATTAACAACTGTAACAAAACACCTCTTGCCATTGATCTCTCCAGGCAGTTACCTTTCCTGGAGAGTTGCCTGGCTCCTGTCTTTGTGAGAAATGACTATTTGTATGTGACTCACACTGTTAGACTGTATTTAAAAAAAGAATTTGCTTTCCCATTATTTTTTCCAACTGTCTTCATATAATTCATGCCAAAACATTCATCTTTAAAATTATGGTGATATAAATTCCTGTTTTCTTGCAAGAATGACTACACAACATGTCTATTTTCATATGATTCTGCATCTTCCCTTCTCCTTAGCTCCAAGAGTTAAAAATACACCACTTTCACAACATGATAATTAAAAAAATATTAAAAATCAGGTGGCTTCAATAAAGGTAAATTGGTTTGATATTGAACATGCCTGACAGTTTGGATGTTTGCATCAATTGTCTTAAACTATTTTTGCATTTACCAACTTCAGTCTATAAGGGAGGAGTGCCCCAGAAGGAAGATGAGGGGTCTACTTTTGAAGAATTAGCTATGGTCAACAAATTTTCAAATTGGAACAAATTAGTAATCATCTAATCCACTCCATTTCTTTTATAGATTAGGAAACTGAGGTTCAGAGAACTTAACTATAGTTAGTAAAAAATAATTTGAATCTGCAGCCAATATCTGTGCACAACCAGAATATCCTCTTTCTTTTGTACTCCATGGCACAGTTTGAGATGAAAGAATTAAATGAGATTATTCAGCTTGGGGCTACTCCAAAAGATAATCAGTATTTGCTTGATGGCTTGAGTTAATTTTTAACTTTTTTGGGAAGAGGGAGGATGATAGAAAAGCGGACAGTGATCTATCCAGTACCAGAGAGTTTGGGTAATCTTCCTAGAATTGTTAGGACATCCTTGGGCTTGTTAGTTTTATGACTCATAGAATTTTAGAATGGTTAACAATCACCTTGATGTAAAGGAAAAGTTCCTAATAGTTATAGCTGTTCAGAAGTGGAAAGGGCTTCTTGAGAAAAGTATTGGATTTTCCCTTCACTGGAGGTCTATGAGTAGAAAATGGAAGATACTTTCAGAAATATCATATGGGGGATTCTTGGTCAATAATAGATTAGGTAAGTAGTTTGTGAGGTGATTTAGAACTGAGATTCTAATGGTCCCATAAGGATCCAAATCTTTCAGTGATTTACAGAGAGAAGGGAGAACTAGATAATTCTATTCACTAAATCTAAGAGATGGAAGGGAAGTTACAGATCATTGAATACATCTCCTTCTTTAGATATATGAGATTATAAGTGATGTCTGCAGATTCATTTGCCAGTTCTCTCTCCATTGTACTATGCTTCCTCTCATATGTTATTTAAGAAAACAAAGAAAATGGAAGTGAAGTGCAGAGGAAAGAACATGGGTTCTGAAATCAGAGGGCCTTAAGTGGAGCTCTGGCTTTGTCTCTTATAACCTGTGGGAACATTAAGAAAATTAGTTCTCCCCCTGTGGTTCCTCAAATTAGGATCCTATATTTGATGACTTCTAAGATCTGTTCTAGTTCTAACTTTATGATTCTATGCAAGTGGAAGTAAGTAGAGCAATGATATTTTCTTAAGAGCTTCTTTTGGGATATTTTTGCTGTTTTTTGTCATTGAATATGATCTCAGAGGATAGAATATAAAGGAAATTTAGAACAGAATATATTCATGTGAAGTGAGGAGAGGATACATTTCTTCTAAGGAAGAGGAAACCATAAGAGCCAAGATGTGAGAGCAGTGGGCATAAAGAAGCACATTATTAGGCTGCTTCACTAGAAATAAACCTCCCACAAATGGGGTAGAAAATGATTCTCTCTCTAGAGTCACACCCAATAAGCACAAAGTTACTTTCTCAAGACTTAAGTTCTATCTGCTTGTAAGGAAATGAATCAAGTCAGCCACAACTGTATTATTGGTCCCCAAGAGATATAACTGAAGGAATATTATTGTTACTGAAATTATCAGAGGACTAGGGATGAAGAGGATCAGGTTTGTTTGTTTGTTTGTTTATTTACTTATACATACAGATTCTATTTTACATATTGGGAAACTGAGAACCAGCAATAGCTTAACTAAGATCCTAAGTAGATAATCAGGATTTGGACTCAGGCTCCCATCTTCCAAATCCAGTGCCCTTTCCAGTTTATTGTAGTGTTCTCCTTGAAAGTGGTAATGGGATAACTATCTGTGATTTTCAAGTTAAACTGTTCATTAATTTATCAACTGGATCAGCCGATTAGCAATTATTTTTGGAGCATTTTTTATGTGCAATACATTATAGTAAAGATAACGTTGATACAAAGAAGTCTTGTGCAAACATCCATCCCATTATGTAACTTACCGTCTTTTAACTAAAGAATAGACAATTAACATATGAAAAGATAAATAAGGATACAAAATAATGACACAAAGACTAGCAGAAGACTTGTTCTTTGGTACATAAGCAATGTAGATAATAACTTCCAGAGGAGTCCAGAAGAGGGAGAAATCATTGTGAGTGGAAGAGGGGGAGGAAGGAAAACTTGAACTCAAGATTTAGGTAGGTGGAAGTCATTCTAAGCATAAACAAAGACATTAAGAGAAGAGAAAAAAGATGGCATCATTTAGGAGCAATGAATAACCAGTCTGGCTTAAGTAAAAAGTTCCACTATGGATGTATTGGACAATCATATTGGAAGGTATGTTAGGGTCTGATGGTGGAAGGCTTTGAATGCCAGGGTAGAAGGTTAGACTCTATCCATTAGGCACTGGGGAATTTCTGAAGTTTTTTTGATCAGGTAAGTGATGTGTTAAAAGCAATATTTTAGGAAGGCTAATTAGGAGACTAGATTGCATTGGAAAGGAGACAGGTGGAGGACCACTGTAGTAATCCAGGTATAAGGCAGTGGCAGTGAGATTGGAAAGGAAGAAATGGATTAAAAATATTTTACAATAATAATTAAAAGAATTGGATGACTTAAGCTTGTATGAATAAACTGCCATTTTCTAGACCCTATATGGTTAGCAAGACTCTTCTTCCTTAATCAGTTTAGCTAGTCTGATTCTGCTGTTCCCTATTCTCAGGCATATAGATATTGGGAGGCCTCTCCATTGCCCTTTGCATTCCCATCTTCAGTTCTTCAATGACTGGAGTGTTCTTTGGTTCACAGCTTTAAAACATCACAGAAAAAACACTGATATAAAAAAAAAACACTAAGATTTCATTTGTGGGAGAAGCTTATTCATATTGCCCAATGGGTATATGATTTCACTGTTTTGGTTCTTTTCCTCTCATATTACAGATCCAGACCTAGCTACTATAGGGTTCTTATATCTATCTTTCCCTACGTTCATCACAGGAGTTCATATACTATAACGGAGCTTATTCTCAATTTCTTTAGAAATTGTGAGAGCACCAGTGGAACACACTGGCTATCCACAGATCTTTCCTCATCCTTGTCAATCAACTACCATATTCTCTCTCTGTCCTATATTTCCCTAAACACATATTTTTCTTATTTTTTTTTCTTTCAGATTCCTTATTGGTCATGTCTTGTAGCCTACCCTCCACCAAGCATATAAAAAGAACTTTGTGGTTAGATATTCAGAATAGTCTAAAAATGGATTCAACTTGTAGTATAGTCAAATATTTGCCATAAAATAATAAAACAAAAATTCCATGAGAGACAGGAGAACAGTGAGTGAGTGAGAGAAAGACAGAGACACAGAGAGACAGACAGACACAGAGAGACACACAGAGAGAGACTGAGACAGAGACAGAGACACAGAAACAGACACAAAGACAAAGAGAGACAGACAGAAGGAGGGGGGAAGGAGAGAGAGGAAGAAGAAAGAGAGGGACAAATAGAGACAGAGACAAAGTGATTGAAAGACAGAGACAAGACAGAGAGAGAGAGAGAGAGAGAGAGAGAGAGAGAGAGAGAAGAGAGAGAGAGAGAAGAGAGAGAGAGAGAGAGAGAGAGAGAGAGAGAGAGAGAAGAGAAAGAGAGAAGAGAGAGAGAGAGGAGAGAGAGAGAGAGAGAAAAGGGGGGAGGAAGGAAAGAAAGAAGAAAGGAAGGAAAGAAGGAAGAAAGGAAGGAAAGAAGGCAGGAAGGACAGAGAGACAGACAGACAAACAAAGACAGAGAAAGACAAAAAGCTAAACAGAGATAGAGTCAAAGAGACAGAGAGAGACAGAGACAGAGAGAAACAGAGAGACAGAAGCACTCAGGCATTATACAGTACCTGATAGAATGATGATAGACTTAGATTAGGAAGACTTGGGTTCAAACAATGTCTCTGATACTTGATAGCTTTGTGTCTATGAGGTCACTTCGGCTCTCTGATTTTCAGTTTCATAATCTCTAAAATGGAGATAATCATTTTTCTTGCCTACATCATAGCTGTGACCTCTTCTGAGGCTCAAATGAAGTAATACATGTAAAATGTTTTGCAAACCTTAATGCCCTTATAGAAATGTCAGCTATTGTTACAGTCATTACCCTCTGGCAACTAGGATCTATGACAACACCCATTTGGATATAAAGGATGTGAAGACAATTATATAAACTTTGAACGAGTCCCTAAATTTAGTAAGACATTGTTATAACAGTAACAATATAAACAATAATAGCAAACATATGAAAAATGGAAAAGATTTGTCAAGATATTTCTAGAGCAAATTTTTTTCTCCATCAATGACAGAGAAGGCAGCACATTTGGGATCTACCATGACCGTCTTCAGTGTTTTCCACAAAGAAGTACAAAGAACATTGAAGGTGATAAAGAACGAAAAAAAAATAGCCAGACCAGGCAAGAGGAGGTAGATGATGGAGGCAATAGAGTTTAGAAGACATTGAAGGATTTTTTTTTTTTGAGATTTCTGCAAGAGGAGTGGAAACCAAATGCTTGGATAAAACCTCAGATTGTATTTTGTTATTGTTATTGTTGAAAATTGTTTCCATTGTTATTGTTGAAAATAGCCAAGTGAGAAGATTTAGATAATTCTTGGTCTGTATGCTCATTTTTTTCATCTCCAATAATATCTAGCATTTATAAAGCTCTTACCAAACATTACAGTCTAGCATTGTGCTAACTGTTTTACAATTATTATCTTATTTGATCCTCATATTGGGAAGTAAGTGCTGTTATTATGCTCATTTTACAATGAGACTGAGGCAAACAGAAGTTAAATGACTTGCTCAGGATCACACAGCGGGTGTGAGAGACTATATTTGAAATTGGATCTTCTTGACTCCAGGGCTCTAGCCATTGCACCACCTAGTTGTAGCTTTCAAAGTCTTCAAGAATAAGCTACAGGGATCCTTACTGAAAGGATGAGAAGACAATAACAAAATCTGCTGTGAGCAGATTGAATTTTGTAGTTGTATAGTTGGGCTCTCTTCTCTCCCCACTTTTTTTTTTCACAAACCAATCTTCCCATTTGATCTGAAATGCTAATAATCCTCTTGATTCCCCCTGAGTCCAGCAACAAAGGAAGCATCTTTGTTACATTAGCTTTGAGGTCCCTTGCATCTCTACATATGTACTACTAGAAATCAATTTTTTAAAAAAGTGAACCAAAAATACTAAAAATTTTTAATTGATATTTTTTGGTCAGCACATTTTTTGAGATTTTGTTGATTAGTTTACAAACTAATTATGATTTCAAATAGAGAGGGATACCTCTTCTGGGGCACATGGGAGCCAAGAGACTGGAAGTAGAAAGAGGTAGTCAACAGGAGCATTCAGCAATATTGTAACAGTAACATTAATATTCTTGTCTAGTGTTTGTTCTCTTACAGGATTTGCCTGTATCAATTCCAATTGCTGTTCCCTTACCCAGATTCCTGTTTGGACAAACTGAGCCCTTACACTTTTAGGTATCTGTATTATCTCCAAGTCTTTCAATGATAAAGTCCAATTCTATCTTTTGATGTTCCAGAGCTTTCTGGGTTTGGGCACAATTGACACATATAAACTACCCATACGGTTTCTTTTATAGACATTTTTGTGGCCTGAAAGTAATGATGTTAAACAATGACTCTCATGTGCTGCTTTCCAAAGTAGAACATGAAGTTCAGCCCCTTGAAATGAATACCAGATCATACCCCACTACTCCACCCCATCCTCCCCAAAGTTTAAAAAAGATCTATAGTTGGTTTGTCAAGGGAATATGAGTATTGTGTTTAGATTTTTATAGTCTCTTAAAAAAATAAAAACAAGAAAATTCTTTGAAATGCAGAAGAAATGAATATCACAATAGCCTTGAGATCGTTGTCTTTTTTATTGGGGTTGATAGGAAGAAGGAGGTCTCCAGAGCAAGGTGAAGGAACAGGGTAATGTATCAGTAAAGGTTCTGGGGAAATAGAGATAGACTTTTTTCTTTTCTGGTATAACTGCACCTTTGGTGACACTGGTTCTCAGAGGGTCCACTTGGACAACTAGATCATCTCCAGAGTCTGGGATTCATGGGTGTGTATGTTTATGGGACTTCATGGTTTGATTGCTTCTAGTACCCCATATAATATCTATTTGTATGAGGAAATTAGGGATGATGGAGCTATGAAGTCTTTGAGTTGTATCAATTGAATTTGTTTCCCATATTCTGTGTTCTATGAGAGATATTTGGGTTATGGTTGAGGGTGTGTGGTTTGGGAAATTATTTGGTTCTCTATTCTCCCAGGCAGTTAGGTGAGTTAGTGGGTATGGGTGTGTCGGTCTGAAGAAGCCAATCTTTGACTACTTCTGAAAATAAAATGATATAGAAATTGCTCAATAATAAGAGTTCCTTTTACTACCCCTCCTTTTAAGCTTAGAGCTTATCTATTATTTACTTCATATATCTTGTAGACACATACTTGTTGGTAGGTTGTATCGCCCATTAAAATCTAATCTAAGACTTTAAATTCAGAGGATTTGGCTTTTGTAATTGTACTAGGTAGCCCTTGAAGTCCCTTCCAATTCTTGATCTGTGATTCTATGATATACTTTTTACCTTTCATTTGGTCATCAATTTTCACTACACAGAGTCATTTTTCTAAGATGAGCTAATTGTTCTATTAGCCTAGATCTATATCTAAGATATAGCTAATTGTTCTATTAGTCTGAGAAATCTGATCTGATTCCCTGGACTTTCTACCACTATAGATTTCACATTATTCTCTACTCCTTCCCCTAGAAGCTTTGCTATTAAACCATCTGCCTGGACTACCTCTTAAACTGATTGAATAGTATATTTAATTGTGCAGGATTCCAATTTGGTCTACATTATAAGCTTGGTGCAGAAAGATTGGACTGCAAAAAACAAAAAACAAAAAAACAAAAAACAACTATTTAAGGAGGAATTTAAGCAATTCTTAAACCATTAACATGGGTGATTGCTCTTATATGGGCAAGTAGCATTACGATTCTAGAAGTATCTTGGCCATAATGCATATAGCACATCCCAGAATTATTTCACATGAAAGCATTTGCTGGAAGTTATGTCTTTTTGCCTGCAATTAATTATGATCCTGAAAACATTATCATAGCTATAGATGATATCTGGCATACAAAGAGTCTAGCTAAAGAGGGAATGATTCAATACCAGCAAATGGGCCACTGTGTGATTAATGATTTAACTATGTCTGTCTCTAAAACAAAGAAAAATTCATTATGACTCCAATTTTTGTGTGGCTCACTTCCATAGGAAAATATCACTTTTATTGTAGCTTAAATGCAAGATCTTTTTTTCAATGACAAATGAATTAATATTCTATTGGTCAGTATTAATATTAACATTCTCATTATAGATGAAACTGGAAGATAAAGAACTTGTAGCTAACTGGAAAAATAACTCATGAGTCTTCTGCGAAGAAATGAATAATATGATGGACCCAATTTAAGTATGGACCCAAAGGCAACCAGAAAAATGATTTTATGAGATACTCAGTTACCTTGACTCTTAGTTCCCATAATGACAGTTAAAATATGAAAAGATATATCTGTTTTCATTAATGTTTGTACTTCCTTCAAGCATATAGATTGTCACTATTAATCAGAGAAATGCAAATTAAAACAACTCTTAGTACCCCTACACATCTCTCAGATTAGCTAACATGACTAGAAAAGATAATGATGAATGTTGGAGAGAATGTGGGAAAACTGAGACACTAATACATTGTTGATGGGATTGTGAACTGATCCAACCATTCTAGAGAACAATCTGGAACTATGCCCAAAGGACCAAACTGTGCATACCCTTTGATTTAGCAATGTCTTATTTTGCCTGTATCCCAAAGAGTTCATAAAAAAGGGAAAAGGGCCCACATGTGCAAAAATGCTTGTGGCAGCCCTTTTTCTAGTGGCAAGAAACTGGAAACTGAGTGAATGCCCATCAATTGGAGAATGGTTGGGTAAATTGTGGTATATGAATGTTATGGAATATTATTGTTCTGTAAGAAACGACCAGCAGGATGATTTCAGAGAGGTCTGGAGAGACTTACATGAATTGATGCTGAATGAGGTGAGCAGAACCAGGAGATCATTATATATGGCAACAACAAGATTATACAATGATCAATTCTGACAGTTGTGGCTCTTTTCAATAATGAGATGATTCAAACCAGTTCCAATTGTTCACTGATGAAGAGAACCATCTACACCCAGAGAGAGGACTGTGGGCACTGAGTGTGGAACACAACATAGTATTTTTATGTTTTTGATGTTGATTGCTTATCTTTTGTTTTTTTTTTCTTATTTTTTTTCCTTTTTTGACCTGATTTTTTGTGCATCTTTTGATATTTATGGAAATATGTACAGAAGAATTGCACATATTTAACATATATTAGATCACTTGCTGTCTTTTGGAAGGGTTGGGGAGAGAGAAAAAATTTAGAACATAAAATTTTCTAAGGGCGAATATTGAAAATTATCCATGTATATATTTAGAAAATAAAAACCTTTATTAAAAAAAAAAAGATGGGGTCAGCTAGACAGTACAGTAGAGAACACCAGCCCTGAAGTCAGAAGGATTTGAGTTTAAATCTGGCCTCAAATACTTAACACTTCCTAACTATGTAATCCTGGGCAAGTCACTTAATACTAATTGCCTCAGCAAAACAAACAAACAAACAAACAAAACATATAGATTATAACCTATCCATGCCTTTTTTTAAAAAATCCTGTGTGTCTTTTATTCATCTTCTTTCAACAATATATTAAAACTTCTTATAGACCTTTTTAGAGATTATGTTGGTATCAGAACAGCACTATATTAACCCACACTCTTGATATATGAATGGTCTTATTCCTTTTCTAATCATGTAACTTGTAAATGAAATGTTTTATACTATTAACATACAAATCATACACTTCTAACAAATATGCTTCTAATATTCAAATCATCATTGATAATATGTTGAAACCTATTTATAGTTACCATGATTTTGAATGTCAGAAAAGTATATCATGTAGAATTACCTGAAAAATATTGATGTTAAAAGATGATTTAAAATTTTTTGGGTACAGCTTGAAAACAAATTTTAAAACCATATAATTTCTCAAAAACAATCCAGCCCTCTTTCTTTTATTTAATTATGGATTCAGCTCATGCTCTATCTTCCCCAAATACTAGATTGCTAAATAAGAAGTTCAGCTGCATATCATACTGTACAGTACACGTCTTCCTTTAAAACAAAAACTCCTTGGTAGCAAGACATGTTTCATTTTTGTCTTTGTATTCTTAGCACCTAGCAGGGTATTTACATAGCATTCAATAAATTGACGGATTGAGATGGTATATTGGACTGAATAGTTAAACAATTCATATTCTTCATGCAACTTGTCTTCTTTTGATTGCTAACTTGAATTCTTTGAAGTCAGTTTCATTTAGGGAGTTCTATAATATTGCAGGTTTGAGATAAACCACACAGTGCCATCTATAAAGAAGAGCATCCCCAGAATGTCTCTGTGTAGGACATTCTTTAAATGACAGTAGAAAACATATATCTCCTTGTTTTATACTTAATAAGAGAATTATTGAACAAAGTTAACACATAATTATTAAGGAATCTTGTATAATTTTAAAAAATATTTTATTGAAATAATTTGTTTTTACATTACCCATAATTTCCTCTTTTCCCTCTTTTTCTTCTTTCCCAGAGAATCATCCTATACAACAAAGACTATTTTTAAAGACAAAGATGTAGAAGAGAAAAATAAATCAAAAAATCCAATTGATGTATACAATGTTCAATAACATTGGACCTCCCATCTCTATGAAAAGGTAGAGTGAAAGTTTCTTCTTATATCTCTTTTTTGGGATTATGCCTGTTTATAACTTTGGACATTTACTTTTGATCATTTTGTCATTGTTATTCTTGTAACACATACATTGTCATCATGTAGGTTGTGTTCTAGATCCTTCTTCATTCTGTATCAGTTTATATATACTCTTTCATGAATGCATCACTGTATTCAAAATACTCATTTTTATAGCATAGTAATATATTGAATTTACATACACATTGTATATTATATATACATTACATTCATGTAACACAATTTGTTTAACATTGGCCAATTGATAGGTATCTACTCTGTTTTCAATTTTTGCCATCTCAGAAAGTGCTACTAAAAATATTTTGCTATATATAGTACTCTTTGATCTATAAGCCCAGTAGTGGAATCAAAGCCTAGTGGTGAATCAAAAGGCTATGGACATTTTGGTTAATTTATTTGCATAATTCTGAATTGCTTTTCACAATGATTGTACCAATTCATAGTGTCATCAGAAATGTATTAGCATGACTTTACCACAACTACTCCAATACTATTCCCATCTTATGCCATCTTTATCAATTTGCTGAGTATGAAATAAAAACTCAGAATTGTTGTAATTTGCCTTTTTTATTGTTAGTTATTTGAAAATTTTTTTCACGTGGTTGTTAATAGTATACAATTCTTCTTTGGATACTGTTCATATCCTTTGACCAATTATATATTGAGGAATAGTTATTAGACTTAAGTATATATATATATATACTTAAGTCTAAAAGTATATATATATACTTAAGTCTAATGGTTATATATACATAAATGGTTTTATATACATATGTATATATAACCATTTATCTATATTCTACATGTAATGTTTCTTTTCTTTAAAAAAAAAGTTTATTATTTTTAACATTCTTTAAAAAATCTCTTGAGTTCCAAATTTCTTCTTTTTAATCCCTCCCCTACCCATTGAGAAGGCAAACAATATGTATGCTACCAATTAGATATGTGAACTTATGAAAAACATGTCTCCATGTTAGCCATGCAAAAAATATTATACTTCAATTTGTGCTCAGATTTCAACAGTTCTCCCTCTAGAGGTGGATATCATTTTTTAAAAATCATAAGCCTTTATAATTATCTTGAATCATTATATTGATCAGTCTTTCATACTTGATTTTTATTACAGTACTGTTATTACCATATACAATGATCTTCTTTTGAAGTCTTTTTGACATCAACTCATACAACATTTCCTAAGTTTTTTTTTTAAAAAACTATTTTCTCTCATCATTTATTACAGCATAATAGTATTTCATCACAATCACATACCACATCTTGTTCAGCCATTACCCAACTGATGAGGATCCCCTCAATTTCCAATTTTTTGCCATCACAAAATGAGCAGTTATAACATGTTTTGTCCATATGGATCCTTTTTTTTTTTTCTTTTGATTTCTTTGGAATAGTATTGCTGAATAAGGGAGTATGAGAAGTTTTTTTGGTCCATTAGGCATAGTTTGAAACTGATCTCCAGAATGGCTGAACTTGTTCACAACTTGTTGCATTAGTGTCCCTATTTGTTTTGTTTTGTTTTGTTTTGTTTTTGTTACATTTATTCTAGCATTTGTTATTTTTTCCTTCTTTGTCATGTTTTCTGTCATGTTACCAATCTCATAGGTGTGAGATAGTATGTCAGAGTTGTTTGAAATTTCTTTTCTCTTGGCAATAGTAATTTAAAACATTTTTTCTCATGTGATTATAGATTATTTTACTTTCTTCTTATGAAAAATATATGGTCCTATCCTTTGATTATTTGGTAACTGGGGAATGACTCTTATTTTTATAAATTTGAGTCACTTCTCTATGTATTTGAGAAATAAGGCCTTTGATCTGAGAAACATGGCTATATTTCTCCCTATTATTTATTTTCCTTCTAATTTTGTCTTTGTCTTCATTGTGCAAAACCTTTTTATTTTTGTATAATCTAAATTATCCAGTTTATTTTCCAATGTTTTCTATATCTTTATTTAGTTATAGACTCTTCTCTTATCCTTACCTGACATGTACATTTTCCCCTGCTCCCCTAATTTGCTTATGATATTATCTTTTATATCTAAATCATGTACCTATTTTGACCTTATCTTGATATATAAATTTGAGACATTGGTCTATGCCTATTTTCTGCCAAAATATTTTCTAGTTTTCCCAGCAATTTTTTAAAATGATGAGTTCTTACCCTCAAATCTTGTATCTTTGGGTTTATAAAACTCTTAAATTGCTAGAGTCACTTACTACTATCTAGTATTACCCAATGTATTCCACTGATCCACCAGTATTTTTCTTAACTAGAACCAGATTGTTTTGATAATTATTAACTTTGTAATATAATTTGAAATCTCTACTACTAAGCAACCTTCCTTCACATGTTTTTCATTAATTCTCTTGATATTCTTGACTTTTTGCTCTCACAAATGAATTTTGTTTTTTTTTCCACTTAAACTTTTAAAATAATTCTTTGATAGTTTGTTTGGTATGGTACTGAATAAGTAAATTAATTAAAGTATAATTGTTATTTTATTATTTGACTGACCCTGTCCATGTGCAATTAATATGCCTCCAATTGTTTAGATATATCTTTGTTTCTGTGAAAAGTATTTTGTAATTGTGACCATATAATTCTTGGGTTTGTACTTTGTCCAACTATTTAATCCTGTTTGCCATTATTTTAAATGGAATTTCTCTTTCTCTTCTTTCTGGGTTTTATTGGTAATATATAGAAATGCTGATGATTAATGTGAGTTTATTTTATATTGTGCAATGTTGCTTAAGTTGTTAGCTATGCAACTAGTGTTTAGTTGATTTTCTAAGGTTCTCTTGAGTGTACTATCTTATTTGCCAAGAATGACTTTTGTTTCCTTATAGTCTATTTTTATTCCTTCAATTTCTTTTTCTTGTCTTATTGCTATAACTAATGTTTCTATTATAATATTGAATAATAATGGTGATAAAGGACATTTTTGTTTCACTTCTGATTTTCCTGGGAAGGCTTCTCTTTATCTCCATAATAGTTTGCTGATGGTTTTAGATAGATGTTATTCATCATTTTAAGAAATCTCCTTTATTCTTATTCTTTTTAATAGGAATAGGTGCTATATTTTGTCAAGAACATTTTCTGTATCTATTGAGATAATAATATATATTTTTTGTTATTAATATGGTCAATTACACTTATTGGTTTCATAATATTCAATAGAAAAGCCCTGCATTTCTAGAATGAACTCATTTGAACACAATATATGATCCTTGTGATATACTGCTATAGTCACCTTACTAGTATTTCATTTAAAATTTTTGCATCTATTTCATTGAGGAAATTGGTGTAAAGTTTTTTTCTCTGCTTTTTGCTCTTTCTAGTTTAGATATCAAAACCATATTTGTGTCATAAAAGGACAAAAAAAGGGTTCCTTTTTTACCTATTTTAAAAAATAGTTTGTATACTCTTAGAATTATGTTTGGTAGAATTCATTTATAAAACTATTTGGTCCTGGGAATTCCTTCTTAGGGAGTTCTTTTATGATTTATCCAATTTCTCTTTTCTAAGATAAGGTTAAGTGTTGTAAATATAATATCAAATATATTATATATGACATAAAATATAAATATAAATACAAAAACTTGTTAATCTGGGCAATTTATATTTTTGTAAATATTCATTCATTTTGCTTATCTTATCAGTTTAACTAGTATATAATTGTGCAAAATAGTGCTTGATAATTACTTTAATTTCATCTTTATTGGTAATGCATACTCTTCATTTTTTGATACTGATAACTTGTGCTTTCTTTCTTTCTTTTATTTTTTAATAAAATTAATTAGTGGTTTATCTATTTTGTTGCCCCCACCCCCAATATATAACCAGCTCCTAATTTTGTTTATTCATTTTTTTGCTTTCAGTTTTATTAATTTCTCTTGATTTTCAGGATTTATTTTGGTGTTTAATTGGAGATTTAAAATTTGTTCTTTTTCTAATTTTAAAAATTGCATTCCCAATTCATTGATATCTTTTAAAAATTGATATCAACATTTAGAAATATAACATTTCCCACAAGTGTTGTTTTTGCTGAATTCCAAAAATTTTATTAATGTTTTCTCATTGTTGTCATTATAATTAATGAAATTATTGGTTATTTTTATGATTTTTTTGAGTTATTTATTCTTTAGGATTAAATTATTTAGTTTTCAGTTAATTTTTAATCTATACTTCCAAGGCCATTTATTGGATGTGATTTTTACTGCATTACTATCCAAAAAGGATGATTTAATATTTCTGCTTTTCTGAATTTGTTTATGAGGTTTTTATGTCCTAATCAGGGGTCCTCAAACAACGGCCAGCAGGCCAGATGCGGCAGCTGAGGACATTTAACCCCCTCACCCAGAGCTATGAAGTTTCTTTATTTAAAGACCCACAAAACAAAGTTTTTGTTTTTATTATAGTCTGGCCCTCCAACAGTCTGAGGGACAGTGAACTGGCCCCCTATTTAAAAAGTTTGAAGACCTTGGTTTAAAAAAAATAATAGCTTTTTATTTTCAAAATACATACAAAGATAATTTTCACCCTTGCAAAACCTTGTGTTCCAAATTTTTCTCACTCCCTTCCCCTAGAGAGCAAGTAATCCAACATAGATTAAACATGTGCAATTCTTCTAACTGTATTTCCACATTTATCATGATGCACAAGAAAAATAAAATCAAAAATGGAAAAAAGTGTTAAAGAAAAAAAAAGCAAGCAAACAACAATTAAAAGGACAAAAATGTTATGTTGTGATCCACATTCAGTCTCCATACTTCTCTCTCTGGGTGCTGATGGCTCTCTCCATCACAAGTCTATTGGAATTTGTCTGAATCACCTCATTGTTGAAAAGTCCATCAGAGTTGACCATCACACAATCTTCTTCTTGTTATGTACAATGTTCTTTTGGTTTTACTCACTTTACTTACTATCAGTTCATGTAAGTCTCTCCAGGCTTTTATGAAATTATCCTGTTGATTGTTTCTTATAGAACTATAATATTCCATAACATTCATATACCATAACTTCTTCAGCCATTTCTCAACTGATGGACATCCACTCAGTTTCCAGTTCCTTGCCACTACAAAAAGGGCTGCTACAAACATTTTGACACATGTGGGTCCTTTTCCCTTTTTAATGATCTCTTTGGGATACAGTAGATAGTCATTTGTGTGTGTGTGTGTGTGTGTGTAATGGTTCCAAGGACAGCTGAAAAAAAGACATACTTCTTTTTATTCCCATTCAATTTTCTCCAGAAATATATTATAGTACCTGTTTCTAAGATTCTATTTGTCTTTTTTTTATGATTTTCCTGATTTATCTCGTTCCCAAAAGGAAAATATCTAGTATTCTCCTACTCTCCAATTTCTTCTTTAACTCATTTAACTATTTTTAAAGAATTTGGATACTCAGACATTCAGTATATATATTTTTATTATTGATAATACTTCATTGTCTGTGGTCTTTTTTTTTTTAAGCAGAGGGTAGTTTCCCCAATTGTCTCTTTTAATTAGATATTAGTGCCATATGTGCTCTGGATTGGACCTTGCCCATGGTGTCATAAACCTTTTCTTCTAGCCTTCTAAGATCTTCTGGATAGGAAAAAATGTTTCATCCCAACTTTTTGTGGTGATGCTTCTCCAGAATTTGATTTGACATGTTATTTTAAACACATTATTTTGACATGATGTTTGGAGGGAAATGTTGGGAGAATTTGGCTGGGATGCTGCCTCTATTCTGTCATCTTGGCTCCACCACAACTATATATAATCTTAACATATGTTAGAGTAGAAACTTCATTTTGCTTTCACTGAATCACATGAATTTCTCTTTTATTTTTTGCAACTTTTAGTAAAAGTGTGCTACAATGTAATCTGTTGTGCAAAATAATTGCAAAATAATAGCCATTCCCTTTTCCCATTTTTATTAATGACAACCTTGATTCTTATATATATATATATATATATATTAGTCTCTTAAAGATTTTATAGAGATGAGAAAGTAGGCACATGGATTATTATTATTTTCAACTTGGTTCAAACCAGCTGTTTTTCCTGTCTTTGTTTTATTGTAGCACATTGTGGGCTATGATTTAAAAGTTGGGATATATTTTTGAAGAAAAGAGCTTGCTATAGAAATGCTGACAGGTCTATTACACTTTTCATCTATTTGTTATATTCTTCCCAGTTTTATTTTTAAATGATCTTGGGGATAATAAGGTTTAAATATGTCTCATGCTAAGCTCTCTGAAAATTCATTTTCCCTACTACTGCTTCTTCCTGTTTTATGAGGTAAAATTACTTGCAATTTTACTTCTTCCTTTTCCCTAAAGGATTATTAATGAATTTATATTTTAGAATTATGTTGACTCTTTTTGCTGTACATTTTGCTATTTGTACACTAGATCAAATGTTTGCGGGTTGAGTTTTTTCTTGTCTTTTTATATCTCATTTTGTGATTACATTGACTTCCTTAAAAATGGTGATAACTGTTATTAATGTCTTTTCCATTCCTTTCTTTCTTTGTTTTTTGCTTTTATTTATTTCTTCCCCCCTTCTCTCCCCTTCTTTCCTTCTCTCCCTCCCTCCCTTCTCTCTCTCCGTTCCTTCCTTCTTTCCTTCCTTCTTCCTTTTATCTTTTTTCTTTGCAATATAGGATTCATTAGAATAGGTCACATTGAAGTTTTTGTATTTACATGCATTATCTCATTTCATCCATTGATCGACAAAAGTTTTTAAAGTTTAGTATATATGCTAAGCACTGGGTATATAAATTAAAAAAAAATCAAACAATTCTTACTGACAAAGAGTTTATGTTGTATTAGCAGAAAAGTCAAGTGCTATATGTAAGTATATTCATTAACATACACATACACACACAAACACATAAACACAAAATAACTAAATGTGAAGTATTGTTGGAGACGCACTAAAGGGATCAGGAAAGTCTTCATATCGAAGGTGGTACTTGAGTCACACCTTGAAGGACAGGAAGAATTCTGAGGTGGAGGAGAAAATGAAGTGCATTCCAAGCATGGAAGGAGACCAATATAAAGACATAAAGACAGGAAATATATTTTGTGTAAGGAATAGAAAGAAGATCAGTTTGGCTCGATTGCAGAGTATGGAATATGAGGGATGTCCAATGGAGCTAGGTTGCAAAGAGTTTTATTTCATATTTCATCATGGAGGGCTTTGTGCAGGGTAATTTCTGCAGTGATAAAGTAGTGATTTTGAAGGCCTGCTTATCGTATCTCTGCTAGTGGTCTTCAATATAAAAATTGCTTTTTTCTCCTGGCAGAACAGCCTGATCCCAGGTATTTTATAATTTTTAAAATGCATACAATGAAATCTCTTCAACACATGGATTCTTTTTGCTTCTTGTAAAGAGTTGCTGTAGTGGAAAAATTCATCCCTACTTGATGGAGGTGATGGGGAGTTCCAAATATTTTAGTTGCCCTGGGAAGGATGGAATGTAGTTTATCAGTGAACCTAATGAAGTGTTTATATTTTGGTAGGACCTGCTAGAGCTTGTACTGCCCTTTATTAACCTTTTTGAATATAACATATCTCATCTGTGATGAGGTAACATAGTGGGATTCTAATAGTGAGCAATAGTTTATTCTTCTTAAAATATTTCCCCAAAGTTTCACATAAATTATTCTATAACAGGAAACAGTCTGAATAAAGAAGGAATTCTTCACAATGTTAGGATTCAGAGGTAATAAAGGACATTTAAAATATTCTTATTTTTTTCCCCTTTGCACAGGAAAAGGAACTGAATCTCAAAGAACATGAAACAAGTGGCTTGCTGAAATGAAGACTGTTAATAGGATATAATATAATATAATAACATAGCTAACTAGAAACACAGTTAATAAAATAATAGCACATCAGAAATATAGAACAAAGACTCAAATCTAGGTCCTCTGATCCCAAATCTGGTTTTCTCTAGTTTGCAATAAACATCTTAATGTAATGCTGTCAAATTCTTTTATCTTAGGCTATCTCTTCAAGACACTTTTTATTTAATCATTCTTCTTTATCCTCTCTATATTTTCTCTTTACATTCATCCTAAACTGTAGTCTATATTTTAGTATTTGAAAGATTTTAAATTCCATCAGAATTTAATCAGGGTCTTCTCCAAATTAATATTTTGGTGATCATGATATTATGATGATAATGATTTTTGAACTGGACCTGTGATTTCATCAATGTGGTAAATTCTCAGGATGAAAACTTCTGCCATAGACCAGCAACTTATCATGAAATCCCCATAGAGGCAAGTGATGATAGAATGTTATATACAGATGACAGTAAGTTGATAAATTTGAACCAACTGTAGAATATGTGAGAAGGAATCATGTATACCAGATAGATAAGTTGAAAGCAGACTGTGATGGACTTTAGAGAACAGAGGAATTTGTGGTTTTAGCCTAATGCAATGGAGAACCACAGAAAATTCTCGTGCAGGAGGACCTCCTTTGGAAGGTCAATTTTATAACTTTTTGGAGGACAGATTAGAGAGGATCCCTTCATTTAGGGAGACTAATTAAAGCTTGCCCAAAATGATTGTGGTGTAAATAAAAAGAAGGGAAGTAAGAGAGATGTTAAAGATGTGAATTTGACAAGATTTAGCACTTTAGTAGATATGGTAGTGGGATATGAGAGATAGGTAGATGATGATGTTTATATTACAAACCTGTATGATTGTAAGATTAACATCATGATGGTTCTGGTAGGGTGGAATGGAGAAATTATAAAGAAGAATGGATTGGGAGGGAGGGATGATAAATAAGTTGAAAGATAATGAGTTTAATTGTGGATATATTAAGTTTGAGATGCAAGTGGGACATCTAGGTGAAAATGCCAAACAGCAATTGAAGAAGTGAATCTAGGACTCTGGGAGAAGAGGACTTGCTGTGATGATTTAGTAGACATCTACATTGAACATCTGAGTCTTAGATCATTAAGAGGTAGAGAACATAGAAAAGGGAGAAGAGAGGGTCTCATACAGAATCTTGAGAGAAGGCATGCATAGTAAAAATTCATTGGTGAAGAAATTTTAGAGTAAAATATGATAGTTTTGTCAGATGTAGGAAAAGGAGCAGTTTCAAAAAAAGAACAGTGGTCAAAAAGTAGGAGTGGTAAATAATGTCAAAATACTTTGAAGAGTTCAAGAAAAGGCCATTGAATTTTGTAATAAAAAAGATAAATTCTTACACTGCAAAGAACATTTCCTATATGGTTCTGGGGATGGAAGCCAGATTGTAAATAGTTGAGAAGTAAATTATAGATGAGAAATTGGAGGCAAAGGCAATCATTGAAATAAAGTAAATATATAATCTGAAATGGCTAAATGTCATTTCTATTATCTTAATAAATTCTTTATTCCAAAGATATACTAGGGGATATAGCATGGCAGCTCTTGAAACAAATTAAGACTAGCATTATTTTGAATAAAGACAGTCCCTTATATAACTAGGAGTTTGACTATGAAAGAGAGGAGAGATAGAGGATGCCTACTGGAGGAGATAGTAGTGTCAAATGCAGATAAGGGAGATCCAGGTATGTTTGAAGAAATCAGGGAAGGAGTCAGTTGATTAAAAAGGTTAAAAATTGGGGAGGGAAGCAAGAATACTGGAAAGGACATGCTTCTGAAAGAAATTGGAGGGGATGAGATCCAGGGAAGAAGCGGAGGGGTTAACATTGATAAGGAAAAAGACTAATTCTTCTGAGACTGAAGCAAATGGAGAAGATAATGGATGCTGCTGAAGGGATTTGAAATGTGGGAGTAGGGAGATTAAAACTCATGACAGAAAGCCTCAATTTAATCATTGAAGTATGAGATAGATGATTTGTTAAAAGGGAGTAGAAGAGAAAGTTTGGAAGAGCTTGTGTGAAGTGTGATAGAGAGTTAATTAGAAAAGAGTAAACAGATTAGTGTGCGGCAGTGAAGGTCTATTTGAAACTGGATAAAAATAAATTTGTGGTGGACCTGGTTTGCAGGATTGTATGATTTTTTTTTTTTTTTTTTTTTGCCTTGAGCAGTTTTAAGAGCAGGAGAGGAGAAGGGAGATAGATGGTGGGAATTATCCAAGACTGCCATATGGGGGGGAAAAAGTGATAAGACAAGGAGTTCAAAGGTCAAAGTTTATATAAAGTAGAACTTGTTAACTAGAAAGCTGATAAGTGGAAGAGAAGAAAGTGAATCCAGAGCAGGGGCAATTCCCTGGGAAAGCAAGGAGGGTAGGTTGCCTTGAAATGATTATCATCATTATCATTATTACGATTTTGCACTTTAGTTCCCATATTGGTACAGATTTCCCAGGATATCTAACATTCAGTTGCTCTGCACTTTGAAAAGCTTCCAGTACGTGTAGTTGTATGAGCTCCTGTCTTCATTCAACATAATAGTAGCCAATATGTGTAGTAATATGAGCTACTATCATTCAAAATAATAGTAGTCATAACTGATTTTATCCATTATTTTAGGAACTGCCAATTGCCTGAGATCCCTAGAGTGTCTTTGGGATAAGCCTTTATTGAGATAATGGGAATGACTTGTAGACTTAATACCGTGATTGCTTTTTGTCAATGGCAAGAATATGATCGTCAGGGTTCTTTCCTGGCCATGTCTTTTCAGACATTTTTGTCTACCAATACTGTCAACGATGGCAGCTTACTAATGTTTCTTTTCCAAGAACAGTCTCAGGACTCCTAGAGTAAGCATTTATTTTTTCTTTTTTGGTAAGTGATTAGAGATGTATCCCAGTTGGTAAATACTTTTAAAAGACTCATTCAGTTTGAGGAATTCTATTTGGTCTGTAAAATTTCACTGGCCCCACCCACATTTCCCCATGCCATATCCTCCTCCCAGCTGCACTTAACTTTACTTGCTGAAAAACAAGAAAATAAGCATTTGCCTGGATTGAATACACTTGCTGCTTTCTTTATACTACCAGAGGATCATAGATTGAACTGGATGAGAACTTAGAGATCATGTCTAACCATTCTATTGTTGATAACGATGAGAATCAGAAAGGTCCAGTAATTGCCCGAGATCAAGTGATATAGCTAGAATTTGAATTCAGATCATCTTTTAACACCCTTTCCACTGCACCATACACTAATTTCATTCAATTCAACAATTATTCATTAAGTAACTACCGTTAGTATTTCAACACTGGCTATACATTAAGCTGCAGAGAAAACTAATGAAGTTGGTTTTGCTCTTAAGGACTTTATCTTCCATTTGGAGAGATACAAAATATTCATGGATAAATAAAAACTGACACTAGTAGGGGCCATTGTGGAGAGCATGGAGACTTTATTTTTCATTCTTCCTCATAGCTGAATCTTGCCCAGGTCTTTTTTCTTTTCTCCTTGGGGGATGCTTTTTACTTTGATCTTTTATCTGGGCTCTCCTCTTTTTTCCCTATTCTCTTTCTCATTGGAAATTTAATCAGTGACATCCTTTTTCAACAACTATCTTTTTAGCTTAGAGGTAATATAATGACTCTCAGCTCCACATCATCCCTTTCCTAATTTATGGAGTTTATATGAGAAAAAAAGTTATTAACACAAAATCACAAAAGCTTGGACCCCCAGTTAACATTCAAACAGATGTGTTGCTCTCTGTTCTAATTTATTTTTTATTATATTATATATTATGTGTTACACATATTATAACATATAAATATAATAAATATTATAATATATAAATATAAAGACATTATATATTTGATTATAGCTAGCTAACCCTTGTTCTTTATATATATATTTAATTTTACTATTTTATTTCTTCCTAATTATATGTGAAAACAATTTTAACCTTTGTTTTTTGTAGCCTCTTTATATTTGAGGAAAAAATCAGAATATAGGAAACATTTGGGTAATAGAAATAAGCTGAGTATATTATAGCATGTGTTAACAGGCTTAGGGAGGGGAAGTTGTGGGAAAAGCAGACTTAAAAAAAAAAACCTTCAGTCTTTGAAGAGATTGGCACAGCTGCTAACTTCAGGGAATCTTCTGCTCCTGGGCATGCGTCGGAGTCTAATGGCCCTTCTTGAATTCTCTTTTCACTGCCTCCTTTAATTGTTTTCATTCAATTTCTCCTTTTGTCTGATGCTTTAGGTCATCATCTCTTTCAAATCTGTTCTTTAAGTCCCATGTGGGCTGGGGAAAATGTCTCCTTACTGAAGCTGCTAAGCTCTTGCTCTCAGTTCCTGTCTCACAGACTATGTTTGTCTCTGTATAAACTTCTGAGTGTGCTTCAGAACTCCTCCATTAGATTGCAATCTCCTTGAGGTCAAGGGCTTTCTTTTGCCTCTGTATCCAATAATGTATGTCAGATATGGAATTTAATCGATTTAATTAGTTGTTTATTGAGTGATTGAATGAAGTTCTCCCTGTTCAAAGATATTACTCAGGGCTTGTCTCTCTGAATTACAAATCCCAAAGTGCCAGTCAGTTCTGAGACCCTATTACAAAATACAAAGTAAACACAAAATAATTTGGAAGGAGATCAGTAACAACTGAAGGAATCAGGTAAGGTCTCTTGTACAAGATGGCACTTAAATTAAATCTTAAAGGGAGAATAGAAAGTAGAAAGTAGAGGAGAAATCACTTTGTGTGAAGTCATAGGCACGACCTAAAAATGCCAAGTATAAGGGATAGCAAGGAAATAATAAGACAACTACATTTTGTCTTTATGATAGAAAGAATAGAAGAAAGGAAGGAAGGAAGGAGAGAGGGAGGGAATGAGAGACAGAGGGAGGGAAAGGGAGGAGGGAGGAAGAAAGGAAGGAAGGAAGGGGAGGGGAGGATGGAGGAAAAAGGAAGGAAAGAAAGAAGTGAGGAAGAGAGAGAGGGAGGAAAGAAGAAAGGAAGGAAAGAAGAAGAGGAGAGAGGGAGGGAAGAAGATAGGAAGGAAAGAAGAAAGGGAGGGAGGAAGAAAGAAAGGAAGGAAGGGAGGGAAGAGAGAGAAAGAAAGGAAGGGAGGAAGGAAAAAAGGGAGGAATGGAGGGAGGGAGGAAAGAGGGAGGAAAGGGAGAGAGGAAGGAAAGGAGAAAGGGATGAAGGGAGAGAGGGAGAGAGGAAGAAAAAAAATCTTTTACCATAAGATGTTTATATTCTTCTTTGGACATGTAACGTGTATATGGATAAGCTAATTCAAAATAATTTCATGAAAGAAAAAGAACTAACCAAGAGGGGAATATCTTCCCACTGGAATTGCAACCTAAGTTGAACCTTGAAAAATGACAGAGGTAATTTACTAGCAATGGTAACTTCTCTAAAAAGAGACTATGAAAAATATGTTTGTAGAGGACAAAAAAGTGTTATCTTTCTCAAACCAAATGTCTTAATATGGTTATCCAAAAGCAGGCAGTCCTGGAGCTACATGCTAAAGGATATCTTATACAAGGGTTGACTCAGAGGACAATTAATGAGTCATTATATTACAACAGGAAGTTGTAATGAGTCCTCTGCTTGTTGATGATCCTGAGCACATGTACCATTCCATGAAAGCTGAACAAATTGTATTAAGAATTGCATAAGAAGCCTTAAGGAAAATCAAGAGGCATGCAAAGATTGTCTTGAATAATAGAGTCCCTATCTCTTTTATCACTATACACGCCTACCTTCTTCAATTAAATTTTATTTCAAAAGGGATAAATTCCCTAAACTTTTATCATTTGAATTTTGTAGTTAAGTTATAGTAACCAAAGAATTCAGAAACCAGTAGACAGTCCAGGGAAAGTGAATGTATGTATGTATGTGTGAACACACATATATACATTTACATATATACTATATAATGACAAACAATATAAATAGAAATAACAGTCAAATGAATTGATCACTTTATAACTATAATGACCAAGCTTGACCTCAATGAGAAAAAAGAAGAAAATTCCCCTCTCTTCTTTTGTCAGAGAGAAAACTCTGACTGTGGAATGTTGCTCATATTGCCAGATATTATCAATAATTCAGTGAGTTTTGTTGAATTGGTTTCTTTAAACTGTTGTTATAAAGGAAAATTCACTAGGTGGGATGGGGACACATTCCGATATGAATGTAATATAAAAACAAAATATGTACTCCCTAAAACTTAAAAAAAAAAAAAAAAAGAACCCTGAGTTAAATTCATGTCATGATGAAGACTTGGGGCAAGATTTTGTAGATGCAATATACACCTGAGAAGGGAATATCCCCTTCAGTGAAACCAGAGAACCAAGAAAGAATTTCTTTTCTGATGAGAGCTGCTGTAAAGGTGTTTTATTTCCAAATTTTCTTCATTCAGACTAAAGTTCATCAGGATGTTTGGGTATTATATAGCATTTGCCTCTAAGTTTCAGTTAGGAAACTGAAACTTAATCTTCTGGAGTAACTCTATTTTAGATAATTTGAGGTGGGGTGAAAGAGCAGTCCATCAGGTAGAGAGAGGGAAAGGTGAAAAATGGGGGAGATGGGAACATTAAGGAGAAAGTCTCTGACCTTTCTCTTTTACTGGCTGGACCCTTGTTTGTTCATTCTCATGTGCCCCAGGGCTCGGTCATGCTCCATATGACCTTTCACTTAAAAGACAGGAAGAATAATTAGGTGAGGTTGAAACAGCAACTCTGGGGATCAGTCTTCCCACTTTCTGTCCTCTCATTCTTTTTGATGTGTTTCCTTGTCATTTAGATCACATGATGTATCACTAAAAACTTGTTCTTGTTTGGAGAATAAATTCCAAAAGTCTTTGCATTATAGAATATCCAGACTAAAAGGTTACTGAGAGATACTTTAGTCTAATCCCCCTACTTTACATACAGGAATAGAGTCCCAGGAAGTTTGGGAGCAAAATTATTTCTTAAATAGGATTCAGGCATCCTGTGAGAAAATCTGGTGGATTGTAAATGTCTGATACAGATTTCATTGAAATAACTCAAAAGCAAGTTTGGGTGATGTAATGAAAGAACTGGGAGAGAAGCCTAGTTCTACCACTATTACCTTTGTGACTTTGAGCATTTTTCATTCATTTTAAGAATTTGGGCCTCAGTTTGTTGGTATCCTGGGAGAGCTTGAATTAGATGCTTTTAAATGGTCTTTTCCAGTTCTTTTATGATTTGATTCTGTGATTAAGTTTGGTTCTATCAGTCTAACATTAGTGTACAAATGAATAAAGCATAGGAGATATACATAACTGCCTTGTGATAATTCTATGATTAAGGTGGATTTTTTTATCCTGTTAACAGTATTAAATAAATGAATAAAATAATTGTCATTAAATTTAATCAATTAAATTATTAATTGAAAATATTTATCAAACATTTATTATGTATCCAGTTTTGCGCTAAGTGTGGAGGATATAAAGACAAATTTGCATTCAAATAGTAAGAGACCATATACCACTTAATAACCAGGTAGGGTATTTGGATTTGGAAAATTATAGGGATAGGGAGTAGCTTGACACACTTTTTACAGAAGCAGTCAGAGTTGATGAAAGTTCCAGATATAGATAAGGTTTGGGGGCAATGTAAGTCAAATATTTAGAGAGAAGTCACCAGCATTGTGGCTGGTGAGAAAATGGCCTGGGTGTCCAGCAGACAGTCTGCCAGAAATGCAGCTAGAGATCATGTCTAGAGGGAATGAACGAGTAAAGCAGTCACCTACCAGGATAGCAAGACCCCACGTGAGTATTCCAAAAATGAAAAGGGATTGGTTTCTGTACTAAAAAGGAATTATTAGTTTAAAAAGGATCATTTCATTGTTTATTATTTAAAAAAGTTTTGGTTAATCTGGAAAATTTCTGGATTGTTTTTATTCCAAGTCTCATATATTGTTTTATTTTCATCATTTTGATTTTTAAAATGTTAATGATACAGTAGGGGACTTCTCTCACAATTTCTTTCCCTCTACCGTTTATGTGAGATGATTCTTGCTCTTTGCTTCCTCTCTTTTTTTCTATATTTAATTACTTTTATGTCCCCTATCTTTAGACACTTTTAAAAAATATATAATTACAAAATAAATGTTCTCTCTTATAAAGCTATTGCAAATGCTATATCTTTTACTTTTAATAAATTTTGGGCATCTGTGATCTTCATTCTGAAGATATTGTAGACTTCAAAAATCATGCCTCTACTAATATCTTAACCTAGAACTTGACTCAGCACCTGGGACATCCTCATTCACCCTGAAACACTCTCCATCCCTTCTTCTCATCATGTAATATACTTTATAAGAGCCATCACCATCATCTTTCCACACTATCCTTTAAAACAAAGAATAAAAAAAAATAAAAGTCAGCAAAATTGACATTTTGAAAGTCTTATATGTAGAGATTCACATTCATTGATCCCTTCCTCTTATTTGTAATGTTTTTAAAAGGCTTAACTCTAAAGAATGAACTTCTAATGATGATTTTTTTAAAGATAAGAAAAAGGGTTCCACATCTATAGCCCCCTATCTCTACAAAGAAGCAGGGGAGGTACCTTATATCTCTTTCAGGGGCAAGCTTGGTCATTATTATTTCACTATATTCGGTTTCTGTGTTGTTATCCTTTTTCTTTCTTTCCAACAACTTCTCTTTCACTTTTGCTTTCTTCCTTTACTCCCTTTCTTTTGAGATTTCCCAAGATCACAGCAATAGCCTTACAGATAATCGAGCCTAAATTTGGTCAGAATGCTCGTGCAGGCAATCTTCCTAGTTTTACTTTATGTGTAAGGTTCATTTCAATGGATGATTATTTTTCTCTTTCCATTTAAAAGAACAAAACAAAACAACAAAATCTCTCCTCTTTGAATAAACTTTGCACAAGTGTTTACACCAAATCCTTTACAAATTTATGACATCACACAGAAGATCAGAGATTTCATTCGTTTAGGTTATTTTATCCATTTGGGTAACACAACTCACAACTCTCAGACTTTAGTAGATAGACCAATAAAATCATGATGGCTGAAAACTGCATCCCCCAGTGCCCATTTAAATGATGAAGAGTGTCTCCAAATTTAGCCAGGCTGGTCTTCCAGTAACAGATATACAGACTTCCCAGTAGGTCCCATGCTCAATGATGTTGCCTTTTTAGACTCCAGGTTTATTTCTACATCAAGATGAGGGATGAGAACTCTTCCAAACATTTGCATACAAATTCTGCTTCTTTCACTTACTCACATATGCACTCTAAATCACATAATCTCTTTGATCTCAGTTTCTTCATCTGTAAAATGAAGTATTTTTAGCAAATGGGCCTCCCTTCAACCTCTAAATCTGTGCTATGATATTTCCACCATATGTAAATACATGATATGGAGTTTTCACCAACTTTTCATCACATTGGACCTAAAACAGACTTTCAACAAACTCATCAAATTCTAATTTTTTTTTCTATTTGTTTCTATGGTTCATTATTGCCTCTACAACAAAGTACAAAGCCTTCTTTTTCCTATATAAAATTTTTCACAGTCCAATTCCAGCCTAGTGGATAATATTTATCTTATAGTATTCTCCCTCCACATTTTACATTATCTTTCTGGCTCTATTCCTGACATTGTGAGCTTCAAATCCTAGAATTTTCCCCAGCACCTAGGACCTCCTCACTGTGAAACAACTTCCTACTATCCCTGTAGTTTTCTCACCACAGAATATTTCTTGCCAAGACTCAACCCCTATCCCATTACTGAATTCCTCCCTGAATCTCCATTTTCTGAAGGACCCCAAAATGACTTGCCTTCCCTACACCCTATCCTCTCCTCCCCCAGTGCTTCCCTTTTGTAGATTGTCTAACTTTACTAGAACCTAAGATTCTTAAAGACAGGATTTTCTTTTTGCTTCAATTGTATCATCAGTGCTTAGAACCGTGCATGGAACAGCACCTGGAACATAGAAAGTATTTATTAATGCTTCCTTTCCTTTCTCCCTGTTGCCCAAGGTCACACAGCTAGGAAGTGTTAAGTGTCTGAGGTTAGATTTGAACTTGGGTCCTCCTGAATTCAGGACTGTTGCTCTATCCACTGTGTCACCTAGCTGCCCCAAAGATTATTGTTTACCGTCTTTCTCCCTAGCAAAGTGACTTGTAAATGAACCTATGAATTTCATATACTTCTGTGTTAGCTTCTGGACATACAAAGCCCAAAATGAAGCATTCTCTATTAAGGAAATTATTATAATCTTTTACCTTACACAGGATAGGTGTTTATAAATATTTTCTGAGTTGAATAGTTGTATTTCCATAATTTCATTACTATTTCATTCTCTTCTCCTCCCTGTTTTCCTCTCTTATTAATGGTTTCCCGTGACTAAACTAGACAGCTTTCCATTATCTCTGCCTCCTAGCTTACCTGACTTCCTTTAAGTTCTAGCTAAAACTTCAACTTCTACAAGAAGCCTTTTCTAATTTTTTTAAAATTCTAATATCTTCCCTGATTGGGATTTTGATTATTTCCTATTTATCCATTATACAGCTTGTTTGAATACAGTTATTTGAATATTATCTTCCCATGCACTTGTGAGGTCCTTGAGATCAGAGGTTGTCTTTTAGCTTTCTTTGTATGCTCAGTATTTATAACAATATCTTTAAAAGATGCTTAATAAATGTTCATTGACTGACATATTACCATGTCATGTCAACTTGCTTTCAGGGCAACTCCTAGTCAAAATGTCTGTCACTTACTTATTTTGTATTTAATTTATACTTTAACATATTTAACATGTTTTGGTCAACCTGCCATCTGGGGGAAAGGGTAGGGGAAAGGAGGGGAAAAATTGGGACAAAAGGTTGGGCAATTGTCAATGCTGTAAAATTACCCATGCATATAACATACATAAAAAGCTATAATAAAAAAGTCTGTCACTAAAAATAGATTACTTATTACAACCACTTTTGTGGCCTTTCCCTTGACACGAAGGTCCTAGAGGATCAAGAAAGTTGGGTCTCAATGAAGACATAATTTATTTGTTGGTTTTCTTATAAGTTGGTTTACAAAGAACTTTGTAAGCATTTCAAAAATGTTATACTATAGAATTAAAGTTCTATTAAATTTCTGAAATTGAGGATCCCCCAAAGGGTAATGGAAAAGAATATGGTGGGTACAAGTAAGCTGAGATTTATCACATATAAGGACTTATAAAAGAGCTATGTTAGACAAACTATAATTAAGGAAGTGTCCAAATAAAAAAGAGGATGGGTTGATCAAGTAAATAGAGTGAAGAACAATTTGTAGACATCCAAATGCTCCAATGGTATACTCTCTATAACAAAAGAAAGTCAGAAGATTCCCAAGAATGTAGGGTGAAACCCCTTTGATGAATGAAAGTGAAGATATAGACTAGAGCTGCATTGAATGGTCAAGCACACATGATTTAGAGGGCTGGAACTATGCACTGAGATTGGGACTGCCAAGTGCTTGGAGCTAACTTCTGATTGGACAATACTCTATGAGCATATGCTTGGAAAATGGTCCTTTCCACTATCCCGTGCTGGCTCAATGATTGGTGTATAGAGGATTGTAGAAGGGATTAAGGGGTGGAGTAAAGCTAGCCAGACACATACTCTCAGCAGTAGACAAGGGAAGGTGGTCTTGGATATTCTGCTTCCATCCTGTTCAATCTCGTGTCTAGGGACTGAGAATAAAGATTAAGGACTTTTGCTTATCCTGACTCTGGCTGATTCTGGGGTGTCCTGGATGCTAGCATGGTCGTCACATTTGGTGCCCAAGCGTGGGAACCGAGGACCCTAACTTCACTGAAGAAGTCTCCAATGACCAGGAAATAGGGTGAGTATTTAAATAGATAAACAGGGAACTTAACTTTGTTAAGGGCTAAACTAGTAACCTTTTCTAGCTGCAATGGGGCAGATATAGGGAAAAATTCTCCCTCAGCCCCAGCCCCACGCCCACCCCCACCTCAAGCGGGTACTATAGAAAGCATGTTTAAGCTGATCAAGGGACAAGGATTAATTGTAACTTGGTTGCAGATCGTTAGACTGTTGGGTACATTAAAATGCAAATCCCCTTGGTTCTTAAAGAAAGAAGAGATAGGGCTAGATAATTGGAAGCTGGTAGGAGAGCAATTATGTGAATATACAATGATCGTGGTCCTCGTTCAACTTCCAAGGAGACATTCTATACATACAACATAATACAATTGGCCTTAAAAAATCCTGCTAGTTATAGAAAAAAGGAAAACTCTAAAAATGGCCAGATGAGGAAGTGTGAGGAAAATGAGGAGGACAAAGGAGGAATTAACAGTGATATCACTGGAAGGCATGGGGAGTTAAGTGAGGATGAAGGGCTGGGTGAAGGGCCTGGTGATTCTTGCTCTCACAGAGCAGCTTCAACCCTGCCTAAACTGGAACTGGTTCTTAACACGCCCCCATCAACTTCCCTTCTGGGATGGAGGGGGAAGGAGTAGTGGGAAGGGCTGTGACACTACCAGCACCTCCCCCTAAAAAAATCAGCCCCTCCTATGACTAGATTGTAAAAGGCAATAGTTAAAGCCAGGGAAGAAGGACAGAATTTAAGTGACTTGCAAATGGAAATATAGCTAGTGATTCAAGAGTTTAACTCTTCAGGTCAAGAAAGTAGACAATACATTCCTTTTGATATAGAAATCCTCAAAGACCTGAAAAAGGCCTGCACTCTTTATGGGGTTACATCAGCTTATGTTAAGATGTTACCACAGAATTTGTCTGATGAAGTCTTAACCCCTAAGGACTGGAAATCTATAGCAAGGACATGCTTAGAACCTGGACAAAACTTGTTGTGGCTTTCTGAATATAGTGAACTCTGTAGGCTACAAGCCCAACAAAATAGTCATTGTGGACATAATCCTCCAATCACCTGTGATCAACTAACAGGTGTAGGTTCTTATGCAGACATTTCAGTACCGATTAATTACCACTTAGCAGCTTATGGGTAAATAGCTGCTACTGCTATCAAAGCATGGACTTTGCTTCCCAATAAGAACAACAAGGGTGAAACCTTCACAAAAATAACACAAGGGCCAAATGAACCCTTTGCTGATTTTGTGGGACGTTTGCAGACAGCTATCACAAGAACTAATGGTGAAAATGCAGTAACAGACATTATGATAAGGCAACTTGCTAAAGAAAATGTTAATGAGGTTTGTAGAAGAATTATACTAGAACTACACAAGGATGCTCCTTCAGAGGAGCTCATAAGATGCTGTGCCACAGTGGGCACAAATGCCTTTTATAGCCAGGCTATGATGCAGACTTCCCAAAATCCAAACATAGAGAGACAGGATCTCTTTGGCAAGGGACTTCTAGAGAGACTCATCAATGCTTTCAATGTGGTAAAGTAGGGCATCTGAAAGCTCAGTGTTGGCATAGAGGTAGCGTGAGAAAACAGGGAGAAAGAATAAGACCCAAAATCCCATGTCCAAAATGCAACAAAGGTTTCCATTAGGCCTCAGAATGTAGATTGATTCAGGGATGAATGGCCCAGCCTCAGGGCACCAGGCAAAAAATACTTGGGGCATGATGGCAGCCAATGGTGCATCCAGAGAGTGCCTAGAAGTTCAGTAGCCAGACATGACCAATCAGCCAGGAAGCCATATGATGGGAGAAAGGGATTACACAATCAACCAGCCAGAAAGCAATCTGATGGGAGAAAGGGATTCCAATTGGGGAGAATAGAGTTGTATGCAGCTGGGACAATTGAGCTACCCCCTGGAGAGGTGAAATCTATTCTTCTCCAGCCTATGGATCCCTTACCTCCAGGCACAGTAGGCTTGGCCATTTCACCTCCTTTTTGTACGTATAAAACAGTGTCCATCCACACACTGATGGGAGAAACTGGGGAATGTGTAGATAATATCCCAGTAACTAATACAGGTAGACAATGTGTAACTTACCAATCAGGAGAAGTAGTAGCATCAGGTTTACTAATACAGATTCCTAATAGGCAATCTGGTGATAGTTGCCCAGATTCTGACTCCAAGCAACAGAATCCAGGAATATTTTAGGACAGCAGCTGTGACAGCTGACCGACTATGCTCACTATCTATATAAATGGCAGGATTGGTAGACACAGGTGCAGATCGTACAGTCATTAGAGGTGCCAACTGGCCCAGTCACTGGCCAAAGATTAAGGCAGACACCTACATGTCTGGCATAGGAGGATCAATAGCAGCTGAAGTTAGTGCTATCCCTTTGAGATGGATATTTAAAGGAGAAACAGGAGTTTTTACTCCTTTTATAGTTGAAAAAATCCCCATCAATCTGTGGGGAAGAGAAATTTTACAACAATTAGGATTTAAAAATGAATACTTTGGTTTTTTTATGCAGGACTGCTGTTGAAGGCCTGCCTACACTCTCACCTGTTCCTATCTAATGGAAAACTGATACACCAGTGTTAATAGAACAGTGGCCCTTGAGTAGTGATAAAATTCAGTCCTTATTAGATATAGTACAGGATCAGCTTGACCAAGGACACTTACAACCTACTCTTAAGTCCTTGGAATTCCTCAGTATTTATTGTAAAAAAGAAATCTATAAAATGGAGGATGCTCATTGATTTGAGAAAGGTAAATGAACAGATGGAAACTATGGAAACTCTTCAGCCTGGGCTTCCATCTCCTACTCAGCTTCCTAGAGAATGGCCTCTTTGGGTCATAGATATTAAGGACTGTTTCTATTCTATCCCTCTAGATAAGGAGGATACGAAAAGTTTTGCCTTTTCAGTGCCCAGCGTTAACTTAGCTGAGTGTTATAAAAGATATGAGTGGACAGTTTTGCCTCAGGGAATGAAAAACAGCCCTACTCTGTGTCAAATGTATGCTGCTGCTGCTCTTACTCCAGTAAGAAAAGCATTTTCAAAAGTAATTACATTATTTGGATGATATATTAAGATGTGCACCTGAGGAACGAATGTTAGAAGCATGTCTACAAAAGACCATAGAAACACTAAGGAACTACAAATTGCACATAGCTCCAGAAAAAATTCAAAGACATGTTCCTTCAATATTTAGGATATGAAGTATATCCTAAGGTGCTCACAATATAAAAACTTTCTGTAAGGACAGAGAAGCTAAACACCTTAAATGACTTTCAGAAATTGATAGGAGATATCAGAATGGATATGTCCAATATTAGGCTTGACTACCTATCAATTGCAACTATTATATGACATTTTAAGGGGAGACAGTGCTTGAAACTCACCACACAAGCTTACAAAAGAAACTCAAGAGGCTCTGAGAGAAGTTGAATTGGCTTTATCCAATGTGGTTGAAAGAGTCACTCAAAAACCCTTGGAAATATCAGTTTTTGCTACACAAGAGACACCCACAACAGTCCTTCATCAAGGAGACAGTGTGATAGAGTGGGTGAACCTCCCAGCACAACCAGAACAAAGCTTTACTCCTTACCTAGTACTTGTGGCTAGAATTTTATTAAAGGCCATTAAGTGAGCAGTACAATTATCTGGGATAAGACCTGACAAGATATACACCTTTTATACTAATGCACAAATGAATGTATGCTATGAAACCATCCCAGAGTGGCAAATTTTATTGGCCATGGCTCCAAATTTTGCACATGGGTCTCCATTAGAGATAACCAGACTATTACATAATTGGTGATGGATTCTTGAAGAGAAGGTTTCTAAAGTTCCTCTTAAAGGACCAACTATCTTTACAGATGTATCCAAACATAATATTTGTGCTTTATATTCTCATGACTTAACTATGAAGAGAGTAGTCAAAACTCCTTTTCAGTTCACTCAGCAGAATGAATTGTATGCAATCATTCTAGCTCTTACTTATTATCCAGGAGATGTAAATAAAATATCTGATTTGGCCTATTCAGTAGGTGTGGTACAAAGAATTGCCACAGCCCAAATAAAATTTGTACCCTCTAATATATATTAGCTCTTTAAGAAACTTCAAGAGCAAGTGAGAAAGCATCCAGGTAAGATTTATATCTTGCATGTCCACTCTAATAGTGGACTTCCAGGTCCAATTTTTGATGGTAATTCAAAGGCAGATAACCTTCTAACTATGCTGGCCAATACTTCTTTATTTCAAGAAGCCCAAGAATCTCATTTTAAATATCATCAGGCTGCTCAAGCTTTACGTTTACAATTTGGGATAATAAAAGAGGAAGCTAGGAGCATAGTAAAAGCCTGTACAGCTTGCCTTCCTTCCCATGGTCCTACACTGCCTCTGGGGAAAAACCCTCATGGTTTAAGACCTAATGAAATTTGGCAAATGGATGTGACCCATTATAAATCTTTTGCTTGTCTGTCTTTTATCCATGTTGTGGTAGATACTTTTTCAGGATTCACTTTTTCAATACCAGCAGCAATAGAGACAGCCCGAGTGGGCATTGAATTCCTTATACAAAAATTTGCAATTATGGGTGTGCCACAAGCAATAAAAACAGATAATGCACCTGCATATACTTCTAGACATTTTGCACACTTTTGTGCACAGTATCAGATTTTACACACCACTGGCATACCCTTTAATCCTCAAGGACAGGCAATAGTAGAAAGGAGAAACAGAGATATTAAGATGTACCTCCAAAAACAAAAGAAAGGGGGAGCCACAGGTAACCCTAGAGAACTTCTAAATCTAGCTCTTTACACTATTAATTTCTTGATTTTTGACAAAGATGCACTGGCTCCGGCAGACAGGTTTTATAACCCACCGGAAGGGCAGTGTGCAGTGCGAGCAGCTCTACTATCTTTAGATAATTGCCAGGTGATGTGGAGAGATCCAGAAAGTGGTGAATGGAAGGGATCAGACAGGTTAACTGCTTGGGGGAGAGGGTTTGCTTGTATCTCTACAGGTAAGAAGGAATCAGATGTGTGCCATTGAGCCGTATTCGCCTTGTCCATTGGAGGGAGATGGAGCAGACCCTTGAAACAAAGGAGAAGATGCAAGAAACATCGGATGGTGCCATTGTTGACTGTGTCCACCACTGAAAGAGCATGGCAGTTATGGCGTTTAACTCATGGACATCAAAAATTGTTGGACTTCAAAACCCTCAGGAATCATTGGATTCTCTAAGACATGATAAGACTATTGTAGGACTGCCCAGTGCTTGAGGCTAACTTCTGATTGGACGATCCTCTATGGGCATATCCTTGGAAAATGGTCCTTTCCACTATCCGTACTGGCTCAATGATTGGTATATAGAGGATTTTAGGAGGGATTAGGGGGTGGAGTAAAGCTAGCCAGACACATACTCTCGGTGGTAGATGAGGGAAGGTGGTCATGGAAATTCTGCTTCCATCCTGTTCAATCCTACATCTGGGGACTGACTATAAAGATTAAGGACTTTTGCTTATCCTGACTATGGCTGATTCTGGGGTATCCTGGATGCTAGTGTGGTCATCACAACATCGATCATTGATCTAGGGCTAGAAGCGACTGTGTCCTAAGTCCAACCATCTCATTTCCCAGATGAAGAAACTGAGTGTCAGAGAAGTTAAGTGACTTGACCAGGTCACACAGCAAAGTATTCCTCTGATGATATCCTTAAGATAACTTCTCCTGTGAAATCTTTATTTGTACTGCTTCAGCTTGCTTACATTCAGCATGGCAACCTAGGACTATACACACACACAGAAATATGCAGTCATGAAAAGTAGTAAAATGGCTATATATGTATGTATATGTACACATATGTATGTTTATGTGTATGTCACTTGAAATAATTTCAAATATATATCTATATCTGTCTTTTATTTCAAGTGTTAATTCTTCCAGTGTCAGGTTTGGTTTTTAGTTTTCAAAATACATGCAAAGATAGTTTTCAGCATTCACCTTTGTAAAACCTCATGTTTTAAATTTTTTTCCTTTCCTCCTCAAGAATGGCAGCTTTGTAAGCCATTCCTTGTTGAAACATAGTCATTGTGTTCTCCTACTCCTCTACCCAATTTTTCCCTGATTAAACCCAGAACATTACTTACTCGTAACTCTTTAAAAATGCACCCAATTTACTATTAAAATGACCTAATTCTGTTAAGATGTAAATGTAAAGCTGTATTTTCAGTTGTTATATTGTTGGAAAAAGATATATATGTATATGTAGTAAGTGGTTAAAAATCTTAAAAGCTTTAAATGAAGATGATGATGTGTGAAAAATAACAATCCTACTTAGTTTTAAAATGACTTTGTGTCTTTACTTCTGTATCTAATCATTTATCATTTAGAATTTAGTTTCCATTCCCTCTCTGCCTATTGTATCTTTTTCACTTGGGATTCAGTATGTACATTTCTAGTGGGGAATGCTTAGGCAGTCTGCCTTCAATTAGTCTGTGCTTAGAAGAATGTGAGATAGAGTTTGTGAAAGCATTGCCAACATTCTTTTGGCATATTCTGACCATCCCAAGGGTTTGCTGGTCTAAATTCTTGCTTCAGTTTGGACACTCAGGTGATGATTTCCATTGGTTCTGATTTCAATCAGTTTATTGAAGAAAAATACAATTGAGAACTACTTTAATACAAAACAAACACCTAGAACAGATTGACCTTTTGTCTTTTGTGCCCTCTTAAGCAAGGAAGGGAAATGGGACTATATATTTAGAATTGGAAGGGATCTTAGTGTTTTCTCTACATACCCATTGATCCTTCTTCTTCTTCTTCTTATTGTGCCATTTGAAGAGAGGATGATCTATCTCCCTGAAGCTGAAGTAACTGTAATCCAAAATGTTTCTATGTGTTTGTACCTCTTACACATATATTTGTATGTATACAAAAATTCAAATAGTGATGAAGGCATATATATATATGTTATATACATTATATATTCAATATATGTATCTTTTAAAATATATATCATCTTTAGTATTTATATATGTATCCTCTTTATTCAACTTATTTGAATTTTAGTATACTCATGTGCATATATGTATATACATACATAGATAATGTGTATATAAACATATACATATATGTATTAAATGTATGCATATATGTGTCCTCTTTAATCACCTTGAGTTTTAGTCACTTTATCTGAATTTTATTCACTTTTACTGAATGAGTGACAAATTGTTTCCCAAAATAGTAGCCTTTTCTTTTGTCAGTCAAGTCTGACTTTTTATGGCCCCCTTTGGGGTTTTCTTGATAAAGATCTTGGAGTGCTTTACCATTTCCTTCTCTAGCTCTTTTTTTTTCCTCAATAGTATTTTATTTTTCCAAATACATGTAAAGACAGTTTTCAACATTAATTTTGTAAGACTTTGTGTTCCAAATTTTTCTTGCTCCATCACCTTACCCCTCCTCAATACAGCAAGCAATTTTAATATAGATTAAATATGTACAATCCTTTCTTTTTTTAATTTTAATATCTTTTTATTGATAGAACGCATGCCAGGGTAATTTTTTACAGCATTATGCCTTGCATTCATTTCTGTTCCGATTTTTCCCCTCCCTCCCTCCACCCCTTTTCCCAGATGGCAAGCAGTCCTTTACATGTTGAATAGGTTACATTATATCCTGGATACAATATATGTGTGCAGAACTGAACAGTTTTCTTGTTGCACAGGGAGAATTGAATTCAGAAGGTATAAATAACCCGGGAAGAAAAACAAAAATGCAAGCAGTTTATATTCATTTCCCAGTGTTCTTTCTCTGGGTGTAGCTGCTTCTGTCCATCTTTGATCAATTAAGGCTCTCTTTATCGAAGAGATTCACTTCCATCAGAATACATCCTCAAACAGTATCATTGTTGAGGTATATAATGATCTCCTGGTTCTGCTCATTTCACTCAGCATCAGTTCATGTAAGTCTCGCCAGTCCTCTCTGTATTCATCCTGCTGGTCATTCCTTACAGAACAATAATATTCCATAACATTCATATACCACAATTTATTCAACCATTCTCCAATTGATGGACATCCTTTCATTTTCCAGCTTCTAGCCACTACAAACAGGGCTGCCACAAACATTTTGGCACATACAGGTCCCTTTCCTTTCTTTAGTATCTCTTTGGGGTATAAGCCCAGTAGAAACACTGCTGGATCAAAGGGTATGCACAGTTTGATAACTTTTTGAGCATAGTTCCAAATTGCTCTCCAGAATGGCTGGATGTGTTCATAATTCCACCAACAATGTATCAGTGTCCCTGTTTTCCCACATCCCCTCCAACATTCCGCATTATCTTTCCCTGTCATTCTAGTCAATCTGACAGGTGTGTAGTGGTATCTCAGAGTTGTCTTAATTTGCATTTCTCTGATTAATAATGATTTGGAGCATATTTTCATATGTCTATAAATAGTGTCAATTTCTTCATCTGAGAATTGTCTGTTCATATCCTTTGACCATTTATCAATTAGAGAATGGTTTGATTTCTTATAGATTAGAGTCAATTCTCTATATATTTTGGAAATGAGGCCTTCTTCAGAACCTTTGATTGTAAAAATGTTTTCCCAGTTTACTGTTTCCCTTCTAATCTTGTTTGCATTTGTTTTGTTTGTACAAAAACTTTTCAATTTGATATAATCAAAATTTTCTATGTTGTGGTCAATAGTGATCTCTAGTTCTTCTTTGGTCATATTCCACAGGTCTGCGAGGTAAACTATCCTATGCTCTTCCAATTTATTTATAAACTCATTCTTTATGCCTAGGTCATGAACCCATTTTGACCTTATCTTGGTGTACGGTGTTAAGTGTGGGTCAATGCCTAGTTTCTGCCATACTGATTTCCAATTTTCCCAGCAATTTTTGTCAAATAATGCATTGTTATCCCAGAAACTGGTGTCTTTGGGTTTGTCAAACACTATATTATTAAAGTTATTGGCTGTTTTGTCCTTTGAACCTAACCTATTCCATTGATCAACTAGTCTATTTCTTAGCCAATACCAGATGGTTTTAGTAACTGCTGCTTTATAATATAATTTTAGATCTGGTACAGCGAGGCCACCTTCATTTGATTTTTTTTTCATTAATTCCCTTGAAATTCTTGACCTTTTGTTTTTCCATATGAACTTTGTTGTTATTTTTTCCTAATTCATCAAAGTAGTTTTTTGGGAGTCTGATTGGTATAGCGCTAAATAAGTAGATTAATTTAGGTAGTATTGTCATCTTTATTATATTTGCTCGCCCAATCCAAGAGCATTTAATATTTTTCCAGTTGGTTAGATCAGACTTAATTTGTGTGGAAAGTGTTTTGTAGTTTTGCTCATAAAGTTTCTGATTTTCCCTTGGCAGATAGATTCCTAAATATTTTATACAATCAGTAGTTACTTTAAATGGAATTTCTTTTTGTAACTCTAACTGTTGGGTTTTGTTAGTGATATATAAGAATGCTGATGACTTATGTGGGTTTATTTTATATCCTGCAACTTTGATGAAGGTGTAGATTGTTTCTAATAACTTTTTGGTAGAATCTCTGGGGTTCTCTAAGTATACCATCATATCATCAGCAAAGAGTGATAATTTGGTTTCTTCATTGTCTATTCTTATTCCTTTAATCTCTTTCTCAACTCTTATTGCCAAAGCTAGCATTTCTAATACAATATTAAATAGTACGGTGATAGTGGGCAACCTTGTTTTACTCCTGATATTATTGGGAATGGTTGCAGTTTGTCCCCGTTACATATGATGCTTACTGCTGGTTTTAAATAGATGCTACTGATTATTTTAAGGAAAAGTCCATTTATTCCTATACTCTCAAGAGTTTTTAATAGGAATGGATGTTGTATTTTATCAAATGCTTTTTCTGCATCTGTTGAGATGATCATATGGTTTTTGTTAATTTGATTATTAATATGGCCAATTATAATGATAGTTTTACTAATATTGAACCAGCCCTGCATTCCTGGTATAAATCCTACTTGATCATGATGTATTATCCTGGGGATGATTTTCTGTAGTCTTTTTGCTAATATCTTATTTAAGATTTTAGCATCAATATTCATTAGGGAGATTGGTCTATAATTTTCTTTCTCTGTTTTCAACCTACCTGGTTTAGGTATCAGTACCATGTCTGTAGTTTGGTAGGACTCCTTCATTCCCTATTTTTTCAAATAGTTTATAAAGCATTGGGGCTAATTGTTCTTTGAATGTTTGGTAGAATTCACATGTAAATCCGTCTGGTCCTGGGGATTTTTTTTTTAGGGAGTTGATTAATAGCTTGTTCTATTTCTTTTTCTGAAATGAGACTATTTAAGCAATTTACTTCCTCTTCTGATAATCTGGGAAGCCTGTATTTTTGGAGGTAGTCATCCATTTCGCTTAGGTTATCAAATTTATTGGCATAAAGTTGGGCAAAGTAACCCCTTATTATTTCTTTAATTTCCTCTTCATCAGTGGTAAGTTCTCCTTTTTCATTTTTAAGACTGCCAATTTGATTTCCCTCTCTCCTTTTTCTAATCAGATTTACCAAAGGTTTATCTCTCTAGCTCTTTTTACAGATGAGGGAACTGAGACAAATGGGGTCAAGTAACTTGCTCAGGATCACACAGTTAGTATGTGTCTGAAACTAAATTTGAACTTGGAGAAATGAATCTTCTTGATTTCAGGCCTAGAACTCTATCCACCATTCTATCTAGCTACTCCCAAATAGTTGTAGTGATTCACAATTCCAACAATACAGTAATATGATTATCTTTCCACAATTTCTTCAATATTGACTATTCCCATCTTTTGTTATTGCCAATTTGTAGGGTGTGAGAAAAAATACAGAGTTTATTGATTTGCATTCATCTTATTAGTGATTTAGAGAATTCTTTCATAGCATTGTTAATAATCTATCATTCTTTAACATATGTAATCTATATAAAAAAGCGTATTATCATATATACACATATGAATGTATATGTGTGTACATGTATATATTCTTTCTATGTACATGTATATACCATACACACACACACACACACACACACACACACACACACATATATATACACACACACATATTTTTATATGTATTAGATGGATAGATATATCTGTTACAGATATGTATCCTTTGTGTATGTAGTCTTTCTATGCACACAAACAACATAAACACACACAGATATGTATACATGTGGTATATGAATGTAATGGAATATTAGTATGGTTTAAGAAACAACAAATAGGATAGATACAGAGAAGCATGGAAATATTTACATGAATTGAGGCAGAGTCAAGTAAGCAGAACCAAGAAAATAATATACACCGTGAGAACAGCAATGTAAATAGAATCATCTCAAAACAATAAAAAGTGTATGTTGAAAATTACAGAGACCAAGCAAGGCTCCAAAGTAGAGATACTGAAAAGTTACAACCTTTTGCAAAAACAAGTGGTCCACAGGTATTGTTCATTGTATATTTTCAGGCTTTTTTCATGGATTGATCAGTTTCGCTAATTTTGGAATTTCTCTCTCTCTCTCTCTCTCTCTCTCTCTCTCTTTTTAAACAAAAGCATTATTTGTTATGTGGTCTGGATCTCTGGGAAGTGGTAAGAAAAGATGCTGGGAAATATTGGTGCTGTACACACCTATTAATAAACATTTATTACAAAGAATGACCATTCTTGTCAAGAATCTTACTTTCTAATAGAGAGGCAACTTGTAAGTAAGTAGATATCTATACTATATTTAAAGAGAAGATGAAGGTAACCTGAGATGGGGAAGAGAACACTAACAACTATGGGGCCTGGGAAAGGTCTCTAAAAGAAGGTGAAATCTGAGCCAGTCTTGAAGAAAGCCAGAGAGGCTAAGAGACATAGGTGAGAGGGCAGAGCATTCTAGTCATGGGAGATAGCCACTGAAAAGGAGAAGAGAAAGGTGATCTAAGGCTAAATGTAAGGCACAACAAATAGCACATGTAGCTGGAGAGTAGAGTATGGAGAGGAGAATCAAGTGCAATAAGACTGAATAGATTGAGAAAGTCATTAAATATCAAACAAAAATTATATTTGGTCCTGGAGGTAACAATAATAATTCACATTGATATTGTATTTTAACATTTGCAAAGCCCTTTTTACTTATATTTTCACTTTTGACCCTCAACACTCAAAAGTAGGTATTATTATTGTCCCTCTTTTGCAGTTGAGACAGATAGAAGTGAAATGGCTTGCACAGTAACACAGTTAGTGCCTTCAGCTGGATTTGAACTTTAGTTCTCCTGAGCTGAAGTTCAATACTCTATCCATGGTGCCATCTAGCTGCCTAGTAGGTAGGTAATAGGGAACTATTAGAACTAGAAAGTTGCTATGGTCAGAACAGCCATTTTAAAAAAAAATCACTGACACCAGAGTGGAAGATGAACTAAAGAAGGGAAATATCTGAAATACCAAGACTAATTAAAAGGCTGTTGTCATAGTCTGGGGAAGAAGTAATGAGGACCTCACTAGTATAGTGGTCATGGGAAGGGAGAGAAAGGAACATTTGCACAACTAAAATGATTATACATGTATAACCTATAGCAGATTGCTTATATCTTGAAAGGGGGAGAGATAAGGGAGGGAGAAAAAAATTTGGAATTCAAATTTTTATAAAAATGAATGTTGAAAACTATCTTTACATGTAAATGAAAAAATAAAATACAATTGACATTTTTTAAAAGATGTTGTCAAAGTCCGATTCTTTTTGTTTAGCAAAATAACTGTTTGGACATGTATACACATATTGTATTTAATTTATACTTTAACATATTTAACATATATTGGCCAACCTGCCATCTTGGGGAGGGGGGAGAGGGAAGGAGGGGAAAAATTGGAACAAAAAGTTTGGCAATTGTTGCTATAAAATTACCCATGCATATATCTTGTAAATAAAAAGCTATAATAATTTTTTAAAAAAGATGTTGTCAAGCAAGATTCTGTAGTGGAATGGAAAACTAATGAGCTTGTATTTTATCAATGGGAAACCAGTCACTTCTTGAGCAGGATAATGCTTTTGGCAAACTCATACCTTAGGAATATAATTTTGGTAGCTATGGGTAGAATAGATTGGAAAGAGGAGAAACAGGGACCTGAGATTTCAATTAGGAAGCTATTATAATAGTGTATGTGAGAAGTGCCCTCAACTAGGCTAGAAGTAGGTAAAGATTATACATATATTATAGAGTCAACAAAATTTGGCAACTGACTGAATATGAGGAGTGAGGGATTATTTCAATTCAACCAATCAATGAATAAACAAGCACTTATTTTCCAGGTATTGTGTGATTCAACAACCTTCATTCTAAAGTTTCTATTAAGTTTAAGGCAGATCTGAATCCAGTACATATTTATAACCACTATGGGACACCACTTCCCCCACCATCGGGATTCCTCTAGTGGTCTGCTGTCCTCCAGGGTTTAGGAGTTATAAGGTCTGCTTTCCCACTCTGTGGGACAGATTCAAACATACCTAGTTTTTCTTAACAGCCTTTCATGAATTTATTATCCAGGACCTTAATCAAAATCCTTTTTGGGGACATTTATATCTTTAGCTTATTCAACCTTTTGAAGCAATAACTCCCATAAGCTTATAATCCATTGTATAGCCACTTATCTCCCTCCCAATTCCCTGGGGAGATGGGTAGGTTGGTATGTCAAATTCTGCAGACTTTTCTTCTATTCCAGCAGCCCTGGAATTAGGTGAAGAATGAACACACACACACACACACACACACACACACACACACACACACACACGTACACACACACACACGTACACACATGCATACACATACCAAATTTCCTCCCAAAACATCAGGGACTGTTTTCTCCAGCCTATTATGGAACTCTGGCCCTGGTTACAGAAACCAATCAGTTCAAGTTTTCAGTTTTTCAATGTTAAGGTTGGAATTGATTTAAAATTTTATACAAGGACAAATGGAAGGTTTTTTTTTCCTTTTGCCCTCTGGGCATACTAATATTTTACTCTAACTGTCCAGGCAATGTGTAGCAGATTTTGCAAATCCATAATTGCCCCCTTTCCTATTTTCTTTCTACTTTTTAGAAGGGAAAATGACTCCCAATTGCTCCAAATGTAGCTAGTAGCTCTTTTGCTTCCTTCCTAGTGGTCAAGTAAGTTAAATATTCATTTTTAAAATTCAGAAGATTTTTTTTGTCTCTCTAATATCCAATCTCTTTAAATTACTTCTATTTTAAATGGGGAGTACTATTTGGATTTGAATACACAAAATCTTTTAGCAGGAGAGTGAAAACTTTAGAAGTGGCAGCAATTGTCAGCTAACAGGAGGACAGGGTCCTAAAGAGTAGGATTTGTCCATCAGAAATGTGAACCAGATCTGTTTTTGAAAGAGTCAGTATACATTCAGGGAAGTTAATACTTAATAGTATACAGTGTAATAATTTAATATGACAAGTAATGATGAATTGTTTAGTTGATTGGGGTGAGAGTCAATTAAAAAAAGAGAATGAAATATCCTTTATATGCTTTTTAGAGCTATTATAGTATTGAACACCTTGGAGCACAGTGCCTCTCAAAGAAATAATTCTAGTAACTAAAATTCTGGGATAATTTAATATTAGAAGATTAGTATCATGGAATCACAGAATCTGTTGAGATCCTGGGAGTCTTGTATTCCAATTCATATTAGGAGAGGAATCTCATTTCAATATACCAAGTCTCTTTGATAATGTTTTGTGATAGAGAACCAAGAAGTCCATTCCTTTTTGGATTTTTCTTATAGTTAGGAGACAGCTAGTAGCATTCTAGATGGAGACCTAGTCTCAGAATCAAAAAGACTGTTTTCTAATACATATTAGTTATGTGACTTTGGACAAGTCACTTAACCACCAAATGTCTTCCTAAGTTGTCCAGTATTATAAATTGCAAAACACTGCTTACCCTCATTGGGTACCACCTCATTGGTGGAGGGAGTTTCCTCTTTGGGAGTTACCTATACCAATGTAATTAGAAGTCTGATTCCCCATCATCATCTCTACTAAAAAAAATAAAGTTTGGAAATTTTTTTTTCAAATATCAGGCCTGAATGTGCAACATTCTTCCTAGTTCTTCCCTCTCAGAGTCCAACAAAGAATATGCCTAATGCCACTTGGACATAATAAGCCTTTCAATACTTTAAGGCTTTTATTATAATCGCCCCTTCCTCTGGACTTCTTTGCTCTCCAATCCAATTCTTCATACACCATGGACTCAAGTTTATCCTTCACCATTCTAGATGTTTTCCTCTGAATTCTCTTTAGCTTCTCCATACTGATGCCTAGAATTGAACACAGTATTTCAGATAATGTCTGACTAGAGTAGAGGTCATCACCTATTCAACCTCTTCTTAGAAGCTATTCCTCCCTTTATGTAGTTCATAATTGCATTAAATATTTCAGGCTGCCCTATCACATTGTTTATTTAACTCATTGATTTTGTAGTCCACAAAAACTCCAGATCATTCTCACTTTCCCTATTTTGTATTGTAATGATAATTTTTTAACTCAAGGATAAGATTTTACATATATTGCTACCAAATTCATCTTATTAGATTTAGTCCAATGTTGTAGGACATAGGTCTATCATTCAGGATGCTGATTATTTCTTCCAGCTCTGTGTCATCTGTAAATTCAATAAGATTGCTATCAATGATTATAAAGCTAGGGAACATTAATCATTCCTTAATAAAGTTCAAAATCTAGTAATTTTTTTGTTTCCTCCAAAAAGTCAAGCCAAGTCAAGCAACAAGAACCATTTATTCCTAAAAACACAGTTTTTATTTGGAAACAGACATCATGTAGCAGAAATAGGGCTGTATTGAGTCTGAAGAGCTAGCTAGGCTCTACATTTTGATGCTCATTAGCCATGTCATTTTGGACAAATCTTTTCTCCCCCTCAACCTCAGCTTTCCATGAGTTGTACTTTACAGCATTGTTTTGGCAAACACAATATATAAAACTAAGTGTCGTGTACATAGGAAAGACTTGTATGACTTGATGCAGAGACTAGTGAGCACAACCAGAGTTCTGTATATAGTAACAACAATATTGTAAAGACAAACTGTCTTGAAAAACTCAAGAACTCTGGTCAATGCAGTGACCAGTAATGGTTCCAAAGGATGTGTGATGAAAAATGCTCCTCTACTTTTTGACAGGAGAGATGCTAGACTTTAGAGGCAAAATGAGATAGTAATTTTTGAAAGTGGCCAATATAGGAATTTATAATGTTTGATCATGCAAATTTATTGCAAGCATTTTCTTTTTCTTTTTTCTTTTATAGTGTGGAAAACTATAGATATATCTATATCTATATCTATATCTATCTATCTATCTATCTATCTATCTATCTATCTATCTATCTATCTATAAACTATATATAGTTAGAGGGAGAGAAAAATAGGTGCTGATTAAAGAAAGTTTTTTAAAAAACACTTTTATTTATCATTTTGAGTCCAAATTCTATCTGGTTCTATTATATTGTTTTATAATTGTATTGCTGAGAACTGTCAATCATAGTTGATCATTGCACAGTGTTACTGTTACTGTATACAATGTTCTCCTGGTTCTGCTCACTTCACTATGAAGGTAATGTAAGTCTTTCCAGGTTGTTCTGAAATCATCTTGCTTTGACATTTCTTATAGCACAATAATATTCCCTTACGATTATATGCCACAGCTTGTTTAAATATTCTCCAATTGATGTATATCCTTTAGATTTCCAGGTTTTAGTCACCACAAAAAGAGTTACTATATTTTTGTACAAATAGATCCTTTTTCCTTTTTTTTGCATGTCTTTGAGATATAGACCTAGCAGTACTATTGCCAGATCAAAGGATATTGTACCCTTTGGGGCATAGGAAAACAAAATTTTAAAATAAATGTCATGTGAATATGAATTGTTAATGACCTCCTACTAAAATCTTTCTGTGATGTTTTACTTTTTATGAAGTCCCTCAGCCTCTTAAAGGCTATAATAGAAGATCAAAATATCTGATAGATCTTACCATGAAAAAGTTTTGAGTAAGGACATAGGAACCAACTATATGTCTGTCATCTGAGAACAAACCTTGTAAATTTTAAATAGGCTCATCCCCTGAAGGTTGAATCCAAAGGGTTTCAATTTTTTAAAGTCCTGTTTTAGAACTGGAATGAGTGTTAGAGATCACCTTGTCTCATCCCTTCATTGTAGAAAACGGATACTCAGAGACTCTCTGACTTCTCCAGGGTTATAAGTATTAGAAGTGGATTTGAACCCAGGTACTCTGAGATCAGTCAATGCTCTTTCTGCCATACTGTATTGCCTAAGACATAGAGGAGTTGGGTTTATAATGGAGCAACAAAATCAAGGATGCTTGAAGTTTTGAAGTAATAAGAGTCAGTATTTATAAAGTACTTTTACATATATGTGTGAGTGTGTGTGTGTGTGTGTGTGTGTGTGCCCTCATAATCCTACAAGGCAGGACCTATTGTTATTCTCATTTTACAGATGATTAAACTGAGGCAAACAGTGGTTAAATGACTTGTCAAGAGTTATATAGCTAATAAATGTCTGAGATAGTATTGTAATCCAGTTCTTTTTGACTCCCAGTCCAGCACTCTATCCACTGTGTCACCTAGTTACCTATTAAAACGTTACTTCTATTATTGATGAATAGTTGCAATTATGAACCACTCACAGCTGATATGTTATATCATTTTACAATTATGATATGAATAATAATAATGAAATATTCTGATGGAATTCATTCTAAATGGCAGCAATTCTATATATAATTTTTAATTATGATATGAATTATAATAATAAAATATTCTGATGGAATTCATTCTAAATGGCAGCAGTTCTCTCTATATATAATTTTCTATTATAATATGAATAATAATAATAAAATATTCTGATAGAACGCATTCTAAATGGCAACAGTTCTATGGCAGTGAATTATCTTTTGTATGTGCTGTGCCTCTTCTTTTAAAGTTTCACTTAACCTCACTTGGGATTTTGTAGCTGTGATATAAATTCCTTCTTATTCATTATATATCTGTGCCAATATATGCCCATGATTCTTTGCTTCTACCTTGTTCCAAGTGAAATTCTGATTAATGTGTTTTTACAGCTAAGGCAAAGTTCAGAGTTGAGATCTTTATGGTTCTGGGTCAGGAATAGCTCTTACTTTGTGAATAGTTGGATCTACTGCCCAACAGTAAAGTTCTACAGGTGAATCAACCATAAAAAGAAAATCATCTTTCCTTCATCTTTTTCCACGTTGTGTTTACTACACATAAGCTGGTGGAGCTCCCTTTAATATTCCTTCCCCTAGGGGAAAAAAAGAAACTGGGATACTGACACATTGTTGATGGAGTTGTGAAATGATCCAACCATTCTGGAGAAGGATTTGGAATTATACCCCAAAATAAAACTGTGCATATCCTTTGATCCAATAGTGCCACTACTGGGTCTGTATCCCAAAGAGATCATAAAGGAGGGTGATGTACAAAAGTGTTTATAGCACCTCTTTTTGTGTTGGTAAAGAATTGAACAATGTAGGGTCAGGTAGGTGGTACAGTGGTTAGAGTACTAACCCTGAAGACAGAAGGACCTGAGTTCAAATATAATCTCAGACACTTAACACTTCCTAGCTGTGTGACCTTGGGCAAATCACTTAACCCCAATTGCCTCAGCAAAAAAATAAATAAATAAATAAATGAAAATTTGGAAAACAAGTAGATGCCCATTAATTGGGGAATGGCTGAATAAGTTATGGTATGTGAAAGTAATGAAATATTATTGTTCTATAAAAAATGATGAGCAAATTGATTTTAGAAAGTCCTGGGAAGATTTACATGAAGTGATGCTGAGTGATACAAGCAGAACCAGGTAAACAAAGTATATAGTAATAGCACAATTTTGCAATGATCAACTATGATAGACTTGGTTCTCCTCAGTGGTTCAATGATCCAAAGAAATCCCAATAAACTTTGGGTGGAAAATACCATTTGCATCCAGAGAGAGATGGATGACTCAATGTTAATCAACACATGCTATGTTCACTTCATTCCTTTTTCTTCTGTTTTTTTCTTCTTATTTTTTTCTTTTATTCTGACTTTCCCTCCCAACAGGTTTCATAAGGAAATTTTTTTTTAAAGAATGTACATATGTAACTAAAAATATTGTTTTTACATGGAACTGGGGAAAATAAAAATTAAAAAAAATTCTTTCTCCTATGTTCTTAGACTTATAGACTGTGAAACCCAAAAGGAACTTCAAAGGTCAGATTGGGCTCAAAACTTGCATTTCTTACATAAGTGGCTGAAGCACAGAGGGCAAATCATTTGTATATTGCCATTCATAAGGCAATAAAATTGACACAAATCTGAATAATTTGGGATAAAAATTTGACTCAATTTACTGGATATTTTGGAGAAAAAAGAATTCTAAAGTTTGTATTATCTACATCAATTAATTGTTTGGTCTTGAAGCCTTCCACACAATTTTTTTAGTCACATATTATTTGCATAAGAAATTGAATTGGGCAAATAGAGTCATAGGTTTAAGTGATGTAAGACTCATTGTGTCTGGATCTGGAGTCAAAGGACTTCAGTTCAAAATCTAGCTCTGTCACTGTGTGATATTGGAGAAGTCACCTGACCTTTTATACACTTCATTTTCCTCATTTATAAAATGAGAAATTTGGACTAGAAGATTTCTAAGATTTCTAAGGTCCTCATCATAGTTACCAAAGTGATATTTTTTTAAAGCATGGGTATGAATGACCATGTTACCCCCCAATAATAAACTGTAGTGATTCCCCATAACCTCATGATCATTGCTTTCTTGGTCATTTAAAACCCTTCATAATTTGGTTTCTTTCTTCATTTCTAGCCTCATTATACATTACTAACTTTCACCTGTGTTGTAATCCAGCCAAACAATCTTTCTTTCACATCCTAACACATGATACTCTGTCTACCTTGGAGATAACCATTGGCCATGCCTGGAACAAGCTCCCTCCAACCTAGAATCCTTTGGATCCTTCAAAACATGAAGTTTTTCCTCATTATTTTTCATTTTCCTTTTCCCTTTTAGCTGTTATTGCTTTACCTCCTCCAAATTATTTTGTATATAATTTTGGATGCCATATCATTTCCCTGATAAGATGTAAGCTCCCTGAGTTTATTATTCTATTTTTGTATGTTTAGGGTCTGGAACTGAAATCTGTATAGTACAGATTTGGTGAGTGATTGATTAGCTTCCCTGAACCTCAATATCTTCATCTGTAAAATAAGATATTGAATTAGATTCTCTTTAAGCTCCCTTTCAGGTCTAGATAAATGACTGTGATCTAAATACTTAATTACCTTGTGCTTTTGAGTTTTGAATAGAAAATTTCAAAATCAGCTGAATAGATATTAAGTTCTATTAAGCTTCCTAACCTTTCAGGAATCCTAACCTTTGAGTATCAGAGCACTCTGTGTAACTGAACTTCATATCTAGCTCCACTGGCTTCTATTTGGATATACCTATCTTCAAATATCTGCTATGTCTTCATACTTCTTCTTAGAGGGAATTCTCTGCCTCTCTCCCAGGATTTTTATTTGTTCCTAATAAGGAAGTTTCCTCATAAACTCTGGCCTTCAAGGACTAAATGATAGAAGACCATCTTTGTGCAACAAACTGTTCTGTGCACACACTGTCTGCATCCCAGACAGGCTTACAACCTCAGACTGTAGCTAGAGCCCTTTGGAAAACATTGATTGCACTCCTTTTAATCCTGCATTGCAGATATGGTGAGACTAATTTCAGCTGAACCCTCTTCAATTCAAGTTGGCAATAACTTTCAGGACCAAGTGTAGCTGCCTGTTCAAAAGCCTTAATTACTCTAGGACTCTATTTGTACTAGGAGGCCAATCAATAAACAAAACCAAATGTGCTTTTCTTGATTTTTTTCTCAGAAAACCACGATGATGAGAACACTTAAGGAAAACCTTTTAACTACTCAATTAGACATCCATGATCTTATTTTAGTTGTTAAAATGGACAGAGACTTCCAAGTTTGGCTGTGGGAGAGAAATGTGGTGATACATATATGTCATCTTGTTATGTTCGCTTTCCTGGTCTTTAGATAGGAATGGGAATCATAAGCAGGGGGAAGTGTGTGTGTGTGTGTGTGTGTGTGTGTGTGTGTGTGTGTGTGTGTGTGTGTGTGTATGAGAGAGAGAGAGATAAAGAGAGAAAGAGAGAGAGAGAGAGAAAGAGAGAGAGAGAGAGAGAAAGAGAAAATGAATGAGTATGTAAAGATGAGGTGGCTGTGGGATCATCTTGCTATGAAAGTGAGAGGAAGGAGGTTTGCAGACCTCCCACCTTCACCAACATGCAAAAAAAAATATGGCTCAGAATAAGTAATTTTTATAGTAAATTCTCCTTCTGAGGAGGTCAGCTCTATCAAATAATATATTTCCAAAAAGTCCAAAAGTCCTAAGGCACTGTTGTGAAGGCAAAGAGTGAAGATCTAGACTAAGAATGGTGGAATTATGAACTGAGTCAACTATTTTGGAGAGCAATCTGTAATTGTGCCCAAAGAATTGTTAAATTGCCTATACCCTTTGACCTAGCAATACTGGTACTAAGTCTATTTCCAAAGATGATTAGGGGAAAAGGAAAAGAATCTATGTATTCTAAAATATTCATAGGAACTCTCTTCATAGTGGCAAAGAATTGGAAATATTCGAGATGCCCATCAACTGGGAAATGACTGAAGAAGCTCTGGTATATGATTGTGATGGGATACTGCTGTATTATAAGAAATGATGAATTCAATGATCTTAGAAAAACATGGATAGATTTGCATGAAATAACGAAGAGCAATGTGAGCAGAACAAAGATAATGTTGTCTACAGTAACTATGATATTGTTTTAAGAACAATTTAGAATGACTATTATAATACCCAAAATAACTTCAAAGGGCCTATGAAGAAAGAAGCTATCTGTATCCAGAGAAGGAACTGATAAATAGAATTATGTATTAAATGATTTCATATAAATAAATTTATGTATATGTGTGTGTCTAGCAATTGGGGCTGAAGTCAGGGATTATATATATATATGTGTGTGTGTGTATGTGTGTGTGTGTGTGTGTGTGTGTGTGTGCATGTATATGTATATATTTGTGTCTACCCTCTAGAGTAGGGGTGGTAAAAGGGGAAAAAAGAGGAAAAAAAAGAAATATGCATGGTAACTTTATTATATATTTATAAGGAATAAAAGTTGTACATAATAGATTTCTAGGTTTGCATTCAATGATCTTTTTTATGAAAATGTTATGAAAATGCTTATTTATCCATAAATTTAAAATAATATAAAAAAGAATGGTTAAAAAAAATGATCTGTTCTATTGCAAATTGCCTAGACATGAATCTTTGCATCTGAGTAATGCAGGAGGTCAGATTTAGGGAAAATACCTTGAAGAAATGCTATTCCCTTTGCAAAGTACTCTGAAAAAATATCTGCAATTCTATTCCTGCCTTTATCGTCTAATAATTGATTCTGGTGACTTAAGCATTGCTTTTGGGACATGCTCTCAGGACGGCACAGAGGAATTTGGAATTATGCCTTGAGGAATCCAAAGATAAGAGTTCGATTTCAGTAATATGCAATAGAAAGGGCTGAATTTGGAGTCAAATGCCCAAGGTTTAGATCCCAGCTTTGCTTCTTAATATATATGTAGCATTGTAAAATATATATAACTTCTCTCTTAGTTCTTCATTCACAAAAGAAGATTTTGGCTTAGATTGTCACTGCAATCCCTTCTGTTTCTAAATCTATTATCATGTTGTCTGACTTTTAAAGCTAACAAACCAAAAATTATTGCCAACTCATAAAGTTTTCTCATCATTGTGATATGCAAATGCACAATTTAGTTTCCCATGAATATTTATCTTAGAATTCTTAATTGAATCACACTAACAGTAATATATTTTCTAAGAAACCATTTTTAAATGATAGAGAGGTATAGTGGTTAGAGGGCCAGCTTTGGAGGAGGGGCCTAATTCAATTCTAACATATACTTGTCATGTGACCCTGGGCAATTCATTAAACTTCTAATTTCCCCAAGTAATTTTCTAAGACAACAAAGTTCAGACAGTTGCTAGTGTTCATTGGAAGAAGAAATATCAGGGGGTTTCTATAGTGATGATATCATTGATGCAGAAAAAAATTATAAATTCCTCAAAATCAGGCAATCTTAATAAATCTCACATTGGTAGCAAATCAGTTTTACAAAGTGTTTCCACAGCTCTGTGAAGTAAGCCATCTACTTTTACTGATGAGCAGATTGATGCTCAGGTAAATTGACATTCCAAACAAATCCAATCTAATAAAAATTTCCATAATTAATTGGTATCAAGATTAGCTCTTGAACTTGGGTATTCTGAGTACAAATCATTAAGGGACTTGGTGAAATCTCAGATATTTTGATGTATGCTGCTCAGTGTGATGCCATTTTTTCCTTATCCTTACCTTCTCATATTGGGTGAATTATAATTCATCGCAGATAGCTCACCCCAAATTCTGAGGAGGTCCTCTGGCTCTTTTGATATTTTATGTATAGCAATTCATTCATTATGGAGTAATTAAGTGCATACTATATACTAGTTGCTAAGGATACAAAGACAAAAATGAAACCATTCTTACTCTCAAGGAATCTACCCTTTTTTTAAGAAGGAAAAACAAAATGATAAAAAAAAAAAAGAAACATGTACAAGGTAATTTCTTAGGGCGTGGGGAGTGATACTAGCTACTAGAGGAATTAGGATGGACTTCCTACAAGAGATGGTGTGAGTTGAGCTTTGAAGGAAGTGAAGCCTTTTCTGAGGCAGAGCAGAGGAATTGAATAATTTCTAAACATGGTGTAGCCTGGGCAAAAGCACAGGGGTGAGAGGTGGAATGAAAGGGACTATTTATCTCTATTTCCACAAACAGTCCACCTTCTTTTCTGCTCATACATCACTCTGATAAAACTCCTGTGCAATTCTTGGTTGGTCTTATATTTCAGCCTACTTATGGCTATCATGAGTCTCTCCTCTTGACAAGAATTCCATGACTCATTGCCATAAAGTATCACTGGAAAAAATACTGTTGCCAAAAGAAGTGCCTCTCTTTGTTTTAAGGAAACATCAAATCCTTAATCCACATTTCTATGTATCTAATTTAGTTTGGTATACCTTTGGAGGGTAAAACCATCATGTGACCCATTCCAGTTGTGCTGTGACAGACTGAGGAATTTATAGCAATTAGGATGAAAAAAGTCAGGAAGTTCTATCTCAGTCTCTTCAACATGGCAGGAAGGCATGGAAAAGACCAAGAAGTTATAGGAAAGCAAGAAGATGGAGCAGGAAGTGTTCTCTAGAAGAACTCCTGTCAAATGATAGAAGCAACTCTAACTAGCTAATTGTGCACCCAAGGCAAGAATATAAAACCAGGCCCCACTTTCCCAATAGCATAGTGTGCTTGGGAGAATGGATGCATATTTTATATATTTTTTTCTGCACCCCTTCAGCTTTGCATGAGCCCGAGGCAAATGGCTCACTTACTTCACTCTTGTCATAGGTCTGGACAGGAGGGAGACTCATTCATGCATTCATTCAATAAACATTTATTCAGTGCCTACGGTGTGCAGAGCTCTTCAAATCACCACGGCTCTCTTTTGGTAAATGGGTCTTGGCTGAGCCCTATTGCATCTCGCTCATTGCTATCACAATGAGTCCTCCTCCAACCTAGAAAGAGAACCCCCAAAGTCTAAGGGATGCATAGCAATTGGGGCTGAAGTCAGGGATTAAGCCTCTCTGTGGAATCCAGTCATTGGCCCTGGGGCAAAGATCGCCATTGGCAAGTTTATAACTGAAAATGTTAAGGCCATGACATATCAGTCACTTTGCTCTGTTCAGCTCTTTGCCTCTTTTGCCTTCCATGTGAATCAGATGGTCTCTCTGTAGCATCACCTGATAAATGTGACTTAATTTACCGGAGAAAACAAAGCCTAACTTCTGTTATTTCCAATTTACAGTTTTAACCAAAAGTGCGCTCTGGGTTTCGGTTCTTTAGACTTTTGGCCTCCTAGCTCATCTAGGTCAGAGACTTTCTGAAACATTCCTTCTAATGTGGAAGCCAGTTAAAGTTCCAGTGAGCCAACAGTATGCACTCAACTCTACCCCTGAGTACTGAGTGAGTCACTAGTGAAACAGAAAGGACCTTTTAAAACAAAACAGATACAAAAGCTTGAACAGACACAGGAGAAAGGAAGAAATAAATCCAAAGGAAAAGGACAAAACCAAAATTTCTAAATCTGACTGACCAAAGGAAGAAGGCAAAAATAGGGTATCAGATAATTAAGTAGCAGAAAGAAATGACTAGAGGAATAGAAGTAAAGAGAGAAAAATCAAATGCCTTTAAGCTGGATAATGTCCATGAACCACAATGGTGAAAATTTTATAGTTTTCTGGTCTGTAGAGGGCTTTCTTCATGATACCCCTATTTTATAGATAAAAAGCTGAGGCTCAGAGAGATGATGACATTGACAATCCCATAACTAGTAAACCAGAAGTTGAATCCAGGTCGGATGATCCCATCCCAAGCTTAGGTTTTGCTATTATGTCATGCTCATCTCTTAAATACATAGAGTGCATCTGTGGTGATTGTAAAAAAGAGAATGTGTTGGTGGTTCAGCCTTCTGAGTTATTTATTTAAATGATACACTACTTAAAGTGAATGTCTTTCAAATCATTTTGCTTTTCAAGTCTGGAAAACTACAAATTATATTTTGATTTACTCGTTGGCCCCTAAAGCTATTTTGTCAGAGTTTTGATATGGTTGTTAATGATATAACTCATATTTCTTTTTTTATTATAACTTTTTGATTTACAAAACATATGCATAGGTATTTTTTTCCAGCGTTGACCCTTGCAAAACCTTCTGTTCCAAATTTTACCTTCCTTCCCCCCACTCTCTCCCCTAGATGGCAATATGTTCAATATATTTTAAATATTTTAAAATATATGTATGACTCACATTTCTAAGGTACACAATAGCCACTATGAAATACATATCACAAAATACATATCTATTATATAACATATATACATCGATATGCATTTGCATAGAGAAACAGAGAGGCAGAGACAGAGAGATGAAGACAGAAGAGTCAGAGAGAGAGAGAGAGAGATTAAAAACTGTAGCAAAGACTTCATCCTCAGTGACTAACACACAGGGCATGAGAGTAGGTGTGACATATTCACCAAAGCAGAATTATGTCAGTATCTACTGTTCACTAACCATTAAATGGGATAGAATTCCCACAAAAAGCTCTGACACTGAAAATTCCCATTGAGAAGCCAGATATATGTCTATGAGGATAGTCAAAGGATCCCACAAGCTGATGAGTATCCTCCAGAGGCATCAGGAATGAACATGGGCTCCAAGACTCTCTTTCTCTCACCTGCACCAATTATGACAATGCTTCTTTTAAGTATGTATTTCAGACAAAGAATAATGATAAGTTAGAAAAAGAGCAGTTCAGTATTAACTAATATCTGACAAAATATGCTGTGTTCTATATCCATAGGTATTTCCTCTCTCTTCCATCTCTGAAAGGAAGGGAAGGAGATTTTTATTCTCATTACATCTTTGGAGACAAACTTGGATATTATATAACTACATGCCATTCACTTTTAATTTTTGTTTGCTATTATTGTTGCTATACCATAATTCATTATTTCCAAATCAAAATTCATTATTTTTCTTTCAAACCTTCTGTTCTCCTCAAATTTCCTATTATTATTGAAGGTATTGACATCTTATTTTTTCAGGTTCACAACAAATCCTCATCCCTTATCATATCTCTCCCTTACTCCAACCACTCTCTACTCAGTTGATCTTCCTAAAATGTCTATCTGTTGACATCATCCTTTTACTCCATAAATTTCAGTAGTTACCTATTACTGCTAGAAAAAAAAATATTAAATTCAGTGTTTTAAAAAGATCTTTCATAGCCTGGACCCTTCCTACCCTTCTAGTATTCATACACTTTATTTCCCTTTATCTACTGTCCATTGACATTGACTTTCTTGATGTTCCGTAACAAGAGAGTATTGCCTAATTCCAGACATTTTAATTGACTGTCCTTCATTCCTGGAATACTCTTCCTCTTCACCTCCATATTCTAGTTTCTCTGTCTTTTTCCAAGACTAAACTCAAATCCCATTTGCTACAGGTTTTTCCCAGTTCTGAGTCTTTGATTTCCTATTCCCTTAGTACTTTCCCTCTGAGATTATCTTTCATTTATTCTTATATTAATGCTCTAAGACTTTTGGGACACTCTGAATATTGTTTTCCCCATTTGAATGTGAACTTTCTCAGGGAAGGGACTGTGCCTTTTTGTTGTTGTTGTTTCGTTTTGGCTTTGGTTTATTTTCACCTTTATTTATATCCTTAGTGCTTAGGACAATGCTTAGCAAACGTAAGTTCTTAATAAATGCTTGGTGACTTAATGAATGCTTTAGACATTGTATATACTGCTTTCTTGAGTATATTTATTTGGTGTCACTTCATAGAGACTTCCTTCAAATGAAAACATATCTAGGGTTGAAACATAATACAATTATAGGGATACCTAGGATTTGATAGAACTCAGATTGTTTTGGGGAAGGAGGAAATCGAAGCCTTTGCTTAGACCAATATATACTATATAAATATACACAGAGCATACATAAATACATAATGCATACTTGAAAACATATGCACTTCTTTGATGCTTCTATGGATCTTCGGTGTCATCACTGTGAGCATCACCAACAGCAATACGTCTAATATCCATCCAATATCCTCATCTTCTGAGATTCTTGTCTTTATCTTTTCTTAAGTTCTTCAAAGAAGTTTACCCAACAAATTTCAGTCCTTCCAATAAACATTTTAATATTTTTAAGGTACCATGGCAATATTAAGGCAGTCCATATTTTAATCCTTCCTCTCACAAAATAACTGCCTAACTTTATTTTATGAACATAATTCTGTATTTCTTATACTAAGTATCTTTTTATACAAGTAGTCATTGATGATATGCTTCAGCTCTCCTTGCATTGTCCCCAAATTTGATTCTTCCATGATGGTGTTTCATGATTTTCAACCACACAGTATCACTGAAAGACTGTTGATGTAAGAATATAAACTCTTTAGATCTAGGGACTGTTTTCCATTTTTGTTTTTGTCTCCTTGGCACCAGGACAATGCTTCACACAGAGAAGATATATAAATATATAATATATTCTCACTGAACTGAATCAAATTGAATAAGATGAGCTTTTGTGGCAGCAAGTTAGAGAAGTGATCCAGTCCATTCACATCTTCTGACAAAACTGTGGTCTGGCTACTTGTCCATCTGCTAAGCTCATTCAAAGTGTATGCAATCAGAAAGGTGAGATGATGTGGGGTGGGTATGGGAAGAGACATAGTTGTTTTTCCTTGTACAGGAAAACTCTTACCCTATCACTCATAGTATAGGAGTAGCTAGGAACCTACAATTTTGTGGTCAATCTTGGGAGATATCCAAAAAAAAAAAAAAAAAAAGGCAAAGTTTTAGTGTATAAGCTAAAGGATGGTTTGCAGTTGAACTAGGAACTAAATGCCAGTACATTAGTGAAAAGATAGTGTTTATATTAAATTATATTTTATCAGAGAAGTAGAAAATAAGTACCAAAGAGATAGAAAAACGAGAAGTCTGTTGTACCACAGCACTTGCCTTAGATCACCTTCTATTACATAATCATGATACATGTTTAAAAATTTATCTCAGCTAGAGCTTATGCTGCGAGATGGCACACCGAGTCAGACTTAGAGTCAGTAATATCTTAGTTCAAATTCAAATCAAGTATGTACTAGATGTGACCTTGGGCAAAAAACTTAATCTCCTTCAACATCAGATTCCTTATCTGCAAAATAGAAATAATACTAACCCTAAGGACTCCAGGGCTGTTGTGAAGGTAAATTGTATCTTAAAGTGCTATATAAATGCTAAATGTTATTATTATGTCTTGATTCTTAAATTTCCCAAACAGTATTTATTAGTATGGTGCTATAATATCATATTCATTAGACTACAACTGCAATATCTCTTCAGTGATAATCCCTGAAATTTTTAGTTGAACTTGTTGCTTGGGTACTCAGATGATGGTGACTACATTCCAGAGGTAACTTGGTGAGTCTAAATCTATAACGTTGTTGTTCAAGAGCCCCTATTCACAGTCAGTCAATATACTTAATTTTTATCAAAGGCATTTATTAGGATGGCAAAGCAAGAACATCCCAATCCTCCTTTGCAATATGGGGCATATTCTGCCATAAATACAAACAATATTCATAAAAGAAATGCCCTCAGACTTAGAGTATAATGCAAATGAAGCATAAATATAGGTGGCATTGTGGCAAAAGGGATAACTCACAATATATATTAGAAAAATTTTTTCCTTGCAGTGTTCTAGAATGCAATAGAATCAAGAGTGACATATGTGAAGAGTAATATTTGTGAAATATCACCATCCATAAGAAATGCCTTGATTTTTTAGACTTTCTACAGGATATCTTTCATGACACTGTTGAACACCTTAGCCTACTTCTCTCTGTTTTGTGTCCTGATTTGTTATTGGTACTAAAAGGATTATTGAATCTCTGTGGTCACATCTGTCACAGAATCCAGGATGACTTTAATATATACTTGGGAAACAACAAAACAATTTAAGAAGAGTAAGCCTTCATTTTCTTCTAGCAATTCAGTTCTTAAAATCCCAAGCACTGATGTTAGTTTATCCAAAAAAGAACCACCTGATGTATAAATCCCTGAGAGAGTGTGTAATCTAGTTGTGTGGCTCTCTTGGCTCTTGTACAATGCTCTGTCTACACTATAGAAATGTTGGTTGTATCATATTTATTGTTGATGTTTCTACAGTTCAGTCTGCATCTTATGAGTACTGTCATTTTAACATGGGGTTTTGCAGAACATGTTATAACTGACGAAGATTTAAATGTCCACAAATAACTTCTTTGAATTTTTTATAGTAGAATAAAGATTCCCAGGGGCATCCTATTCTCTGCAATATTTTTAAATTTTCAAGATTGTGTGGCAATGTAATGTTTACTTGTTCTCTGGGGATGAATTCTTCATAGAAACCAGAATGTTTTTTTAAATTAAAAAAGTCTAATTTGGCTTATGGTAATACTTTCATCCCATCCCCATATTCTTTAGTTCAAATAGCCTGGAAAGAGAAAAATCCCAAATGGCTCTAAGATAACACTAGAGGGGAAAATGAGTCTCCATTTCTCATTATCCAAACATTGAAAGATTAATTTCCTTTGGTTCTCTCAAAACAGCATATTATTTAGATTGGAGACATTTTAACTTTCTCTCTTTCTCTCTCTCTCTTTCTCTTTCTCTTTCTTTCTCTCTGTGTCTGTCTGTCTCTCTTTCTCTCAATGTGTGTATGTGTAAGCAAACTTTAAACTTCTACACTAACCCTGAAGATCAAGATTTGTATTTGCTCCAACATTAGCTGTCAGCTTAAGGGCAATGAATAGGATAAACATTCTGTGATGACAGCACACCCAGCGTGTTAAATGGCAGCTTGGATTCCCTGATATAAAACCAATTGGTACAAGTTGCTAAACATAGCCAGGCTTATCAGTAGACTAGCAAGGGGACTGTGGCATTTCAATGACTGAATGTGAAGGACTCGTGTGTTCAGGAACACCATCCATCATTTCTTGCCCTTCCCCCAGATCTTTGCAGGACCTGGACAAACATTCCTGCTTTTATCGACACAAATCAGTGCTTAGAAAAGGGGAGTCTCTTTCCCATCACTACTATTATCATTTTACTTGGGTTTTATTGAATTTATTCCCCTTACACTTCTATGATGACTTTTTGTCCCTCAAAATGGAGAAACATGATCTAGAAAATAATTCTATCACAGACCTGGAGTTTGGATGGTAGCGGCAAGCCCACTTAGGGATGGTGATGATTTTGGAGAGCAGAAACAGTTTCACCAATTCAATAACAATTCAGGAAACTATCTGAAGCTTTGCTCTGTGAATACACACATTACCCAAGCATTGATGACATTGACATTTGCCAGTAAAATATATTTCCCGAACTTATTTTCATATTTGACCTCTTGTATTTAAGAAAGCTATCTCCCCTAAGACTAAAGCAAAACAATAAAAATGTCAGAAGGATAAAAATGGAGAAATAACTAGAACTTTATCAATTGGCTTCTGTAATACTACTTTAAACAATCAATTAATCCATAAGTATTTAAGAACTGACTGAATGCCAGACTGAATACACTAACACAAAAGTGAAAACAATCCTTGAACTCAAGGCAATTTCATGTTCCTTGTATATGCTTCAGGTATAATTAATGTACATACAACAATGGGTTTTGGGAGGGAGAACATTGTCTGAGGATATTCTGGAACTAGTTAGAACTTTTTAAGGAAAGATGATTGTTAAATTTTCAGTATGATTATACTTCAGAAATTGGCAAATGTTACAAATCAGGACTTGATTTATCGATTTGTTGATAGTAATGAAGAAAGTGAGGGGAAATATTAACAATGCAGATTAAATGCAGATTTTTTTTGAACATGTCAATACCATCATATGATGGACTAATTTTAAACAATGGTCAGGACATGAAAAGAGAATAGTCCAACTGATTGGCTAAATGATAACTTTAAAATGTATCATATTTTTTGGGGAACATGTTAAATATTTACGAGCATATTATTTGAGGGTACCAGCACTTAGAAACTGATAGTACAGGAGGTAGTAGGCCTGAAACTAGGAAAGCCTGAGTTCAAATCCAGTCTCACGTAGTTAGTAGCTGTGTGACCATGGTCAAGTAACTTGATTTCTGTTTGCCTCTGTTTCCTTAACTGTAAAATGGAGATTAATAATAGGGTTATGAGGAAGAAATGAGATTATGTCTATAAAAAGTGCTTAGTCTAAGGATTAGAACATAATAAGTACTATATAAAGGCTTGTTTTTTTCCCTGTACTAGATAGAAAAAACTTGAAAGGGAGAATAGACTAAGGAAAAGTTACAAAGGGAATGCCTGGGTAAATCTGTAAAAAGGAAATTAAAGATTCTATAAGATGGAGGTAAAAAGGGAGTACATTCCAGGCATTAAAGATGGTCAGCATAAAAATACAGGATTCAAAAATGGACAATTGTGTAAATGGAACAGCAAGAAGTTAATTTAACTGGACCACAGAGTTCAATTAGGGAGGGAGGTTGTATAAAATTAAGTAGGAAAAGTAGCTTGAAACCAAATTAAATGTCAAACAAAGAAATCTGTATTTCACAGAAATGGGGATTGCTCACAAGAGCTTAATCTATTCTGGGGGTTGTTACCACTGACCTCAAAAGATCAGATCTTTAAAAAAAATCACACTTATATACATGTAATACTTTAAGGTGAAGCTCTCTACAAATATCTTATTTTGTCCTTGTAACAACTCTTTGAGATAGATGGTATTGTTTTTTTTTTTTTATTTTACAGATGAGGAAACTGAGGTAGAAAGAAGTTAAATTAAGTTAGGTAATTTGCCCAGGGTCACAGAGCTAGTAGGACTCTGAGTATAGATTTCAAACTGAGATCTACTGAAGATGTTAGCTTAAAAAGAACAGTATCTTCCATCCAGAGCTATCTCCAGCCTCCTGGTCTATAGCTTGCTACTGGATCTAGATGGCTCTGGAGGGAAAAGTGAGGCAGATAACCTTGCCCAGCCTCTCTCACTTCAATCCAACTCACTTGCATGTCATATCATCATCTCCCTGAGATAATGGTCCTTGGGAGAATAAGGAGAAACAGCACCAACAACAATCTGGCTTAGTTCAAAAAGATCAGTTCAGGGCTTATGAGGGCTTATTTATTTACTTGATAATAATTTTAAAAATTTTTTAATTGCAAAGATAGTTTTCAACATTCACCTTTGCAAAATCTTGTGTTCCAAATTTTCCCCTCACCCTCTCCCCTAAACAGCATGAAATCCAATATAAGGTAAACATGTACAATTCTTCTAAACATATTTCCACATGTAACATGTGGCACAAGAAAAACCATATAAAAAAAGGAAAAAAAATGAGAGGGAAAAAAAAAAAACAAGCACACAAACAGCAACAATAACAAAGGTGAAAACACTATGTCATGATCCACATTCAATATGATGAATATATTTAAATAAACAAAGACCCTAAGAGTAAAGGGTATTTGAGAGGAACAGAAAAGAGTCTGTGATTCCATTAACTAAACAGAATTTTTAATCACTCTATGACTTTTGAGAATTATTTCCCATTTTGCCCTGTTAATAGCTCACACTTTCATACCGTCTTTCCAGTCATAGGTGGTCACAGTTTTTTCCTCTTGAGACAGCATAGATAACAGTGGATGGAACCAGGAAGGCTTGAGTTGAAATCCCTCTTCTGATGCACAATTTTCTCAACCTCTCACTGTTCCAGGGTAACGGTCTAAAACTACATGACATAACATTTCCACTTATTGGTAGAAGGCTTCTTCTCACCTGAGAATACCCATACTAATGAAATTGCAGGCCATGGGGGAAAATGAAGAAAAGTGTATCACAATAGAAACAACTAAATCAAAGAAAAACAATGTTTTAATGCAGGGATCCTTTGTCTTGTGTGTGTGTGTGTGTGTGTGTGTGTGTGTGTGTGTGTGTGTGTGTTATGGAGTCCCTGAGCAATCTTATGAAACATCTCTTTTTTTTAGTTGCAGAAAATATAAGATAAATTATAGTAAAAGGTATCATTTTAAAATATAAACTGCTACCTATGTATAATGGTTTGCCTTCTCAGTGTGGTTGGGGAAAAGGGGAGGGAGGGAGGGAGAGATTTTGGAATTCACAAAGTTTTAAAAGCAAATGTTAAAATTATTTTATATAAAATTGGGGGAAAATAAAAAAAATATATTTTTTAAACAAGGAGAAAAAGAAAACTAAACAAAGATACCTCAGCTAAAGTAAGAACCTTGATTTGTTCAGCCATAGTACATGTTTTATTCTGGGTCTGCACTCTTTCTTTGACATGGTTTTAGATGGTTTATTCAATGTTGTTATGAGATCAGCATTCAGTAAGGAGAATGGGCAAGAGATCCTGTGAATAAATGGAGTTTAATGGGGCAGCAGAGGCCAAGGGGAAGATGGAAAGCACTATCTGAAGCACTCTCCAGAAATTTGGAGTCTAGTCTCATCTTTATTACTGATAGATTGGAGAACAAGAAAGAACTACTTGCTACTTTTTCTAATCATTTCCCCTCTTCAATATGTGAAACTGGTTAGCATCAGTCTCACTGGAATCATTTTGAATATTACCTAATAAGCCTCCATGTTTCTCTCCTAAGTTGCCATATATATGTATAGAAAGAGCCCTTTGATATTCATCTGGAGCTATTGTTTCACTTGGCATTTTAAGGAAGGTAACTGATTCTTTTAAACATCTCATTTCCTTGCTCTAAAACTGACCTGCAAAGCATGCTTTTAATTTTTTTTTAAAGGATGATTATCCTTAAAAGCCTAGGGAAGAAAGAAATAATAGTTTACATTTATATGAGACATTATGCTTGCAGAAGGCTTTATTTTCATTATCCTCAGCCTTAGTTTTCTCATCTGTAAAATGGGGATAATAACATCTACTTCACAGAGCTATGGAGAATCAAAAGAGATAATAAAGGAAGAGTGATAAGTAAACCTTAAAACACTATATAAATGCTAGCTAATAATGATGATGATGATGTCATTTGATCATCACATTTCATTTTTCTATAAATCATCACTTCCTTCCTACCTTTCCTATTACTATAAAGGATGATACCTTCTTCCCAATCACTCAGACTTGAATTCTCAGACTCTGGAGTCTTTACTATCTCCCATCTCCTATATCCAAATTGTTGCCAAAGCAAAGGTCAGTTCCCCCATTGCCACATTTCTTGAATACATCCCTTTTCTGCTCTGTTATTGCCATCAGTCTGACAAAAGACCTCATCCCCTCACATTTAGACTATTGCAATAGTTGCTGGTGAAGTTGCCTGTCTCAACTCTTTCCTCACTCCAGCCCATCTTTCATTCAAAGTGAAAGTGATTTTCCTAAAATGTATGTTTGATTATGACAATCCCCTCTCTTGTCCCTACTCAATAAACTTCAGTAACTTTTTGCCTCTAGGATCAAATACAATTTTTTTTTTTTGCTTGACATTCAAAACCCTTCATGATCTAGCCCTCTCCTATCTTTCCAGTCTTCTTACACTTTACTCTCTGCCATGTACCCTTCCATTCAGTGACGATGGATTCCTTACTATTCCAGGAAGCAGACATTTTCTCTGATTGTACTTCGTGTCTGAATATCTTTCTCTTTATCTCTACCTACTGACTTCCCTGGCTTCCTTTATGTTCTAATTAAAACCCCATTTTCTGCAGAAAGGCTTTCTGATGCCTTCCTTTGTTTCCCTATTTATCCTAAATGTGACTCTCTCTCTCTCTCTCTCTCTCTCTCTCTCTCTTTCTCTCTCTCTCTCTCTCTCTCTCTCTCTCTCTCTCTCTCTCTTTCTCTCTCTCTCTCTCTCTCTTTCTCTCTCTCTCTCTCTCTCTCTCTCTCTCTCTCTCTCTCTCTCTCTCTCTTCTTTTTTCTCTCCCTCTCTCTCCTTTCCTCTCTGTCTCTGTCTCTGTCTCTGTCTCTGTCTCTGTCTCTGTCTCTGTCTCTGTCTCTGTCTCTGTCTCTGTCTCTGTCTCTGTCTCTGTCTCTGTCTCTGTCTCTGTCTCTGTCTCTGTCTCTGTCTCTATATATGTATTGCACAGATATATGTATATATACACAAATGTGTGTGTATTTCTTTGTTTTCCCCATTAGATTGTGACCTTCTTAAGCCTTATCTTGCATTCTCCAGTGGTTAGCAAAATGTATCGTTCATAGAAGGCATCAAATAAATATTTATTGACTGATTGACAGGGATCTCATGAGGAAAATATAATTTCTCCTCCTTCTTAGATGGGAAACTGATACTCAGCAAGCTTAAATCATTTGTTCAGGATTACCCAGTGAACTCTGAGATAAGATTTGAAATAAAGTGCTTCTGACTCTATTTGCTCTATCTTCAGATCTCTATCTGCTTTTTGTTCTTTTAAGGAAAAAAAAGAAATTGGGACCTTGTTTGATGAAAATACCATATGCAGTGTGATGTGCTACAAAGACAGTTGGAGTCAGGATACCTGAGTCCCATTCCTGCTTCTTTTATTTATTATTTTGATCAGATTGGATGAGGAATTTTATTTCTCAACTTCAGTTTTCTTTTCTTTAAAATGAACCTGATTTTCCCTGACCATGTCAGAGAGATATTATGAAATTAGCCAAGATGATATAAATTGTTTTGAAGGCTATAGAAATATCAGTTGCAATTATCTACATTCTCAGGAAGAGTCTGATGGTTTTTGTTCCTGACATAGAAATCCTCTAATGTTTAAATTCAAACCACTTTGGTTTATGAAAAAGTCAGAGCACCCTCTGAGGACCTGACTCCCATGATGCTTTTCTTTGGGTTATTGAAATTTCCCTGTGGCTAAAGGAGAGAAGATTCTTACTCTTTGCCTGTTTAAAATTTTTTCATGTTTTATTGGCAGATGGGGTTCTATTATTTGTGAAGTGTAAGATTGATTCTTTAAAATTTAAATTTGATAGTTTTCCTTTGGCAGTTAAGTTCTCAATCTAATAGGAATAAATTTCCTCTCAGCAGATAATTGAGGGGTTTGTTTTTAATGGAAATATGAGAGCTATACAATAGTCACATTTCTCAGGAAAGTAGGCTGTTTTAGTCCTAATAGAAATAGATATCCTAGGTTGCAGAGGATCCACAGCAGCTATCCTTAGACTGTACCCAGGATCATTTCCATACATTTATAGTTCCAAATATGCTCTATACTTATTAATTTTTTGAAAACCAATATTATCTTTTTTTTATGAATAGGTTGAAATCAGTGGTATAAGGCAGTCGATATTAATGTTAATACGATTAGAGTAGCAGTATTATTGACCTGTGATAGCAAAAAAGCAGATTTAATCGACAAGCAATACCCTTAAAAAGGCACCAACAAACATAAATCTGCTTTTAAGCAGAATATAAGATTGGAGAAAGTCAGAACCTTTGGACTGTGGCTCCTAAGCTGGTCTTTATCCTGTGATGCTGCTTATAGCAAGGATGAGAAAGTGAGTCACAGCAGAGGTGTGTAGCTTTGAGGAATCTAATTACCTACATGGATTTATTTTTCTGTATGTCTGTTTTCATAGTCTTTGTTGATAAGTATTTCCCTTAGAAAAATTGTAAGCATTGAGAAAAAAAGTCATTTCCATTGGGTTGTGCTATATCCTGCTTGATCAATTAGCCGTAGTGCACAGCAGAGGGTTGGGCAGACCCTGTGCCATACGATCACTCATAGTCATTTTTTTTTTTTTTTTTTTTTGCCAAAAGTCACCTTCTCTCAAGGATGTCTGTATCATGTCAAAGGTTTCAGGACTCTTCTCTTCAGCTGTCATGTAACTTCACAATTCAGATACATTTCTAACACCAGTGTTACAGGAAACAAAATACATGGTTCCAGGAAAACTGTACAAATACATCTTGACAATTTCTGATCAGGCTAACTTTGATTATAGTTATCGCCAATTTTTTTGCCCATTCTTCTATTAATTCCCCTATATTAAAAACAGTCCTTCTGCATATCTCTCTTTGTGTATGTACAAATACATGTGTGTATATAATGCTTGCAGACATTTGGGTTTTCTAAATATGTATAGATGGCTTGTGGGTGAATATATGTAATTTGAGTATTTGAGTTTAAAGTTAGAAAGATACCAGAAGAGATCCTGAGATTGTGAACCTTCTTTCAATTTCTGAGTCTATTGAGCTGAAATCAACTCTCTCAAATATTGGTAGTCTAGTGGTTGATAAGTTCAGAACAAAAGATACTTCCATGTACACTCTAAAGGAAGTGGGGAGCCCTTAGTTTATACTCACTAACTTGACTCCTTACCACCAAACACTGTTTACATGCACAAAACCCCCTGACAATAGACAAATATCTTTTTTTTAATAGACAAATATCAAATAAGCCCACATATAAAAGTAAAGCAGCAAAGAGAAATTGGTTTGTTTTCTTCTATTCATTTTATGGGCAAATTTAGTACAAACATGATTATAATTATTAAATATGAAATTCCCTTTAAAAACTTCTATTTAATTTTTTAAATCAGCACTAAGTTCCTTATTATTTTACTCAGACACAATGCCTTTTCGCAGACTTCTGTCATCCCTCCCCAACTTAATTTAAGCAATAACTGCCTAATACAGCTAACCTACAATAAAATGGACTCCAATGGAGTTAATGAGCTCACCTTTGGAACCTAATTAGAATCATACATGCCTAGATGACCATTTTTTTAAGTATCATAGAATAATATCTCTAGGGCTGGAAAAACCTCAAAGGTCATCTTGCTTAGCTCTTTGATTTTACCAATGTGGAACCTAAAACCCAGAAGGGATAAATAGATCAGGTCTCTCACCTGTGATCTGAAACTTTTTGTATTAAAATATGTTGCCTCTTAATCAATTATTTAAAATAATTTGGAACTATGCCCAATGCTTATAAAACCATGCCTACCCTTTGACCTAATTATACTACTACTATCCCAACAGAAATTAAAAAAAAAAACAAAAAGGAAAGGGATCTTATGTACAAAAATAATTATAACCTCTCTTTTCTGGTTGCAAAGAATTGGATTTTGAGAGGATACCTGTCATCTGTCATTCAGGGATGGCCAAACAAGTTTATTGTATTATGATTGTGATGAAATAATACTGTACTGTGAGAAAGATAAGGCATTTGCTCTCAGAAAAACATGAAAAGATTTATATAAACTAATGTGACATGAAATAGAACTATAAGGATATTGTATACAGTAACAGGAATAGTGTATGATGAACTCAATGTAAATGACTTAGCTATTCTCAGTAATATAATGATCCAAGACAATTCTGAAGACCATTTAATGAAAAATTTTATACATTCTCAGAGAAAAAAACTGATGGAGTCTGAATATAGATTGAAGGATACTTTTTAAACTTTCTCAACTTTTTTTTTGGAGTTTTTTGGTCTATGTTTTCTTTCACAAAATGACTAATATGGAAATACGTTTTGTATGGCTACATGTTTATAATCCATATCAAATTGTTGCCTCCATTAGGGGGTGGGAAAGAAGGGAGAGAATTTGGAACTCAAAATTTTAAAAAGAAATATTGAAAATTATTTTTACATGTAATTGGGGGGAAATAAAATATTAAACATTGAAGAATTTTGGAAAAATAAGCTAGCTCTGTAAAGGGCGAGGGGTGAGGGGGAATCTATGAATAAACTTGATAGTGCTATGAATAATGAAGGCCTTCCCTTGTTCTCCATTGGAACTGAATTCACCATTGGAGCTGAAAATTTGACTCATGATCCATCTAGGTATAGGTATTTGATTATTTTGTGTTCTCCTTTACTCTTTCATAAGTCCCATAGACCATTTGATTGACTTAGGAGCTATTCAAATAGATTTACTATTTTCATATGCCTTTTTAAGAAACTTATCTAATACCATATAAACTGGTTTCCCAGGATCATATTTCCCAGAAGGCAAAAAGAAAATTTTTTGAAAATTTCCTCAGAAATAAGAACTCTACAGCTGCATGTTACAGAAGTCATTATTTTAAGAAGAATGAAACAGCTTAGAGGTTAGAGGGCTTTTCACAGAGCAGAGACTAGATCATCACAATGTAGAAGATGCTGCAAGGGTTATGAAAGCGGATGAGTGACCAAGACAAGAATCTAGGACTTGGAAGTGGATTTGGATGAAGATCAACTTGCGTCTATTTTCTTTGTGTCCCTAACTGGGCCATCAAGAACACTGGGGTTTTCCTGATGGGATGTTGATGTGCGTTATTTGAGTTTCATTACTTAAAAAATTAACAAACTGAAAAACTGGAAACGATCCATGGACCCCATAGTTAAGAGATGACAGAGCAAATTACATTATAAGAAAATTTTTGCACTGCTGGAAGTGACATAGATGAAGGATCAAAGAAGCTCTAGAAAGCTTGTTTGAAACAATGTGAAATGAATAATTAGAACATATATAGTGATAGACATACATTATCTTATTTTAGTCTCCAACATCACTCTGAGGCATATATTATTTTTTATTCTTATTTTATAGATGAGGCAACTGAGGAACCAAGAGATTAAATTTTTGACCTACATCTTCCTGACTGTAGGTCTTGTATTCTATTGATGGAGCTGTATGATATTGTCTCTAGTGAAGCAAGCAAGGTCAGAATATATACAGGTATACATACTACTATAATACATACTACTATAACTATTTAAACATTATATTATAGTAAAAAGAACTCTGGATTTTGGGATCAGAAGATCTGAATTTTAAATCTAACACTATATCTTGTATGCCCTATGCAAATCCCTCTGAGGCTCAGTTTGCCCATTTGTAAAATGAAAGGATTGGGACAGATGATCTTAAAGATCATTTTTACTTTTAAATCCCCTGAGAATTAAGAAAGCCATAAAACCTTTTAAAAATAGTATACAGAAGAAAAATAGATCAAAATGTGAAAAAGAAACAAACGACATTTTTTTTTATCATAGACTCATAAATTTAGAGCTGGAAGATCTGAGAAGTCATGTAAACTTCATTTTGCTGAGAAAACAAAACCTTAAATATAACTTGACCAGGCACTTTAATATGGTAATCTACATATTTTAAACAGGTTTCTAAAAAATAATTTTGAGTTCATGATTTTATGTACATTAGGAACATTAAAAATTTTTAATTTGTTTGAGTATTAAGTTTATTTGCCTTTTTATTTATTTTGGTTGGTGGCTGCTATTTTTGGAATAAAATTACTTTGAAGATTCTGAATGACTCCAAAACAGGGCTGAGCTAGTAAGATCACTCAAGATTCCAAAGACTTTTCATTTTGACATGTGAAAGGAAACTACTTAAACTCACTCTCCAGAAATTATGAGATCAAAACTCTAATACTGAAAGAAGTTCCCAAGTCCTGGTTCCCATTTTATGGATGAGATCATGGAGGACCAGCCAATTTAAGTAAATGGCTAAAAGTTGCTTTTGTAGTAAGTTATAAAGTTGAGATTCAAACCAAAGACCTTTGACTACAGGCCCAGCACTCTTTTCACTATATCACCATTTATGGATACAAAAAGGGGGTGCTATCTGGTCTACATAATTAAAATTCCTCTTCGTGAATCTGGATTCTTCTTACTTGGACTTGATTTCGACACATCTCTGAACTTATTCATTCTCGTTATCATGATACTTGCTAGACCATGGTACCTGCTTTATCCCCTGGTGCTGTCCAATCAATTAATTTTAAAATAAAGGAAAGGGGAGGATTCTGTGGAAATTGTGAGTCAGAAAATTCCCTCTCCAATTTTTACCACAAACAGAAGGTGACCAGGAGCATAGATTGGTGAAAAACAAATAAGATTTAGGAAAGAACAGGGCTTCTCTTGGGACAACAGGTCCTCGAATAATATATACCAATGATCAAAAAAAACTAAACCTGTGGCCAAAAAATAGCATATCTAGCAAAACTCACCATAACATTGAACAAAAAAATGGATGTTCAATGAACTTGTAAGTTTTTAGAACTTAGTCTCAACCAAACTTGAACGCAATAGAAAATTTAACATATGAGAGCCAATATCAATGATTAATTTCAAGGGATTCAACAAGAACAAATTGTTTATTATTTTTTACATGGAAATGTATAACATGATTAAGATTGGCCTCAGTAATAGGGTAGCTCAAAAGAACTGAGTATGATATGACTCTAAAAAAGCAAAACTGTTTAGGCAAAGATAAAAATAGTAATTATGCTCTATGAATGAGGTGCAGTGGGAGAATGGATACAGAGGCCTTAGAAGGTGAAGGAAATCTGGTAGTTCTGAAAACCTACTTACATCAGGAAGGGGTTAAATAGAAACATATGTGTGTGTGTGTGCATGTTTGTGTATATCATGAAGGATACAGCATTACGAATTCTATTAAGAAATAAAGGGGAAGGGAATAGCATAAGGTGGAATATAGAAGTGTATGCAGATTTATGACAGTGGAAAAATGTCTGTAGATAAATGGGAATGGGATAAAGAGGGAGGGAAAAAGTAAGAGGACAAGAAAAGGAAGGGATCTATGAGTAACAAGTCAAATAATAGCAAAACAAGTTAAGGAGTAGAATTAAAGTAAAAAAGTTAGCAGGAATAGGAAATAAGAGATATATACAAACACTAACAAGGATCAAGAGTAGAATTTATTAGAAAAAAAGTAGTGCTATTAACTATTGATCTTAAAGTCAAACTTAATTCAATCAAGAGAGAAATCTAAATTATATGTCAGTCATGTTAACTTTGTTTTAGATTCATCTACATATGTGTAAATGCATATATGTATGTATGTAAGTATATGTATGGGAGTATGTGAATATATATTTGTATGTGTGGGGTGTGTGTGTATGTAATATGCCTGTGCTGAACTGTAGCTTGCTTAGGGAAAGTGGAAAAGATGAAAGAGAAAAAAGAATCAAGTAAAAAGTTCATAGCAGAGAACAAAACAATAACCAAAGAAAAGATGGACACTCATGAAATTTTTTTCTATTATTTTTTGTGCTTTCTTGAAATGGAAATATATACCAAGGAGAAGTTCTTAAGAAAAACTGAAATCTATTTAGAGTTAACTAATTCCATATTTCTTTGACCAGTTCTTTGGCATAGTGGATAGCATAACAGTCCTGGAATCAGAAGGACATGAGTTCAAGTCTAACTAAAGACATTTACTAGTTTGTATGATCCTCTGCAACAGGTCACTTTATCCCCATTGCCTCCAAAGAATAATAAAAGATAACTTAGAATTGACAATTTAGAGATGTAAGATTCTTGAGTCTGAATGTTGTGAAAATTTGTTGTCATAGATAGCCTAGAGTAATTTTTCAGTGGAAAAAACCACCCTAATATCACCCATCACTCTTACCTTCTCTTCTTCCCTTTGTATAACCAAATCACAAGATAGGAGCAGGCTTGAAATAGAATAATTGTGGTTATGACCAGGTCTCCTCTAGTTCCTTTGATTGGCTTTCAAGGTTCTAACCCCATCCTGCTTCTCAAATTTCACTTCGTACTCTTTCTTTATATGAACCTTACATTGAAAGCAGAATAATCTATTCTCTGTACCTAGAATATTCTACTATTCTAATATGGAAAATTCACATTTTATTAATTCTGAATTGATGCAGCCTAATTATTTGAATCCTTTCTAGCTTTTAAAATCTTCTGTGAAATCTTTGTTGGTCATTCCTGATAGCATCATCCTCTTCTGGAATGCTATAAAATTGTATTGTTTACATGCAATTTGTACTTCTAGTCATTTTGTTCCTTGGCTATTGCTATTGCATCAAAATTATAATTTTTTTAAAATTACAATTTACTAATTTAAGTTTTTTCCCCTTTTAATCAAAACAACTTTGTTAAATAAAAACTAGATAAAAGTGAATTGTAATATTTTTATGTCACTAAAGTATAGAAAGATAAAAGACTTCTATATTGAAGATTTTGGCTCCCATTTTTAATGTTTAGATATACTATTCAGTGAGTTTTACATTTTCCCCCTGTGCCTAGTTTCCTTTACTGAAAAACCTAATTAATAAATTTAAAATAAAAAAAAATCAGAATTATTTCCCTAATATGACCTTCATTGAATAACCCCTTTAACATGTAGAGTAGACATGAAAAGATACACATATGAGTGTGCTTTTGTATATATATGTAAATAAAAATCTATCCAATTTAGTAATTGTATCTCTCAGTATATTGTTATATTGCATCCATCTCTTTATCATTCTATCTCCTTTCTCTAGTACCAAGATTCATCCCTGCAATTAGTCTGCATTTGAGTATTGTTTTCATCTACATTATTATGTACATTGTATATGCTGTTTGTTCTCTTGGTTTTTCTCTCTTTGTTCTGCATCAGTTCATATAAGTCTTCTCATGTTTTGTTTGAATTACTCACATTTATCATTTCATACCATTTCATTTCATCAAAGTTCATTACCATGTTCTTTACTTGGTAGGGACCCATTATATGTCAGTTTTTTGTCACTTGTGTTGCTTGAATATTATGTGTCATTCACTATAGTGAAGTATATTCCCAGTAGTGGAATGACTGGATCTAAAGAAATTTTGTAGGTAGGTTACTGAAAGGACTTCAGCTAGCACAATGATCTCACAAATTCTTAGTTTCATTTCCTTTTCCTAGTGATAAAGAGGGGTCCGGATTTGGATCCTTAATATCATAAATATTCATTTAAATCAGCAATTCATCAAAAACTGCTCCCATCAAAAAAAATCCAGTAGATATTTTGTTATGTGTCACATATATTTGTTATGCTATAAAGGGGATGAACATGACTCAAGAACAAATACACATACTGAAATGCAAATAAAATAAATAAATAGATTCTTGTCCCTCTCTCCCCTCCCCCCTGCCCCTGAACTTTATTTTTTGGCAAATATTCAGGACAGATGTGAAATTATGACCTCTAGTGGCTTAAAGTATTGACTACAGGTCAGATGGAAAGGTTGAGGAAACAAAATTAGAGAAAATGTGGTGAATAGGCTGAATTTGTCTCATAACTTTCTTACCTACAAGTCATTCATTTCTTACTTCTAGTCTTGTATATCAGAAATTACTTCAGGCTAAATCACATGCTAGAGATATTTCTTTTAAGAATGCTCTCAAATAAAGAAAAAAAAGAACATTTAACTTTTATATACACATACTGTGAATACAGCAGGAACTCCAAGATGTTACAAAAAGCACATACGAGATAGCTGGATTTTCTTACTTCTCTAAAGGGCAACTATATATTGGGATGCTTTTATGGGAGCATTTCCAAGCTTTCATCCGTGGAGTCTGTTTATAAAACTGGACTAGAAGTTTCTTGGAAACAACTTTCCACTTCCTCATGCATGGGAATTTCCTGTGTTATTATCTGTCATATACACATTTTCTACTGTGGAAGGTAGTTTACTATGGAATGTAGCAGGAGATTGTAAAGAATGATGAGATCTAGATGTTCATATTTATATTCACTAGATATAGAGTTCACCTAATAGCATATCAAAAATGGAAATTTTCTACAATTAGAACACAAAATGACAGGTTAACAACATGGATGCTACTTTTTTGAAGCCAAGGTATCCTATAAATTTCAGTTACTTAATATAAAGATTAACACTAATTGAAATGAGAGACTGAAGATGAAGATACAATGCAATTGAATATTGATTCTTACACTAGTAATTGGTCTGATTTTTTTTTACTCATTCAACTCAATACTGCTCTGTCTAAAGTTACTCAGGAGATCTCTTAATTGGCAAAGTGAATGGTATTTTTTCAGTTTTCTTCCTTTCCGACCTCTCTGCAAACTCTAGCCACCTTTTCCTTCTTGACATTCGTTTCCCTCTGGGTCTTTGTGACAGTTCACACTTTTCTTTATTCCCTTACCTGTCTGTCTATCCCTACTCACTGTCTTTTCTTGGATCTTCATATAATACCCACTAATTGTAGGTATATCCCTATAATTTCTCGTTGGTGATCTCAAGGGTTCATTTTCATCTCTATTTAAATGACTACCAGACTATCATCTCTTAAGTTCCTGTTCCATATGACAAACTGTTTATTCAACATTTCTAGCTAGATGGCTTATAATGTCTAAAATCCAACTCATCATCCTCTTCACAAGCCAATCCAAGCTTTCCCCAAGTTTCCTTTTGCAGCCAAGAACATTATCATTCTTCCAGTCACCCACATTTGCAATCTTCATGTCTTCACCAAGGCAGATAGGTAGCACACTAGATAGAATGCTGAGCCCAGAGTCAAACTGGAGCTCACATCTTATCTTAAATATATACTAGCTATATGAACCATGGCAAACCATGATCTCTGCCACAGTTTCCTTAACTGTAAGATGGGGAGAATAATAGCATCTACCTCCCATGGCTGTTGTGGAAATCAAATGAGATATTTTTAAAGTACATATCCCAGGGCCTAGCATTTAACTGATTGTGTCTTGAAGCTACATCTCCTCAACATCTCTTGAATATATCTGCTTGTCTTCATCCATAAGGTCACCAGCCTCTTTCAGGTTATCATTTCTCATTTATAATAGTATTAAAGCAGTCTTTTAATTGGTCTACCTGACTTGTATCTCTCTTTCATTTTCAATCTAACACAGCTGCTAAAATGATTTTCCAAAAGTTTAGAAAATGGCTATGTTATTCTCCTATTCAGTGAGATGCCTCTCATGCATATATTAAGATGATGCCATATTTTTTGAGAAAGTCTACAATAGAAATAACTACTTAAAAACCCTCTGACGATAAAGCAAAGCAGTAAAATGAGATACGTATGCAATTCACAGTTATTTGCCCCCATTATGGAAACATACCAAAAGAGTCCAAAATAATATATGAAGTCCATATAGGCAGTGAAGCCAACCATGTGATCCTTTTCAATTTCAATGAAAAAAAAAATCAAATGAAGGTGGCCTAGCTGTACCTGATCTAAAACTATATTATAAAGCAGTGGTAAACCAAACTATTTGGTATTAGCTAAGAAATAGTCTAGTTGATCAGTGGAATAAATTAGGTTCACAGGACAAAATAGTCAAATATAGCAATCTAGTGTTTAACAAAACTAAAGACCCCAACTTTTGGGATAAGAATTCACTATTTGACAAAAACTGCTGTGAAAACTGGAAATTAGTATGGCAGAAACTAGGCATGGACCCATACTTAACACCATACACCAAAATAAGATAAAAATGGGTTCATGATTTAGGCATAAGAATGAGATTATAGTTTACCTCTCAGTCTTGTGGAGGAGGAAAGAATTTGTGACCAAAGAACTAGAGATCATTATTGATCACAAAATAGAAAATTTTGATTTTATCAAGTTAAAGAGCTTTTGTACAAACAAAACTAATGCAGACAAGATTAGAAGGGAAGCAATAAACTGGGAAAGCATTTTTACAGTTAAAGGTTCTGATAAAGGCCTCATTTCCAAAATATATAGAGAATTGACTCAAATTTATAAAAAAAATCAAGCCATTCTCCAATTGATAAATGGTCAAAGGATATAAATAGAAAATTTTCAAAAGAAGAAATTGAAACTATTTTTAGTCACATGAAAAGGTGCTTCATATCATTATTGATCAGAGAAATGCAAATTAAGACAACTCTAAGATACCACTATATACCTGTCAGATTGGCTAAGATGACAGGAAAAGATAATGACAAATGTTGGAGGGGATGTGGAAAATTGGGACACTGATACATTGTTGGTGGAGTTGTGAATGGATCCAACTATTCTGGAGAGCAATTTGGAACTATGCTCAAAAAGTTATCAAACTGTGCATACCCTCTGACCCAGCAGTGTTACTAATGGGTTTATAGAGAGTTCTATATAGAAAAGAGATCTCAAAAGATCTCAAAGAAGGGAAAAGGACTCACATGTGCAAAAATGTTTGTGGCAGCCCTTTTTGTACTGGCTAGAAACTGGAAACTGAGTTCATGTCCATCAATTGCAGAATGGCTGAATAAATTGTGGTATATGAATGTTATGGGATATTATTGTTCTGTAAGAAATGACCAGCAGAATGATTTCAGAGAGGCCTGGAGAGAATTACATGAATTGATATTAAGTGAAATGAGCAGAACCAGGAGATCATTATACACGTCACCAACAATACTGTAAGATGATCAATTCTGCTGAATGTGGCTCTCTTCAACAATGAGATGATTCAGACCATTTCTTCAGTATTGAAGAGAATCAGCTACACTCAGAGAGAGAACTATGGGAAATGAGCATGGACTACAACATAGCATTTCCATTCTTTCTATTGTTGTTTGCTTGCATCTTTGTTTTCCCTCCCAGGCTTTTTTTTTTTTTTTTTAACTTTCTTTCTAGATCCGTTTTTCTTGTTCAGCCAGGTAACTGTATAAATATGTATACATATATTGTATTTAATGTATACATTAACATATTTAACATGTATTGGACTACTTGGCATCTAGGGGAGGGAGTGGGGTAAGGAGGGGAAAAAGTTGGAACAGAAGGTTTTGCAAGGGTCAGTGTTGAAAAATTAGCCATGCATATGTTTTGTAAATAAAAAGCTATAATAATAAAAGAAGACAATATGTCAGAAACTTGGCATAGACTTACTTCTCACACCCCATATCAAAATAAAGTCAAAATGAATACATGATTTGGGCAAAAAAGACAATGCTTTAAATAAATTTGGAGAGTAAAGGGTAGTTTAATTATCAGATCTTTGGAGAAGGAAAGAATTTATTACCAGAGAAGAACTAAAGAACATTATAAAAGGTAAAACTAACAATTTTGATTACATTAAATTAAAAAGATTTTCACAAACAAAGCCAAAAGAAATAAGATTAAAAGGGAAACTAGAAAAAAATTTTACAGCCAGTCTTTCTGATAAAGATCTCATTTCTTTCTTTCTTTTTTTTTAAAATAGGGCTGCTACAAACATTTTGGCACATACAGGTCCTTTTCCCTTCTTTAGTATTTCTTTGGGATATAAGCCCAATAGAAACACTGCTGGATCAAAGGGTATGCACAATTTGATAATTTTTTGGGCATAATTCCAGATTGCTCTCCAGAATGGTTGGATTCGTTCACAACTCCACCAACAATGCATTAGTGTCCCAGTTTTCCCGCATCCCCTCCAACATTCATCATTATTTTTTCCTGTCATCTTAGCCAATCTGACAGGTGTGTAGTGATATCTCAGAGTTGTCTTAATTTGCATTTCTCTGATCAATAATGATTTGGAACACTCTTTCATATGAGTGGTAATAGTTTCAATTTCATCCTCTGAAAATTGTCTGTTCATATCCTTTGACCATTTATCAATTGGAGAATGGCTTGATTTCTTATAAATTTGAGTCAGTTCTCTATATATTTTAGAAATGAGGCCTTTAACAGAACCTTTAACTGTGAAGATGTTTTCCCAGTTTATTGCTACCCTTCTAATCTTGTTTGCATTAGTTTTGTTTGTACAAAGGCTTTTTAATTTGATGTAATCAAAATTTTCTATTTTGTGATCAGTAATGGTCTCTAGTTCATCTTTGGTCACAAATTTCTTTCTCCTCCACAAGTCTGAGAGATAAACTATTCTATGTTCCTCTAATTTATTTATAATCTCGTTCTTTATGCCTAGGTCATGGACCCATTTTGATCTTATCTTGGTATATGGTGTTAGGTGTGGGTCCATGCCTAATTTCTGCCATACTAATTTCCAATTATCCCAGCAGTTTTTATCAAATAATGAATTCTTTTCCCAGAAGTTAGGGGCTTTGGGTTTGTCAAACACTAGATTGCTATAGTTGACTATTCTGTCTTTTGAACCTAACCTTTTCCACTGATCCACTAATCTATTTCTTAGCCAATACCAAATGGTTTTGGTGACTGCTGCTTTATAATATAATTTTAGATGACAATACTCCCTAAACTAATCTATTTATTTAGTGCTATACCAATCAGACTTCCAAGAAAATATTTTAATGATCTAGAAAAAATAACAACAAAATTCATATGGAACAATAAAAAGTCGAGAATCTCAAGGGAATTAATGAAAAATCATTTCTAAAATATATAAAGAACTGTGTAAAAAAAAGAAAGAAATTATGGTGTTGATTATATCAGGACTTAGAGCATTCTTGGGTTTCCTTGATGAAAATTCAAAATTATTCAAAAGAAATTGGTCTAATAAACCATATAGAGGAAAAATGCCTATAGTCTAGACTAGAATGTGAACTTGGGTGGCCAGGCCCTTTAGTTTGTGCATAAGTACATGCAGATGAATGAGAATATGACCCAGAATCGAAAAGAAGAAAGAGAACAGGCTGGATTTCATTTGGGGCATTGCTCAATGGCTTTAATAATTTCAACCTGCTTCCTGAAATGAACGCCCTTCTTTTTTAGCATTAATGTCATACTGGTGATGATTAATAATTACAAATCTTGGAATATGACAGTCTTTGGAGATCCAAAATTGTAGAAAACTCAAAGGGCAATAGAGACCCAAGTGGTAGGAGAAGTACTCTGCAGCAAATTTCCAGCACTGACCTTTAGGCAAGGATGGCATATGGACTATCAACCAGGAAATGCATGTTTGGAAAATGTTGTGATTTGGTCATTTAGTGAATGTAAGTTGGACAAGATATTTCAGAAATTAATACCAAATAAGAAACAAAGAACCATTCTCTAATAGATAAATGATCACAGGATATGAATGAACACATCTCAAATAAATAATTACAAAGGATTATTAACCATTTGAAAGTTGTGGCAAATCTCTGATTATAAGAAAATTGCAATTTACAAATGGAAAATTAAATTGTCTTAGCTTATATGTAACAAATTATTAAAGTTTCTAAAGAATGGGATTATCCATTGTGGAGAAAGTGTGAGAAGTCATGTACCCTAACAGTGAAGCAGAGATTTATTGAATTATTTTGGAAAGCAATTTGGAAGTATGAAAAAAGGTATAGCAAAACATTTATATCCTTTGTGTTAGAGATCCCACTGCTAGGCATCTACATTCTGGAAAGGAGTAAATTTGGGAATAATAGTGCAATATGTGTAATACCTCATAGATTGTGCCAACTAAGTAAATCTGTAGTTGGCTTTTAGGTACCGTAAAAGAAACAGACTAAAATCAGCTATATAAGATAAAAGAGATTTTACTTCTTAAACAAGGGGGAAAAGAACCCATAGCAAACCATGATTTCTGTTTACCATCATTTCCTCTACTGTAAGATGTAAAAAATATATAATAGCACCTACCTCCCAAAGTTGTTGTGAGGATGAAATGAGATATTTGTAAAGTGATTGACACAGTGCCTAGCACATACCAAATGAAGGTTTGTTTTTTTCCCCATAATCAAGAGAGAAACTAGATTAAGGAAAAGATACTTATGGAAATCTGCTATTTCCATAAGACTGAGAATAAAGTTATATTTTATGAATGAATAATCAATAAATAAATCATTAAATAAAGATAATTAAGTCCCTCTGTCTTTGAGACTATTCTTAACATCTAAGGAAATTGGACCAGTCCTGATGAGTAATTAAATTATATGTTGTAGGTGGTATACTTTGTGAGTGCACATCTCTACAATGCCTAAACATCTCATTAAAGAGGAAATATTTAATCATACATTTGAACTACACATTGGCATATGTGAATGTGACATTTTTGTCTCTGCCCAAAATGCAGGTTGTTTTGATATTCCTAGAATTTCTAATATACTGTGCTAAAAAATCAGTCTATTTTCAGGAATATCCTTCTATAAATGGTATGCTTAGCCCTATGTAAGTGTGAAAAAACTTTTAGGACTATCTAAACATGAAACTGGGATTATTGATTCTGATTTAAGATAAACCAGAAATATCTCTGCAGTCTTTTTAATTACTCAAAATCAAGTAATAATTTGATTACAAAGGCAGAAGATCTTAAAAATTACTTGTAATGGATCTCAGATTTATTGGTATAATTAGGAAGGCAGGTCTTATTGTGGAAAGACATAGATTTGGTTCCACAGATTTAGGTTCAAATCCTGTCTCTTCCATCTACCTGTGTGACCTTGGAGAATAGACCATTAATCTTCCTTGTTGGTTATTTCATAATGTGTGAAATAAAGGGATTAGCTAGTTCAAAGGTTCCTTCTATCTAAAAAATGCTATAATCTTATGATCTGAATTATACTGAAAAGGAAGTTTAATAGTGGGTATAAAAAATGCAAGATTCATGCCACAATTTCAGTTTAATGTAAGGACAAACTTTCAAATAGTTAAATGTCTTTAAAAAAGGAATGAGCAGCTGTGATTCAACCTGCAGGTCAGTGGTATATGGCATGTATTTTCCTTAGACAGTTGTAGTATTTTTTATTTGACTTGCGAGTTTTTGACTTTGAGTTTTGAAATTCTAGGTTTTTAAACCTGGAGATCATCTCTGTGGGCATACTACAGATTTTCTTAGATCCAGAGACTTTTTTTTCTAAAGCTGGAGGTAGTGTTGTTTTTTTTTTTTTTTATTTTATTTCAAGCTCTTCACAGGCTATATTTTACCTTCTCTGTATTTTAGTTACTCCCTTTCCCATACTCTATGTTTTAGTCAAGTTAGTCTTTTTCTATTTTTTATATATCTATTATTTCATCTTCTCCTTCTTATAATCTCTCATTTCTTTCAAGACCTAGATAAGCAGCATATTATACACAAACCTTTTTTGTATATGTATGTATATATCATGTATATATATGATGTCTGTCTTTCTATCTACCTATCTATATTTATGTGTGTACGTGTGTGTGTGTGTCTGTATCTGTGTATTTTTTACTATGCTAAAATATAAGCTCTTTGAGAGTAGGGATTATTTAACTTTTATTTTTGTATCCCTAGAGTTTAGCATAGTACCTGACATATAAAATGCCCATAATAAATACTTAGATTGAGTTATTGACATATGATCATTTGCTAAAGATAGAATTTGCTAAATTTACTATTTCTTTTTCTACTTATTATTATTATTATTATTTTACAAAACCAATATGCCATGCACTGGATTTTCTTCAAGATGTTCCCATTTGAATAAAATTATCCTTATATTCCTATTACATACTTTTGCCAACTTTTGAGTGCCATTAAATCTGCTTATTGACAATACAGTAAATTTTAATTGTACTCAGCAGAGTTTAAAATGTAATAAAAAGGTTCCAAATGTCTTTTTGGACTTCATTCAATGCAACTTCTCAGAAAAAAAATCTGTAAAGTAGTTAACTTAATCCAATCTAGCCTATGGAAAAAAAAGATCTGCTGAAGGATTTATAAATCTTAATGCCATTTGGATACAACCCTAAGCATGGTTGCAGATAGGCAGAAACTAATGAGTTGGTAAAGAAGAGTGATTAAGCTCTAAATATGAGAAAATACTAATGACAGAGCAGGATTCTAAAGAGGACATAAGGTAATGCTGTCAAGGATGCAGATAAAGGAATTAACCTTGATTTTTTTTTTAAAAGGTACTTTTTCTTTCTATAAAATAGGAGGAAGACAGATCTAGCAAACAATGTATATAAGGCTTGAATGAGCTCATATTAAATGATTTAAATCTTTTAAAAATTATACTTCTAGTATATATGGATAAGTAGATAAATTCCAAACAAAAAAAGGGAATGGGGGAGAAATATTGTGCAAACCACAAATGCTCAGTATCCACTGTTCTTTTTGCAAAAATGTATTTATTATTTTTTTAAACTGTAGCTTCAAATTTATTCTATTGGTTTTTGGTATTTTCTGAATTGTTTTGTTTGTTTGTTTGTTTGTTTGTTTAAATAAAGTTTTGTTGCTGTTTCTGTTTTAATTATTCTCATAATTGTAGTTGATATATTATTACTCTTTCGGTTGTTTTTCATATACTTGGCATTTCTTTGTCTTCCCTAATTTCTTTATATTCTTCATATCAGTATTTGGTTAATTTGTGGTATTTTATTATATTTATTTGTCACAATTAATTTTTTTTTGTCCCACAGTTATTGGAATATAGATTACTTGTGATAAGATTTTCTTTATTTTTAAAAGTTTTCTTTTCCTATGTTTCAATTGGTGTTTAGATTTTTAAAATTCTCTTAATTTAAATAATCTCTTATTTTGTGCTTGCTTGTAGTATTTTAATTTTTTCATTTAAAAAATTTGCAACTGAAAATATAATTTGAAATTGCTCTTTCTTGCATTTAATATAAATGTTCAGAGATATGAATCTGTAAGAATTGCTTTGGCAGCATTCCATTCATTTGAACTGCTTCGAATATGATCATGTATTTAGAACTGTATAAAACTTAGAAGTCATTTAGTTCAACATCCTTACTTTGCAGATGAGAAAACAGAAGCCTTTAGAGATTTTAATGTGACTTGCTGAAAGTCACATAGATTGTAAGTGGCAGTGATTAGATTTGAATCAGTCCTCTGGTTCCAGATTCATATCTCTTTCTGTTATATTTCTATTATTTTTGTCTTTAATATGGGTTTTTATTATTTTTATAATCTGATATTTAACCATTTTAATTAAAATTATTTTTCTTTTTATCCTGATTGTCATATTTTGTCTGTGGTTTTTTTTTTTTGATGGTTAATATTTTTTTGCATTGTGTCCCAACAATTATGTTCACATTACAAATTTGGTCCATTTTCATTTCATTTTTTTAAAAATAGTAATGTTTTATTTTCAAAATATATGCAAAGATAGTTTTTAACATTTACCCTTGCAAAACCTTTTGTTCCAAATTTTTTCTTCTTCCCTTATCTTCTACTTCACTCCCCTAGATAGCAGGTAATTCAATATATGTTAAACATGTTTAATTATGCTATACATATTTCCACAATTACCATGCTGCAGAAGAAAAATCAGATCAAAAAGGAAAAAATGAGAAAGAAAACAAAATTCAAGCAAACAATAATAAAAAAGTGAAAATATTGGGATCCATATTCAGTCCTCATAGTCTCATCTCTGAGTGCACATGACTCTCTTCATCACAAGACCATTAGAACTGCCCAGAATCTACCTTGCTATTGAAAAGATCTTGGTTCTATTCACTTCACTCAGCATCAGTTCATGAAAATCTCTCCAGGTCTTTCTGAAATCATTCTGTTGATCATTTCTTATAGAGCAATAATATTCCATAGCATTCATCTACCATAACTTTTTCAGTCATTCTTCAACTAATGGGCATCCACTCAGTTTCCAGTTCCTTGTCACTACAAAAAGGACTGCCATAAACATTTTTGCACATGTGGATCATTTTCTCTTTTTATGATCTCTTTGGGATATAGGCACAGTAGAGATATTGCTAGAGCAAAGGATATGCCCAGTTTGGTAGCCCTTTGGGCATAGTTCCAAATTGCTCTCCAGAATGATTGGATCAGTTCACAACTCCACCAACAATGTATTATTGTCCCAATATTCTCACATCCCCTTCAACATTCATCATTATCTTTTCCTGTCATCTTAGCCAATTGGAGGGGTATGTAGCACTACTCCAGAGTTGTCTTAATTTGTATTTCTCCAATCAATAGTGATTTAGAACACCTATGTTGTTCATTTTATCAACAACTTGTATAGAATGTATTTTTCCAGTGGGACTACTATTTAACTGTTATTATCTCTCCCTTCACCAAGATAGATGTATCACTATGGTAATATCTGTAATATCTTTTCTCCCTTTCTCTCTATTTCCCCATTTTTATTCATCCTTTCCTCCCTTCTCCTCTTATTGTGAATAGCTTTAACCTTTATTTATTTTTCTCTTACACCTATTTGTATAATTAGATTGTTAATTTTTTTTAGGTAGAATTTTTATTTTCATTGTATTAGTTTGGTCTACCCATGAGCAACTGCTATTTTTCCAATTATTTGTATCTGACTTTATTCATATGAGAAGTGTTTTGTAATTGTGTTCATATAGTTTCTGGGTTTGTTTTAGCAATAGATGCTCAAATATTTTATTTTGTCTCCAGTTTTTAAAATTGAATTTCTTTTCTTCTCTTGCTTCTGGGCTTTGTCAGTAATTTATAGAAATACTGATGATTTTTTCAGGTTTATTTTATATCCTGCAACTTTGCTACAACTGTTAATTGTTTCAAGTAGGTTTTTAACATGATTTTCTAATGTTCTCTAAGTATATTATCATATCATCTGCAAAGAATTCAGGTTTTATTGCCTCACTGCATATTCTTACTCTTTTAATTTCTTGTTCTTTTTCTTATTGCTAAAGCAATTTCTAGCAGAATATTGAATAATAGTAGTGATAATGGTCATTCTTGTTTTACTTGATCTTATTTTATTCCTTCTCTCTATTCCAAATAATGCTTGCTGATGGTTTTAAATAGATGCTGCTTATTATTTTAAGGGAAACTCCCTTTATCCCTTTGCTTTCTAGTGTTTTTAAAAGGAATGGTTGCTGCATTTTGTCAAAAAGCTTTTTCTGCATCTAATGCAATTATCATATGATTTCTGTTGATTTTATTGATATGGGTGATTATGGGAATAGTTTTCCTGATATTGTATGAGTACTGGATTCCTGGTATAAATTCCACTTGATCATAGTGCATTATCCTGTTGATATGTTGCTGTAATCTCTTTGCTAATATTTTCTTTACTTTTTTTGCATCAATATTTATTAAGGAGATTGGTCTATAATTTTCTTTCTCTGTTTTAGCTCTTTCTGGTTTTAGGTATCAGTACCATGTATATGTCATTAAAAGAATTTGGCAGGACTCCTTCTTTAAATATTTTTTACAAACAATTTATATAGTATTGGGATTAATTGCTCTTTAAATATTTGATAAAATTCATGTGTAAATCCATCTGGCCCTGGAGATTTTTTTCTTAGGGAGCTCATTGATGATTTGTTCAGTTACTTTTTCTAGAATGGAACTATTTAAGTAATTTATTTTCTCTTCTGTTAATCTGGGCAATTTATATTTTTGTAAACATTCATCTATTTCAGTTATATTGTCAGACTTGCTAGCTTACAGTTGGGCAAAAGAGCTCCATTTTTGATGCTGGTAATTTGATTTTTTTCTTTCTTTTTTCTAATCAAATTAACCACAGGTTTGTCTATTTTGTTATTGTTTTATTCCACAAAACCATCTATTAATTTTATTAATTAGTTCAATAGTATTTTTAGTTTCAATTTCACAAATCTTCTTTGAGTTTCAGAATCTCTATTTTGTTATTTAATCGGGGTTTTTCAATTTGTTCTTTTTCCAGCTTTTTTGGTTTCATTTGTTGATCTCTTTATTTTATTCATGTAATTATTTAGAGATATAAAATTTCCACTACGTACAGCTTTGGGTGCATCTCATAGGTTTGGGTATGTTGTCTCGTTATTGTCATTCTCTTGGATGAAATTACAGATTGTTTCTGTGATTTGTTGTTTGACTCACTCATTCTTTAGATTATGTAATTTCCTTTTAATTTTTAGTCTATCTTTCCCTAGCCCTTTATTGAATAAAATTTTTATTGCTTTGTGGTCTAGAAAGGAAGAATTTGCTATTTCTGCCTTTCTGCATTTGATTGTGAGTTTTTTATGCCCTAATACATAGTCAATTTTTGTGCTCCAGATATTAATCATGTATAATTTTTCTAGGATTCTATTAACTTCTCTAGTTTCTTTCTTTTCCAATTTCTTTTTTTTATTATAGATTTTTATTTACAAGATATATATGCATAGGTAATTTTTCAGCATTGACAGTTGCAAATCCTTTTGTTCCAACTTTTTCCCTCCTTCCCCCATCTCTTCCCCAAGATGGCAGGTTGACCAATACAAGTTAAATATGTTGAAGTATAAGTTAAATACAATATATGTATACATGTCCAAACAGTTATTTTGCTGTACAAAAAGAGTTGGACTTTGAAATGGTGCACAATTAGCCTATGAAGGAAATCAAAAATGCAAGTGGACAAAAATAGAGGGATTGGGAATTCTATGTAGTGGTTCATAGTCATCTCCCAGAGTTCTTTCACTGGATGTAGCTGGTTCAGTTCATTACTGCTCTATTGGAACTGATTTGGTTCATCTCATTGTTGAAGAGGGCCATGTCCATCAGAATTGATCATCATATAGTATTGTTGAAGTACATAATGATCTTCTGGTCCTGCTCATTTCACTCAGCATCAGTTCATGTAAGTCTCTCCAGGCCTTTCTGAAAGCATCCTGCTGGTCATTTCTTACATAACAATAATATTCCATAATATTCATATACCACAATAGAAAAGATTGGTAGTCTCTTACTTCACTGAAACTCCATCTTCTCCCCTGACAGATGACACTGAATCTCACTGGTTTGCAACCACAGGTTCTTTGCCTTCTGGAATGTGATATTTAAAGCTGTAAGATCCTTTATTGTAGAAGCAGCCAGATCCTGGGTAATCCTGACTGTTGCTCCTTGATGTTTGAATTGTTTTTATCTGGCAGCTTGCAATATTTTTTCCTTGAGATTATAGTTTTGGGGTTTCACAGCAATGTTTCTTGGGATTCTCCTTGTGGAATCTCCTTCTAGAGAATAATGAATTCTTTCAATGATTGTTTCCCACTTCTGTTTCTAGAGCATTAGGGCAGTTTTCCTTGATTACCTCTCATAAAATGCTAAACAGGCTCTTCTTTTTGGTCATGGCCTTCAGATAGCCCAATAATTTTTAAATTGCCTCTTCTGAATCTATTTTCCAGACAAGCTCTTTTGCCAATGAAGTATTTCACATTTTCTTCCATTTTTGCATGCTTTTTAGTTTGTTGGACTGATTCTTGCTTTGTCACAAAGTCATTAATTTCCATTTGCCCTGTTCTAGTTTTTAATGAGAGACTTTCTTTAGTTATCTTTTATATCTCTTTTTACATTTGGTTTATTCTACTGTTTAAATAGCTGTTTTCTTCAGGCAATTTTTTCCCTTCCTTTTCCAAATCATTGACTCTCTCATGCATACCTATCATTTCTTTTCTCATTTTTCTTCTATCCCTATCATTTGCCTTTATGAGCATTTTCAAGAAGCCTCTTTGAGCCTGAGATCAATTTATCTCACTCTTTGGGATTTCTTCTGTAGACATTCTATCCTCCTCTGAGTTTGTGTTTTGGCTACCCTGTTAGCACAGTAGCTTTCTATGGATCAAAGTTGTTTTTTGTTTCTTGCTTCTTTTCTTTCCTTTTCTTTTGTTATTTCCTTTTTAATTTTTTTTTTTATTTTTAAGGTGGAGCTCTGCTCCTGGGGCAAAGGTGATGCTGTCCCAAGCTTCCTATTTGGCTCTGAACCTTGGCTTTGAGCACAAGAGGCCCCTTGTTTTTGTAGGGGGTAACCTTACCTGCATTGCTCAGGGAAAAGTCTGGTTTTCTAGAGTTTGCCTTCTGAGCTGGGACTGGAAGCTGCCTTATTGATCTACTTACTGAGCCAGGACTAAGGTTAGTCTTAGTTGCTGGCCTTCGCAAAGTCTATCTGGCCTGGGCTGAACACCCTTTTCACCTCAGTGAGATTGACCTTTCTTGAAGTTTTTTCAGTCTATCTTGAGCTGGAAAATGGTTTCATTCTGTCAGACTCTGTTCAGAGATTTGGTTTCATGTGGTTTTCAAGAGAAACTGAGAGAGCTCAAGCAACTTCTTGACTTTACTCTGCCAACTTGGCTCCTCAGCCTATCAATGTCTTCCTAAAATGGCTCATCTCTAATGATTCACAAGAAGATGTGTGATTTGATTAGGGCAGAATACAAGAGAACCATAACCTTATTCTTCCTGAGCAACATGTCTCTGAGAGGACAGCATTTGTATCTTAGTGATTTTCAGCTTCTTGCTTGATTTATATATCAAAAAGGCAACTAAGTCTGAGTCACTTTTCTGAATATTTTTTTCATATCTTAAATGGCTATCTTTCATTTTTACAAAGCATTTTCAGCTTGTGGTGTATTTTTTTTTCTCCTGAGGCAATTAGGGTTGTGACTTGCCCAGAGTCACATAGGGAATAAGTGTTTGGTAGTTTGGGGATTCAAGTCCTCCTGACTTCAAGGCTGATGCTCTATCTACTGTGCCATTTAGCTACCCTATCATTTTCAGTTTTAGAGGACCAACAATTTGGAGATGGGGACTATTAGTTGTTAATAAACATGTAAAGTATATTACAATTTTTTCTATCACTTTTTATCTTGGGTAAAAAATAATGTAAATCAAGTCAGAATTATATTCTATACATATGTATTGTTTTCTAACTTAAGTGTAAAATAAAGTCATTATTTTATTATAGGACTTTATTGATTGTATGTCCACATTGACAGCCTATAGATTGACCTAGCAAGGTATTCCTCCATTTCCATGATTTTGGAAATTTTTCTTGCAAAAATTTCTGAATTACAGTGGTAAAATTCTCCCCCCCCCTCCAAGATGTTTAAATTAGTTTAATAGCTCAGGCTATATTTCTAAAATGTGTCTTTTAGAGGTGTCATAGTAATGACTTATATGTTTGTTGATTGATTGACATTTTCTAATCATCTGGAGAAGAGAATATATATATATGAAGGACATAATTACTATGCCCATCTGAGGAATCTGAACTAAATGACCTCTGAGATCCCTTCTAGCTCTAATCCTATGATGTTATATATAGTTGAAGAAATAGATATATTCTGTTTGGTTCCTGAAGCCCAAACCATACCTAATGGAGAAGATGTGGTATGGATTAGGGAGAAAGTTGTTGAGAGCTTATGTTAAGGTTGACGTCCCTAACAATTTGAGCTGTCCAATATTGGATAGTATGATGGCATGCTTCTAGTGTCACTACATCTTGGCTCTAAGTCATTTAGTCTCTATGAGTTTTAAGTCATAGCCATATAGAAAGCTGATTTGGTGAAGGAAATTCTCTTGGCAGAAGTGCCTCATGTAGACAAATTCACAGACCTGTCATGCTTTCACATACTAATACCAAAGTTCCTTGACCTAACTTAGGTACAGAATTAATGCTTGCCATTGGCAGCTGGCCAGCTTCTGATGAAATAGAACTCTTTGATAGATGCCTATTGCATCTATTTTAGTTTCAATGGAATACCATAATATCAAAAGAAAGCTATTCCTTTTAATAATCATAGCCAGTGTTTCCATGGTACTTTAATATTTCCAAGACACTTTCCACACATTATTTCATTGAATCTCAAATCAATGTTATCACTTTGCCACTTGGAGCATTATCTCCATTTTATAGATGAATAACTGAGACCTAGAGAGACTTAGGTCACAAAGCTATTAAAGTATTAGAGTCAGGATATGAAGCCAAATCTCCTAAGTCTCATCCTGCTCCAGCATTTTATTTAGTGTATCTAATTGTAGCCTCCCTTAGATGCTCTTTTTTTTTTTTTTTTTTTTTTTTTTGCTACTCTTTCTTATTGTCATTAAGGAAATAATTGTATATGTTTATAGTCACTGTGTGATTTATGGTCATTTCCTGATTATTTTGAATATTCTAAATAGACACTTGAGAAATCAGTATCCATGTTCCATTTCTCCCACATGTGTATGTACTTCAAGTTCTCTCCTGGATTCTCTAATCTTTTTTCTTTATACTTCTTTGTTATTTCAGCAGCTGCTGTATAATATTCAAATAACTGCCAAATTTACTTTAGCCAACTTAAATCTCTCTCTTGAAGTCTAGTACTAATTCTTTAGCTGCATATATTGAGCAGTTTCCTACTCAATATATCCACTTGACTATGTGTATTTCAAACTCAATCTGCCTAAAGCAAAACTCATGATTCTTCCCTCTAATTCCATTCTTCCTTTCAACTTCCCCCTTTCTGTCAAGAGCATGCCCATTCTTCAAAGCACCAGGGTTATAACCTAAACATTGTCTTCAAGACTTTATTCTCACCCCTAAATCCTAGTCAATTGCTAAGTTTTATTCATTCTCCCTCCTCAACATCTCTTGAGATTGTCCCCTTCTCTTCACTCACACCACAGCCACCTTAGGTTAAGCCCATAGCTCTTCTGATCTGGACCATTTTGATATTCTTCTAATTGGTCTCTTTGTACTTAGCCTCTTCTTTTCTTTCAGTGGGGGCAAAAATGAAGTGTCTAAAGTGCTAGGTCATTTCTTCATCCCTCAAGTTTTAGGGGCTCTCCAATGCATTAGGATAAATTGCAGAATCTATCTAAAACTTTTCACAGTATGATTCTGGTCTATCATTTCTGGCTGATGGCACATTAATTTCTCCTTACACACTCTACAATCCAGCCAAATTGGGTTACTACTCTGTACATGACAGTCTGTTTTCTGCTCCTTTTCTATCTTTGTAAAGACTGTTCTGCTTGTCTAGAATTCTCTTAATTCTCATCTCTATCTCTTGGAACCCCTAGTTTTTTCCCTACTTCAACTTACCTTTTCTGATTTATAAAGCTTTTTGTCTTGTTTCTAATCACTTTGAATTTGTTTTATGTGTATCCTGCACTTATTTATTTGAATAGGTTGTATGTCCCGAAAGAACCTCAAGGCCTGGACTTATCTCACTTTTGTATTTGGATCTCCAGTGTTTATTTCAGTGTCTGGCCCATAATAGATAGTTAATAAATATGTGTTTAATGACAAATAAATGGACACTTGTTCTAATTATTCCTTAAGCAAATGTCATCATGGATAACATTTTCTTTAGTCCATTTCAGCAATTCATACAGTATTCTGTCCTTATCTAGACATAGTTCAGCACTGCTGCTAAGTCTCAAACTGTAATTAAAGTCTTTCTGATTGAATCCATTGTGTTTTTGCATAACAATATCATTCTTAAAGCTAGTATTTATATTCCACAATGTCAACCTTATTACTAGAGCAGAATTGCTTTTATAGTATTTCTAGCCCAATATGTTTCACATAGGTAGTTGGCGAGAATGGTGGGAGACAATGACAGCTATGATGACAGAAATGTTGAGGGGGGAAACCCTGAAATAGTTATCTCTGTAGATGGCCTGACATCCTGCCTCAGGGGGATGAAATAGATGCAAGATTGCAGCACATGTGTGTCTGGAAATAAAGAGATGACTCTCTGTACAAACCTGTCATTTGCTCAGGCCATCCATTTTGATATGGGCCAACTAGATCTGTGTATGGGGAAAATATTATTTGTAGTCCTTAAAATACCTTGGACTTTGATCTGTTTCTATTGTGTAGATGGGAGAACAATTATATTTGACAAATATTTATTAAATGCCTACTATTTGCTAGGTACCCTGAGAGATACTGGAGATACAAAAGAAAAACAAAGCAAAAGAAAGAACAAAAACCAAAAAACTCAACAATAGCTCTTTTTCTCAGGTAGTCTATATTCTCCTAGGAAGAAGTATATCATGTACACAAGCATATATATACATATACATATACATATATATATATATATATATACATACATATATATAACATACACATATGTGTGTATATATTTATATATATACAAAGTTTGTACAAAGTACAAGTAATATAATTTTTTAAAAAATAGCTCACTGACAACTTTTTATTTTATTTTATATTTGATATTTTTTTTATTTTCAATATATATGCAAAGATAGTTTTCAACATTCACCCTTGCAACAATGTTCACTTACCATTATTAATCAGAGAAATGCAAATTAAGACAACTCTGTCAGATTGGCTAGAATGACAGGGAAAGATAATGTGGAATGTTGGAGGGGATGTGGGAAAACTGGGACACTGATACATTATTGGTGAAATTGTGAATACATCCAGCCATTCTGGAGAGCAATTTGGAACTATGCTCAAAAAGTTTTCAAACTGTGCATACCCTTTGATCCAGCAATGTTTCTACTGAGCTTATATTCCAAAGAGATCTTAAAGGAGAGAAAGGGACCCACATGTGAAGAATATTTGTGGCAGCCTTCTTTGTAATGGCCAGAAACTGAAAACTGAGTAGATGCCCATCAGTTGGAGAATGGCTGAATAAATTGTGGTTTATGAATATTATGGAATATTATTATTTTGTAAGAAATGAGCAGCAGGATGATTTCAGAAAGGTCTGGAGAGACTTACATGAACTGATGCTGAGTGAAATGAGCAGGGCCAGGAGATCGTTATATATTTCAACAACAATACTATATGATGATCAAATCTGATGGACGTGGCCATCTTCAACAATGAGATGAACCAAATCAGTTCCAATAGAGCAGTAATGAACTGAACTAGCTACACCCAGCGAAAGAATTGTGCGAGATGACTATGAACCACTACATAGAATTCCCAATCCCTCTATTTTTGTCCACCTGCATTTTTGATTTCCTTCACAGGCTAATTGTACACTACTTCAAAGTCCGACTCTTTTTGTACAGCAAAATAACTATTTGGACATGTATACATATATTGTATTTAACTTATACTTCAACATATTTAACATGTATTGGTCAACCTGCCATCAGGGGGAAGGGGTGAGGGGAAGGAGGGGAAAAGTTGGGACAAAAGGTTTTGTAATTGTCAATGCTGTAAAATTATCCAAGTATATATCTTGTAAAGAAAAAGGCTATAATTAAAAAAAATGTTCACTGACAACTATTATTCCAAATAATTTATTCACAATTAGAATTAGTTGATCTTTAGATGTTTGATAGAATTTACTTGCAAATTCATGTGGGTTTTGGTGCTTTTTTTTTTTTCCTAAGGAAGCTCATTTATAGCTTGTTTAATTTCTTTTTTTCTCAAATTGGTCTATTTTAGATACTCTATTTCTTTTTCTGCTAATCTAGTAAGTTTACATTTTTCTAAATATTCTTACATTTCACTTAAATCATCAAATTTATTGACATAATTGGGTAAAAACTTAAAATTACTTTGATGTCATCTTTGTTAGTGGTATATTCACCATTTTCATTTTTAAAATTAATGATTTGGTTTTCTTCTAAGCCAATCATTTATTTACTTTATTGTTGTTGTTTTTCTTCATAAAACTGACTCCTAGTCTTATTTATTAATTCAATGACTTTTTACATTCAATTTTATCAATCTCACCATTTTGTTTTTAGGATTTCCAATTTAGTGCTTAATTGGGAATTTTCAGTTTGTTCTTTTTCTAGTTTTTTAAATTGCATGACCAATTCATAGGTTTGCTCTTTCTCTGTTTTGTTGATGTAAGACAGTGGAGGGAATCAAGATAGACAATTCAGTCCAATATAGCAAGCATATTTCAAATGCTTACTTATAAGGTAAAAGTCTCCAGGGATACATATACACAATGAAAAGCAGTTCATGCTCTCAAGTAGTTTACATTCCACACAGAGAGAAATAAATACAAAGTAACAAAGTACACAGGAAAGAGAGAATTGGAATAAAGTGGTAGAAAAGGGAAATCAAGGAATCTAATTTCATTCAATCATTACTTAGAATGTGCTTTTTAGAGATAATTAAGTGGCACAGTGGATAGAATGTAATCTGGCATCAGATACACTTACTAGCTTTGGACACTGGGCCAGTTACTTAAACTCTTTCAGCTTCAATTTACTCTTCTGGAAAAAAAGAAAAAGGAAAACAATAGCATCTATGTCTCAAGGTTGTTGTGGGGATCAAATAATATAACTTGTGGAAAGCATTTTGCAAATCCTAGAGTGCTATATAAATGTTAGCTATTGTTATGTGAAAAATATGTACAGAAACAATACAAAGGGTCTCAAGGACTTTCCCTCTTTATGGGAAGGTATGGAGAGAGATAATGGTAGGGATGGTAATTCTTTCCTTCCTTCCTTCTTTCCTTCTTTCCTTCTTTCCTTCCTCCCTTCCTCCCTTCTTTCCTTCCTCCCTTCCTCCCTTCTTTTCTTTCTTTCTTTCTTTCGTTCTTTCTTTCTTTCTTTCTTTCTTTCTTTCTTTCTTTCTTTTTCTTTCTTTTCTTTCTTTCCTTCCTTCCTTTCTTCTTTCTTTCTTTTCTTTCTTTCTTTCTTTTCTTTCTTTCTTTCTTTCTTTTCTTTCTTTCTTTCTTTCTCTCTTTCTTTCTTTTCTTTCTTTTTTCTTTCTTTCTTTTCTTTCTTTCTTTTCTTTCTTTCCTTCCTTCCTTCTTTCTTTCTCTTTCTTTCTTTCTTTCTTTCTTTCTTTCTTTTTCTTTCTTTCTTTCTTTCTTTCTTTCTTTCTTTTCTTCCTTCCTTCCTCCCTCCCTCTCTCCTTCCCTCCATCCTTCCTTTCTTCTTTCTTCCTTCTTCCTTCCTTCCTTCCTTCCTTCTTTCTTTCTTTCTTTCTTTCTTTCTTTCTTTCTTTCTTTCTTTCTTTCTTTCTTTTTTCTTTCTTTCCTTCCTCCCTCCCTCTTTCCCTCCCTCCTTCCTTCCTTCCTTCCTTCCTTCCTTCCTTCCTTCCTTCCTTCCTTCCTTCCTTCCTTCCTTCCTTCTTTCTTTCTTTCTTTCTTTCTTTCTTTCTTTCTTTTCTTCTTTCTTTCTTTCTTTCTTTCTTTCTTTCTTTCTTTCTTTCTTTCCTTCCTTCCTTCCTTTCTTCCTCCCTGCCCTCCCCCTCTCTTTCTCTCTCTCTCACATAGTTAAACAAAGAAAGTCTGAAGATAATGAAAAGCATGTGTGTCAATGCAAAAGTGCTGGTTTCTGGTATCTTACTGTCCAGACTTGGACTCCTTTTATTTTTATTCTTCTTTCTATCTGAATATGATATATTCTTGCCTTCTCTTCTGTTTTTCTGTTTTTGGACAGGAGGCAAGCTAAAGGGGTTGTCCAAGTAAAAGGATAGTGAGATAATGAATTTATATGATGCTTCATGAAAGACACCATTGATCTGCACTACATGTAACTCAAGCCTGATGTCTTAGAGTGGGTCAGATAGGATGTGCAGATGACCTTTCACTGTGTCTGTCACCTCCTGCTTTGTTTATGTGACTCATAGAGAAAATACAGAAGAGGCAAAAAAAAAAAAAAAAGTCCTTGATATTTCACAGTCTTATTTGCAATGCTAACCCTGGCAGAGTGTTGTGTTGCTGGTTGATGGGGCCACTGAGAGGTTATTGTAGATATCACTGATCAGCTTTTCACTTTGAGAGGTGAACATGTACCAAGGAACGTGTAAAACACTCATATTTTTTGTTCCCTTGTCTAAATAAGCAAGACTTGGAATGACACAGAAAGAATTGGCAGGACTGAGCTTGGCAGGACTGAGCTTTGCTTGGTCCAGCTAGTTGTATCTAAGGGCAGTTTAATAAGGATTAGAAAGAATATGTAGCTGAATAAAGACCTTTACGTACACTGAACAAATGGTCTTTCTAAGCTGAGTGAATCTATGATCACATTAAAAGAGATTCACAGTACAGTTATGAGATGGGTTATGCTGGAGTCTAGGGAGAGGAGAGCTAGGGCAGATAAACACAGTACATATACAGAGCTAACTGCAATAAAGTAATAGAGAAAGTGGTTTCCCTTATTCCCCTCACCCTTTCCCTTCTTTCTTCCTTTTTGTGTCTTTTATCAAAACAGTATGGTACAATGGCTCTCTGTAGTTTACAGTTATAGAGCCTGGAAGCAAATTTTGCTTTGCAATCTGCCATTAAACCTTTTGAGACTTTATATTGTTTATTTGTAAAGCAAATGGGTTAGCTGACCTCTAAAGTATTTTCAAACTCTAAATTTATTCTCTTATACCCTCCTTTCACAGATGTGTCTGATAAGATTGAGGGCTGGCACCAAATGATAAGGTTCAGGAGCAATTCTCATGTGACAAATTCACAAGGGCTTTTTCCTTGCCAAAATGTATCTTTATTTATGAGAAGAGTTACCGACAAAATAAAGAGGCGAAATAGACACCAGGAATGGTAAAATGAAATAGTTTTGGGAGATGATATAGTTAGTAAGGAATAGGGATTTGTCAATTAATAATGAAAAAAATAACTTCCCCAGTAGAACTCACAATTAACAAAGAGAAAAGGAATATACCATGAGATGGGAATATGCCATTTGCTGGCAGGCTAAATCCACAGAGGGTAGTGGCTTATGCCATTGATTGGCAAGCTGCCTCTAAAAGGGATTTAGAACCCTAAAAGGAGAAAGACACTATAAGGTATGGAGTGAGAAGAAAGACAAGGCAGAGTTCTGTGGCAGATTAACCCAAAAGTGATTCAGCCAACATGGCCGTGGGCAGATTTATAGGTGAAATTTAACCTCCAGAGGTTTGACATCATAACTTGGCTTTCTGATTGATGATAGTAAGGTGGGATTACCCAAATCTTCCACAGGGTGGGACTGTAAGACTGAACTGAACCCCATCAGTGCCCTTCCCTGTTTGTCTCAGGGAGTATTAGTACTTTAGGCTTTCTCTTGCCAGTACTACCTATTACCAAGGACTTTTTCATGTGTGTTTATATAGTTATATGTACATGTAATTATATAGTTATTTCCCCGATGGATTCGCCTTTCTTCCCCTCATAGATGCTTCCTTAGTATCAAAGACATTTAAGTGAAATTGACTAATATCCAGATTGAATCTGGGTAAACACATTCATACACACACATATTATAAGGTTTTAGTGCTGTAATTTTAAAGCCATCTAATTCCTTCATTTTATAGATGAAGAATCAGAGTCTCAGAGAAATTAAGGTTACAGATAATAAGAGGCAGACCCAGAGTTTGAACCCAATTCTTTTCCCTCACAATCCAATATTCTATCAACTATACCATAAGCCCATCTGACTATCTCCTCTATATGACCAAGATTCCCATTTTTTTAATATCCCCAAATTACAACATAATCTATATAGAGAACTTTTCTTGTGTATATATCTATTAGACTTTGAGAAAGCATTTTCCTTTCCCACATTAAAAAAAAAAAAAAAAAAAAAAAAAAAAAGATTCCGTGGCCTAGGCTCTCTAAACAAAAGAGAATAATGCAGGATGCATGCTTGTATTATAATCATCGATCAAGCACTTATGGCTTCTCAGACACAAAATGGTTCTTTGTTCTTCTATTGCTTCTGTTAGAAATCTTTGTCTTTTGCCTCTTTGAGTTGGTTTCTACATTCAGAAATCTTAACTCGCATTTTCCCAATGAAATATTGTCTTGTTTTATTTTGGTGGTATACATTAGAAATTATCTTATTGACTAATGGTAAGTACCAATTCTAATATTCTCTAAACAGAGTTTGAAATGTTGCCTAGGGGGAAATATTGACAGAAAGAAAAAGGTAAAAGAGGAAATGATTCTGCACATGCTGGACACTCAATAAATGTGTCAAGTAGCACCTATTACAAAGAAGATCAAGAATGAAATGATCTTAAAGCTGTTTCAGCTCTGCAAATTCTTTTATTCTCTGATACATAATCAAAGGAATACCCACATAGTGACAGAAAAGTTTAAAATAAGACAAATTTCAGTAAGCTATTCATGAAAAGGTTACTAAAACTCACATAGGCAAGAATTTCTTGATTTATCTAAATCAATTATCTGTCTTTCTGAATGAATTTCTAACTTTACAAAAGATATAAGTATCATTTGCTAAATAGGCTTTATGGGCATATTACATAGCCTTTGGCATGAATTACATTTCCATTCAGGTGCAAGATCTGTATTGGTTCCATCCACATTTACAATCTCATTTCTTCTTAACCAAGAATCCATTTTCTCCTTGTGACCTTTATGCAAACCCAAGTTGTAGAATCATAGGATTGGATCAAAGAGACCTTAGCTATCACCTAGACAGTGAATTATAGATATAGATCTTGAAAGGACCTCAGGGACCATTTAGTTCTATCCCTTATCTTACAATTGAAGAGAATAAGAATTCTAGGTGCTTGGGTTTCTCAAGATAACATAGATAATAGATGTCAGAGGAAGGATTTGAATCCTGGCATTCTGAATCCAGAGATGATGTCTTTTTCAGTAGACCATGTTGCTGATATAAATCCCTTATTTTTTCTCTTTCTTAAAATTTTATTAATATCATTTGCATTTATTAATATGTATTAATAATTTGTATAATTATAATTGATTATCTTGATAAATTATTAATGCCTTTTCATATTTTGTAGCATAACTCTTCCCTCATCTATTGTCCCCATTGAACCCTATCCCATAACCAAAAAAAAAACTGTCAAATGAAATCAAAAGACAAAAAGACACTGTTAGGTCTTCCGCACTTCTCTGCTACAAGGAATGAAATGGATTTCGCCATCTGCTCCTCAAGACCAAAAAGGATTATAATTAGTTTTAGCTGCTCTTTAAATGACATTTTTGTTTATATTATTGTAATTACTGCATATATTATCTTCCTGGATCTACTTTAAAAATGAATCTCTTCTTTGGGCACCTGAAGAGCTAGAAGGATGTATTTCTTATTTACCTATGAAGAAATAACACAATAATTTACTATGTTCATTAGATTAATATTCATGAAGATTTGACATGAGGCAACTAGGTGGTACCATGGATAGAATGTTAGAATTGAAGTTAGGAAGTCCTTATTTTAAATCTGACTTCAGATGATAACTGTGTGATACTTGTCTAGTTACTTAATCTCTGTCTGCCTCAGTTCTTTTATTTGTAAACTTGGGATAATAGTAATTTCTACCTCCCAAAATCATAAACATGAAATATGGTAATATTTGTGAGGCACTCTCTACAGCTTAAAATTCTCTATAAATGCTAGTTGTTGTTGCTATTTTTACATCATAGAGATGCTAATCTATATGTGCTCTCACCACAAGTCAGCATTGTACAACTTGCTTCAATATTTTGATAGATATGTAGTCCTTTGATGTAGGTGTTCTCTCTAAGGGTATAAATCATAACTGAATAACACCTTTTTGTTTTATATGATTCTTCTCCATGTCTTCTCATAAATTCTCCACAGGAGCCTACTGAACAAGCTGAGAATCTTCCCTTAGAATACTTAACATTGCCTGGATACCATATGAGCACACAGACTGTCCATCTGGTATCACTCTCTCTCTCACTCTATGACTAATTCACTTTCCCTTTCAGTCATCCATCTCTTTCATGAGCTCCTTTGTGTTACTTTTCTTATGTGATTTAGCAGTTTGACTAATTTTTAATATACATTGCTTATGAGAATGGCCCAAAGATCATCAACCTAGCAGTCATTTGAAATTTCTGAGATATCCAAGTCTAAAGAACTATGCAAATAGACCCTAGAAAATAGGGAAGTTCAATTTGAAGAAAAAAGAAAAGAGGTTCTAGTAGAGTTTTTCTTTTTAATATTTTTGTTGTTATTTTGGAAATTGAATTGAATCTATAAAAATGGCATCAAATGCAGGATAGGATTAAGACATGAAAAAAACTGGATGCAAATGTAATGTGGGAGTGGTTCAAGAAAACAAAACCTTTGTATATCTTGTGAATTTAGCAACCATACCAACACAGCAAAGGTTACAGCCCATGATCATGTCCAATAAATATCAACAGGGCATATTTTTGTTATTATTTTTCCAAATCCAGATCTAATTTAGCTCTTGGTACTCAGAAGGCTTTGTGGCCATGAATAAGAATTTCTTTCTCCTTATATTTAGCCTTTTGTGCCATGAGCTATTCTTTGCCTCTCTCTATTTTCCAGCCAAGCCTGACTCTTTCCCATCCTCACCTCTCATCCCCAAGCCCTATTTTTCTTATCTCTGTGCTCTCTGCCCAACTAGGGATTATAAAATGATAGCTATTTTCATTGTCCCTCCACCACAGTTCCAAATCAACAGGATGGGTCACCAGTGAGTGACACGAGTCATCCCTTCCCCTCTGTCCCCCCGGGGCTGCCTGCAAGTTAAGTATCTTCTGTTGAACATGTTCCAATGCAGAATACAGTTGGAATGTACAAGTGAATTCAGAAAAAAAAAATCTTTGCATATCTTATGAATTTAATAGCCACACCATACAGCAGAGTTTACCACCTATAATGCAGTTTGATGATCATGTCCAATAAGTGTCAAGGAGCTGACTAAATGGAGTTCATTAGCATAACTCAACTTTTTGCATTTGCACGAAGCCTCATGCTTTCTTTAAAAGATGGAGTTTAGACAACAGTTCAGCCTACTGGAGGCATGCCTGATGCAAAGTTAAACAATGGGACTCCAGTCCATATGGCATATGCTTTCTTGGCATCTCCAAGCAGCTTCTATTTTCAACAGAAAATCGTACAATTCAACTCTGATGAAATGCAGGAGCAAAACAAATCAAGAAATTTGTTATAGGTGAGAGTATTTGTTTTCTATGTGGAAGCTATTAATGGGTATCTATGCAACAGAGATTATTGCAAGAGAAGCATGAGTGTATCATACTGAGATTGGTTTGGTAAAATCATATTCTAACTCCTTTGTGATTTGACCGTATGCTGCAACATAACTTTTTGCATTATAGCTTTTCTTCCAGATATAGAAATTGGTTAGTATTTGGTTTGACTTATTCCTTTCCCACATCAACATAAAGCATTTATGTTTTGTTTTGTTTTGTTTTGTTTTGTTTTTTTTAGTAATATGCAATCGATCAAATTGCACTTTAATTTAGGAGAAAACAAATGTCCCACATAATTGAAAGGGGTAAAACATTTTGAACAATAGAGGAGAAGGAGAATTGCAGGACAATTAATCGATAACAGATTTATATCCTGTTGTTAGATGAGTGAAAAGCATTGAGGAGGTAAGAAGAGCAAAATGATCATTTTGACAAGGAAATAGACAAAAGCTTTGAATGGAATGAGAGACTTTGGAAAGGGGGACTAGTTTGCATTTCTGAGCATTTCTCATTGTGCTTAGGACCTGGTATGGAGCTTAAAGACAGACTGTTCCCGACAATTGCCATGTATCCCAGAAGCTCACATGACATGAGGAATGCACGAGATTGGGTGGTCCCCCAAATTTTGCTTGCAGAGGTAAGATTAGTGACAAGAGCTGGAATGGTGGCATTATTAAATCATAAACCACACTCAGGGAAGAAGCATGCATTAGTTTTCATTTTGTAAGGCAAGCAGAAAAGATAAATTACCCCTGAACCCTATGTTTCTATTAATAGAAAGAGGTCTACTATTTCCACAAACCAAGAAGAAAAAAATGGAATGAAAAAAAAGATAAAAAAGAATGACTACCAAGATTGGATTGATAAGGTGAAAAATGATGGCTATGTATATCAAATAGATTGGTAAGGGATGGACTCATTAGCTGAACCTAATAAATTATAAAATGCCTTGGCTTGGGTAACATTCACTGAAATCTGTATTAGGAATTGTACTATAAAGCTAGTGAACGGATTCCGTTTATTCATATATTTTCATACTAATAGAGAACTGCTCAAAGATGGATGCAGAGTGAAGATATCTGTCCTATCACAATGTTTTTCAGCATTCCTCTGGAAATGGAATAGTCTGTGAAATTTAGATAAATCTTTACAAAGATATAACACTCTAAGGGGAAGTGCAAATTTGTTTCCATTTTGAACTGGAACAAGAAATTGCCTTGCTCCTGTCCTCAAATGAAGGGTAAGCCTATTCAAAAACTTTCAAGTTGAATGCCAGAGAAGTATTTTTTAAAACATGGTGCCACAAAGAAAGAGGGTTTGAGATATGAATTTAGAAAGCAGCTATATTCTTTATTTGTTTGAACTGAATTCATTTTTTAAAGAGGTGGAATTAGGAAGACAGTTTGCTTTTGTTGTTGTTTTTAGTCTATCTGAAATTAAAAATATAACTCATATTTATATAGTAGTTTAACATTTACAATGACTCAGTGTAGATGGTACAAATTTTAGAGATAACAAAATTGAGTCCCTAAAGATGTTAGGTGCCTTGCACAACATCACACAAAAGTTAGAGCCAATATTCAGATAATTGGAGTAGGAAGGAAGCTCAGTAGTCATCTAGCCCAAGCCATATCTGAAAAATGATCCCTTCTCCAACATGTCTTTAACTTAAAAACCACCAATGAAGAGGAGCCTAGGATTTTTATCGATTCTTCACTAAAGCTCTTCAAGCAATATTCAGATGAACATTTGTCTAATAGGTTATAGAAGGGATTTTTAAAAATAATCAATAAGCATTTGCTAAACATTTTCTATATGCCAGATTTAATACAGAAAGTATAAAGAAAAGGTAAATGGCCCTTGTCTTTAAAGAGCTTATATTTTAATGAGAGAGACAACTCTCGATATATCAAAAGATACATGCCATATAGACAACATATATAAGATGCATATAGAGTAGATGGAAAGCAGTCTTAGAGGGAAGATTTGTTTTCAGGTCGAGGCTAGCCTGATTAATGTTCTTTGCAAATTCATGGTCCTGTGGGCCTACCACTTTCCATGCCTGTCCATTGAACTCCTGAATTTTTTCTTATCTCTAGGAAGTCCTGATATTCATGTATCTTGATATGTCAAAATTTTTATCTTTGTAAATTCCATTCAAAATTTTAATTCTGTCCTTTGGGGTTTACCAGAATAAATCTAATGCCTATTTAATATGATAGATATTTAAATACTTGAAGGTAATTATCATGGTACTAATCTCTTTGTCTACAAGTATTTTCCTTTTCAGGATAAATCTATCCCATTCTTTTAATTGATCCTTTATATGAAATGATCTTTCAAATGATTATTGTTAAAATAATTGAATTGAGATCTCTCCCAATTCCAATTTTGAAAGTATTAGGGGGTGTAGTGAAGAGGACACTGGGCTTAGAAAGTTACTTAACCCTGTTTGCCTCAATTTCTTAATCTATAAAATGAGCTAGAGAAGGAAATGGCAAACCACTCCAGTATCTTTGCTCCCCCAAATTCCCCCAAATGAGGTCACAAAGATGACTGAAGTGACTGAACTACATAACAAGTTTTCAAGTTTGGAGTTCTTTTCACTAAACCACATTTCCAGCTTGCCTAAACTTTTCAGCTAGTTATTACTGAAAAAAAAAAAAAAAAGATAAACCATGATGAACAAAAAGAGGAGATGAAACCTCAGAATCCAAGAGTGTTATCACTTTAGAATGACCCTAAAAGAATGGAACACTTGAAAACTGTTTTACTCACTAACTTATAGAAGAATTGAATTGCAAAGTTGCACTTATATTTATCAATTTTCTTCTGGACAGTTCCTTTCTAAAGTGGTTTGATGACATATTCATATATAATCTAGTAACATTTTAAACTGGCTCAATTCTGTTCAAATCCCTCTGTATATTTATGTTCAGAAGAACAAAATTAATTTTTATAAATATGAAAGTATTGGAAAGAGTCTCTCTGAGCCCAGTTTTCTGATTTATAAAATGAAGGGATCTTAACTTAGCTCTCAAAAGATCTATGAACCTTGAGTGGGAAAATTACATCTTAATTGAACTAAAAGGAGCACTTCTTCAATGACAGATGTCAGCACACATTCTGAGAAACGGGTTCATGGATTTCACCAAACAAAGGAGTCCAACAAAAGGGTTGAGAAGACTCAAACTAGATGCTTTTCCTAGAATTCCTTCAACTTCAAGAAGCCAGGTTTCTAGTGACACATACACTGGAATATGATTTCATAGTGAAATGTTACATGGAAGATAATGGGTTTCAGAGACAGAGATGATTCTTAGATGAAGCTTTATTTGACTTGGGCTTGTCTCTGGAGAGACAATATAATTTTTTTTATATTGGTGATTGTATCTAATTCTTTATTTTTGAAAAAATAATTGGTTATTTAAAATAATCATTTTTTAAAATTTGAGTTCCAAATTTTCTTTCAGCTTCTAGCTCTCCCCCACCCATTGAGAAGGCAAGCAAAAGGATAACAATTATACATTTGAAATCATATAAATCATATTTCTATGTTAAGTGTATTACAAAAATAAGGAAGTTTTTTTTTTTTTAAGTATGCAGAGTATTGGTACTATGAAGGTAGATAATCTCATCATGAAGCTAATTGTAAAGGATAAATATAAAAAAGTTAAATTTTAGTAGCTGGTGCTGCTATTGTTACTGTATCTGTCACAGATGTCCTATACTTAACAACTGATTCTGTCATTTTATGTATTCTAAATTTGGACAATGAATCTCAGAGGGATTTCTTTTGTTTTTTGTCTTTAATAGCTTTTATTGATGTGTTTTGTTTTTACATTATAATTATTCACAGATTATTTTTCCTTCATAAATTTTCTTATAAAATTTAAGTAAAACTAATAAAAATATTGCACAGTGCATGCATCATTTCATATATCTATCATCCCCTCCCACTCTCTATTTAAAAATATCAGAAATCTATTTTTCTCCCCTACATCTCATCTAATTAAAAAAAAAGAAAAAGACATTTCTCATAACAAATATGCATGTTAAGCAAAATAAATTCCTTCAATGTTTGTATACAAAAAATATCTGTTTGGTTCTGCTTCCTAAATTTATTACCACTTTTCAATAATTGATTATCACTTTTCATTATCATTCCTCTGGAAATATGATTGTATTTAATTGAATTAAAATAAGCATTTCTTCAATGACAAATGGCAGCACACATTCTGAGAAACAGGTTCATAGATTGTGATTGTATTAATACAATAATATTAATATTATTATTAGTGATTATAATAATCATACAATTATATGTATAGTGATTGTATTAATCTTTGTTCTTACAGCTTTCAAAGTTCAAAAATAAGATTGTTATTGTATAAATGGTTTTCTTGGCTCTGTCCATTTCATTCTTTATTAGTTTATATAATCTTTAATAATATTCATTTTTACAATATTGATGTTATAAAATGATTTTGGTTGTGTCTATTTCTCTCTGTGTCTGTTCATACATCTTTCCATATAATTTTGTTATCATTTATTTCCTTAAAGCTTCCAGCACATTAATATACATATTTCTTATCCATTTCTCAGTTGATGGATATTCCCTTAGTTTTCTTTTTTGCCACCACAGAAAGAACTACTTCAAATATTTTTGCAAAGTATCTTTTTTCTCTTTCTTTGATCGTTTTGAGTTATAGGCCTACTCATTTAATATTGTTTTGTATATAATTTCCCACTGCTCTCTCAAATAGTTTTACCCATTCACAAGTCTACTTTTGTTTTCCAACAGATACTTCAACATTTATCATTTTCCTCTTTTCCATCTTTCCCCCCCGATGGATATAAAAGGGGATCTCAATCTTTTTAAATTGGATTTTTTCTAAATATTAGTTATATGGAACATTTTTTCATATGGCTCTAAAGAACCTGGCTTTCATCCCTTCACACATCTGAATCTTTGCTTTTACTTACCTACATTGCCACATGCATCCATCCCATTGCCCTTCCCTGAAAGTAATTCCTTTCTGAATTTTAAAAAGGGGGGCGGTAATTCAACAAAACTAATAATAATAGCTGCCATTTATATAGTACTTTAAAGTTTGCAAAGTTCTTTACAATGTTATTTCATTTTGTTCTTCATGATAACCTTTGGAATTATTATACTTATTTTACAGATGAGGAAAGCAAAGCAGAGAACTGTTAAGAGATTGCCCAGAATCACACAATTAGGAAGTACCTGAGGTCATATTTAAACTCATGTTTTCTTGACACCAGGTTCAATATTCTACCTACTGAATCACCATTATACTAAAAATGTCTGACATTAAATGTAGTGTTCTGTACCCATAATACTTTATGTATTATGGTATATACTATATATATAGCATCCTACTCCTACAAAGAAGGATAAAGGGTTTCCTTTTCATATCTTTTTTTTGGGGATGGGTTTGATCACAATAATTTTACTACATTTGTTTTTAATTGTTTGTTGTTGTTCTTCCCACTTATGTTGCCCTAGTAATTATGAATATTGCTTTCTTAGTTTTGTTGACTTTGATTTGCATCAATTTATCTCTTCCTATGCTTCTCTGATTTCATCATAATCATTAGTTCACAGATCTGATATTCCATTACCTTCATTTATCACATCTTATTTAATTATTTCTAGTTTATTTCCAATTTCTTAGAATTCCCAATTTATTTCCAATTCTTTGTTACAACTGATGTGATGGTTTAGGAGATCAAATGATGTGATCTAGGAAAACAATTCCTAGTCACTGAATGATGAGGTTGTTGTAGACACTAAATGTGGGGATTTAGTCACATAAAGAATTCACAATGGCCATTATCTTTGACAAAAAGTAGGTTTATTTAGGAGAAGATGCTATAAGCAGAGATGCAATATGCATCAGGAGTGGTAAATATGAAACAGAGTTGGGAGAACATATATAATAAGGAAAAGGATTTTAACAATTAAAGAGGGAAAAGACAAGTTCCCTCCTGGAATTCACAATTTACTAAGAAAAAGGGAATAACTCATGAGGTTGGAATATGCCCTTAGCTGGCAGTCTAGACAGCAAGAGATTTAGCACCCTAAAAGAGTTAGGAACTATAAGAAGGAGAAAGACACCATAAAGCATGATGGAGGGTTGAGAGGAGAGATACTACATGGTATAGGGAAAGAGTGCGGAGAAAGACACAAGGCAGAGAGAGTTAAAGAGATCTTTCCCCAAGAGAGATTCAGAAAAAGATGGCATTAGCCATGGATAATTGTATAGAGGAACTTTAATCTTAGAGGTTGCCAAAACTTACAATTCTGACTGGACATAGCAAGATAGTCCAAAAGAGGGGGGGCACCACAAGGTTTTCTTTATCTCTATCAATATCCTTTCCAACCTGCCTCAGGGAGCAATTCCATCAATTGTCTAGTCCCTCCCTGCCAACTTCACCCAGTTACTGAGGACCTCATCACAACTACTGTTATTATATTTTAAAAGTGCTGCTCTAAATGTTTTGGTGCATATAGGACCTTTCTTTTAATCATTCACCTCGTTGGGGTAAATATCTAGCAATGAGCATGGACACTTTAGTCATCTTTATCCCTTAATTCCAAATTGCTTTCTAGAATGGTACACCAATTCACACCTCCAACAATGATGCATCAGTATGTCTGTCTTTCCATAAACCATTTGAGTCTTGGGAATCTTTATCTTTTGTCCTCTTTGCCAATTTTCTGGGTATGAAAAAAAAATCACCATTATTTTTATTTGCATTTTCTTAGTAATGAATCAGAGCCTTTAAAAAAATTTTTTTTAGTTGCTGAGATGATTAGGGTTAAATGACTTGCCTAGAGTCGCACAGCCAGAACGTATTAAGTGTCTGAGCTAGATTTCAGCTACTCTATCCACTGTGCTATCTAGCTGCCCCAATTGGAGCCTTTATTATAAGTGATTTGAAGTACTGGAGAGTTATAATGATAGTAACTACAGATACCACCCTTCTTTTTGGTATACTTACAACTATGTGAGGCAAAATAATATAAGCAAATTAAAAGAGACAACATTGCTAACATTACTAAAAGAATTATCTCTGAGAAATACTAAAGGGAGGGGGGTAATGGAGATATTGACATGACCAGGAAAAGACTGGATTTAGTCTGAAGAGGTTGAATAGAGAAAACGAGTCTGTGAATTAAAGTAGTTTGGCAGAGACAGGAAGAAGAAGGTATTCCAGGAAGGAGCATGATCAAGCAAATAATGAATACTGTAATGGGGATCATAAACCTTTTATCTTGTTCATCTTTGAAGAAAAACCAGCACCTAGCTCAAGCTCCTCCTACATGTAGTAAGTCTTCAATAAATGTGGAATTGAATTGAAATAGCCAAGATAAAGTGGAAGGATGAGAAAAAATGAAGGCAGTTAAAGAGAAGGTAAATAAATGGGGTGATAATTTAGAACTGAATCATCAAATAGCACTGAAATGATTTTTTTCTTTTAGAAACAAAAACTTGGCTAGTATCTCCTCTTTTTTTCCTCTCTTTATAACATTAAGCGTCAGGTTTGTGAGTAGTGCTCCGAATTCACTTCAGAAGAGTTTGTGTTCAGAGGCTCATGGCAACCACTGATTCATAATCCATTTCTTTATCAATTAAAAGCATCTTGACCTTAAACTGCCAGTTTTGGGAAGCTGTTGATAAGTTAAGATTGATAAAGTACTTTAAATGTTATCTCATTTGATCCTCACAACTCAGTAAAGTAATTGCTGCTAGTATCCTACTTTATAGAATCGTGACCTGCCCAGGGTCACACAATTAGTATCTGAGGCCCAAAGTGGACACTTTCTGTCTTTCTGATGATTCCATGTCTATCACTCTAGCAAACGTGCTTATTTTACTCCCAACATTGACTGCTGAGAAGTAGCTACAGGACACTGGAGGGTTGGGAAGAACCTTACAGATCCTGTTCACCTTCAGGGTCTCCTACTCTATTACAAATGTAAGGCTCTCTAAATAAACCAGGTTTTCTATAATCATTGGATGAAGAGATTTTTATTATTGTTGTCATGAGGGCAGTTTTGCATTATGGAAAGAGATTTAGAGAGGCAGGACTCAAGCAATTAAAAGGCTTATTAAAAGCATGACTGTACTAAGTTCCAGGTATTGTGCTAGGTGTTGGAAATACAAAAGACAACCATTGAATCAGTACCTTCCTTCAAGAAACTTATACTCTAAAGGAAGCCTAGGATTCAACTTCCTTTTGACATCTATTAGCTAAGTTATCCTGAACAAGTAATTTACCTTCCTATGCCTAAGAGGCTCTCTCAGACTTTAAGTTGCAAAAGTGCTGACCTGAATTGGGAGATGGATTTTCCTTCATGGAAGTTCTGGGTGAACTCTCAATGCAGTCTCAGGCCCAGGGGAAAAAATGTTTTTAGAAAAATTAATTTAGAATTCATATGGTTTATTTTCAGAATATCTTCTTAATTATGACAGCTTTACAATTTATGAAGTCTTTTCATCTACATTATCTCATTTGATCTAATCTCATCAACAACTTTGCTTGGAAGCAATGTTGTACTGGTAAATGTTTAGTAACTAAATGAAGGAAAAGCAGAATACACTTTTAAATTTAATCTTCTTTGATAATGTTTCCCTGTTATCACTATTTAAAGTTTAGGTAACAAATAAAACAATAAATTAAGCCCCTAGTGCTGATTTTTGAGGTGTAAATGGTGAAGCTGAAAATTTAACAATCATATTTCCCCATTTAGTTAGCTCTAACATGTCCCTGCTTGGAAAGCAGGAGACATTTTATTATTCATTCCCATTTTAGGGATAGAAAGTTTAGATAACTTCCTTAATGGTACTGAGAGAAGTAGGACTGAATTTCAGGTTGTCTATCTCCATGTCTTTGAACTGCAGTGTGATATAGGAGAAAGAGTTAGCTTTAAGAGAACCTGAATCAGAATCCTTTCTTCATCATTTATTTGCCATATGACTTAACCACTTGGAATCTCACTTTCCTCACCTTTAGATTGAAGTTAACAAAATCTTTCGCTATTTTACCCATTACATTGTTATAAGAATCAACGGGTAAAGTGGTTTATAAACCTTAAATGCTATCTAAATGCCAACTATTATATTACATCATTACCATCATTATTCCATTATATTGTTAAAATAAGACTGAACAGAGAATGAGGATGGGGAGGTCATGTTCTCAATTATATTTCCAGCTCCAAGGAATCATCTTTGAAAAAGCAGATACCCAGGGAAAGAGTCCTACTTTTAGAATTCTTCATTTATACTTAAAGGGGGAATTAATTGTAAACTTAGAACAATAATGAGAAAAAGCATAGATCCCCTAGACAGTTGATATTAAGACACCATTTGCAGCTAGAGAAAGAACTAATAAATAAATGTATAGAATGACTTTATATATGTATGTCTGCATATATATGTATATGTGTTTATATATATATATATATATATTTGTGTCTAATGGTAGGCATCTCTAAATGGAGGGGAGGGAAGGAAAAAAGGAAAGAGGAAATTTACATGATAATTAATTTTTAATATATATTTTAAAATAGCAAGTTATACACAATAGATTTGCAGTTTCATCTTCCATAATCTTTTTTTCTATTATACTATATTATAGAAATGCTTTTTTATTCAATAAATTAAAAATTAAATGATTTTTTAAAAAGAATGGGACTAAGGAAGAAAGAACATATTAATAGAGAAGTGGGTAGTCAGAGACCAAATTCATGCTCCTCGTCTTTTTCTATGGTGTTAGTACTGAAGATTCAAGATCTAGCAATAATTGTGATGAGTAGCATACTATTTCTGCTAGTACATCATTGTTTTGAGTCCTGTTCTTTGTTAGACTCTCTGTGAAATTGATAACGACAGGTCATTAGAATCACATGGAAAGAGTATCCAGTGATTAAAAAAAAATGTTTGTATGTGGAACAGTTTTTACCCTTGACTGAAAGACCTGGAGTAGCTAGATAGTGCAGTGAATAGAGCAGTAAGCAGGTCCTGAATTCAAGCCAAGCTTCAAACATTTTAATACTTACCATCTGGATCAGCCTGGGCAAGTCATTTAACTCCAACTGTCTCCTCCCCTTAAAAAAAGAAAAAAGGAAAAAATAAAAGAAATATTGCCTGATCTGTCTTTTATGAAATGTAGAAGATAGATTAAATATATATGTAAACACCATAGATAGATACACATACACAATTTACATAATATATAAGATAACAGATATATTTATATGGTTATATAAAATGTGCATGCATATTTACTTACATGTGTGTTTTATATGTGTGTATATATATATATATAATTCCTTTGATATTTTGATTTTTTATTCTTCCAAATTAATTTTATCATTATTTTTTCTAATTTCTAGGGTAAAATAAGGGGAAAAAAAGAAATTTAGATGATAACTTTATTAGGTATTTATAAAGAAGAGCAAGTTGCATATAATAGATTTACAGTTTCATGTGCAATCATTTTTAAAATTATACTATGATATTCTTATACCATACTATACTAACTAGCTGTGCTATGCTATACTATATTATGGATAACAATTACTTGTTCTATTTCTTAAATTTAAAATAGCTAAGTAAATATGTACCTTGTTCTCATTAGAAAGAGAAGTGAAAAGTCATTCTGAAGATCAGGAATACCTAGATTCAAATCTGACTATCCAATGACCCTAACAAGTCACTTAACTTCTCAGTGTCCAGTGAAACTCCCTTAAAAATAAAAATTTCAAAGAAGGAGCTGATCTAGGCATTGACAGATGGTGTATCCCTCCTTCTGACTTTGCAATTAAATAACTATTTTATTAGGTACCTCTTCCATTCAACAAAATTAAAGAAAAATGTCATTTATTTTCTTAGACTACATCTGCTCCCAGGAAATTAAAATTACGATCAGTAAACAGGAAATTAGATCTTTTTTAAAAATTCTGGTAAATATAAGAGGGAAGGCCAACAATCCATGAATTTTTTAGTGTATGCCCCAGAATACAATTCTCAGCAGGGAAAAAAAAAAAACTACACCAAAAAATATCTTTTTGGTATTCACCAGTTTTAATTTTGTGAGTGAGGTTCAATCTGTTTGTTTGTTTGTTTGTTTTCAAATTAAACTCCTTGCATAATTGTTTATTCACACCAAGAACAAAAATATTAAAGTTTCCATACTGTAAACTTCACTATTACAAAAGTCAATGCTAATGGACTACTTGGAAGATATTTGAGGATTACACTTGGAGAAGCATTGCCCTAGAAAGATGTTGGCATAAAGCTGACAAAAGGCTCAAAAGATAGCTATCTTCAACTTAACCCTGTGTTCCATAATGTAACCTTGGAGAAGTATCATGATATGATACCCAGGGAAAGAGTCATACTTTTAGTATTCTTCATTAATATTTAAAGGGGGGATTAGTTGAAGACATAGAACAATAATGAGAAAAAAGCGTACATCCCTAGACAACTGTTATTAAGACATTATTTGCCACCAAAGAAAGATCTGATAAATTGAAGTATGTATAGAACAGTTTTACTTATACATGCCTAGTTGTAGTTATTGGTAACCATTCTCTAGACTTGAAGGAGGAGAGAAAAGGGGGAGAAAAGAGAAAAAAAAGAAATGTACATGGCAATTTTATTATATATTTTTTAAAAATAGTGAGTTGTACATTATATATTTGCATTTTCATGTTCCATAACTTTTTTGAAAAAAGCCATACTATGTTATGGAAAAATGCTTTTTTTATTCCATAAATTAAAAATTATATGATTTTACACATATAATTGATTTCATATTGCCTTCTCAATAGGTAGGGAAGGGTTGGTAGAAAGGAGAGAATATGGGAATTAAAAATATTAATGAATACTTAAAAATAAGTAAATAACAAATTTAGAAAGAAAAAAAGAAAGGAATGTGACCTGATAATGCATCTACCACAGTTGGGTTTCTACTTTGTTAACCCCCAGACTTGCAAAAAGATCTAGAAAGGAAAATTATCAGTACATAGAATTTGGCAATATCAGGTGGTTAATATTAAAACTGTATGTGGTTTTGTCAAAGGAAATGGCATTAAAGAAGATGGTAGAAAGATATAGTAGTTATAGTAGAAAAAGTAGAATCACTGGCTTCCCAATAATTAAGATCTTGGCTCCCACATTCACCACTTGAATAACCACATACTTTCAGTTTCCTCATCTGTAAAATAGGAATAAAAGTACTGAATTATCTTGAAGACTTACTTTATAGGATATAAGATATTATAGTAATGTGAATTATTACAGTATTTCTCAAATTTGACAAGCTCTAGGAGATTAGAGGTTTCTTATTTAATGGATCATTTATGGGAATCATCATTTGTGCTCATTGTTGGGCTAGGAGACTATGGGGACCATAGGAATTTCCTTGGGTCACATTTCATAAGACTTATATTAAATCACTTTTCTGTGATTTTTTTCAGTGAATAGCTATTTTCACCTTGATGAAAACATAGACTTTGTCATCCAAGAGCATAAAGATTGGTCTCATTGGGTAAAATTGACTGAAGTATGACAGAATAATTAATTGAATAAAGAATTGAGTCTATATGTTTGCAAATTCCTTTCACACAGTTTCTTTGATTAAGGCCCACACCTTACCATCCTAGAATATTGCTAAAATCAAAAACAAACAACAAACAACGAAAGCAACAAAAAGGAAAGGAACCCCCCTTACCAATATTTGTACTCTCAATTTTGTTCCCTTTATACTTATAATAAGGGAGCTTTTTGGTGTTTGGTTGTTTCCCATATTGTTAGGTTTAAGGGTATTTATATGTTCATTGTTATAATAAACAATAACCTTATTGAGCTCCTTGATTCAAGGTCTTACCTCTTTTCCCATCCATCTTCCACTCAAGTCCCAAAGTGATATTTCTCAAATATAGATTTAACTACTCTCCTCCTCTGACTCAAAATCTTTAATGGCCCCCTTATGGCCCCTAGTATGAAAAAAATCAATGAACAAATAACAAAATATTTATTAGTAACTTATTATAGTAATAAAAATGGAGACACAAATAGAAAAGTGAAAATAATGCCTTCTTTTAAGAGCTCAAATTCTAATGAAAAAAATACAAAAACATATGGAAGTTTTTAACTATTATTCAGATGGAAAGTCCATGGTCCTTAGAGTGCAGCAGCAAAAAAGTTGATAATGCATGTTCTTGGGTGCTGGAAAAGTAGAAGCCACAACTATGATAGATGCATCATCAGGTCAGATTTCTTTCTTTCTTTCTTTTTAAATTTATTATTTTTTTTTAATATTCATTTAACTTTTTTTTGAGTTCCCAATTCTTTCCCTCCTTTCAACCCTTCCCTTATCTAAAATCATGCAAAACATGCTAGCCATGTTGCAAAAAAAAGCAAGAGAAACAAAAGTAAAAATTATTTCATTTTGCACTTGGAAATAATCATTTCTTTCTCTGGAATTAGATAACATCTTTCATAACAAAATTGTCTTGGGTCATTACATTAGTTAGAGTAGCTAAATCTTCACAGTTGATCATTATTATAATATTGCTTTTATTGTGTACAATGTTATTCTAGTTCTGTTAACTTCACTTTGTATCAGTTCATATAGATCTTCCCAGTTTTTCTGCAACAATCCCCCCTGTCATTTCTTATTAGCATGATAGTGTTCCATCTAAAACAAAAATCTTATTTAGCTTGTCCTCACTTGTTAGATATTTCCTTGATTTTCAATTCTTTTGCATCACAAAAGGAATTACTAAAAATATTTTTGTACATGAAGATTCTTTTTCTTTGATCTCTTTGGGAAACAGACCTAGTAATGGTTGTTGTTTGTCCTTTATTCTGGAAGAGAATCATAACCTCAGGGAGGTGACTCTATGACATGCAAGTAAAATGCATTTAAATGAAGGAAGACTGGGCAAAGTCACTTGCCTCATTTTCTCCCCCAGAGAAATCTGGGTCCAGTGGCCAGGTCAACTGGAGATGGTCCTGGATGAAATGGAAAACTTTGGTCTTTAAAAGCTAAGGTCTTCAACAGGTGTCAGTTTGACTGAAGCACAGTTTTAAAGTTTTTTGGGCAAAGTTTCACATTGCTCTCCACAACGGTTGGACCAATTCACAACTCTACCAACAATGCATTTAGTGACCCTATTTTTCCCTACTCTCCTCCAACAGGTCATAATTTCCAAGAGAGCTACTTCTCTAGATAAAAGTAGGCAAAAATAGAAATTATATTGATGGCTTGGGGAGGACTGTTCTTCTCTGGGTTCTTGTGCATAGGCAGGTGGGATGTTTATATTGGTATCTGAAGTGATGTGGTGGTTGAAGCAATCTTACTCTATCTGGCACATGCTGCTCCTGGGTCTCCCTCAGGGTGTTTAAGACTGGTTTATAGACCCTTCTACAATCTGTCTCCCATCTGCCTCTCTAATCTTATTTCTTATTATTTCCCCTAAAACATGCTCTTTCAGTCAAACTGGCCTCTTAATTGTTGTCCATATACTACATCTCCTTTCTTGCTTATATATCTTTGCACCAGTTATCCCCAGAGTTGACTAGAATGCACTCCTTCCTTTCCCTTTACCTAGTTTTTTTTCCAAATCAGAGTTAAGCTGTCTTTCCTTCTTTATTCTTTTGAAAGTACTTTCTGTAGGCCTCCTACTAACTTATGTTCCATACTACATACTAGATCATTCCCAGGAGACTATAAGTTTCTTGTGGCTAGAGGCTGTTTTTAACTTTATCTTTATATCTCTATTTCATAGCTGAATGCTTCAAATTGACTAGAAACTAAAGAAATTCTTGTTGAATTGACAATATTCACTAAGCTATAATAGATCATTGAATAAAGAGGGGTATGTGTGTGTGTGTGTGTGTGTGTGTGTGTATGTATTTATGGTGGACATTAAAAAAAAAAAAACCTCTTTTTAACCAATCCCCACATCTTTCCTTTGAATTTGTTCTCAAAAGGGAGTAAAAAAAACACCCATTTATATTCTAATTGACAGCTAGGTGGTACAAAGGGCATTGAGGATTGTCAGAATAGATCTGAGTTCAAATCCCAGCTCAGATTCTTATTATCTATGTGTCCCCAGGCAAATCAATTAACTTTTGTTTGCCTCAGTTTCCCCATCTGACACAGTGACTCAGTGTAACCACTGAATGTCTGGCTGGAAGAAAGGAAGATTTGTCTTCCTGAGTTCAAATCTGGCTTCAGACATTTACTATCTGTGTGACCCTGGGCAATCTCTCAATCCTATTTGCCTCAGTTTTCTCAATATAAAATGAGCTGGAGAAGAAAATAGCAAACCACTTTAGGATCTTTGCTAAGAAAACCCCAAATGGAGTCACAAAGAGTAGAATGCAACTGAAAAAGAGTGAACAACAATAAAATGAAGATGATGAGAACATCTACTTTCTAAGGTTGTTTTGAAAATTGAATGAGATAAAAATACATTATGTTCTTTGCAAATCTGGAAGTGCTATAGATTAGTCATTACTGTTGCTTATTTTTGTTAAAGGAAGCCTTTGGAATATTTAGCTCTTCACCCCAGTTATTCTCAGGTTTAGAGAGATAGTTATTTCTATACATTGGCACAGTTACCAATTTTTGTTGTAATAGAGAACAAATACCTTTTCATTTAGCTTGGCCTCTTGCTAGAGACTTTATTAGTTTTCATGGTTTCTATGACTCTATAGCCATTATCTTTGATCCCTGAAACCTTTAACTCATCTACTTCTCCCTTCACCCAGATGTGCTTCAGTTTATATCTCATGATTAAGAGTTATTGTTATCAATCTTTTTTGTTGCTCTTGGCCTCTAATAAACCTTTCTGCATTTTCTCTTCTCTAAAGCTCCTTCTCTCTTTTTATGTCTCTCTCTGTCCCTCTCCCTCCCTCTGTTGTTGTGTTGTTGTTGTTGTTGTTGTTGTTATGGTTGTTGTTGTTGTTGTTGTTGTTGTTCTTCTTCTTCTTCTTCTTCTTCTTTCTCCTCCTCCTCCTCCTCTCTCTGTCTCTGTCTCTCTCTCTGTCTCTCTCTCTCTCTCTCTCTCTCTCTCTCTCTCTCTCTCTCTCTCTCTCCCTCCCTCCCTCCCTCGCTCCATCCCTCTCTTCCTCCCTGCCTCCCTCCCTCCCTGCTTTCTTCCCTCCTTCTGTTTCTGTCTCTATCTCTTTCTCTGTCTCTCTTCTCCTCCTTGTCCTGTCCCACTGACATATCAGGGGAGCAAAATTGTATAAAGTTTGAAAAGACTCCAGCTTTCAGGGCTGCTAGACTTAAAGTAGTTGAAGAATCAAGCACTGATTCCCATGAGGGCTCAAATGTCCTGTGCTATTCCACTTGTGCTTTCCCTCACCAACCAGGAAGTCACATAATACTTCAGGAAAAGGAAAGATAAGGACAGAACTGTACCTAACATTTTTTGGCCCCTGGGGAAGGTATGACAATTATGCTGGCAGAAAGTGGCAAATATTGAAGATAAAATAAGTTATTCAGTTGAAGGCATCATAGAAGATCTCTGACCTCAGGACATGTGCAAAAAGATTCTGGGATGCCAGCCCCAATAAACAAAAGGTCCTGAAATACAGCAAGGCTGGAAAAGCTACTGCTAAAGGGGAAGAACTCACCTAGGGAATAATGGGGAGGAAAGTTGATCTTTGATAATTTTCTATACTAAATAATTATTCTTACTAATTAGGTATTAATCTCACTTGTTCCTGTTAGAAAAAAAGAGTACAAGTAGTATTAGTATCTTCTAAATTTTGGCACTCTAGGTCAAAGTCTAGGTTGCCCTGCCCTAGTTAGGGCTGTGGAATGTGATTACCTCTTTTCCACTCATCAGCTTTGTTTCTCCTCTTGGTCTCTTTGACAGCATGTTTTCTTTTCAGCCTAGTGAGTGAAAATGGTCATTTGCTGAGCAAAAAGGAAAATGTGCTTATATTGCTCAAATTAAGGATATTATTAAACTCTTAAAATTTTAATAGTCTTTCAGAAAACTTCCCAAGATTTATTTTGACGTGTTGAGAATAAGACTATATGTATAGAGAATTTTCCCTCCAGGAAACTGTTTGGAATAGCCAGAAGTGCACCAAGTAGTAAAATTCCAAAGGATGGAGTAATGGATTAGGTTTGAAGGTATGGGACCTGAGCCTGCATCTGTTATCTGCTATTTACTATCAGGATTCCCTCCATTTTTTATTAGTAAAATAGGAGTTAAGGGTGAGAAGAAATTCAATAAATGAATTTAAAACTATTTTGATCTCTAAATCCTATGATCTTTGAGAAAAGCTTTTCTAAATGGAGCAGCACATGTTGGCAACCATTTATTGTGTCTATTTATGATCAAGGCACATGGGACCTGTAGTTTTAGATAGCTAAATGTCACAATGGATTGGCATTAGGAAGGGCTGAGTTCAAATCCAAGCTCAGATATTTACTAGCCATGTGATTAGACAAATTGATTAAGTTCTATCTGCTTCAAATTCCTCCTCTGTTATTTGAGGATGTTTATAATTATAGAATGAAATGAGATAATATTTGTAAAGCCCTTTGCAAACCTTAAAGCACTATATCAGTGCTATCTATTATTATTATTACTAAATACTAGAGTCATTGTGTTATTTTTCTTTTCTTTGTCAGTGAGGAGAGTTTTACATACAATAATACAGTTTTAATAATAATGATAATATATCACATTGCTTATTTTCTCAGGGAGTGGGAAGGAGAAGAAGGAAGGAAGGATAGAATTTGGAACTCAAAACTTTAAAAAAATGAATATTAAAATTGTTTTTACATGTAATAGGGAAATATAATATTTAAAATAATAAAACAACAATAATAATAGTAATAACTTAACAGTTACATGGTACCTTAAGTTTTGTAAAGCTCTTTATATCATAAACTCATTTGATCCTCGTAACAACCATACTATTATTATAATCTTCTTGTGGATAATAGAATTGTTTTCATTTTACTGAATGAAGGAAATTAGATGATTTTTTCCAGGGTAACTTAACTAGAAGTATTTGAAACAGGATTTGAACTCAAGTCTTCCTAGCTCTGAGACTAAAATCCTTTTTATCCAGATACCTCAAAGGAAGCAGGACTGTATTCTTCAGGTTCTAATCCTAACCATATTTACTTCCAGTGAAGCTAAGAATCCACAGCACCTAAGATATCATAGAATTTGGAGCTAGAATGTAACTTAGAAGTCATCCATCCAATGTGAAGATGTTTAATGATCTACCAAAATAAGCCACTATATTTATCTATTCAATGATGAGAAGGTGGGGTTTGACTTCAAATCCTTTGACTTCAGATCAAAGTCTCTTTTTACTGTTCTGTCCTAGGTCTTTCCTGGTTTAACTAGGTGCCAACATCACTTCCTCCCACACTGTCCATTCTATTTGTATATCTTTAATTTATACCTATATGCATGTTGTCTTCCCAAATAAAATGTAAGCTCCTTTAGGACTGGGAATGAGTTTTTAAATTTATTTTTATTCTTAGCACAGCACCTGGCACATTATAAGTGCTCGTTTAGATGCTTGATGATTACTGATTTTGTGATGCAGCTTCTTGTATCCTATGGCAAATATCATATAGGCAATATATACTCCATCTCAAGAATTGGATGCCATGTATTGAGTTCTAAGTCTCCTAACAGCGAGTACTCATGTCTATAAGTCCAGCCCATTTTTTCTTCTGTTTTCTATTCTTTCCAAAGTTTTTGCTGGGAAAGTGCACTCCAAAGCTACCTTCCCCACAGTGATGTGTCTATTTGGTGTTCCAGGAACTAAGCAGAGGATTTTTTAAACTTGGGGCTAAGAGAGTCAAATCTTGCTGATCAGTTTATTTTTCAACTCCTTCCAATTTAGACCAAGTGTGATTTATTTCCACTTAATTATTTTTCAGTAAAATTCTGTTAAAGGAGAAGTTTTTGGAAATGTATGCTGAGCACTAGATGTAGGAAGTTCAACCACATGATAAGTCTATAGCATCTGATGTTCAGACCAACTGAAGTAGCTAGTATGTCTACAATCCTTGTTTTTGAGAACTGAAATGGAACGATAATTTCATGTTCATTTTTTAACACATCTCTGGACACTGCGTAATGGTTAAAAGAGTTTTTTTCCAGCAAGTTAATAGTTATTCCATTTCTTGATAAAAATGACATTTAAGTCCAAGGCAAGGGTAGAAAAGGAGGGGGTGGGGAAATCAAAACTCTGTGAAATGCTTAACCTTTTAGCATAGGTCAACAAAGTTTAGATATCTGGCAAAAAGCCTAGATTGTGTAAGTCTGCTCATGGTTAAGAAATCCAACAGGCCTTTAGTGCTTTAAGTTGTTTTGGCTCAAAAATGAGACTGAATGAAAAGACTGAAGAAAAAAGAAAAAGCTTTTACAATTATTACAAGAGTGGGGGCACAGTATTAATAACTGGAAGCATATGGTGGGACTGGCAACGTAGCTTATAGCCATGGCAATGTGGACCCAATGCCTATGTGAGAACTATTCAGAATAGAATGGAAAAATATTTAATAAGTATCTACAATATAACAAGCACAATTCTGGGCACTGAAGATACAAAAGACAGTTTCTGTCTTCAAGGAGGTTACATTCTAGTGATTAGAAACCACATATAGGGAAGTAGCCATGAGGAAGATACTCCTCATGGAGTTGATAGTTATTGGGAAATTCACTAAGCTTCCTTTAATGAAGATATTTATTTGATTACGGTTTCCAGAACAAGAGGTATAAATGATTTTGCAACCAGCAGCAGCATAAACTGGGAGATGTCTCAAGATGCCTGGAGTAGAGGTCATTTACAAGCCAGTATCCATGTGCAGGAGGGAAATCTTGATGGTGGGAGGCTGGAGACCATGATTTATGAGGATAAGTTGCAGGAATTGTGTATGATTAGCCAGAGAAGAGAGCCTTCTATGAAGCCGTATTCAAGTATTTGAAGGGTGGAACACAGAAAAGACTAGTTTTGCTTGTCCCTAGATATAACCAGAAACAATGAATGGAAGCTGCAAAAGGTCTGATTATAGTTGAATGGAAGGAAGATTTCTTTAATAATTGGAACTATCTAAAAACAGAATGTGTTGTTTCAGGAAGTCATTTCCCTATTATTTGAGGTCTTCATTTAGAAGAAATTTATCAGCAACATTGAAATTGCTGGATGGTTACACGGCCATCTCAGATTCTTCCATCTTTGAGAATCCATCCATCAACCAAGAGGTATTTATTAAGCATTTACTGTGTATTGTAAATTGTTTTAAGAGCTGAGGATAAAAGCAAAATAATCTTTGCCCCTCAAGGAGCTGATTATTTTAAAAGGAAAGAAGACATATACACAAAAACATATACATAGTTTTGAGAAGTGAATTATTGTTTAAAAAAAAAAAAAACTTTCTCCCAGGTGACAGGAGAGTTTTAGTTATTTATAGCATTGTCTTGGGGAGGATTCTATCATGATTACCTGGAGTCTGGACTTCCCTTGTTGGTACTTACCTCTACAGAGTCTTTAAATGTCTCCACTGCATTGATTTTCTTACAACTTATGTCTCAGTTCACATCACTAGACACAGTTCTTTGTCAAGATCCTTTCTATTACTGAGCATTGCTACTTATGTAGCTTATACTTCTGTAGTTCTCTACAGTTCCCAGTATATGAAGATCATTCTCTTTCCCAGGGGATCATCAGTTCTGTCTACATAATTCATCACTGTCTATTTCACAATTCAGATATACAGTTCAGGTGCCTTTATTTCAAAAGCCTTTTCTTGGATTGAAGCCCTATAATTCCAGGCCACACAATGACTCATACTTAGAGCTAGAAGTAATGTCAAAAGTTATCTCGTCTTTAAAGAACAAAACTATGCCCAGAAATTGTGATTTCCCAAAGTCATACAAAAATGACTGAGTCATAATTTGAACCCAGTTCCTTTGATACTACATTTAAAACTCATTACAATATACCAAGATCTCTCAAGGGACAGAAATATACCAACACATCTATGTGGAATATAGTCTTTCTTCTTAATTCTACATGGCTTAACACCTGGCCAATGGGCCTCCCAGCCATACTAAGACTTTCCATGGGTACAAAATACTTGGAATCTCCTCTTATTATTCTTTTTTAGTTTACTATGATTCCCAATAGGACAGATGGATAGAATTACTCAAGTTATCTGAGATGCTTTTCAAAAAAACATTTAGGAGAAGAAATGAAGAGACATTACTTTGTCTTCACTACACATCATAGAAAATATCTTTTCCTGATATATATATATATCTCTGCATTTTCATATTCAACTGTTTATTGACACATAGGTACATTTAGATAGATCTGTTTATATATACATACCTCTACACACACACACACACACACACACACACACACACACACACACACACACACACATATATATATATATATATAATTTTGTTAATATCTTTTGTTTTATCATCTAGATTTCCCCTTTTATCTATATTCCTTTCTCCCTCCCTCCTCTCTCCTAAAGAACTATTCTCTTATAAAAGTGCTTTTAAATTTTGTTTCATGGATCTCTTTGACAATATGGTATAATTTTCACAGAATATTATTTTCAAATGTACAAAATAAAATATTTAGTACCACAAAAGAAATTAATTATATTGAAACACAGTTGCCTATCTATCTTAAGAATTTTAAAATTCCTGAATCCCAGATTAAGAATATCTGCCTAATAATATTTTTTAAAAAGGAAACTCCCCCCCAGCAAAAAATCAATATTTTCCCCTAAAAAAACCTGACAATATCTGCAAAGTTCCAAGCCAAGTAGTCTTCCTACTTCTGTAGAGGACTAGAGACTGATATCTTCTCATATGTTTTCTTTAGAACTAACCTTGTACTTTGTAACTTTGCAATGTTCTTTTAAAATTATTTTGTGATGATTGTTTTTGTTTCCTTTTCAATTTTTTTTTGCTATATCATTGTGTGTATTATTTCCTTGACTTAGCTAACTTTATTCTGCATTAGTTACTATATCATTATATTACATTATTCTATCATGCCTACATCAGTCAAGGTAAATTTTTCCTTGCTTCTCTGTATTCATCCCATTTTTTGTCTCTTAAAGTACATTGATAGTCCATCACATTTGCATAATATAGTTGTTAACCATTTCCTAATCAATAGGCATCTATTTTGTTTCTAGTTTGATAGCTATAAATTGCTATATTTATTGCTATATAAGTTGCTATAAATATTTTTGATGTCTATACAATTCTTATTTCTACAAATTTGCTATATGTGAGGTGAAATCTAAGTAATTTTGTTTTACATTTCTCTTATTATTACTGATTTGTAGCATTTTTTCATATTATTGTTAATAGATTGCAATTTTTTTTTGAGAATTGTTTGTTGATATCTTTTGACCACTTATTTATTGGAGAATAATTTTTGATCTCTTATATTTCTGTTAGTGGTCTACCTATCTGGGATACTAAACCCTTTTCAGAGAAATTTAAGATAAACTTTTTTTTCCCTAATATACTGCTTCTTTTATTATCTTAAAATGCAATAATTTTGCTTCTGCAAAAGTTTTTAAATTTCATGTCATAAAATTATCTATTTTATCATTTATAATTGCCTCCATCTCTTTTAGGTTAAGAATTCAACTTCTCATTTCTGTGAAAGGTATATGATTTGCTTCTCTTCTATTTTTTTTTCTTATCATCTTTAATATTGAGGTTGTGCCCCTGATTTGAATTTATTGTAAACTATAGTTTAAGATACTGCTCTAAACCCAGTTTCTGTCAGATTATTTTCCAGTTTCCCAGCAGTTCTATTCAAATTAGGAATTCTTTTCAAAGTAATTTATATTTTCAGGTTAATTGAACACTGTATTATTGAACTTAATTTCTGATTCTCCATGTAGTTTGTTTCAATCAGTAATTTTCTACTTTTTAATTCAATAACAAATGTTTTTGATGACTGCTGCTTTATTTTTTTTACCCAGAAGTGTTATTTCCCCTTTGTTCTTACCTTTTTCATTATCTACCATGTATATATATTCTATCTCCTTCTTATAGATAAGAAAATTGAGTCTCCAATGAAAGGAAGAATTGAAAGACAAATTGAGGATTATCTTTAAGAATAATGCTTTTTTTTTCCAACTATGACAGTCTATAATTGATCAAATAATTGGATTATAAGAATCCTTTCTGATATTGTTTTCTTTCAAGACTGGTAATCACAATGAATACTATTCTCTATAGAGTTGTATTTATTGTGAACTCTAACATGGTATTAGTCAAATGTGGGACTTGATCTGAGCATAGGATTTAGCAAATAACATACATTATGTGATCACATTTATTTAAATAGGAAAGGTAAAAGAAGACATGCACATCGACATCCCTATCACCCATTTTTAATATGAATGGATTGAAATAGAAAGCTTTGAGAGTCTTCCAGCACTAAATCTCTATTCATATCACCTTATATTCTAATTGTGAGGTGAGAAATATAAAAAATTGACAATTAAATACAAGAGATGTGGCCAAATGAATGGCTCAGACAAAAAAAAATGTTTAAGAAAGGGAGAGATCAGTTCAAGTTACAGCAAAAGAAAATTGTAAGTATAGGTAGAGTTTAGACAGGCAGCACAGTGGCTAGAGGGTTGGGTTTGGAATCAGGAAAACATGAGATAAATTTAACCTCAGACATTTACTAGCTTTGTGATCATGAGTAAGTCATTTAATCTCTGGATATCTCAGTTTCCCTAACTGTAAAGAGGGTAATAATAGAACCTACTTCCCGAGATGTTGTGAGAATCAAATAGAAAATATTTGCAAAAGACTTAGCCCAGTGTCTAGAACACAATAGAGATTGTATAAATGCTGGTTATAAACATTGTTGTTGTTGCTGTTATAATTATTATTATAGACAGAGAATTCTCAATGCAAGTGGATGGATATGAATAAAGGTATTGAAGAGATAAGGTCTACACAGATGTATGAAAAGACAAAATTATCTAAAATGGAGGCTTTATGGAGAGCACCTTTACCTAGAAACAGTGAAGAATAAAGTGATGGATCTGGGACCAAAAAGACCTGAGTTTGAATTTTTTCCTCAAATCAGTTCTGTGTGACTTCAGGGAAATTCTTAACTTCTCTCAATCTCCATTTTCTCAGCCATAAAAAGAGGGGAGTAGGGTTGGATCCAATGGTCCCTGAGGTCCCTTCTACTTCTAAATCTATGGTTCCATCAACCTTAAGTTATTTGTATGGTGATGGCTACAGTGGTCTCTAGATTGAAGAGGAAAATCATGATTAGGAATCTCCTCCGAGACACATAATTTTAGAGGTTGCCTAGCAAGCAATGGGAAATTAAATGAATGCCCATCAGTTGGGGAATGGCTGAATAAGTTATAGCATTTGAATGTTATAGAATATTATTGTTCTCTAAGAAATGATCAGCAGGATGATTTCAGAAAAGCCTGGAGAGACTTACATGAACTGATGTGAGTGAAGTAAGCAAACCTAAAAGAACATTGTACACAGCAACAAGATTATGTGATGATCAATTGTGATGGACCTGGCTCTTTTCAACAATGAGGTGATTAAAGACAATTCCAATAGACTTGTAATGGAGAGAGCTTTCTGCACCCAGGGAGAGGATGATGGAGACTGAAAGTGGATCAAAGCATCCTTTTTATTTATTTTTTGTTATTGTTTGTTGGTTTGCATATTTTTTTTTCCTTTCTCATGCTCCCCTCGCCCATTTTGATCTGATTTTTCTTGCACATCATGATGGATATGGAGACATGTTTAGAAGAATTGCATATGTTTAACCTATATTGGATTGCTTGCAAACTAGGGAAAGAGGCAGGGTGGAGGGAGGGAGAAAAATTTGGAACAAAAGCTTTTGCAAAGGTGAATGCTGAAAATCATCTTATATTTGGAAAAATTTTAAAGATAGCTTGAAAAAAAGGGAGAGAGTTGCCAAGAACAAAACTTCTTAACCTGTGGATTATGACTCCATATAGAGGCAGGTAACTGAATGTAGGGATTGTGAAATTATGATTTATTATTAGTAAATGTTCGATTTGTATGCCTATTTTATATACCTACACAGCCAGAGTCATGTTAAAAAAAATGTTTGAGATGGGGTTGTGAGTGGAGAAGTTTAATAAGCTCTGGCCTGGAGCACTGAAAGGATAGATTACTTGTCAACAGTCTTTTAGTTGGGTCAGAAGTCTTAAATTAATGTCTTCCAAACACCAAGATCTGCCCTCTACCCATGACTGCACTAGAATGCCTCTTCATTATGGCTAAATTCCAGTTAAAAGCATTTGGGGGCCAGAGGTATTAGAATCCTGGGTTTTTTCTCCTTTCCACTTTATGTGTATAGACCTGGTCAATGAGGATTTCTTTGACTTAGCAATAAAACCTAGCCCTCCTCACTCTAAGTGTACTGTTATATTTCTTGTATCCAGCCTCTTTGGACCTCCTATCACCACAAATACACTAGAAAATCAATTAATTTAAACACATACACGAACTGATAGAGATAAACAATTAAAACCCTCTCATAGTTGTTCTTCAGTTGTTTCAATGATGCCGGACTCTTCATAAGCCCATTTTGGGGTCTTCTTGGCAAAGACATTGAAATGGTTTGTCATTTCCCTCTCCAGCTCATTTTACAAATGGGGAAACTGAGGCAAAGAAGTTCGTGTCTGATGATGGATTTGAATTCAGGTCTTCCTGATTCTAGAAACTGGCTAGTGTACTACATCACTGAGCTATGAAATGCTCTCCTAGTCAGTAGACTAAGAAATTTGCATTGAATTCATATTTGGTATAAAAGAGTGAGTTGCATCTTTCCTTGTGATGTTTCTACACTTCCTTGTGTAAGTCACTTCCCTATGTAAATAAGTATTTATTAAATGTTTTCTATGTATCAGGCATTGTGCTAAACCCTGGGGATACAATAAATTACCAAGAGCAAAGCTTACCCTCTGGGAAAGTAATGCTGAAATGGGCTGAATATACTTTATGGGAAAAGAAAACTTTAAAAACTTTTTTAATATTATTTTTCTAAGTAGCATTTGGTGTTATGTGTATAGTTTTTTAAAATGCTTGCCTTAGTCAGTTTTGAAAGTTTTTTAAATAGAAGTTGATAATACCAGCATTTAAGAAAAGATGCCTGATAACACTAGAAACTATGAGGGTTTTTTTTTTTTTTTTTGAGGAATAGAGTGCTACCAGATTTGTGATTCCATTAGTAAGTGAAACTGCATCATTAGATATGACACAAAACATTCTGTAATTGAACAGGACCTATCCAGCAAATAATCATTATTTTAATGTGCAGTCCTTTCCAGAGTAAGGCAACACTGCAGTTCAGAGTTTCCTAATCTTAGAAACCGTTTTGGTTTAATTATTCTTTTATTCTTGGGCACGCCCAATTATGAGTGATGATCAGGATTCAGGAGACAGCTGGTCTCAGTCAAGAATGCAGCCTGTGGCCACAGAGAAGGGAGAAAGCTCACTGTCTTGGAGGATGTCAAAATGATGACTTTGGCCTTCTACTGACGCAAGCTATCAGACATATAACCTTAACCTTCTGGGTTTCTACCTCCTTCAGAAATTGCCTCCCATCTCTTTATAACTGCCCAGCAGAAGAGAAACACAGGGGCAAGTTAGAGCAGCTTCACCCCCGTGGAAGTGTTAAGGGAGGTGAGATCTGAACTAAAGATCTGTTTTCATAATGTTAGACAACAATAACTAACCAAGATGCTTCCTTGGGGGAACCATAAAAGATAACAAATTTTTAAAATCACAGAAGTGCCTTCCTAACAATTTCCTAGTTTTAAAATATGGCTTAATGAAAATACAATGGTTTCATAGTATGTCATATCTTAAATCCCAGGTGCACGTGGCCTTGTGCCTCTTAGTTGCACCCAAAACCTGCTGCTCCCGCACAGATACATCCCCTGTCATGTGTTATTACTTACAGTCCGTGTCATAGGACAAATGTTTGTTATTAGCAGAAGTTTCATGGATGAGTTTTACCATCCGTTTTCTGGTCCACTCCAATTTAACAACAATTTTATATTTTGCCTGCAGGCTAGAAAGCTGAGCTTTGCCAAAGACATTTCTATTTTAGCTGTCATAGCCCAAAATGAACATTTTGTTTTTAAAAGGAACTGGAAAAAATACATGCGAGAAGGAAAATGTAATTTATTTTGACATTTTTGAAAATAATTTCATATAAACAAATAGCCAGTTTGACCATTCTCCTTTCCAGCAATTGTGAGATGAAGTTTGGCTTTAAGAAGTCGCCTTGCTTTACAAAGTTCTTTAATTTCAGTGGACATCTTTTGAGATTGTTCTATTTTATCTCCAGGATCAAAGTTATTTGGGAATTGAGTTTTGTAAGGGCATGTTCAATTTTTTTATTTGTGACTCTTCACAGTAGAAGGGGTGATATCAGCTAAATAAGGAAATAATTCATATGTCAATCAAAATTACAAATAACCCCAATGAAGATGGAAAAATACATAGTGAATAGCAGTGGTTTGTAACACGTTAAAGATGATGACTTGTATGCAAGAAGCAGTAAAAGATGTTACCAAATGGATATGTGAGTAGAAAAGGATGTGTACAAAAGGTTACACATAAAGAAGAAAAACTGATATACAGCCTGAATGGGAAGCAACAAGTTGTCAGTAGAATAAAGAAGACCAATAGATAGGAAGTTGGAAAAGTTCTGGAAAATGAGTTGTTTGAATGAGAAAGTCTCTAAGTTCCTTTAAAATTCTAAATCTTATGATCCTATAATGAGTCTTCTAGGGGATAATACTAAGGTACTGAATCTCTATAGTTATAGAACATAAACCCCAACTAGTGTGCTCCCATTGAAGGTCTGCCAATCTTAAGGTAGGACAGTGAAATGTGGGGTAGAAAATATTTCTCCTAAAAGCCTGGGATGTGGGCTTTTAAAATGAATAAAGCTCCATGGGAAGAATGGGTTCAAACTTCAAGTGCTTAATGAAAGTTTCTACATAGGCAAGTGGATAAAGCATTAAACTTAGAGTCAGGGAGACCTGAGTTCAAATCTATCCTCCCACACTTACTGGGCTATATGCCTTTAGCAAGTCATTTAATCTCTGTTTGCCTTAATTCATTTGAAAAAGAAATTGCTAATCATTCTGGTAACTTTGCCAAGAAAGCCCCATAGGTAACATGGCCCAAAGGGTTAGAAAGAGTCAAACAACAACACTTGTAACATGGGATAAAAAGTATTAAATCACATCTCTTGGTACTTACGTCTGTTGTTGATATTTTCCTCTGATGCAAAGATTCATGATCCTTGAAGCTTCTTCCTGTCTTGGATATTTTTCTGCAACTGGTCCCACCTGGATACATGTTTCCTACTGTTGCAAGTTCTCTGATAATATGTTCAGTTAAAAGTGGGAAGAGAATAGAGGAAAGCTAGAGAGAATCTCTCTCTTCTACCCAAAGAGTGATTCCCAATCAGGGGTTTGACTCAAATTGGAATTCACCAAACTGAACCTCTTACAGCTCTTCTTAGACTCTTTCATAGTTCAACTGAGTTCAATAAAACACTGAATTCTATTTTTTATACACAAACCATAAAGTGTCTAAGTTCCTTTAAAATTTTAAATCTTACAATCCTATAATGAATCTTCTAGGGGATAATACTAAGGTACTGAATCTCTATAGTTGTAAAACATAAACCCCAACTAGTGTGCTCCCATTGAAGGTCTGCCAATGTTAAGGTAGGACAGTGAAATGTGGGGTAGAAAATATTTCTCCTAAAAGCCTGGGATGTGGGCTTTTAAAATGAATAAAGCTCCATGGGAAGAATGGGTTCAAACTTCAAGAGCTTTTTTCTTTCAGTCAATCATGAAAGGTCTGCCTTTCATTTAGTGACCAAAAACTCTATAGATCTCTCAAATTGTCAAAATTATGTTAAGTATCATGAATTTTTAAAAATTATAATAACTGAAGTAGACATTATTTTCACCCTTAAATGGTTACAGTTAAAAGATTATTTTTTCTAAAAACTTCTTGTTTTAATTCTATTGGATTCAATTTAATAAACATTTTATTTTTAGTTATAATCTACCCAGACACATTCAGGGTTAAGTAAATCAAATGAATAAGAAATATAATATATAAGTACCAGAGAAATCCTTGTCATTATCTAGTCTATGACCTTCAAAAATTAGTAAAATTAAAAAAGATTTTTTGAAAAAGTTTAAAATTTAAAATATGTATATACAAAGTTGATCAATATTCTACTTAACATAGAATAGTGAATGATATGAAATTGCAATGTGATCTCTCCACTACATATGCTTATTATGTTTTAACATTTTAATTTATTTTTTTGGATTATGCATGTGTATTGATTTTTAACATATTTCCATATGAGTTATGTTGGGGAAGAAAAATCAGAACAAAAGAGGAAAGCTACAAGAAAAAAAAACAAAATAAAAAAGGTGAATATATTATGTTCTGCTTCATATTCATTCTCCATAGTTCTCTCTCTGGATGTGGATAACATTTTTCATCCAAAGTTTATTGGAATCGCCTTGGATTATTGAATTGCTGAGAAAAGTTAAGTGTATCATAGTTGATCACTGTACAATCTTGCTGTAGCTATGTACAATGTTTACTTGGTTTTGTTCATTCACTCAGAATCATTTTAAATAAGTCTTTCCAGGCTTTTCTGAAATCAGCCTGTTCATAATTTCTTATAGAACAATAACATTTCTTCACATTTATATGTCATAATTTATTCAGCTAACTGATCGACATCCATTCAGTTTCCTATTCTTTGCCACTACCAAAAGAGCTGCTACCAACATTTTTGCACATGTGGGTCTTTTTCCTTCTTTTATGATCTCTTTAGGATATATAGCCAATAGTGAGACTATTTTTACTCCACATCTATTTTACCCCTTTAATTATCAGTACACTTCCCATTGACTAAAAGTATATGATTGTAGATAGAAAATTACCACCACTACCTCCCCGCAACATGCACAAACAAAACTTGCCTCCTGAGATAGACTTTAAATATCGTTAAGGTATGAGTGTGCTAGGAGATTAATTTTTTTATTTTTATTTTTAAAGAAAGCTTCTTATTTTCAAAACATATGCACAGATAATTTGATGTTGACCTTTGCATTTCAGATTTTCTCCTCCTTCCCTTCACCCCCTCCCCTAGATGGCAAGCAATTCAATATATGTTAAGCATGTTAAATCCAACAAATTATAAACACATTTATACGATTCCTTGCTGGACAAGAGATAGCAGATAAAAAAAAAAGTGAGTAAGAAAACAAAATGAAAGTGAACAACAACAAAAAGAAAGAGAATGTCCAAGAGCAAGAGATACAAAGAGAAATTCCATTCAAAATAACTGTTGATAGCATAAAATATTTGGGAATCTACCTACCAAAGGAAAGTCAGGAATTATATGAGCAAAATTACAAAAAAGTTTTCACACAAATAAAGTCAGACTTAAATAATTGGAAAAATATTAAGTGCTCTTGGATAGGCCGAGCAAATATAATAAAGATGACAATACTCCCTAAACTAATCTATTTATTTAGTGCTATACCAATCAGACTTCCAAGAAAATATTTTAATGATTTAGAAAAAATAACAACAAAATTCATATGGAACAATAAAAAGTCGAGAATCTCAAGGGAATTAATGAAAAAAAAATCAAATGAAGGTGGTCTAGCTGTACCTGATCTAAAATTATATTATAAAGCAGCAGTCACCAAAACCATCTGGTATTGGCTTAGAAATAGATTAGTTGATCAGTGGAAAAGGTTAGGTTCACAAGACAGAATAGTCAACTATAGCAATCTAGTGTTTGACAAACCCAAAGATTCTAAATTTTGGGATAAGATTTCATTATTTGATAAAAACTGCTGGGATAACTGGAAAATAGTATGGCAGAAATTAGGCAAGGACCCACACTTAACACCACATACCAAGATAAGATCAAAATGGGTCCATGACCTAGGCATAAAGAACGAGATTATAAATAAATTAGGGGAACATAGGATAGTTTATCTCTCAGACTTGTGGAGGAGAAAGAAATTTGTGACCAAAGATGAACTAGAGACCATTACCAATCACAAAATAGAAAATTTTGATTATATCAAATTAAAAAGCCTTTGTACAAACAGAACGAATGCAAACAAGATTAGTAGGGAAGTAACAAACTGGGAAAACATCTTTACAATTAAAGGTTCTGATAAAGGCCTCATTTCCAAAATATATAGAGAACTGACTCAAATTTATAAAAAATCAAGCCATTCTCCAATTGATAAATGGTCAAAGGATATGAACAGACAATTTTCAGATGAAGAAATTGAAACTATTACCACTCACATGAAAGAGTGTTCCAAATCACTATTGATCAGAGAAATGCAAATTAAGACAACTCTGAGATATCACTACACACCTGTCAGATTGGCTAAGATGACAGGAAAAAACAATGATGAATGTTGGAGGGGATGCGGGAAAATGGGGACATTGATGCATTGTTGGTGGAGTTGTGAACGAATCCAGCCATTCTGGAGAGCGATCTGGAATTATGCCCAAAAAGTTATCAAACTGTGCATACCCTTTGATCCAGCAGTGTTTCTATTGGGCTTATACCCCAAAGAGATACTAAAAAAGGGAAGGGGACCTGTATGTGCCAAAATGTTTGTAGCAGCCCTGTTTGTAGTGGCTAGAAACTGGAAAATGAATGGATGCCCATCAATTGGAGAATGGCTGGGTAAATTGTGGTATATGAATGTTATGGAATATTATTGCTCTGTAAGGAATGACCAGCAGGATGAATACAGAGAGGCTTGGAGAGACCTACATGGACTGATGCTAAGTGAGATGAGCAGAACCAGGAGATCATTATACACTTCGACAACGATATTGTATGAGGATGTATTCTGATGGAAGTGGATTTCTCTGACAAAGAGACTTAACTGAGTTTCATTGGAGAAATGATGGACAGAAACAGCTACACCCAAAGAAGGAATACTGGGAAATGAATGTGAACTATTTGCATTTTTGATTTTCTTCCCGAGTTATTTTTACCTTCTGAATCCAATTCTCCCTGTGCAACAAGAGAACTGTTCGGTTCTGCAAATATGTATTGTATCTAGGATATACTGCAACATGTTTAGCATATATAGGACTGCTTGCCATCCTGGGGGGGGGGGGAGGAGGGAGGGAGGGGAAAAATGAAACATAAGTGATTGCAAGGGATAATGTCGTGTAGAAATTATCCTGGCATGGATTCTGTCAATGCGAAGTTATTATTAAATAAAATAAAATTTATTAAAAAAAAAAAAAAAGAAAGAGAATGCTATGTTGTGATCTACATTCAGTCCCCACAGTCCTCTCTATGGGTATAGATGGCTCTCTTCCTTACAAGATCATTGGAATTGGCCTCAGTCATCTCATTGTTGGAAAGAGTCACATCTCACAGAATTGATCATCGTATAATATTGATGTTGCTGTATATAATGATCTTCTGGTTCTGTTCATTTCACTTAATATCAATTCATATAAGTCTCTCCAGGCCTCTCTGTATTCATCCTGCTAGTCACTTCTTACAGAACAATAATGTTCCGTAACATTCATAGACCATAACTTATTCAGCCGTTCTCCAATTGATGGGCATTCATTCAGTTTGACTTTCTTGACACTACAAGAAGGACTGCCACAAACATTTTTGCACATGTGGGTCTCTTTCCTTCCTTTAAGATCTCTTCGGGATATAGGCCTAATAGAAACATTGCTGGGTCAAAGGATATGCACAGTTTGATAACCTTTTGAGCATAGTTCAAATTGCTCTCCAGAATGGTTGGATACATTCATTCACAATTCCACCAACACTGTATTAGTGTCCCAGTTTTCCTACATCCCTTCCAACATTCGTCTTTGTCTTTTCCTGGCATCTTAGCCAATCTGAGAGGTGTGTAGTGGTATCTCAGAGTTGTCTTAATTTTCATTTATCTAATCAATAGTGATTTAGAGTACCTTATCCTTTAACCATTTATCAATTGGAGACTGCCTTGTATTCTTATAAATTTGAGTCAGTTCTCTATATATTTTAGAACTGAGGCCTTTAGATGGTTTTTTTTAAAAAAAATAACAAACCAAACTTAGGTCCAATACAAGGTTATCAAGCATGACAGTTTATAGAAAACATTCTGACCAGCTATAATAAAATTTCTTAGTTTAGGATTCATTGAATTTTAAACAAATATTCATTCTCTATGGCATTATACATGCCTTGTAATAATTCACATTTCTATAGCATTTAAAAGAGTTACAAAAGCCTTTCTTTATAATAACTTTTTGAAATATATGATGCAAATATTATTTTGGGGAAAGAGGAATCTAAAACTTCTTTTATCCCTTCACAGATGCTAATGAAAATATTTTCAATTTATATTTTTTTCAGAATTTTCTCAGGAATGACCAACTTAAGTGACTTATATGTGTTCATCCTATAGAACAAGTTGGATGCAAAAACTGAACTCAAGTCTTTTTTTCCTCCAACATTCATCTCTATCCATTGCATTAAACTCTCTCTCACTCCAGTTTTTCAGATAAAGAAACCGAGATTAAGAAAGTTAGATTCACATTATTAATCAGAGAAATGCAAATTAAGACAACTCTGAGATGCCACCACACACCTGTCAGATTGGCTAGAGTGACAGGGAAAGATAATGTGGAATGTTGGAGGGGATGTGGGAAAACAGGGACACTGATACATTGTTGGTGGAATTGTGAACACATCCAGCCATTCTGGAGAGCAGTTTGGAACTATGCTCAAAAAGTTATCAAACTGTGCATACCCTTTGATCCAGCAGTGTTTCTACTGGGCTTATACCCCAAAGAGATACTAAAGAAGGGAAAGGGACCTGTATGTGCCAAAATGTTTGTGGCAGCCCTGTTTGTAGTGGCTAGAAGCTGGAAAATGAATGGATGCCCATCCATTGGAGAATGGTTGAGTAAATTATGGTATATGAACGTTATGGAATATTATTGTTCTGTAAGGAATGATCAGCGGGATGAATACAGAGAGGACTGGCGAGATTTATGTGAACTGATGCTGAGTGAAATGAGCAGAACCAGGAGATCATTATATACCTCAACAATGATACTGTTTGAAGATGTATTCTGATGGAAGTGGATCTCTTCAATAAAGAGAGCTAATTCAGTTTCAATTGATCAAAGATGGACAGAAGCAGCTACACCCAAAGAAAGAACACTGGGAAATGAATATAAACTGCTTGCATTTTTGTTTTTCTTCCCGGGTTATTTATACCTTCATAATTCAATTCTCCCTGTGCAACAAGAAAACTGTTCGGTTCTGCCCACATATATTGTATCTAGGATATACTGTAATCTATTTAACATGTAAAGGACTGCTTGCCATCTGGGGGAGGGGGTGGAGGGAGGGAGGGGAAAAATTGGAACAGAAGTGAATGCAAGGGATAATGCTGTAAAAAATTATTCTGGCATGGGTTCTATCAATAAAAAGTTATTAAAAAAAAAGTTAGATTCAGGTTCATTGTACTCTATTGTAGATGAACCTGAGTCTAGCCTTTCTTAATCTTTTTTGGGATACAGACCTAGTATTGAACTGCTGAGAAGAACCAAGTCTTTTATTTATTTATTTTTATTATAGTTTTTAATTTACAAGATATATGCATAGGTAATTTTTCAGCATTGACAATTGCAAAACCTTTTGTTCCAATTTTTCCCTTCCTTTCTCCACCTCCTCCCCCAGATGGCAGGTAGACCAATACATGTTAAATATGTTAAAGTATGTGTTAAATACAATATATGTGTGTGTGTGTGTGTGTGTGTGTGTATCCAAATAGTTATTTTGCTGCACAAGAAGAATCAGACTTGAAATAATTTACAATTAACATGTGAAGGAAATAAAAAATGCAGGCGGACAAAAAGAGAGGGATTTAGAATGCTATATAGTGGTTTACACTCACTTCCCAGAATTCTTTCACTGGGTATAGCTGGTTCTGTTCCTTACTGAACAATTGGAAATGATTTGGTTCATCTCATTGTTGGCTCTCTTGGGCCATGTCCATCAGAATTGATCATCATATAGTATTGTTGTTGAAGTATATAATGATCTCCTAGTCCTGCTCATTTCATTCAACATCAGTTCATGTAAATCTCTCCAGGCATTTCTAAAATCATCCTGCTGGTCATTTCTTACAGAACAACAATATTCCATAACATTTATATACCACAATTTATTCAGCCATTCTCCAACTGATGGACATGCACTCAGTTTCCAGTTTCTGGCCACTACAAAGAGGGCTGCCACAAACATTTTTGCACATACAGGTCACTTTCCCTTCTTAAAGATTGGGATATAAGCCCAATAGAAACACTGCTGGACCAAAGGGTATGCACAGTTTGATAACTTTTTGAGCATAGTTCCAAATCGCTCTCTAGAATGGCTGGATGTATTCACAATTTCACCACCAATGTATCCGTGTCCCAGTTTTCACACATCCCATCCAACATTCAGCATTATCTTTCCCTGTCATCTTAGCCAATCTGACAGGTGTGTAGTGGTATCTCAGAGTTGTCTTAATTTGCATTTCTCTGATTAATAATGACTTGGAGTGTCTTTTCATATAGCTCAAAATAGTTTCTTCATATCCTTTGAACATTTATCAATTAGAGAATGGCTTGATTCCTTATAAATTAGAGTCAATTCTCTATATATTTTGGAAATGAGGCCTTTATCAGAATCTTTGACTGTAAAAATGTTTTCCCAATTTATTGCTTCCCTTCTAATTCTGTCTGCATTAGTTTTGTTTGTACAAAAACTTTTCAATTTGATATAATCAAAATTTTCTATTTTGTGATCAATAGTGCTCTCTAGTTCTTCTTAGGTCACAAATTCCTTCCTCCTCCACAAATCTGAGAGGTAAAGTATCCTATGTTCTTCTAATTTATTTATAATCTCATTCTTTATGCCTCGATCATGAAACCATTTTGGTCTTATCTTAGTGAATGGTGTTAAGTGTGGGTCAATGCCTAGTTTCAGTCATACTAATTTCCAATTTTCCCAGCAGTTTTTGTCAAATAGTGAATTCTTATCCCAAAAGCTGGGGTCTTTGGGTTTGTCAAACACTAGATTGTTAAAGTTATTGACTATTTTGTCCTTTGAACCTAACCTATTCTACCTATCAACTAGTCTATTTCTTAGCCAATACCAAATGGTTTTGGTGACTGCTGCTTTATAATATAATTTTAGATCTGATACAGCTAGGCCACCTTCATCTGATTTTTTTTTTCATTAGTTCCCCTGAGAGTTTTGACCTTTTGTTCTTCCAGATGAATTTCATTGCTATTTTTTCTAGGTCATTAAAATAGTTTTTTGGGAGTCTGATTGGTATAGCACTAAATAAATAGATTAGTTTAGGTAGTATTGCCATCTTTATTATATTTGCTCGCCCTATCCAAGAGCACTTAATATTTTTCCAATTGCTTAGATCTGATTTTATTTGTGTGGAAAGTATTTTGTAGTTTTGCTCATATAGTTCCTGACTTTCCTTTGGCAAATAGATTCCCAAATATTTTATAATATCAGTAGTTACTTTAAATGGAATTTCTCTTTGCAATTCTAACTGTTGGGTTTTGTTAGTGATATATAAGAATGCTGATAACTTATATGCGTTTATTTTCTACCCTGCAACTTTGCTAAAGGTGTAGATTATTTCTAATAGCTTTTTAGTAGAATCTCTGAGATTCTCTAAGTATACCATCATATCATCAGCAAAGAGTGATAATTTGGTTTCCTCATTACCTACTCTAATTTTTTAAATCTCTTTCTCAACTCTTATTGCCAAAGCTAGCATTTCTAATACAATATTAAATAGTACTGGTGATAGTGGGCCACCTTGTTTAACTCCTGATCTTATTGGGAATGGTTCTCGTTTATCCCCATTACATATGATGCTTACTGATGTATTTAAATAGATGCTACTGATTATTTTAAGGAAAAGTCCATTTATTCCTATTCTTTCAAGTGCTTTTAATAGGAATGGATGCTGGATTTTATCAAATGGTTTTTCTGCATCTATTGAGATGATCATATAGTTTTTGTTAATTTGGTTATTGATATAGTCAATTATACTAATAGTTTTCCTAATATTGGACCAGCCCTGCATTCCTGGTATAAATTCTACTTGCTCATGGTGTATTATGCTGGGGATGATTTTCTATAGTTTTTTTGCTAATATTTTTTTTAAGATTTTAGCATCAATATTTCATCAGGGAGATTGGTCTATAATTTTCTTTCTCTGTTTTCAAGCTATTTGGTTTAGGAATCAGTACTGTATCTGTGTCATAAAAGGAATTTAGTAGGAATCTTTCATTCCTATTTTTTCAAATAGTTTATATAGCATTGGAGTTAATTGTTTTCTTTAACTATTTGGTAGAATTCACATGTAAATCCATCTGGTCCTGGGGATTTTTTCTTAGGGAGTTGATTAATAGCTTGTTCTATTTCTTTTTCTAAAGTGGGACTATTTAAGCAATTTTCTTCCTCCTGTGTTAATCTGGGAAGCCCATATTTTTGAAATTAGTCATCCATTTCACTTAGGTCATCATTATTGGCATAAAGTTGGGCAAAGTAACTCCTTATTATTGCTCTAATTTCCTCTTCAGTGGTGGAAAGTTCTCCCTTTTCATTTTTAAGACTAACAACTTGATTTTCCTCTTTCCTTTTTCTAATCAGATTTACCAAAGGTTTATCGATTTTATTGGTTTTTTCATAAAATGAACTCTTAGTTTTATTTATTAATTCAATAGTTTTTTTTACTTTCAATTTTATTAATTTCTCCTTTTAATTTTAGAATTTCAAGCTTAGTATTTGATTGGGGATTTTAAATTTGGTCTTTTTCTAGCTTTTTAAGTTGCAAACACAATTCATTGATCTTCTCTTTCTCTATTTTATTCAAGTAAGCCTCTAAAGATATAAAATTTCCCCTTATTACTGCTTTGGTTGCATCCCACAAATTTTGGTATGATGTCTCATTGTTGTCATTTTCTTGGGTGGAATTATTAATTGTGTTTATGATTTGCTGTTTCACCCAATCATTCTTTAGAATGAGATTATTTAATTTCCAATTACTTTTTGGTCTATTTACCCTAGCTTTTTGTTGAATGTAATTTTTATTGCATCGTGGTCTGAAAAGAATGCATTTACTATTTCTGCCTTTTTGCATTTAATTTTGAGGTCTTTATGTCCTAATATATGATCATTTTTTGTATAGGTTCCATGAACTGCTGAGAAGAAAGTGTATTCCTTTCTGTCTCAATTCAATTTTCTCCAAAGAGCTATTATATCTAACTTTTCTAATATTCTCTTTGCTTCTTTAGCTTCTTTCTTATTTGTTTTGTGGTTTGATTTATTTAATTCTGAGAATGCAAGGTTGAGATCTCCCACTATTATAGTTTTGCTGTCTATTTCTTCTTGCAACTTTCTTAACTTCTCCTTTAGAAAGTTAGATGCTGTACTACTTGGTGCATATATGTTTAGTATTGATATTGCTTCATTGTCTATGCTACCCTTTAGCAAGATATAGTTTCCTTCCTTATCTCTTTTAATTAGATCAATTTTTGCTTTTGCTTGATCTGAGATAAGGATGGCTACCTCTGTTTTCTTTTCACTTCACCTGAAGTATACTAGATTCTGCTCCAGTCTTTTACCTTTACTCAGTATGTATCTCCCTGCTTTAAATGTGTTTCTTATAAACAACATATTGTAGGATTTTGGCTTTTGATCCAGTCTGCTATCCACCTCCACTTTATGAGAGAGTTCATCCCATTCACATTTATGGTTGAAATTACTAATTATGTATTACCTGCCTTCTTATTATCCTCAGATTGTGCTTTTCTTTTTCTTATTCCCCTTACTCCCCTCCCCAGTATTAAACTTATGGGCACCAAACTTGCCTCACACAGCTCTCCCTCTTTAGAATCCCTCCACTCTCTTTGAATCCCTTCCCCTTTCTTGTACCTTTCCCTTATTACTCTTTTCCTTTTCCCTTCATTTTTTGGGGGGTATCTGCAATTCTAGAATTTGCCTAGAGTCATTATGTAAAGGTATTTGGAGGGGGTTGGTGGAAAATTCAGGCAATTCCCTGCCTTTATTTTGCCATTTTGGTTCTGCCTCCACCTAGAGGTATATTTCAAAGAGACTTTTCTCTTGATTTCTAGTATAAATTAATGGACATATTCTCCTACACCTGACATTCACTGAGTTGAAAAATTATGGGGATATTTACCTATTGCTGGAGATACATGAGCTTCTAAACTCTTATTTGAGTGAATTGAGAGGTCTTTAATATTAATGAGAGAACACTGAGGCTTTAAATGAAGAGATTATTGTTTTGTAGATACCAGTCTAGTTTCTTGTTGAATAAGGGAGACACTCAAACTTATCCTTTTTCCGATTTGGAATATTTCTCATTCACTTATTTGATTCCAACATGCTTTTTTTTTTTCACCTTGATCTCCAACATGCCTAAAACATGTCAAAATCTGGAGAGAAAGAAGAGATTTTAACTGCAAGAACAGAAAAAGTCGTGCTTAATTGTGCATTCCTTAGTCTACAGAACGTGGAACTTGGCTTTCCCCTTTTAAACACTTTAGATATTATTAAGCTAAAAGCTTAGAATCAAAGGTCACATTGAAGAAATTTGTGTGTCCATAAATCTGAGGCAAGGGGAAAGGTAATTGGAGGGGGTTGATGGAAAATTCATGGAGTTGCTTCTTACTGGTTCTACTGAGTCTATCTATTTAGTCAAAAATAACCTCAATATTTTTCTGCTGAGGGCTAAGTCCAAAGGAGCTCAAATTGAAAGTTAAAGAGAGACTTGGCAGAAAGTAATTAACTTTCCTTTTTAAAAATAAATGAACAAAATCTTTCTAGTATAATGTCATTCCCCCAATTAATTTAAACTGTATTGTACTGAAACAGAATCAGAAGACATTCTTTTTGAAAAGTGAATAAAATACATTTTGAAGTCTAAATATTTCTCTCTGATCATACTTGTTAGAAAAACTATTGCATATCAACAGTCAGTTTTTTCTTTATGTTCCAATTTCACTGTTACCTTAATACTTCATGATTTAATTACAATGATTGGTAAGAAAAGCAGTGCCTGACCACAATTTCCTGTGGTGAAATCTAAAGTTTTTGAAATCCAATCAGCTTAATTTATTAACAGCCAAAAGTTCAAGGCCAGGTAACTTTCTACTGGCAGAGGAAGGACCATTTCCTAGGTATTCAGACTTGTATTCCAATATTCTCTCCACCAAAGAACCCTTTTTCTCAGGTTCAAAAAATCAAGAAAAATATTCTGTCTTGGTATACAATGATCATGAAGCTGATTTGAGTTGTAATGATGAACAGAAATAAAAATCCTCCACAAACTATTACTTTCAAAACCAAGACTTGCTTTCATCTCTGATCAAGATAGGAAGGAATCCTCCATTAGTTTGTTGAATAAATTAGGGTAATGGATCTAAATGATTCTCCTAAGAAAAGGAAGGAATTGTTTTATTTACTTCATTTATTGGAAGTAAGGATGGTATTGAACAGATCAAAAGGAGAATCCTTGAAGAAAGTGGTCAAAGAGGATTTGAAAAGTTTTAGGAAAATGAGTCTTCACTCCTCCTCTTCTTTCTCCTCCTCCTCCTTTTTCTCCTCTTCCTCATTCTTCTACATCATCATCATCATCGTCATCATTGTCATCATCATCATCATCAGATTCTTCTTTTTCTCTTTCTTGCTCATCATCATTTTCTTTTTCTCTCTGCCCCTAAACAATGGTTAGATTTAGAATGATAAAATTTCATAACAATTGTTTTTGGCAGTCTTGTACAGGTCCTACAACAGCATTTTCTTAGCTGTCTTATCTCTTATTCCCTAGACTTCTGGTAAAATTTCAAGATAATACACCTAATACTTTGATCCATAATTTTAGGTATTTCCTAAACTTGTACAAACCCATCTATGATCTTTATTTCTGTATAATTCTTTTTGAGAATCTTCCAGAAGACCTCTGAAGTCCAACATACTTGAGGCATTCTTTTGTATCATGTAGATAAAATTTCAATAATGTTCTTCCTTACTTTATTATAGCCTAGTTAGTGTTCATATTTATAATTGATGATATCTTTAATTCCATTTCACAGGAGCAAATCACTCTGAGTAATATGCCACTGACTGCTTACAATCAAGATGTCTCTCTTCAAATGAGGCAGAAACATGTATTAGGGTGTCTAGTACGTGAAAGACAGTCTGCTAGGTATATAGGAAATATATAGGTATATATATTTATATATTCCTATGTGTGTGTGTGTATACATATATATGAAATATATAGGAATATAGGTATAAAGGAAAAAGACAAAACAATCCTTGCTCTTTATAAATTTATGGGAGGGATCATTAAAATATAAATAAATTAGTACAAGGAAAATTCAGGAGGGAAGGAATATTAACAATTGGGGGAGTGAGAAAAAGCTTTATGCAGGAGGAAGAACAGGTAGTTAGCTTGAAGAAAGATTAATTCTGAGAGAGAGTAAGGAGGAAATTCACTCTAGGGGTGATAATTTTTATGGGTGAATGTCTAAAGGTGAGAAATGTAGTAGTAAATTTGAAGGATGACTAGAAGTGCAGTTTGGATGGAGCAAAGTGGGTATAAAAATGAGTCATATAAAAAGTGGAAAAATAGGTGGGAGCAATAGTACAATGTTGTTCCTGGGCCTTAGTTCTGGATTACCCTTTAGGTAGTTTTGATTCTTTTGAATCAAGAGGTTCTATGATTTGTATTTCCTAATATGACTTCTAGTACATTATGTTTATATGTATCTATTAAAGTTTAAAACTGAGTGAAGACTTGGGATATATAAAGCTGCTTTAAGACTTCTAGAGATTCCATATGTATGTTTATATATATGTATACATATATATATGTATATATATATATATATACATGCATACAAACCTACATACTACACATGTAATATATATATATATGTATATATATATAATACATGAAAAATATATGAATAACAAATATTAACCATTAGTTTCTTCACAATGTAGTACAATTTTTTACTAGCCTAGACCTGGACATATAGTATTACCTAAATGCAGAAAGTCTTTGATTCTTGCTTAGTAGATGGAATATATAAACACACCTGCCTGAAAAATGCCTTTTCCCATTTAAGGTCTCTGATGCATTGTTTATGATTCTATAGCATTCAATTCAATTTAATTCAATAGTCATTAAGTAGTTATTATATATAAGTCAATGTATTTGACACTAATAATATCAAATTGGGAAATGATCATTTATGTCCCTAAGGAGTTCACAGCCTTGCAGGGGAGAGTGAAATATGTCTACTAATAATATGGGTGGACTAAATAGGAGGGAGACCCATCTGGCACCCTGATGCACCATGGATAATAAGTGTATCATTGAGGTTATCCTACTTCTCTTTCCTTTCTTCTCTTTTCCTCTTCTTTTCTGGTCACTCCAGAATCTAGTTGAGATGGCTGGGTAATAGACAGATTCACCAGTATGCAGGGCATATTATCCTCTTGGTTGGTCAACTTGACTACCCATAAAGCTTGGATGACATAAGAATCCACAAGTCCATTCAATCCAATGACTTGGAAGACCACTAGGTCTTATTATCTATCTTGCTCCTGACGCCTTATTCCTGGACATGACGCTATATGCTTATGTTGTCATCTGATCTTCTGATGTAATTCAAAGATCTCTGTGGGTTTTGCTATCTGCCCCATTGTTCCTTTCCATATGCCTTGCAGTTGAATTTTCTTTTATGTGATCTTTCTCTCTCTCTCAATTAGGATGCTAACTCCTTGAGATCAGGAACTGGCTCAATTTTTCTTAGCACTCAGCAAAGTACTTGACACAAAGTAAGTGCTTAAAAAAGATTTTGGGTTTTTTCATCCACTCATTCATTCAATAACTGTAATAATAAGTTAGAAATCAAGTATATAAAAGGCCATAGGATGACCTGAGACTATCAAAGGAGTTCTGGTCATTTCTTGATAAATAGTGTGGAAAGGTATCAGGGATGACATTGTAAGGACTGTTGATTCTTAACCTGACACTGAAAGGAAGGGAATTCATTAATTAAACAACAAGCATTTAGTTAAGTTCTTTCTATGTACCAGGTACTGTGCTAAATGCGGAGGATACTAAGGTAAAAGCAAAAGTGTTGCTGCCTTCTACGAATTTACCTTTGGAGTAAGGGGACCTATATTCAAATCTTAGCTCTGTGTTCTCTAGACAAGTCATACCTTCTTTGGGTTTCAGTTTCCTCCTCTGTAATATGAGGAAGTTGGACCAGATGGTCTCTAAGTTCCCTTCCAGTCTAAAGTCTATGATATTAAGATAATGAAGGTAGGGAAGGAAAAGAGGACTCAGAATAGTACAGTTTGGGAACACAAAGAGGATAAAGGGAAGATATGAAAAAAGCTTGAAAAATATAAGTTTTGGGGGGAGTTGACTTGTTGAGGGTCTTGAATTGGAGGAGCATGAAGAATCTGCTTTTCATTCAGTAGCTACTGGAGAGCTGGTTAACGCTTTTGAAAAGGGAAGTGACATCACCATTAGGATGATTATTGGACAGGCTTGTGAGTGATGAACTAGAAAGAGAAGAGACCAGTTAGCCAGGAGGTGATTAAAGCATTTTTAGTTAAGAAGTGATGAGGTCCTGAATGAGAGTGATGGTCGAGGCAGAGAGGAGAAAAAGAATGTCAAAAGATGTTTTGGAAGTTTATCACAGAAGTTAGGTGGTGCAGTATATTGAGTGCTAGCCCTTGAATCAAGAAGATTTGGTTCAAATCTAGTCTAAGTTATTTATTGACTGTGTGATACTGGGCAAGTCATTAAAAAGGAAAACCTTCACTTGCCTCAGTTTCCTTATCTATAAAATAAGCATAATAATAGCCCCTATCTCCTAGAGTTGTGAGGATCTAATCAGATAATATATATAAAGTGCTTAGCATGGTGGTATATAGAAGAGATTATATAAATATTATTATTATTAACTGTTAAGAATAATAAATGATCATTATGATGACACTATTACTATTAATAGTCAGACCTTTGGAACTGATTGGAAGTCTGAATTAATTGGAAAAACCGGATTGGAAGTTTTGAATGACTATCTTTACCTCTGGTTTACATACCCATTTTAGGTCTGTACTATCTCCCTTGTTCCAAATTTGCTCCCATATACTGGTCTTGACTTTTTTAAATAAACCTGTTTGATGTTTTGAGCAGTGAACAGATTATTTTAGGCAATGACATTCTTTGGTTAAAAATGTTCCACCAGGACTTACGAATGTTTTGGCTTCCCTTAAGAGGGGAAGATAAAATGAACAAATAAATATCTGTCATAGTTATGTCAGTAACCACAGAAGCTAATTCTTGACTGTCATATAATATGGCACTTTAAATGGTCAAGTGCAATTTAGTTCAAGTGAAAGAAATTATGGAATAGACTCATTAATAAAAAAAAAAAAAAGATGTAACCCATCTGGTATCTCAAACCACTTATCCCACTATTTTAAATAGACTTTAATATATCTTTAATTTAAGTACATCATTTAAAGAAAAGCATTGACAATCATTTGGACCCCCCAAAATCAAGCAGTGCCAAATTATATTTTTAACTTGAAAATCCTAATGCAACCAGTCGATATTTGGAGAGTAATTGGACCAAATTCTTCCTTTTGTTGTCTGTAGTTCCCTCTGCAAAGTATCAGAATGCCCCCCTTGCTTTGGCAAAGTACCAGGCTATAATGAGAATGTACATAAAAGTTTATCCAATGTGGCAATAGCAACAGCAGCATAGAAACTTTATTCAATGTTTTCAATATGTAATCGTTGAGTTTCCAATGGTCAATGACTACTCATATTTCTTGAGCATTGTGCCCGCTCTTTATCTGATGATGCTAACTATATTGGTCAGGCCATTTGGTGTCCAAGTTGAACCAAACAAACATAGATTAAATTAATTTGTTTTATTGGACAAAGGATAGAGGAACATGTGTCATTTCTTGCCACAATTGCTCTAGTTCCCAGAACTCCCCACCTCAGAGATAAAACAATGAAGCAGAGGTCATTACAGTAATCAACAACTATTTTAACACACCAACATCACTCAGTGCCAACAGTCTTGGCTGGCGGAACCAGGGGATGAATTAGGGATGTGGGCTTTTTAATGCATGACTAAACATAAATGTCCCCAAGGGAGTACTCCAAGGGGGAGAATGAACATTACAATGTAAATAAATATTAGGGAAAGACAGAAAACAAAAGACAAGGCACAGAAAAAATAGTTTAGTGCTTGCAAGGCAGTTCATATTGTCTCTAAGATAAAATAAAAACTCCCTATTTAGCTTTTAAAATTCCACCCGACCTGGTTCAAATCTATCTTTTAGTCTCAGTAGACATTATTCTCTTTCCTGCAAAGATCCAGATGAAGAGTCCCTCTTTTCTATTAAAAGAGAGCTCAATTGGGGTGCTAGATGATGCAGTGGATAGAGTACCAACCCTGAAATTTAAGAAGGGACTGCTCCAATTGCCTGACCAAAAAAAAAAAAAAAGTACAGTGCAATTATTGTGTTTTGCTTAAAAAGTTTCCCTAATTCTGTCCCTTCTCAAGTCTTAATTCCCTCTCTGGCAAACTGCTCTATCTTTCATTTTTAACTACTCTTTTTATATTTTAGTTTTTAACTAGATAGATAGACGGATAAATAGATACATAGATAGATAGATAGATGTGTGTGTGTGTGTGTGTGTGTGTGTGTGTATGTATTTGTCTCCTCCATTACAGTACAAGCTCATTGCAAGCAAGGATCAATTCATTCTTTGTATTTGTATCTCCAGTACTCAGTACAGTGCCTAGCACATAGTAGTTGTTTAATTAATACCTGTTTACTGATTGATTGATATAAGAGCATAGATAGATGGTTATAAAGGACCCCAGAGATCATCTCCTACACCTTTCCTCCTACAGAAGAGGAAAATGAAGGATGAGGAGGTCCCAAGATCATTCAAGCAGTGAGTGTCAAAGGAAGTATTTGCACTGAGTCCTGAGCCAGAGCTCTTTTTGCTATTGGACCTTTCATAGACATACCAGGATCTTCTAGGCTGTATCGTGGCCCTCTTTACCCTTTGCCCTTGCAGGTTGGACTTATCTGGGCCTCCTCTGGGAAGAAATTCAAAGATCATAGCTTGCAAAATAGCTCTTTAACCAACTAACTGGGAATTTAGGGTTATTTCAAATTTCAAGGATCTCTGACCTCATTTCTTTCCTTTTGTCCTTTTGTTCCTTAACTAATAGTTTTCTTGAGAAATTGAAACTGGGAAAATTAATCACTTTTGGGGGCCAATATTATGATAATAAGTCTCTCTGAATTTGAGTCATAGATTAACAGACAGAGTACTTAAAAGGACCTTAGAAGCCAATCTGTCCAGCCCCTTAATTTTAATGATCAGATTAAATGACTTACCCAGGATCAAACATCTATTGGGCATCTGAAGTTGGATTTCAGGGCAGATTTTCATGATTCCAAATGCTGAATTCTGACTACTATTCTGTACCTCTCCATTGGCAGCTTGGTAACAACTACCTCACCTTGTCTTCTCCTAGGATGGCCTTTGAGAACCCAAAGTCAATTCTATTATATGATAAAGCACTGAAGCAGGACAATCAGTAGGGATGATTCCCAGTACATGGAGGTTTAATGTACTTAGTTATTAGAGGACCAGTCAATCAATTTGTTCTTTAGTTGTTTTTCAGTTGTGTCTGAGTCTCCATAGCCTAATTTGGGGTTTCTTGGCAAAGATACTGGAGTGGGTTGCCATTTCCTTCTTTAGTCAATCAATAAATATTATTAAAACCTACCAAGTGCCAAGCATTTCTTGGTCCATGAACTGGAAGATATTAGAGATCATGTAATCCAACCTCCTAATTTTACAGATGAAGAACTCAGGAGCTAATCAAAAATAGGTGACATTCAAAGTCAAACAGATAGGGACAAGATAAAGCATTCTGGGCTTGGATCTAGAAGTTCAAATTTCTCCTCTTCTCTGACATTTATTATGTGTGTGACCTTGGAAATGTAATTTAGTTTCCCTGAGTTTCAGTTTTCTCACTTGAAAAACTGGGGTGGGAATTGGGCAGTGTGATGGCTTCACATTGTTTTCAACATTCACCTTTAAAAAACCTTGTGTTCCAAATTTTTTCTCCCTTCCTTCCCCTCTCCCACTCCCCTAGAGGGCAAATAATCCAATATATATATTAAACGTGCAATTCTTCTATACACATTTTCACTTTTACCATTTTGTACAAGAAAAATTAAACCAAAAAGGGAAAAAAATGAGAAAGAAAGCAAAATGCAAGGAAACAACAATAAAAAGGAGAAAATGCTATGTTGTGCTCTACACGGTCCCCACAAGCCTCTCTCAGGGTGCTGATGACTCTCTTCATCACAAAAACTTTGAAACTGGTCTGAATTGCCTTGCTGTTGAAAAAAGCCACTTCCATGAGAATTGATCATTGTATAATCTTGTTGTTGCTGTGTACAATGATCTCCTGGTTCTACTCCACTTAGCATCTGTTCATGTAAGCCTCTCCAGGACTGAGAGAGACTATTTGTAGTAGGGATGTGTTTTGTTTATATGAGGTCCAAGTCCTAATCTCCACCATTCCAAGGTTCTGCAGTCTTCTCACATAAATTCTTGAGAATCAATTGTTGAATTTTCAAGGTGAGCATCTATATTTTAGAAATTGGCAAATGCTGCACACCAGGTTTAGCTTATTGTTTTTTGGATTTTCTAGACTTGAGAAAGAATAGACTATGCTTTAAAAAAAACTCTTTAAAATACGTTGTGAGTACATTTTCTCCTGTAGAGAACTAATTTAGGTATGATAACACCTTTGATCTACACAATTGGTATTAAATATAAATGGAACCACTAATTAAAACATAAAGATCCTTACCAACTACTTTTCGACAGTTTTAAAATGTAGTGATATCTATATTTTGTTTTATTTTTAATTATTTTGTTAGATATTTCCCGATTACATTTTAATTTGATGGAGTCTGCATTTGGCTCCTCTTCCCCACACAAATAGAACATTATCAGAGGATAGTGATAGAAGACTAGTGATTATATTAGATATTTCCTATTTAAATGAATGAATCAGGGGGCTTTTTTGACATTTCTTAGATTGGAAAGAATGACCTATGGAAGAAGAGAAAGGGACATATGATGATTATAAAACACAGTTACATGGCAGTGATATAATGTAAGGGGACAAAGAGAGGTTATTCTTTTTCCCTGCCCAAAAAAAAAAAAAAAAAAAAAAATCTCTCTAAAGCCAGCCTGATATTCCCTAATTAGTAAAACTTAACTAATTAACAAGCTCAATTAACAATGAATTTCCAAACATGTCTCCTTTTCCTCCTCCTCCTCCTCCTCCTCCTCCTCCTCCTCCTCCTCCTCCTCCTCCTCCTCCTCCTCCTCCTCCTCCTTCTTCTCCTTCTTCTCCTTCTTCTCCTTCTCCTTCTCCTTCTCCTTCTCCTTCTCCTTCTCCTTCTCCTTCTCCTTCTCCTTCTCCTTCTCTTCCTCCTCCTCCTCCTTCTTCTCCTTCTCCTTCTCCTTCCCCTTCTTCCTCTTCCTCTTCCCCTTCTTCTTCCTCTTCCTTTTTCTTCTTCTTCTTCTTCTTCTTCTTCTTCTTCTTCTTCTTCTTCTTCTTCTTCTTCTTCTTCTTCTTCTTCTTCTTCTTCTTCTTCTTCTTCTTCTTCTTCTTCTTCTTCTTCTTCTTCTTCTTCTTCTTCTTCTTCTTCTTCTTCTTCTTCTTCTTCTTCTCTTCTCTTTTCTTCTTCTCTTCTTCTTCTTCTTCTTCTTCTTCTTCTTCTTCTTCTCTTCTCTTTTCTTCTTCTTCTTCTTCTCTTCTCTTTTCTTCTTCTTCTTCTTCTCTTCTCTTTTCTTCTTCTCTTCTCTTTTTTCTTTTTCTCTTAGTTCCTCTTCCTCACCCTCTTCTTTTTTGTCTTTAACTCTAACTCTCCTTTTCCCATATATTCATTATCACTCTCTTTAATTTTTACATATTGCAAGGGTTAACATTGACATGATGAAAATTGAACCCAGTGGATTACAGCTATATTGTAATAGGTTTCCTTTTATAAAAACACTAAATTAATAAAAATAAGATTCTTCTCTGCCAGAGACTTTGTGGAACTTAGCACACACAATAAATTTCTGCAGAAGTAATTAAAACAACATGAAAGAAACATCAATTTGGTGGAAAGCATTTTTAAATAGCCCAATTAGTTTGTTTATAAATGTGGTTTACTAGATACATGCTTAAAATTCTTCCAGAGATAAATTCGTATGAGATTTTTGCATCAGGGCTAACCCCTCCAGGGACAGACTGGTCTTTGGAAATGTTAATGATGCATTGTTATACACCACTTCTTAGCTGAGCGGGTTTTTTTGAAATACATACAAATATCTAAGAATTGGTTCATAGGCAGGATGTGTTATTTTGGGGGAACTAATTGAGAATCAATGACAAATTCAGGCCATCTAAGGATAATGATACATAGAAATGGGACACAAAAGCTTTAGTTGGTATGATTTTTTAAAAAGCTTTTTATTTTCAAAACATATGCATTGATAATTTTCAACATTCATTTCTGCAAAACCTTGTGTTCCAAATATTTTCTCCCTCTCTTCCTCCCCCAACCCTTCTCCTAGTCAGCAAGTAATACAATATATGTTAAATATGTGCAATTTTTCTTCTATATATATCTCCATGATTATCATGCTGCTCAAGAAAAATCAGATCAAAAAGGAAAAAAAAATGACAAAGAAAACAAAATGCAAGCAAACAACAAAATAAGTGAAAATACTATGTTGTGTTCCCCACTCAGTCCCCAAAGTCTCTCCTTGGGTATAGATGGTCCTCTTCATCACAAGACCATTGGATCTAGCCTGAATTACCTCACTACTGAAAAGAGCCACATCCATCAGAATTGATCATCATTCACTGATATAATTTTAAAAATTCTTTTTTTTTTTTAATCAACTTTCATTACAATGAAGTCCCTTTCGTCCTGAGATAATTGCCTCGGGACTGATGATGATTAATAATAATAATGGAAAGAAGACCAGGATTTGGAATTAGACTTGAATTTTTAAATCTATTTCATTTTATGATTTTGGGCAAGTTATTCATTTCTTTGAGCTTCATTTGGATTAAATGAACTCTAAGGTCCTTTCCAGTTCCAACAATGTGATTCTACATTGGATCAAGAAGAAAAAAAAAAGATTGGATCAATATTTTGGTATAATGTAATTATTCTCATACTTCCATCTGGACTTTCTTACTCTTCTGCTTTGTTTGGTCAATCATTTTTCTTAATTATTGCCATTCAGTATTTAACAAGAGATTATAAGAATGTCCTGCATAAGATGTCTTTTTAAACTCCTAACAGTTGCCTTCCATTTCCAGTACCCATTTTCCTAGCAACAAAGAAAGGACAAGAGCAAGTCTTTTAATTGTAACTATCAAGAATCTTTTTCTGGTTTCAGAATTTATGGGAAATTGAGAAGAAAGTAAGCAGGCCACATGGCTTTATTAATTAGAAATTAGCTATGTCAGCTATTATGGAGCAAAAGACAGAATGATATGGCAGAAAGGAGGCCAGCCTTGAGCTCAGGAGTACTGGGTTCAAGATTTATTTTTGAAACATACATACTGACTGAGTGATGCTGGGCAAGTCACTTAACCTGTGAATCCCAAACACCTCTCTGAAACTATATATGCAAACAAACAAACAAAAAAGTGGACTATTGAAATCACATACAATTGAAATCATATGTTTAGACAACAAAAATCACAGGGCAAGAAAGCAATAGATGAGTGTTTGAGCTATTCTTTTATGTTTTGGTAGTCAGTGTAAGGTTTGTCATCACTAATAAAATTTGACATTCAAAAGGTTTATTAAAATTTAAAATTTTGAATTTATATTTGGGTTTCTTACTTAATTCTAATAGTGGGTGAAGTCTTGGTGATGTCTAAGGGGTCCTTCAGAATAGTTAGTTTAAGGTTATTTCCTTCTTCAATTTCTTGATCAGTTACAACTTTTACAACTTGATTCTGGTGAGAAATCATTTATTAAAACAATGAATCTTCACCAATATTACCCTAAGCTGGGTTTGAGAAGTGTATATAAGGATCAAACAGCAAAAAATTAGATGACAATATGCTAAGGATGATTTCCATTCAGACCCAGGTGGGGGTCTTTGAGATTCTGTGATTCTATAAATAAGATGAGGTCTAAAGAAGAGTTTGACAGCTATCTTATCAATCAGTATATACCATTAAGTAGTACTTAATTTAACCCTATCTAATTCCCAGATTGAATTTGAATGTTTATTTCTAATTTCTAATTCATTTAAACTGTTCTTATCTAGAGTGATGCTACGCTTTAACTTCTTATTTATACTTACATATTTCATCTTAGTTTGGTAATAAACATCACAAGGGTACCTTTACATACCAATACAGGGATTGTCAACTTTTTCTGTGATGGACCCCTTTGGGTGGCAGATGAAACCTCTGGATTCATTCTTAGAATAATATTTTTAAATTAAGAAAATACATAAAATTACAAGGGAAACCAGTTATGTTTTCCCACAAAAAATCCTAATTCATCATTTTTAACCAAAAGACAGAGAAGATCACAGGAGGTAAAATATATAATTTTGACTACTTTAAATTTAAATATTCTTCAACAATGAGATGATTCAAACCAGTTTCACATGTTCAGTGATGAAGAGAGCCATCTACACCCAGAAAGAGAACCTTGGGAACTGAGGGTGGACCACAACATAGCATTCTCACTCTCTCTGTTATCATTTGCTTTAATGAAAAAAAATTTAAAGTTGTACATAAGCAAAACTGGTTTAGTCAAAATTAGAAGGAGAGCAGGAAATTGAGGTGGGGGGTTGGCTGGGTATGTGGTGGAAAAAATGTATAGCAATTTTCCCTGAAAAAGTTCTCATTATCAATTATATAGCGAAATGAGCCAGATTTATAAAAATAAGAGGCATTACCCAATTGATAATTGGTTAAAGGCTCTGAAGGAAGTTTTCTTCTCTCCTTCCCCCCTATAATTAATAGATTTTGTTTTAATAAAATCAAATCAAATAAATATAATATATTTTATATTTCCCCAATTACATATTAAAATCATTTTATATTTTTTAAAGAAGCTTTGAGTTTTAAAATCTTTCTCTCCTTCCATTTTCTTCTTTATTTTGCATGAGTTCATTTAAGTCTTTTCAGATTTTTCTGAAATCATCCTACTTGTCATTTCTTATAGCACAATATTCTATCATAATCATATACCAGTATGTTTAGTCATTCCCCAATTTATGGATATCCCTTTGACTTCCAATTCTTAGCCATCACAGAAAGAGCTGCTATAAATATTTTTGTGAAAATAGGTCCTCATCTCCCCTTTTTTAGATGTTCTTTGAGTTATAAAATTAGCAGTGACATTGCTGGATCAAAGGATATGTTCAGTTTTACAGACCTTTGGGAACAGTTCCAAATTGCTCTCCAGAATGATTAGATCAGTTCACAGCTCCAACAGTGCATTAATATACCATTTTTTCCAACAATCCTTACAACATATTATATGTCTTGACTTCTCAATGTGTGGGGGAGGAGATGAATGAAGAGAGAGAATTTGGAACTTGAAAATTCAAACTAAAAAATTTAGTCGACTCCCAGTCAATAATCTTGTTACATTAGTGGAAAGTTTTCTAATTGCCATTGTGCTTTCTTAAGTATTCTTTTTACCATATTTCTTCAGTCATCTCTTAAGAATCACTAAGAAGAAATGATAGGATGGAAACTACAGATGAAATTTCTAAAGTTCTCTCTTCTATTTTTTCTCTCATTCATACCCAATTTCTACCACTATGCCTTGAATACAATAGATAATTAATGTTTATTGAAATGACCTGGTGAATGTATAATATTGGTATCGCTATACCCCACCCTCAAAAAAATTTGATATTTTTAATGCCTTCTAGACCCACCAGCAAGCCTTTTTGAAGATTTAGCCTTCTTATTTCTTATAATATTTGGGTACTGTTCATCTGTTCCCATTCTCTCTCTTTCTCTCTCTCTTTCTCTCTCTCTCTCTCTCTCTCTCTCTCTCTCTCTCTCTCTCTCTCTCTCTCTCTTTCTTCCTCTCTCTCTCTCTCTTTCTTCTTCTCTCTCTCTCTTTCTTTCTCTCTCTCTCTCTCTCTCTCTCTCTCTCTCTCTCTCTGTATGTCTCTGCCTTTCTCTCTCTCTCACTCTCTTTTGCTCTCTCTCACTCTTTTTCATATGTGATTGTCCTGTTATCTTTTCTCTTCAGTTGTGGAGTTTAAAGGTATATTATATTATGGAAAACTAAAATATTTACAGGATATATTTTATTAATTGGGAAAGCTACTTACATTTCAAGTGATGCTGTTCTAGTAGTAGAGAATTGAGGTGTGAGAATTGATGTGAGAATCCCCTCTGGTCTTCGTGAAGGTCCAACGTGAAAGAATTCATGAACCTGAAATTTGTTTGTGGCAAAAGGAAGTTTTACTGTTCCCTAAGAGGGAATTCCCTTAGCAGGCAAATTCTTAATGATGAGATTTGCAAAGAGAAACCTATTTTATGAGCAAATTTTGGTGGGGGTTGGGGGGGCTGGGGGCAGTTTGAGCTGATTATCAGACCAAGATCTTTTCAAAATCTGGAATTTCCTGAAGAGGGTCGGCACCCCCAAAAGATCAATGGAGGGAGCTTTAATCAAGATTTCCACTTGAATGATGTCACTTATCTTTTCTGGGAAGACATGCTATCCCATGCTCCTTGGACTCCCAGTCTTCTTTCTTTTTTAGATCAAAGAAGACACAATTTCAAAGTGATTATTTTACAGATTAAAGGGGACACAGTTTCAGAGTTCACACCCTTCACAACCATAGGAAAAGGATATTCAACAAGGATATACATTGAGAACTCTTTGAGCTGACTCATCTGAGTGAAACTCCCATTAAGCTCTCCCAGCCAAACATCTCCTAGCCCTTCCAGTTTCTTGTGTTTGTTTTGTATTCAAGCAATGAGACAGTGGGTTTGATACCTTAATCTTCTGAGCCAATCAAATCAATTTTGAATAAATCCTCATGAACTTTAAAGGGAAAAGGTTACCTAACTTGACTTAAAGAAGATTAAGAATATAGGTCTTTCAACAGATAGGGACAAGACTTTTACAGGACAAAAAGTCATTGATGGGTTTTCCCCTGTTCACTTGGACTATGAATACTGAAGAGGTATACCAGATTCACCAAAAGTATGGAAATATAAAGTAATGCCATGTATATAATACCATTCAACTCAATAAGTATTTATTGAGTGCACAAGGTACTGCCCTTAAGGTGGTAGGTGGTGCAATAGAAAGATGAGTCTGAAGTCAGAAAGACCTCATTTCAAATCTAACCTGCTAGCTGCTTGACTTAGAGCAAGTCACTTAATATCAGTTTGTTTTAGTTTGCTTATTTGTAAAATGATAAAGATAATAGAACCTATCCTTTCAGGATTGTTGTGAAGTTTAAAGGAGATAAGATAATATTTGAAAATCACTTAGAATAGCACTTGGCACATAGTAAGTACAAATGAAGTGAGTGATGATGATGATGATGATGATGATGATGTTGTTGTATAACATATTGAAAGATAAAAAATACATATACAAAGTTAATAAAAATTTATTAATTTTCAGGAGGGGAGAGAACACTAACAATGAGGGAGAAGGGGACCTTAAAAGTCTTCATTTGGAATGTGACTCCTGAGCTGACCTTTGATATGGTAGAGAGTGGGCAGGGAGGAAGGCCGATAAAAAGCACAGATATAAGACAGAACATGAGGTAGGATGCAAGTACCCTACTTGGGGAGTAGCAAGTAGGATGGTATAGTTGGAAAGTAGAATGTACAAGAAGTGGGCAGCTAGGAGGTGCAGGGGATAGAACACCCTGAAGTCCTGAGATCAGGAGGACCTGAGTTCAAATATGGTCTCAGACACTTAACACTTCCTGTCTGTGTGACCCTGGGCAAGTCACTTAACCGCAATTGCCTCAGTGGGGAAAAAGATGTGATGTAGTGACATTAAGTCAATCTAGAAAGATATATAGGAAGATTATTTTCCCTATAAATTAAGCTGTAGGAAGTTTAAAAAATCTTTTATGAAACTTATTGTCTATATCTTTAGCATTTTAATAAGAGGTGGAGGACAGCAATTCAATCAGTTTTTCAGAGTATGAAGATAGACATGTATGTAAGAAATGGGAATTGTAGAGCCACACAGTCACCATTCTAGTGTAAGGTCCCTTCTGACACAAATGATAAGAACGATGGCTTTCCTCATTTTTCTTCTGCCTGTGTAGCAATGGCAGAGGGAAAGTGAACCTGATAAGATGGATAGAAAAAGTATTATGGGGACCCCAAAGTGGTCATAGTGCAAATAAGGAAAGCATTGGTGAGACAAGGGTGGTGATCTCTCAGATGGTGGTCCTGGCATATATTCTTCACATGCCATACATGCCCAGAATTACTGACTTTTAGATCAGATCATCATGTAATTTATCTGAGAGAAATTGTTTGCAAATATTTCCCCATAGGATCATCCAAAGGATTAGCTATCTCAAAATTACAATCTCCTTTGTAGCATATGTAACTCCAAAGCCCAACTCAGAGAGCAGACTGTACCTTGTTAATGGGTAATGTTCCCATTAGGAATTATCTCAAGGCTGACACTCAGAATAAATACTCCAATGTAAGGATAGGAAAAATATCTCTCCTATGCTGTTTCCCAAAATCCTTTCAAAGGATTGGATTTTGTCTTCAACATTCTCTGAAGGTAGCCCAAGTTTGATGTTCTTTCATAAGAAGTTTTGGAAAACTTCACAAATTTGAAAAATGTTTATATGAATTGTAAAGATTGCCCTTATAAAAGTTTTATAAAGTGTTTCTATATGCCTTTCAACCTCACTCTAGATTAATAATAATCACAAAGCTAGCTAACATTTATAAAACATTCTAGAGCTTGCAAAGTGATATTTTATGTGTAAAGGTCATATGTATTTGTGTAGAAATATGCAGATATGAATATACACATGCACAAACACATATAATTTGTTCTTCACATCAATTCTATGAGGAAGATACTATTATAATCCCCATTTTACCAATGAGGAACTGAATCTGAGAGAGGTTAAGCTAAGATCTTAGGTCTCAGTTTGACAGAGGCTATATCCAATCTGTTGATTAAGGTTAGGTAACAACTGAAGTAAAGAATGATCTTTATTGTAAAAAAAAAAAAATCCACCTGGAAGGGAAAACCTCAGGATTTCTGGCCAAAACAGAAAGAATTGCTATTTACATTCAATCTGAGCCAGTCAGGGACAAAGCAATGATTAACTGGATTAATTTGGGTTTAAATCATGGTTCTGTTTTTATTTTTTCCCTTTCCCCCACCCTCTTTCCTAGATGGTAAGTAATCCAATATAGGTTAAACACAATAAAAAAATATATGTAAAAAGTATAGGCATACATATTTATACAATTATCTTGCTGCACAAGAAAAATCTGATCAAAAAGTAAGAAAAATGGGAAAGAAAATAAAATTTAAGCAAACAACAAAACAAATCAAAATGCTATGTTGTGATCCACATTTAGTTCTCACATTCCTCTTTGGGGGTGTAGATGGCTCTCATAATCACAAAATCACTATGAATCATCTCATTGTTGAAGAGAGCCACATCCATCAGAATTGATTATTGCATAATCTTGCTGTTGCCAGGTATAATGATCTCTTGGTTTTGCTCATTTTACTCAGCATCAGTTCATGTAAGTCTCTTCAGATCTCTCTGAAATCATCCTGCTGTTCATTTCTTATGGAACAATAATATTCCATAATAATTATATACCATCCTTTATCATTCTCCAACTGATGGCATCCACTCAGTTTCCAATTTCTTGACACTACAAAGAGAGCTGCCACAAACATTTTTGCACATGTGGGTCCCTTTCCCTCCTTTAAATCTCTTTGGAATATAAGCCCAGTAGAAACACTGTTGGATCAAAGGGTGTGCATAGTTTGATAACTTTTTGAGCATAGTTCCAAATTGCTCTCCAGAATGGTTGGATTTTTCACAACTCCACTGTTGGAATCCTTACTAACTGCTAAGTAATTAGAGTTGATCTAATCTTACAAGAAGATGTTTTGGCCAGAACCTGAAACAAGGTACTAAGTAGAACTAATTAAGACAAGGCTTGTGTTCACACCTTTACTCATTGGAGTCCACAAGTATGCTAGCTTCACAAAGTACACTTTCTAACTTCAAGGGAGTTCACACCTCCTTTAAAGTCATTGGGCCAGAGAGCACTATGGGAGAAAACCCATAATCCCATTCTCTCAGAAGAGGCAGATAAAAAGCCAGCGATGAGGGATCTATGGCAGAATACATTTTTTCCCCTTGGCTGGCTGATCGCGCTGGACTCGAGAGGAACGACTCTTGTGCAGAGAACACTTTGACGGATTTCAGTGGAGCTACGCCAGAAGCCCTCTCTCAGCGGCAAGTTGGTGGCTGGGCTCCCCAGAAGGAGATAAGAGAGACCTTCCATCTCTGTCTTGGTTGGAGGCAGAAGAAAGCAGAGTCAGAGGCTGAAGGACAGAACCTTTGGATTTGGAGACATCCGAAGGGCTCCAAGCCTCTAAACCGGCTGTGCTTTGAGAAGAACAAACTCCAACATTTGAACTCTAACACTCCACCAACAATGTATCAGTGTCCCAGTTTTCCCACATTCCCTACAACATTCATCATTATCTTAGCCAATCCGAGAGGTATGTAGTGGTACCTTGGAATTGTCTTAATTTGCATTAAATCATAGTTCTTAAGAAATAAGTCTAGCAGATAATAAGATATTTTGGTAGGTTTGAGGGAGAAAGATATCCTATGTGGATAGAAGGAAAGGAAAGAAGAAAAAAGAAAGAAAAAGAGAAAAGAAAGAAAACAAGAAAGAAAGCAAACAAGGAAGAAAGAAAAAAAAAGGAAACACAAGGAAGAAAAAAAAAAAGAAAGAGCATGACTGGCTAGTTCCAGTTGAGTCCCTAGTGGGGCAGCTGACAGAGATTGTTTGTTCTTTGCTCTTGAAGAGGACCTTGACACCAAAAGGTGAATGGGATTTCAATGAGGGAGGCTGCACAAAGTCCCCAGCTTCACTTTCTCCTCCAGAGCCATCATTTAGTGGCAATATATAGATCAGGATGATGCAGATGGCTCTGGGGAATCCTTTGGATTTATAGAGCTAGAAGAAGGTTCAGAATTCTTCTAGTCTAAATCTCTCATTTTACAGATAAGAAAATTAAAGATTAATCATTCAATCAAGAAAGATTATTAAGTGCCTACTCTTGTACCAGGCACTGTGCTAAGTACTGGGGATGTAAAAAGAGGCAAAAGACAGCACACCTGTCCTCCAAGGAGCTTACAATCAAATTAGGGACACAACATATAAACAAATCTGTTGGAATCCTTACTAACTGCTAACTAATTAGAGTTGATCTAATCTTACAAGAAGATGTTTTGGGCAGAACCTGAAACAAGGTACTAAGTAGAACTAATTAATACAAGGCTTGTGTTCACACCTTTACTCATTGGAGTCCACAAGTATGCTAGCTTCACAAAGTACACTTTCTAACTTCAAGGGAGTTGAACAACAAGAACTCCAACATTTGAACTCTAACATTTGGCGCCCAACGTGGGGCAAACAAAATACTGATTCCAGGGAAGGCACCCAGAGAGAAATTTTATAATATTTTATAGAAGAACAAGAACCCCACATTTGAACTCCAACATTTTGGCGCCCAACGTGGGGCGCCAAATGTTAGAGTTCAAATGTTGGAGTTCTTGTTCTTCTCAAAGCACAGCCGGTTTAGAGGGTTAGAGCCCTTCGGATGTCTCCAAATCCAAAGGTTCTGTCCTTCAGCCTCTGCCTCTGCGTTCTTCAGCCTCCAACCAACACAGAGATGGAATGTCCAACCCTTCGTCTGCCACCAGAGTCGCTCCTCTCGAGTCCAGCTGAGCTCTCTTCTGTGACCAGCCAGCCAAGAGGAAAAAATGTATTCTGCCATAGAGCCCTCATCACTGGCCTTTTATCTGACTCTTCTGAGAGAATGGGATTATGGGTTTTCTCCCATAGTGCTCTCTGGCCCAACGAGCTTCAAGGGAGGTGTGAACTCATTGAACTCCAATGAGTAAAGGTGTGAACACAAGCCTTGTATTAATTAGTTCTACTTAGTACCTTGTTTCAGGTTCTGCCCAAAACATCTTCTTGTAAGATTAGATCAACTCTAATTAGTTAGCAGTTAGTAAGGATTCCAACACAAATCAATACAAAGTAAGCTTTATACACCACAAGTAGAAAATAATTGACAGAGAGAAGGTACTAGAATTAAGAGGAATTGGAGAAGACTTCCTATACACTGTGGTAATTTAGTTGGGACTTAATAGAAGCCAGGGAGGTCTGTAGTCTGATTAAGAAGAGAAAGCATTCCATGGTTAGAGGGTGAGGATTTCACAAAAGAGACAGAAAAGGATGGATCAGATAAGTAGGAAGAGAACCAGAAAAGTGGTGTTCCAAAAACCTGGAGAGAAGAGAGTATTGAGGAGGAGGGAGTGACCAACAGTGTCGAGGGTTGCAGAAAAGTCAAGGATAGTGAGGATTGAGAGAAGGTCTTTGGATTTAGCAATTAAGAGATCATTGGTAACTTTGAAGAGAATAGCTTTGGTAGAATGAGAAGGTCAGAAGTCATGAGATAAAGGAAAGAGTGAGAGAAGAGAAAGCGGAGATGACTATTGTAGATAGCCTTTTTGAGGAATTGTTAGGAAAGGAAGAAGAGATACAGGAAGATAGCCAGAATGGAAGGATCAAATGAGGATTTTTTCAGGATAGGGGAGATATGGGCATGGTTGTAGGATAGAGAAATTAGCCTTCTAGCAGAGTGGGTTAAAAAGCTTAGCCAGACTCCTGCAGCTAATAAGTGGTGTGTTTTGTGTAATTTACTATAAGATGATGGGGGAGAATCCTTATTGGGAGAAAAGAGAACAAAGAGCCTGAGTATAATATGGTGAATGGAATGGGATGTGTGTATTGTAATTCTTATAATAATTTGTAAAACTTTTATATAGGAAAGCTCTTAATTTTCATAAAATGACATTTTTTTTCTTTTTAAGTTCTCATTTTTTAATAGGTATCACTTTTCTATATATTTATGCATTTCCTATTCTACCAGCCTTTTCCTGATTTATATTATCTCTCCTCCTATCTAGACCCTTGACGTCAGCAATCCAACCTCCTCAGAACTGATTTTTGTATTTACTTATCTATATTCATTTCCTTTTAGTAGATTGTAAGACTCCTGAAGTTAGGGACTATTTTCATTCTCATCTTGATATGCCCAGTGCTAAATACTATGTGAGTCCTGAGGGAAGAGCTTCCGGAACTGAGGTTTCAGATAAGCATGTGCTAAGCACCAGTGTGTACACTGACTAAAGATAGCAATGTCAGGTATGTTATCTCTCCAAAGTAAAGATAACATAATAAGTAAAGAAAATATAATAAGCAGAGAAGAAAACAGGGATAACAATTATAAATTAAAGCAGTTCTTCACTTACAATCCATGAACTTTAAAAATATATATTTTATAATCATATTTAAATATGCTTACATTTGAAACATTTGTGTCTTTGAAACATTATGTCTTTCATATATTTTAAAATGTGATTCTGAGAAAGAATCCATAAATTCTGACTGACTGACAAATACATGCTATATGTATAAATACATGACAGAAGAAAGGGACCTGAGAAATCCAGATCATTCTCATTTTACAGATTAGTAAACTGAGGTCCATAGATTTTTATAAGACTTGTCTAAATTCTTATACCAAGTAGTGACAGACCTACATTAAACCCAGACTTCCTAATTCCTGAGCTATGCTACTCTGTTATTACTACCAATTTGTCCTCCACTATTAACAAACCTTCGACACTGCTCCTGGGCAGTGGTCATTTGATTTTGGGGGACTGTCTTCCATGTGTTATTTTTGATGCCATTGAAAAGCCAAACCTTTGTTGCCTCCTGGTTTTAGGGATTTAAGAAGAGAGACAATGAAAGGATTGCTGAGTCTGTGATGGGCTGGGACTGGGCTGGGCAGCAGACTCTGTGTTTCAGAATACTCTTGTTCCCAAATTCAATGAAATCATGTTTTAGCTTGGCAGTTTCCATGAGAAAAATGATGGGCACAGATCTGCAAAGTTATCAGTCCTAAGCACAGAACCAAGGAGACCAGGTTACCCAGGAGAGAACTTGAAGCAAGAAAAGCAGACTTTTACCTTTTGATAGAAACAGGAAACTAAAGTTGAGGCAAATAGCTCTGAAAGACATGGAACTAGGAGACACATCAAAGCTGGCTCTTTGAACTGTCTTGGCAGGAATAAAAGGAAACTGCACTATGTCTTAACACTTAGCACAGTGCTTGGCACATAGTAAGTGTTCAATAAATGCTTTCACTTTGTTCATTCATTAACATCTCTAGGGAAAAGTCTCTGATTTAGCTTATATCTACTAGCAAAGCAAAGTCAGAACTTTTGAGAGCATCATCTTCTTGATAGCTTACATTAGGCATTAAGCCTGCGATTTCATTAGTATAGGAAATTCTCAGATGTGGAAATTCTCTTTACAAATGCAAGTGGACTTCTCTGGAAGTTACAGGCTTAGAAAGTTACCACTGAGAGGTTATATTATATGCTTGGAGTCCTACAGCCAATATATACCATAGGTTGGACTTGAATCCAGGACTTTCTAGTTTCAAGAACACCTCTCCATCTGCTTTGCCTCTCATCAGCTTGAAAGAGAACATAAATATCAGCAGGACTAAGCCATTCATATCCTTTAATCGAAAAAAGAATTCTTTTTTTAAATGGTATTTTTCCCAATTATATATAAAGATAATTTTTAGCATTCAATTTTACAAGATTTTGAGTTACAAATTTTTCTGCCTCTCCTTCCTAAAGCGATAAACAATTTGATATAGACTATTGTGCAAATTATTGCATAATACAATTATACAAACATGTTTCCATATTAGTCATAGTTGTGAAAGAAGAAACAGACCAAACAAAAGGAGAAAAAAAAACACCCCCCCCAAAAAATAAAGTGAAACAAGAATGCTTTGATCTATAGTCAGAATCTATCAGTTCTTTAATCTGGTTTTGGATAGCATTTTCCATCACGAGTCCTTTGTAATTGTCTTGGATCATTATGTGGCTGAGAAGAGGTAAGTCATCTATAGTTGATTATCACATGATAATGCTGTTACTTTATATAATTTTCCTAGTTCTGCTCATTTCACTTTGCATCAAATTATACAAGTCTTTCCAGTATTGTCTGAAATCTATCTGTTTATCATTTTTATTGTACAATAAGAATTATAATTTTTTAAAATAAGCATTCAGTGATGATATAAGACATATTTTGATATGTGTTCATGATGGCCAATGTCTCTGGGCTCATTTTTGCTTTCTCTCCCGTGTTTTTAGATCTTGAAAGCAATTATTGGTGCAATGGAAGAAGTAAGTGATGGAGCCAAGATAGAAAAACAGCCAATTAGTGATTTGTTTGTTTAACTGTATTTTTCCATTGTGAAAGATGCATTTGTTGAGGGGAAAAATTATGGAGGATAAAGGAAAAGTCAGCAGAAAAAAAATAAACATCAAAACTTTATTTTAAAGAAAGAAAGAACACTAAAAATGTAATCAGGAACTTGAATCCCACTTTTTACATTTGCTTTGTGACCCTGGGTAAGTTATTTACTACTCTGAGATAATTTTCCTTATCTCTGAAATAGAAATAATAAAACCTGTGGAGCTTATCCCACCAGATTGTTGTATAGATCCTCTATAAGAGAGAACCTAAAACAGTGACAAGAGTGTAAGATTTTAATTCAGAGGGTCTATGTTCACCGCAACAGTTTTGCTACATTGGAGCAATCATTCTTTTGCATTCTTTGTCTTTAGGCAGATTGGATTTTTGTTGTTGCTTTTCAATTCTGTTTGACTCTTTGTGACTCCATTTGGAGTTTTCTTGGCAAAAATACCTGAATGATTTCCTATTTCCTTCTTCAACTCATTTCTACAGAAGAGGAATGTGAGGCAAAAAGTATTAAGTAACTTGGCCAGGATCATATAGCTGGTGAGAATTTAAGGCCAGATTTAAACTATGAAGATGAGTTTTCTTATTTCCAAGCTCAGCACTCTATCCATCACGCCCCCTCTGTGTCCTGTGCAGATTAAATCTGATGATCTATAAGATCCCTTTTTAAATTCGTGGTCATTTAATACAATGTATATTCAAAGAGCTTTCAAACCTTAAAGCATGATATGGATGTTCATCTATTATTATGACTCTGAAGATGCTCTGTCCGTTTTTCTTTTCATTAGCAGGAATCATATCTTATAATTAGATTATAAGAAAGCCTTAAGAGAAATCACTATTTTAATAATTTTTTTTTGTCTTTGTATCTCCATTGTCTGGCACATAGTAGATTCTTAGTAAGTTCTTGTTAATTAATTGAAGTATGATATAAAATTATGCATTAGTCTGTATCCTTTGCAGTATATTTTGATTTTTAGTATTAGGTGATTGAATGATGTCATTTCATATTATCTTTCTCCTTATGGATTTTCATTCTCTCTATCGTAGTGGATCATTGCTTTTCTTTCTTTTCTTTTTGTATTATACACTTCTTTGGTAGCCTGGTAAAACCTATGCACACCTTTGCAGAATAATGGTTTTATTGTATAAAATAAAATAAAATAAAATTACAAAGGGAATCAATTCTGTGAAATATAATTAGCAACATAAAAATTTAAAAGCCCAACTTGATAGACTCCAGATTAACAACCTTTTTTACTAAAGAAAATAGAAGAAGTAATGACTGGCAACTGTTGGTTAGAGAATAAGATTGGGGAGGATATAGAAGAAAAAAGAAGCAATTTTAGAAGAACCCCTGTGGCAAAATTTTTATTCTTTGGATTACTTAAATTAAGGATTGAATTAAAGTCTTGCCTGTGACATATATTGGCATAGGGACTATTCATTTAATATTTCAATAACTTGGGCAACTCTCTCTGAATGGAAATTATCAATAAATTGCCCAGACTACAGAGATAGAAGGAATTTCAACACCAGTATTTCTCCTTACCAATGAAATCACCAGCCTGGACCAATATAAATAATCAAACAAATAAACAAATAAAAAAAATGAATAAGCACGTGAATGAATGAATGAATAAAAATTATCAAATGAGTAATGAATGAATAATTAAGGGGAAAGAAAGAAGAAAGAAAAAAATCAAAAATTTCGTGTAATTGTACTGGAGTTTTGAAAGACAGAGGAGTGTAGAAGGGAAATTGAAAAAACAGAAAGAGATTGGAGGAAAGAAAGAGAAAGAGGACAGTGATAGAATGAATGTTCCACAGGGAAAGAAAAGACAGATGATTCACTTTAATATCTAAGGAATCAGAGCTATTAGAGACAGTAAAAAGTATCATTAAATTAACTTTCTCATTTATCTCATTTCTGAGGAAACTGAAACTCAGAGAATCGATGGGAATTCCAGTTTTGCACACTTCGCAAGCAGCAGAGCTAGCTCTAGAATCCTGGTTTTCAGATCCCAAATGAAGAGCTTTTCCCACTATTGCAGAAGTCCTCTGACTGTCAACAAGCATTTACTAAGACTTATTATATTTGAGGCACTTTGCTAAATTGTGGGATTAAAATTGATCCCTGCTCCTAAAGTGCTTACATTCTAATGGGGAAGATAACATGAAACAAGGATGTACTTATAAAAATGTGTTGCATAAATGGGTGTTCATCTCAGAGGGAGGGTACTGGGATATAAGAAGTTGTGGGAGGGAATAAGCCTCTTGCAGAAGGTGAGATTTGGGCTGAAGCTAGAATATAGCCAAAGAAGAAGTCGGGAGGCAAAAGTGAAGAACATGGAAGTCATGAGGAACAGCAAGATCTGCATTAACGAATTTTAAAGAAAGGAATAAAATATGAGAAGACTGGAAATATTGGGAAGAAGCCAAGTTATGAAGGGTTTTAAAAATCAACTCAGTATTTTATATTTAAATTTGATTCTGGCATTAACGGGGACAACTGGAATTGATGAGCAAAGGGGTAAGGTGCTTGAACCTACACTTTAGGAAGATCACTGTGGAGGTTTAGTAAAAAGTGGAACAGACTGGGGAAAGACTTGGGGCGGGCAGATCCCCCCCAGCAGACAACTGCAATAATACAGTCATGAGATGATGAGCACTTGCACCAGGGTGGTAGAAGTATGAGTGGAGAGAAAGGCCACCCATTATGGAAGCCAATAAAGAGAACATCTGGAGCCAGACCTCCAAGAAGAGAGCTGAAGAGACCAGTATCAGGCTCAAGGGTAACTCTACAGAGCCCAGTCTGGAGGCTAAAGGTTTCCTCGGAAAACCTTCCAAACTGGGAGGCTTACAGATGTTTTTCTTTTTCTGGAAAGGACCTGACCTTTACTTAGAAGGGACAGGACAATCCCCTGTGCTTTTGCCTGATATGCTATTATGGACTTGGAAAACAATTTATCAACACAAGGGTAAAAGTGGGAGGTCAGAGACAAGCTCAACTAAGTAAATGGCTCACAGGAATTCACAGGAAACTTCATCAGAATACTCTCTCTTAAAAGTACATTGCTTTCTTTCCCTTTATTTACATTATTTTTGGATACATATAAGAATAAAACTGTGAGTAATGTATCTTCTGATACTTTTTTATTGGCAGGGAGGAACAAGAAACAAATTTTAAAAATTAAATCTTGTTTGCTTCTGTCTTTGACTTACTTGACTAATCATTTTACTTCACCATGACTTGTTTACTTATCTCTAAAATGGACACAGTTTTACCAATTTTTGCAAAAAAAAAAAATTTTTTTTTTAGTATAATGAAGCCTAATCTTCAATAGTTCTTTAGTGTCTGGGATTCACATTTTTGTTGTTTTCCTACATCTGCAGAACTATGTAGCTGAATAAGGAAAAAAACCCAAACTTCACTGGGATATATTTTGGAAGATAATTTTTTTTAAGATGAACTGATTTTAGGCTGTTTTGTTTTCTTTTTTTATTTTTTCAAATGAGAGATATGTTCTTGACTACTATAGAAATGCTAGGCCTGATGCTTTCATACGGAGAATCAGTGACATCCAGTGGCTGCTGACTTTATACTCTTAAAAAATTACACACTCACACGTAAACACAACAATACAACTTTCCTAAATGTGGATCAGTAAACCTAATTTTCTTATTGAAGAATAGAACCTTTTGGTCAGAAACACTGTAGTGTAAATTCAGCACTCTTTGTAGGACAACAATATTGTAGGACTTTGCGCAAAAACTTCTGAATATGAAAGAGATCTCAACAGGGCAAAATAGATTTTGTTTGTGCTTTCTCATAGTCACTCCCAATGGTTAGCTCTAGAATGTGATGGAAGTTATTGCCTCCTATTGCTCTATGGAGAAAAAAAAGCCTACAATGTGAATCACTTGCCTATAAAAGCACAGCATCCAGATAGAACAATAATGGAAAATAGGACAATAATGGAAAGTAGAGGAAAGCAAGAAGGATCTATGATTTTTATATCCTATTATTAAGAACACTATTTCAGAGAACTTCAAGGAAAGAAGAGACTGCAGAACAAAATCTCATTCTTCTTCCACACGACAGTCATTCAGGCCCTGGAATATAGCTAGCTTATTCTATTTGAGCCTTTGTTTCCCCAAGATTGTTGTTATTCAGCTTTTATAATGTGTCTGGCTCTTCTTGATCCTATGGACCATAACACTTCAGTGCTATCCATTGGGTTTTCTTGTCAAAGATACTAGAGTAATTTTCAGTTTCCTTCTCTAGTGGATTAAACAAAGACAAGTTAAATTATTTGCCAGTTCCCATAGCTATTAAGTGTCTGAGTCTCAGTTTGCTCTCAGGTCTTCTTGATTTTGGATCCAGTGTTCTATCCACTGAACCATCTTGCTGCTTCCTTCTCCAGGATAAACATTCCCAATCCTTTTGAGTGATCCTTATATGGCATGGGCACATGCCCTTCACCACAGTTGTTCTTTTTGGATGATGATATCCACCTTATCAATGTTCTTTTCAAACTGTGGTATCCAGAACTTGATGTAGTTCTAAAGTTGTGAGAATATCTCCATCACTCTTCCCCACTACCTAAGAGAGGAAGCTATACGTCTCAATTCTGCCCTAGATGACATGAGGGTTTGGGGCTTCCATGTCACTGGTGAACCATACTAAGCTTTAAGTATATGAAAAAAATGTCAGTTATTTTATACAAAGAACTATCTAACCATCCCTGCCCCATCTTATATTAGTGATTTGTTATAACAGTCAGATTTCCTGGTGCCCAATGGTGAGCACATCTCGCTGAATTCCTCTGAATTCTGTTTCCAATGAGATTTGTATTGCTCAACACTGGCCTTCATAGATCCTAGAAAAATCTTCTTGAAGAGCTTCCTTTTCATTCCAAAGAGCATCCTTTCTGCAAATGAGGGGGCAGTGATTTTTTTTTAGATGGCCATGAATCCCTTTGTGTATTTTGAGGTTCTATCTCTTTGAACTCCATCATCTCAGATTTGGAGAAGAGATCCCTTCAGAGAGATCTACTATTCTACTTTACCTTCAGAGTTGAAGTTAACTGAAATTATGTAGTTTTGAATTCTGTGGTCTCAGATGTTGAGCATTCACAGAGGAACTACAAAAAGGAATCGGCAGGTGAGACTAAACTGATTTGTGCCTCTTGACTTTCGGCTTCATCTCTAGCCAGCATGGCAGCAGAAAGGTTCTCTATAAATAGGAGGTGGAGATCCTTTTCATGTAGGATTAATGATATGTTTATAAAGCACTTTGGGTTTCTTGGATGAATGATACCAGAAGAATTATTACATTGTAAAATTGCTGACTTGTAATTTACAGTGTAGGTATTAGAAATTTTTTTTCTCGACATGAAACATTAAACAAACTATAATGGCATTTTGATAGGCTAAGCAAATCCATTAGGCAATGTAGTGGATAGGGAAGTATGCTGAGAGTACATTAAAGCAAAGTACTATAATTCTTGATCGCTTTGCTTCTTTTAATTGTCTGATAAATGTTTTCAATAAATGATTTACTGAACTATGAAAATTAGAATTACATTATGTATTTTTTTTTTACCAAAAATGATCTTTTTCTTCACTTAAGTCCTCCTTTTGATGACTCATTGTAGAAGGGAGGTGACCCTGCCTTCCCAAAAGTTTGACAGCACAGCCAAAACTCTGACAGGTCCTACGAGTGCGAAAGCTTTGAGTATGGGTCTGGAAATGGACTGTGTTATGTTTGTAGTCTGGGGTGAGGTCTGACTAAATTTGGAGAGAGGTATCACCAGGTTGGCAACAGGGTGATGAATTTTTTTGCACAGCAGTACTCGGAGCTCTTCCACCCAGTTGCCAAGGGAATACTCATACTGGTGAAATCACAGATCCTTAAAGTAGTGAAATGTATGATCATCTAACAGTTTACTCCTGCCAGACTCTGAGTACTGATAACTCTCCTCTGATGTGATACTTTTTTTCTTTTTTTTAACCTAACATATCAGTATGACTTGGCTTACAATAATACATCTGACTAATGTTTGAATTTAGTCTCTGACTTAGTAACTGACTAATAGTTGAATAATTATCTGTGGAACATTAAGATGTCATCGTATTTACATAGGCAAAAAATATTCCCAGTTCTCTATTTAAAATATCATTGAGTTATGAATCACATTGAGCTTGAATCCTTCATAAAGCTAATTATTTAGGCATTTAGTTATTATAATATATGTGAATTATTGTTAATACTGTTATGTCATCATATAATAGAATTATGTATAATTAATAATTATGATAATAAGTGCAGGAGAGTTATGCCCTTTGTTTCCCACTTCAAACTCCAAACCCATTGGTTCAGTTGCAGATGTTTAATACTATTGTTATTAATTATACTATTGTTATTAATGATGATGACACTGGTATAGAATAGGCTAAGAAATACTCTTTCTGCTTAATCATTCTCTCTGCTTTCACTTGGCTCTTCCTGTTCATAGAATCTCAGAATTATGATGGGCTCCAAAGGCTATCTAAACCATCCTCCCTTAATTGATCCCTGTACAAGAACCCTTTTTGCTTAAACACATTCAGTAAAGAGTAATCCACAATTTTTTAAGGCAGTCCATTCAACTTTTGGGTGGTTCTAATTATTAGAAGATGGCAAGACTAACTTTGCTTCTTGACACGTTGTATCCAAGACTTTTAATTCTGCCTTTGGGAATTAAGCAGAACTAATTGAAGCCTTCTTCCAGATGATAGCCTTTCTGGTATAATGTTTCCCTTTCTCCATCTGAAGTCTTTTCTCTAGGTTAATCATCCTCAACTGAATCACTAGGTATGGAGGAAGGAAGGAAGAGATCACCATTTCAATATCTCCAAAGTAAACAGGTCAAATTACATTGGAAGATGGAGGAGAGACTAGGAAGAGATAGGCAATCATAGAATTTCAATGTGTTTGACATTTCACTTGTTGAGAAAATCAGTCTGCCTTTCCCAGTGTTTTTCAAATGATCTGGATTTCCTGAATGAGTCATATGTTTGAAGAATGATTGATAGCATGATTAAAAGTAGCTCTCATTCTTGCAGTAACAATGGTTCCTATTCCTCACTTCATAATTTTCTTCCTCAAGAGACACCTCAACAATACTAGTGCACACTTAATAATTCAGCCTGGATTCTTCTCAGTGATTGAGTCTACAAGTTACCTGGGGACCAAGTTGATCTCCCCTAGTTATAAATAGATTCTTGCATGGCTCTAAGAAGAGTCTACAGACATTAGAAAATATTGAGTTCTTAGGTAGGGTGTGGTGAGAGAGCTGTGGCAATCGGAAACAAGTGAAATTAATGCCAGAATCCACTGCTCTGTTATTAATAGTGATTTTCTTCTCCCCCTCTCTGATGGAACTAGTTGGTCAATATTACAGGGATTTAGGGACCTATGTCCCCTCTCCCCCATATACAAATTTCGTTTTTTTTTTCCTCAGTTCTGCTGGCTCAGACTCACCTGATCACTTTCTGCTACATGTATTTAAAACAGAAAGAAGTTGCAAGAGGTAGTATGGTACAGTGGATAGAATGCGGAACTTATAGTCACAATGCGGTCAAAGGTGCTTAACCTCTATGGGTCTTAATTTTCTCAACTGTAAAATTAAGGGGCTGGACTAGATGATCTCTTAAGTATCTTCTAGCACTTAATCCAACTATATTACCTTAATATACTACCAATTAGCCGGAAGGTTTTGAATCATTTTCCTTGGAAAGAAAAGCCAAAGATGCCTCCCAAATCTCAAATTATTTTAATTTATTTACAATTTAGAATTGAGAGCAGTAACACAAACCAATTTCAATCTTTTTGTCACTTTTTTCTCCACATATACATCCATTTTCAGTTAAATATTTACTTTTAAGATGCTTGGAGAAAGGAAAGGAAAAGAAAGAATATATTTCTCTTTTGGAGGGTAGAAGAGGGATTAAAGGTCTCTTCAAGTGATTCAATGAAATGAAGACAGTCTTGTATTTTGTAATGAAAAAGTTCATGATATAGAGGCCAAATCAAGTCAAGTCAAGTGAACAAGCACCCGTTATATACAAGGCATTGTGCTAAATACTGGGGATATAAATGAAGGCATCTCTTAAAATAAAACAACTCATTCCCTTTCTCAGGGGCACTCACAACATATAAAAATTATGTATTATAAGAAACATTCAGGATAAGCTGGAGACAATCTCTGAGAGAAGACACTAACATTAAGGAGGGCTTCCTTCTTTCATTAACCTGAGATGTGAAGGGGACCAGGGAAGCCAGGAGATAGATATCTGACCAGATCTCAGCAGTTTAGATGAATCGCTTCCATTGTATAGCTTGCAACACCTCTGTAACTTAGAAAATGGTTTTTGTGAGTTCGTCTGGCTGAAAAAATTAATCTCTGGTGGACCAACCATTTGGTGATGAGCTTCTCTGAACTGATCTGGCCCCAATTTCAGAAAACAGACATGGAGTCCAGTGCTGTACAGTATTGTGATAAACTTTTTTTAGGTTGGTGAGACCTACAAAAGCTTGAGCTTTGTAGCCATAGCCCTGGAGTCAACAGTAGGCACTGGAGGATACCTTTCATGGAAAACAAAGGTAATACTTTACAATTAAAAAACATACTTGACAATATACAAAGTATCCACATCATGGCATGAATGGGACTTAGTATTCTCACAGGTTCTGCCAGAAAATACAAACTCTGGCTGACACTATCTAATCCAGCTTTGAAGGCTCCTAATAGGAATGCCTGTGGAAACTATATAAAAATTTCTGGATTATTTTGGGAAGTCTCTTAACCCAGGGATAATCTCAAGTGGCTACTTGATTGTAGTAGAAAGAGTATTAAATCTGGATTCACAAATATCTGAATTCAAATCCAGCCTTAGATACCAGCTATGTGAACATGATCAAATCACTTTAACTTTGCCTCAGTTTCCTCAAATGTAATATGGGGATATTATAGGACTTACCTTTGCAGAGTTGTTGTGAAGACTAAAGAAGATAATTTGTATAAAGAACTTTGCAAAACTTAAAGTGAGGAAAAGATTAAGCATTTACATAGCACCTACTATGCGGCAAGCACTGTGCTAAATACTTTTTATAAACATTATCTCATTTGATGTTTACAGCAAACCTGAAAGTGGGCTTATTATTATTTTTATTATTATCATTATCATCAGGCTAAAGTTAAAACAAATTCATTATTCCTATAAATTAGGGAATGAATGAACAAATAATAGTATATGAATGTGATAAAATATATATCAAGGAATGTCCTCAAGAAATGGCTAGAAGGGATAGTTTTATAGAAGTCTGGAGAAACTTGTATAAACTGATGCAGAATAAAATGAGTAGAACCAGAAAAGCAATTTATATAATAACAAAATTGTAAAAGAAAGTAACTGATAATAATTATAGCTAACATTTGTGTAACACTTAGTAAGTTCCAAGCACTAAAATTATTACCTCACTTGATTTTTCAGTGCTATTATCCTCATTTTGTAGATGAGGAAACTAAGGTAGTCTGATGTTAAGTAACTTGTCCAGCAACAAAGCTAGATTTCAACACAGGTCTATCTTGATTATAGGACCAGCTTTCTGTGTGGTGTACTTAGTTGCTTAAGATTTGCAAATTCTGATCAATGTAATGATCATTCATAACACCAGAGGATTAATGATTAAGCATAAGCATGCTACCTACTTCTTAAAAGAACTGGTGGATTCAAGCTGTAGAATGAGGTATCCCTGTGAATAAGTGAAGGAAGAAAAGGGGAAAGTGAATTGTTTGAAAAAGAAAGTAGAAGCTTGACTGAGAATATGTCTATTTCCAACTTAAATGAGAGAAAGTGTGGGGTAGTGGATAGAAGGGTGGCTGTGTAGCCAGGAAAATCTGGATTTAAATGTCTCCTGTGATTTATACAGGGAAATAAATTAGCCACATGGTACTCTAATCTTGGCAACTGTCTCTAAAATTCTAAGTTAGAGAGGATGTGGACTAGGATGAATAGAAGAGATTTTCTCACCCAAGAGTTCTTTATAAAAATCAAAGTAGAAGCCCACTTCCTTTCTTTAGCATATCTAAGACATGAAAATGTGGAACATTTTGGCATGAGGTATTGTCTGGACTCAATATTCCTTCCGCCTTTGAATGCCTTTGTACTAATTTTCCCCGATTTGTAGATTGACTCCTTTCTCACTTCTATCTTTTAGAATTTTTTGCTCCCTCAAAACTCAGCTCAAGTAATATTTCTTCTTAGAAAAGTCCCCCTTTCCCCCTATTCAAACTCTCTTGAATTTATCTGCGTCTATGTTGTATCTTTCCAAAAGAACCTTAAAATTCTTGAGGGTAATTTTTTCATTTTTCTTTTCATATCCCCAGTTTCTTGTACAAAGCAAGTATTTAATAAATATCTGTTGAACTGAATTAGAGATATAAACCATAATTGTATGTTCTGGATGTGGGAGAATTCTGTCTTGAGGTTTTAGTTTTGGTTTTCCTGAACAGTCTTCCAGTTGAGAAAGGATTCCAAAACACAGTGAGACCTCCCATAGAATGATGGGAAAGGCGTCAAGAAGACCACCCTTTAAGAGTGGGCTGGGTGCCCTAGGCTAACAGCCTGAGTTACTTGGAGAACTTTCCCAGACTGCTTATCTTGATGAGGATACAAGGCTGACAGCTGGAAATGCTTCAGGTTGTCAAATATATTCACTGCATCTTTGCACATTTGCACACAAATATAGTTACTTTTCCACATAGTGGGAGGCACCCCTTCAATCTGGAAAATCTGTGTAAAAGTTTTTGCCCCTCCTTTTTTTACTAGAGAAAAAGGCTGTTTTTTTTTTTCTTTTTCTTTTATGAGGTACAATACCTTATTGTAAAATTTGAGTTGGTAGTATACAATATTACATATATACTATACACGAATTTTATGCATTCTGAGTTTTTAATTTTTTTTCTGTGTTGTCTGCTGGACTTTTATGTTATTTCTGATTTGCATAAAAATCTTCTAAAATCCCCATTTATTTTCTGATGCTAACTTGTGATATATTGAAATTGTAATGAGGAAATTTGCAATGTGGAAGGGGTGACTGTACATGCTCGATAGAAGTTACACAAAGTTTATCATGTCAGAATTAGAAAGATGAATCTGAGAATATGGGGAAAAGAAGGAGAAGACAAGAGAATATGAAGTTTGTAATGAGTTTTCACAGTCCAGGATTAGTCATGTAGAGTTCTGAGGAGGTCTTTAGCAATCAGGAGAAAGGCTACTTAAGTTTAAACCTGATTCTTTAATTTCTTAGCTACTTTCCAAACAGTGAGTTTGTGGGAACACAATCCCACAAAATAACAGGGCCATTTTTTATCCCCAATGTTTGCAACTGTCTTTAGTATGACCACTAGATGGCAGTATTGTTCTTTTGTGTTAATTCTTAAAGTCTATAGAGAATGACATACTAGTAGGACTTTATTTTTCTACTTGTCTCTTGAAATGCAGAAAAATAATTTTAAAAGTAGTAGTCTAGCTTCATAACTATATGAGAGGGAAATGAATTGTATAGTCTAAGACAGTGAGTAAATTTTATAGAGTAAATTCTATATAGAGAAAAATACAGTGATTATTTGAAAATTTTCACTCTTTTAAGATTGTGATAATAAGATTGCCTCAGTGACTTGAGAGAGTAGCTCAGGTAGATGGGGGCATTTATAACTTTTTCACAAAATGATTTTCCAACTATGGTTTTGAAACATCGTAGAGAATTTCCAGAAAGTCATAAGGTCTTAGATTTTGAAATGAAAGCAACTTCAGAAGCCATTTACTGCAATATCCTCATTTAATGGAAGAATAGATGACTTGTCCAAGGTCATAAACATAATGTAACATTTATCTAATGAGCATTAGAAACAGAATTTGAAGCCAGGCTCTCCGAGTCCAGAGTCTGTGCTCTTTGATGTTAAGTTGTAACCACAAACCTCTTCAAAATAAAATGAATTTTAATCCACATATTCACTTAAAATTGTTTTGAGCTGAAGTATAGGAAGTTTTTTTTTTAATCAATCAGTCAGCCACTCAAAAAAACACTTATTAAGTACTTACTTTGTAAAAGACATTATGGGAATATAAAGAAAAGCAGGACAATCTCAATTCTGGAGGGTCCCACATTGTATTGGTAATCATTTTAAATATCAGGTAAATAAAAGAAAAACCGAATAGTGTCACATATTCAAAAATATGGATTAAAATTAGAACTCTCAAAAAATAAAAATAAATAAATAAGGTTTTTAAAAAAGATAAAATTAGGACTCTCTACCTTTTTGAGAAATATACATTCCAAAATGCATCTAAAACAAAGCTTTATTATGCATTCTGCTTAAGGTGGACTTCTAGATTCTGACAAAGCTCTGGGAGAGGCAACAATAGCTCCATTTTAAATATCCCATATTTCGTGAATTGGATTATTGTTAAACTGGAAATATTGGTTTTCTTTGGGAGAGAATGATCCAGAAATTTTCTAAATGACAACACCATCTCTCTGATGTTTTGGAAGGTAACGAATGTTCGATTCTACGACTCTTGAAAAGCCTGAGTTTTCTTATTAGCCAGAATGTGAGTGTTTTAATGAAAAGCCCTCATGGTTTTTCTTTTTATGCTTTCTTGGGTTCCAGTGTGGCTGTCCTTGGGCAAGATTACTTCAAACAAAAGTTTCTGCTTCTTAAGAGAATACAGTACTTGCTCTGCTCTACCAAATCTATTATTTTCCTTTATCTTTTGTAGTTTCAATTTCTCTTCTCATTTTTTCCCCAATTTGAAAACTCACAGGATTAGAATGATAAGAGAATAACAAATCAATTGGTGGCTTCATGGATTTTGAAACTTTGCACAAATTGATATTAAAAGGAGCAAGGGCCTTCTTGAATGAATTAGACATTCAAACTACTGACAATTTTCAGGGAAAAATAATATAAGTAGATTGCAAATGCATAAGTATTTTTCCAGAGGAGAAAAATTTCAAAATGTAATTCTTAAATTTAAAGAATGCCACATATTGTTTATAAAACTACATTTATATGTTTAATTAGTAGAAAGTTAGACTTTGGAAGTAAGAAAATTTTCTGAGAAATTCCACTGCTTATTTTTTTCTTTCCTTTCTGTTGCTCTTTGAATCATGGTGCTATCTAAAGACAATATGTCTTAAGAATGTTTTGTCAGCTTTTGAAAAGCTAATTTTTTTCAAGAATTTTTTTTTTTTTTTTTTTTTTGCGGACTATTCTAAGTTAGAACCTTCTGCATGGCAGCAAACATGCATTGGATGTGTATACAAATACAGAACTAGCAGGTTCATTGAACTGACTACTTCTTTTTCTATCACCCAAGGAATGATATGAGGTAGTATTGAGGGAGGGGAATTATCAACAAATTCAAATCAAAAGTTTTGATTTAGAAATTGCTTTCCAGTGAACTTCAGAAAAGAATTCCCCTAGAGCTGAACCAGTAGAGGGACCTGAGATACTGTACAGATAACTAGTAGGAAATCAACTGGCTTGGCTCTCCATCTAGGTATTTTTTCTGAGGGCTGATCAATCTTAGAAAAATAAGGGAAGAGTTTTCAGAAAAAAAACATTCAGATTTGGATTTTTTAAAAGTAATTTTCCTTCAGGATAGGATGCTACATCATTCTGATTCATATTGGAGATGAAGCCATTCTCATTGATTTTGATGATCAAGAATCTGATCTGAAATTATAAATTAACTTTATTTTTAAAGATATGTTAAGGTATGTTTTTCAGCTCCTTTCCCTATACAACCTTTAGAAATTAAAAAATTCCATATGTAGAATTAAAAGGAAATAGATACATAATATATGTGTGTGTGTGTGTGTGTGTGTGTGTGTGCACATATGCATACACACATATATACCTGCTTCACAACTCCTTGTCTTTCCATCAAGGTAGCTCACAATGTACTTTTTTCCTTCAAAAGAAATGTCCTGCCTGAGAAGCCTAAACTGACACAGAGGATGTAATGACATTCAGTGAGGAGCATAATGAGTTAACTCCTCAGTTCTCTCAAGAATAAATACTGGGGTTTTAATTTTGTTATATTTTCTTCTTTTTATACTCAAAATTTTGTAATTTTAGTCATATCTTTTAAATCCATTGACTTGGAAAAAAAAGAAGCAAAATACTATTTTGAAGAACAACTTGTGTGTGTGTGTGTGTGTGTGTGTGTGTGTGTGTGTGTATTTAAGTTTTTTCACTCAAGGTTGAGAGCAAATCCCAAAGACTTATTAATTGTATTTAATGGAAATGGGTCTTACATTACTGGAGTATAAATATATTGCTTTTCTACCAAAGGTGTCCAATATTTCTTGCTAAGGAGGGAATGGTTTATTGAGTCCTGACGGATAACTTCACTCTTAGGTAAGTTACTAGGCTTCCACTGACCCAAAGAGAGTGACTTTACTATGATATATAAATTTAAAATGATAGAATGATTACAGAATTTCAGGGTTGGAAGAGTTCTTAAAAAGGTTTCTGGTTCCTTGCCTGCCTCTGGGCAAACTCTCTCAGAAAGATTATTGGTGCTAGGTGACTAAGTGGAGTGTTAGACTTGGAGTCTGCAAGACTCAGTTCAAATCCTTTTTTTCTCACACTTTCTAGCTGTGTGACCTGAGTAAGTCAATTAACCTCTGTCTGCCTCTGAGTTTTCTCATCTATAAAATAGAGATAATAATCATAACCACCTCCTAGGTTGGTTGTGAGGATAAAATGAGAATATTGCTAAAGTGCTTTGCAAAAATTTAAATTGCTGTATAAATGTTACAAATCTATATGCATATGTATATATAGTATTTGTATGCCTATATTTATTTTCTGGGTTTTTTTTTAAAGTTGTCAGGAAAGAAAAATTGACAATGGGAGTGTTCTCCTATACATCTTCCACTGTTTCTCATCAGATTATTCCTACAGTCCAGTCTTAATGGAAATTTAAAAAAATGGTATTTGTATGCCTATGTTTATTTATTTTCTGGTTTTTTTTTAAGTTGTCAAGAAAGAAAATTTGACAATGGGAGTGTTCTCCTATACGTCTTCCACTGTTTCTCATCAGATTATTCCTACAGTCCAGTCTTAATGGAAATAAAAATAATTAAACACCATTTTCCAAAAGTTATATCCCTGATTTCTGTCAATTCAATTCAACAAACATTCATTAAGCACCTGTTAGGCAGATAAAGCATTGTGCTACAAAAGAGGGGATACAAAAATAAAAATAAAACATATCTTGCCCTCAGGAAGTTGACATTCTACTGTTTTTTTTTTAACAATATATAAACATATAATGAAATTTACACATTTTGAGAAACTGAACATTGACAAGGTGTGTGTCTGTGTGTGTGTGTGTGTGTGTGTGTGTGTGTGTGTGTGTGGTTAAATATTGAGGAAAGCCCACAGTTCCCTTATTCTTTCTCTGTTGATTTTAATCCCCAGCTCTTTAAAGATTTTATTTTTTCCCTTGGGATTTTTCCTAAGTCTTCTACATTTCAATTAGAGGACAGATTTTTGAATAGAGCATAATACACTAGTAAATGTCCAATTCATCCAAAGAATAAGTGAGAAACTATATTCCTATTGATCTTGAAATAAATTTATATTTTAGTTCTTTAAAAACCTGTACCATCTTGCTGAATTCTATAAAAAAATGAAATGCATTTCCGCCTCTTCCTCGTCTCCACAGAATTTATAACTCCTCTTCTTATTTCTAGCACCAATGCCATTAACTTCCTGCTTATCTACTTTTCAAATGGGCTTAGTATTTTTCTAAACATGTCCATTCATATTATCCAGATAGAAAGAACACTGGACAGAGTCAGGAGGACCTGAGTTCAAATGCAGCCTCAGATATTTACTAGCTATGTGACTCTGCGTAAGTCACTTAACTCTATTTACCTCAGTTTTCTCCTCTGTAAAATGAACTAAAGGAGAAAATCATAACAGTATCCCAGACCAAAAGATCTCCAAATGGGCTCAACATGACAAAAGCAAACACATACTACAAGACCACAAAAGTTCTGTGTAAACTTAAATTATCTCCTCAGAAAAACAAAAGACAAAGCTGTTAGTGGAGCATTTTGAATTTTTCCCATTATGCCAAGGGATTTGAAGCTTGTAAAACATATTTAAAATACTACTAGGATAAAAAAACAAAACATTACTTACCTGTTTAGAAATGGGTATGTATGGGACAAAGAAGAATACTTATTGAAATTGCTCTGAAAGGAACTAATACATAATACATTTGCAAAAGTGGATATCATTTTACTGCAACTTTATTATTATTAAAAGAAACATTGCATGCCCTTCAGATGTCCTCATTGATGGATCTGTTTCAAGAGCCTGAGGGGCTTCTATGCACAAATGCATATCTATATTCATTTATTTGCACAGTCAAAGAACAGAGAGCTAAGAAGTGCTTCAGGGACATGTGGAATGGGTGCCGAGCTTGACCTTGGATGGAGATTTTGAATAAATCCCACCTCTCTTGCTCACAAACTGAATGGCCATGGATAAGTCATTTAAATGTACTGAGACTTGATTTCCTCATCTGTAAAATGGCAATGATAGTGATACTTGTAGTATTCCTCTCACAAGGAATTGGGAGGATTAAATGAGATAAAGTCCTTAAAGTGCCACATAAATGTTAGCTTGCTAGCTAGTGCAGTTGTCTTGTCTGACACAATGCAGATAGAAATGGTCAGGGATAGGTAGATGTCTTGCTATTCTTTTTGTTTTATTCTTTCATGTTTGATATTTTCATTGTTAGTACTTTACTATTATGATGCTTGATAAAATGGATGTTTTTAGTAATTGATCAAAAATCATTGGCATAACAACTCACTAAAAGCAATTAATTATTACAATGATTAATACTATAAATAAACATAAATCACAAGGCAATAATGCATTCATTTTTTTGATATTTATTATTTAAATATATTTTTCAACATTTATTTTTATAAGTTATTTTTTCTACCTCTCTCCCAAGATGGCAAAAAATCTAATATAGGTTATACATGAACAATCATATTAAATATATTTCCACATTAATCATATGAAAGAAGAATCAGAACAAAAGGGAAAAACTATGAGAAAGGAGGAAAAAAGTGAAAAATAGTACGTGTCAATCTAAATTCAGACAACATAGTTCTTTCTCTGAATGTGGAGAGCATTTTCTATCAAGAGTTTTTTGGAATTGTTTTAAATCATTGCATTTCTGGGAAGAGCTAAATCTATCGTGGAGCAATATTCTGTTACTGTATACAATGTTCTCCTAGTTCTGAACAAAGCAATAATGAGTAATGGAGCGGCTTTTTCTGAGCAAAGCTTTTGTGTGGACCTAAGAGGCAGAAGGGCACTAAGCAGGAAATACTTCAAACAGCAGTGGCACCCACAGAGAGAAAGACAATTTTACAGGTGTATTCTTTGTAAGAAAAAATCCGTCAGGGAGAACCAGATGCCAGCAGTGTCAAATACGAGTAAACTTAACAATCGGTTAATTAATCAACAAATAGTTATTAATAACAGCTGTCACTTATATAGAACTTTAAGATGGACAAAGTGCTTTGCATATCTTATCTTGTTCGATCTCCATGACAACTCTGGGCATTAGGAGCTATTTTCTTCATTTTGCAGATAAGGAAATTTAAGTACATTGAGTGACTTTTACAGAGTCACTCTGCTGAAGACAGGATTCAAGACAGTTTGAGACAGAATTCAAATTCAGGTCTTTTAGACTCATGTACTGGATCTCCTAGCTTCCTCATGAAGCGACTGCCATTTTTCAGTGTCAGATGCTATTGAGCACTAGGTGCCAAGTGCTGAGAATATAAAGTCCCTGTCTTCAAAAAGCTTACATTTTATAATGGGAATGCATAATATTATACATTGTAATTTTGTAATACATGAATACATTTAACAATATGTAAATTTTTTAAAAAAAGAATATATAAAATACTTTCAAAATAAACACCAAATAAACACAACCAGGAAAATTAGACTATCCATGAAGCTAAACACACTTTGACTTCAATCACCATTTCTCCTTCCCTCAAAAAAAACCAAATCCACAACTCAAATGCATTGTGATTGGAGTCAATAATCCTAAATGTTAGTTGCTTTTTTTTTTTTAAAGAATCAGAAGATCTGAGTTCCAATCCCAGATCTGTATATTGTATAATACTGATTAAATCACTTAACCTCTAAGATCCTTTACAATCTCTCAGTATGATTCTATGAAAATATTTATAGGATATTATAAAGGTCTCTAAAGTTTCATAAAATACAATAGCATGTAATACTCATTTAATTAAATTTTCTAAACTCATAAGCTTACACCCCTCACTAATCTGCTTATCGGGCCATAAGGGTAATTATTCTTGAAATTCTGTTCTACACAGGCAAAATATATACCATAGAAATATAGGAGACAACAGTTTCTGCCTTTTCTTTATTTAGGCACTCCTAGATGTCAGTTTTGACCCAGCCGTTAACTAGTGAAATTTTTTCACTTATCTGGAGCACAATTTCTGGATTGTTATTCTGGAACATTAAATTCTGGAGCATTAAAATAAGGAAGTTGGACTGAATTATCTTGAAAAATCCTTTCCTCCTTAAGACATTCATGATTCTAAGTATCACAATAGAAATATTCTAATATTTCTACATATTATCTAATAAATAATTTTCTATTTTTCTAACTATATTCTAATAAATAAAATTCTAAAATATAGAAAATAGGATAGAATAGAAAATAAAAATTTTATGACTAAACCAACTCTTTTGACTTCTAAACAAACTCTTGTGAAAGAAGGAGGCAAGAGTCGCTAGTTCATGATTAATGTGAATTTGCTATGGATTCCTCCCTTAGGAGGGTGACTCTATGGTCACAGGACTCCAGCACCCACGGACGATTCCCGTTCCATTCTTCCTGATGCTATTGTCAAATTCCTGACCATAATTCAGCAGCCTGTGCTTAAGCAGGACCAGTCAGAGCGAGTTAATGCATTCATCACTTCCCCACCCAGCAAGGTGTGTGAAAGATACATGCAGCAAGTTGGTAATAAATTGGCCTGCGAAGTTAACCTGAGCCCTTTGAATTGAAATAGAAGTTCTCAACCTGATTGGAATTAACCAGCTCTGACGGCCTACTTCATCTTTCTGAAAGCTGCTCAGGTGATGCTTGATCGTCACTTGGGCAATCTGATGGGTGCTAATGGGGGGTTTTCAAGTTTGTCTTGCTATTCTTAAACTATTATGAGGGAATAAAAAATGATTGAGAAAGGAATCTGGTTCAGGAAGGTGGGGGGGTAGAGGAGAGGCAGCGGTGGGGAGAGGTTAGCGGTGGGGAAGAAAGCCAGGAATTTATTATTTAAGAAAGAAATAGAGCCAAGGTAAGGGGGAGGAAGAAAAGGGCCTTCTCACATCTCCTGGCCAGGTGCTCGGTGCATATAAATGTTTCAAGTTAAGCTTTAAGATCAAGGGAAAGTCTGTAGGGAGCCTTGTTTCCTGGAGATCTCCTTGCTGAAGCTGCTCCTGAGTACGGGCTACCCATTTTTATTTGGTTATTAAGGATTAAAGGGGACTACGTTTCTGGAATGGTAGTTCCTCAGTTGCCATTAACTTTGTACATGATAGTGAAAAGCTTGCTTCTAAGGGAGGGCTTGCATATGTATTTTTAGAGATCAGTTCAAGCTGTCTTTTCTCTGTCATTTTGTGTGTGTTTGTGTGTGTTCATGCATGTTTACCAGGAAATTTCCTTCCTCTCTTGAGCGCAGGTTGAAAGAAAGGTGTTGTCTTGGCAATGATTGTGAATCTTTGTGCTTCTCAGAAACCTTCCAAGTTTTCATAGAGGTGTGGGGAGGAAACATGAAAAGAATTCCTCATGAGGTTGCGGGTTGCTCCAGATGCTGGGGCTGGCGGAGCCAATTGCCCTGGAAAAGTTAAGTCTCTCTTGCCAGAGTTCCCAGGCCAGAACATTTGTGCATCCATTAGGAAGGCCAGAAAGACTTTCTTGTAAAAAACAATAACAATGTTTTTGTCTTGTAGACTTTGTAGTAACTCATCAATACTTAAAGGCTGTCTGAAATTGTTTAACAAAATGATCGACGGTATTTAAGCTTTTCACTTTGGTGCTGCCTTGTAAATAACTTTCCATGAAACTAAATGGCTTACACATTGGTTGTGAGCCTCTCTCAGCCGGTGGAGCATGAGGAAATGATATATAATTGCAAAAATACAAATCCACTAGAAACAGAGGGAGGGAAATGCTGGCCGATTGTGCATGTTTTCCACTATTTTTTCCCTTATTGGCTCATAGCCTGGTTCCTTTTTAGACCCATCTGATTGGAGGACTACTTCCAAGGCCTTCCTTTACAGAGGGCTGGGATCTGACCTTTCCAGGTAATTCTCCATTTTTCATCAGCTGCTGTGCTTGATTGTAACTCTGTGGAACAACTTCCTCTATCCCCTGCTCTACATCCCCACCAACCCCTCTCAGCTTGCTTTTGTGTGCTGTCTTCTCCTTTAGAGGAGAGATTGTCTTTTTTTTCTCTGATATATATTTCCACCACTTAACAAAGTGCCTTGCATATAGTAAACTCTTAATAAATGTTTTACTGAATTGAAATTTTAAGCAGTGAACCAAAAGACTTAAATTGAGATAATTTCTTTTTTTTTTTAATTGTCTTAAATACAGATAGCAATTTGACTGAAAATAACCTGGGGATTTTAATGAATATCAAGCTCTATATGAAATAATGGAATGATGATATGGAGATTAAGACTGATGAATCTTAGGTTTCATTGAGAGGCAAATCTCTAATTAGGAAGTAAAAGTCCTTCTGTGATTTCTCCTGGTTGGATAACAGCTAGAGTTCCATGTTCAGATCTGATGTCAGAATTTAAGAAGAAAATTGATAGGTTGAATAGAATGTAGACGAAAACAACCAGGATAGCTAGGGGTCTGGAGTTCATGGAGTTCTAAGATTAGATGAAAAATCTCAAGATGGTTAGCCAGGAAGGGAAAAAAAATATCAAAACTCAGAGCGGATATGATTGCTATCTTCAAGCTTTTGAAAGTGGCAAAGGAATGCAACTTGTTCTCTTTGAAAAATGAAGGCAGATCTAGGAGTAATGTATAAAAGTCCTGCAAGGGCAAATGTAAAAATAAACCAAACCAAACCATGTAATACAAAAATAACCTTCTGAACATTTAGAGAAATCCCAAAAATGCAATGGACTTCCCTGGGAGAGAGTAGATTCCTTATACCTGGAGATCTTCATGAAATGGTTCAATGACCCCTTGTTGGCTGCTATGTGGAAAAGACTTTGGCAATTATGGGCTAGACTGAATAGCCCTGGAAGTCTCTTCTTTCTATGAAATGCCATGATTCTGTGATGAATATTCATTGTCAAATTACATTGAATAAACTTAAGGATGAATTAGACCTTAGTAATTGGGAATAGGAATGGTAATCTGATCCTTTTTAGAACTAAGAACTACAGTGGTGTTCAGAGGCCATCTCATTTAACCTCCTCATTTTACAGAGAAGAAAATTAAAGTCCAGGAAGAAGCAAGGACTTGCCTTGCATCATATAGTTAATAAATAGCAGAGTCATAACTCTGATTTCAACCAGGGATTTCCACTACACTATACTTTTTAATTAAAAAAAATTATTTTGTTCCTGTTCTGACTGAATTTCCCTGAGAAATTCACACAACTAAACAACATTTAACAAAGAATTAAAAAAAGATAAAAAATCCTACCAACAATCAATAAATCTCCCACCTTCCAAATTGACATTATATGCAGCATTCTACATCCAAGACCTTTCTCCCTACCTCTGAAAAGGAAGGAGAAAAGGTGTTTTCTTATATCTCTTCTTAGTGGAAAATTCATTCTTTGTAATTTTACAATATTCATCTTTTAAAATTATCTACCTATTTGCATGAACATTTATTATCTCTCCTCATTGCCCCCCCCATTGACCAATTACAAATATTCTCATGACAAATATGCATAGTCTGGCAAAAATTAATTCTCACATTATCAATATCCAAAAAATATATGTCTTGTCCTGCAGTTTAAGGCCATCACCTTTCTGGTAGGAAGTGGAAGACATCTTTCATCTTCGATCTTCTGCATTCACTTATTACATTGATGAGAGTTCTAAAGTCTTTTAAGAATTCTTTTTCTCTCAAATATTGTTATCATTGTATAATCTGTTTCAGTTCTGCTCACTTCACACTGCTGTAGTTCATAGAGATTTTCCCAGTTTCCACAATTTCATCTACTTTGTCATTTTTCATAATATTATCACTTGTTAAATGATTCCTCAATAAGAGTGTGCTCTCTTGGTTTCCAGGTCTTTTTATATATACATAGATCATCTTTTTCTTTTATCATTAATCTCTTCAATATATAGGACTAACAGTGTTATAACTGGGTCAAAAGGTACACAGTTCAGTAATTCTTTGACCATAGTTCCAAATTGCTTCCCGGACTGCTGGAACAATCTGTAGCTCCAGCAATAATTCATCAACTAGTGTGATTACTTTTCCAAAAATCTTTCCAGCATTTGTCATTATCACTTTTGCCAGTCTGAAGGTTTTGAGTGGAACTTCTTTCTTCAAAAATTGTCTCTTCATATAGGTTTTTGTTTCAATTTTTTTATCTTTTAGGAAATTGCTTTTGGCCTTTAGATTTGAATCAGTTACACAGACATGTGTGTTTATATATAATATATATGTAAACATATACATAAATGTATATAAATATATGGGCATGTATCTTGGATATGAAACCTTAATCATACTGTTGTAAAGATTTTTCTTCCAGTTATCTGTGTAATATTTATTTTTTGCTTGTTTTGTGGTGATTCTTCTTTCAATTGATATTGTTGAGTCATTTTGTAAATTTACTTCTTTCTGATTACTTTATTTTGCATCAGTTCATTTAAATCTTTCCATTCTTTCCTATATTCACATAGTCATCACTTCTTAAGATGCTATAACATTTAATTATTTTCATAAACTACAATTTATTTAGCCATTCTCCAGTTGGTGGGCATCTACTTTTTTTTCCAATTATTTGCTTTCACAAAGCAAAGTATGTACAGGATTTTCAATCTCTTTATGATATATATCTAGTAGTGAAATCTCTTAGTTGAAAGGTATGGAGATTTTTTTGTGTAATTTTGCCACTTTATTTGCATAATTCTGAATTGCTTTCCAGAATGATTGTACAATTCACCGATCCGCCAATGATGCATTAATGTGTTTATCTTGTTATATCTTTTCCTTATCTTTTGTCACATTTTCCAATTTTCTAGGTATTGTTTTAACTTGCATTTCTCTTGTTATTAATGATTTTGAGCATTCTATCATAGGATTATTAGTAGTTTTCAGTTTTAGATTCAGTTTTCATTTTCTTTTGATTATTGATAGTTTGCAATTCTTTTGAGAAGAATTTGGTCAGTTATTATATCCGATCATATCCTTTGTTCTAGTTATCTCTAGGCTAATTATCTAATAGCAGGTGGCTTTTGGTTATACACCAACTCTTATCTGAGAAATTTGACACAAACCCTTTTCTCCTAACATCTGATATCTTCTCTTCTTATCCTGGACACATTATTATTATTATTTTTTTTGAACACAACTTTAGAGTATCTCATAGGAAGTGATATCTAGCTTTACATTTCAGGGAAAGTCATAGCCATTTGGCAGGATTTGACACACCTTTGATTTTTCAGCAAGCAAAACTATCCTTTCTTCTAAACTATTTGAAGATTGTAAAAGGAAGACTTCTCTCTGGCTACCCCATCTTACCAAAAAGAAAGAAGAGTGGAAATCTGAGAATCAGATTAAATGACTTCCACCATGGACAGCTCTTTAGATCTGGACAGGACAATAGATTAAGACCATACAGGTCACAAGGGCAAGTATTAAAAGAATTAACAATTAGTAGGATCATTTCATTATAACTCTCACTGTTACTTGATTAAATGTTATTTCAATAGATAGAATTTCTGTGCTCTGTTGACTTAAAATACTTGGTGCAAATGTGTATAATTAAAACATGCAATCATTAGCATTTTATTGAATTTTGAGCAATTTCCCTGCTTAAATAATTAGCTAATTTATTCTGGCAAGAGCTAGCCTTCTCCAGCCTTCTTGTAAAAATAATGGCCCAAGGAGAAATCAGAGAGAAATCATGCTATAGAATTGGGTGTCTAGGAGAACTAGCCAAACACCCTGCCTCTGAAACCCACTAGCAGAGTCACTATGGCCAAATCCCTAACCTCTCTGTGCCCCAGGTAAATTATTAAGAGCTAATGTTACTATCTAATATATATAGGACTGCTTGCCATCTAGGGGAGGGAGTGGAGGGAGGAAGGGGAAAAATCGGAACAGAAACGAGTGCAAGGGATAATGTTGTAAAAAAATTACCCTGGCATAGATTCTGTCAATATAAAGTTATTAAATAAAATAAAATAAAATATTTTTAAAAAAAGAAAAAAAAGAGCTAATGTTACAGTATCAATGGAGGGAATTGCCATTCCAGGAGTTCTCTAAAATGATCAAATTACAGGTCCAGACCAAAACCAAATAAAATAAAAATGGAGATTTAAGTTGCAGTTTAAAAAAGGTGATCAAAGGTTTTTTAGCCTAAAATGGTTAATTTTAAAAAAGAAGTTCATAGAGTCATAGACTGCTAGCCCTGGAATACTGACAGTCATTTAGCCCAAAGCTTACATTTTATAAAGCAGGAAGCTGAGGACAAGAGGAAGGAAAATGACTTGCTCAGGATCATATAATTAACTTATGCAAAACCAGGGTCAAATCCCAGATCTTCTGTCTATCAGCATAGAATCCTTTCTTTTAATAGAATCATCTGAGCTATTTAATCCATGAACCTGAAAAACAAACAAAGACTAAAATTAATGTAGCCAATGAAAGCTGAACTGCAATAATGCTCTCCTCGGTCAGTCCATGAATCAATAAGCGTTTATTAAGTGATTATATTATGTCAGGCAGAGCAAGGTAAAAGATTCTGTTCTGAAGAAACTCATAATGCATCGGAGGAGAGAAGGAAATAGTTATATACAAATTTAAACAGGGTAAATTGGAATTAGGTTAGAGAAGGAGGGTGTTAACATTAAGAGGAACTTATAAAAGCATCTTTGTAAAAGATGGGATTTTGTCTAGAACTTGGAGAAAGGCAAGCCAAGAGGCAGAGATGTGAGAAAAATTATTCAAGGCATGGGGATCAACCAAGGGAAATGTCTGGAGTCTAGTGGTAGAGCATCTATACAAAGAATAGCAGGGAGCTTCATGTCCCTGGATTGCAGTGTATGTGTGTGTGTGTGTGTGTGTGTGTGTGTGTGTGTGTGTGTAGTTAAGTATAAGATTGGAAAGGTAGGAGGGGACCAGATTGGGAAGGGCTTTGAACTCCAAAGGATTTTATATTTGATCCTGGAGGGGATAAGGGAATCTTTGTAGTTTTTTGAATAGGAACAGGAGGAAAGAAAGTGGAAGCACTTATTGTGCATGGTCTTCTCAAGGAGTTTAGCCACATAAAGTTGAAGAGATATGTAACAATAACTAATGGAGATGGATAGATTAAATCAGTTTATTTTTAGGATAGGGAAGACATGGGCATGTTTATGGGTATTAGGAAAGTAGCTAATGGCAAGGAGAGATTGAAATTAAGTGGGAGGATGGAGATTCGGGAGAGGACAATGTGCTAGAGAAAATGGGATGGAAGGGAATCGATTGTGCAAGGATTTATTTTGGTGAGAAGGGCTCTCTTTACGTAAACAGGAAGGAAGAAAGAGGCAATGGAATAAGGCAACTGGGAGTGTGAGATGGGGAGGAGAGAAGACAGAACTTGGAAAATGATCTCAATTTTTCCAATAAATGATGAAGCAAACTTCTCAGCTCAGAGAGTTGGGGGGAGAGGTGCCAAGAAAGGTTTGAGGATGAATACGTTTTCAGAGAGACACTGTAGTGAATGGAATAGTGAGCTAATTAGGGAATCATAAAAGGATCACCTTGCAACAGTGAGGACTCGGTTGTAGTTATGTAACTTGAATTTGTAGTGGATCTAGGCAATGGTCTTGTGTTATTCTTCAGTTTCATTTACCAGCACATATATAGGGGTCTCTCTGATGGGGGAGGGTAGATTTTTGGAGGGGTACTATTGGTTACTTCCTTTAGGAAATTTCATTTTCTTGGTTCCACAAATTTAGCTCAATTGGACAGATATTTAGAATGTGGCTACTATTTTATTTTATTTTTAGCTCTGGGGTTACAAAGATAAATGTAAAACAGTACTTGTTTTCTAGAACTTATGATCTAATGGGTGAACAATTAACATATTTATAACATAAATAAGTGATATATATTTTTTCTTTTTTTTTTTTTTTTGGCTGAGGTAATTGGGATTAAGTGACTTGCCCAGTATCACACAGCCAAGAAGTGTTGAGACCAGATTTGAACTCAGGTCCTCCTGAATTCAGGGCTGGTGCTCTATCTACTGTGCCACCTAGTTGCTCTATAAGTGAGATATTTTCAAAGGATAGATCTAGTAAAGTGCCACAAGAAATTTGAGGGTGGAGCGACATTGTGAGTGTGTTAAAGTATATATACAATATAATGTAATCTCCTCGAGACTAGGAACTATTTCATTTTTCTTTTTGTATTTCAGATATCTGAAACAATCCTTTGAGTATAGTAGAGACTTTGAAACTACTCTAATTGCTGCAATTAAAAAAAAAATTGGAGGCAACTAGGGTTAAGAACTGAAAGTGAATGTACATCCATGGCTCTCCTCCAGTTTTCTGACTGTTCTATGGGAAAATAATTCCAGTTGTTACAAATGACTTGTCAATAATGGGTCTTTTTTTGACCAAGCTGTTCAGCAAACTGAGCACATCATGTTGCCTCAAGCCATCAGTGACCGGATTCATATGCTCAGGCCCGCATACAAACAAAAATGTTCATATCTGTAAAATTTTAGTAGGCACTAGCATTTTCAGCCAAGGCTTAAAGAAATGACATTCTGTCTGTCTGTTGTAATAACATAATATTAACTCTGTACAGATGCTTTCAGAAGTACAATGCAGAGCCCCAGAGATGCCTAGAAGCACACATGAGAAAAGCACAATCATTTATGAAGACCTAAGAAATAAAGACTTGCAGGATAAACTTTTCACCATGACAAAGTAAAGGAGCAGATTCCAGTGTAAGACTGACAATGAGGGATAATGAACATAACCTTAGAGTCCAAGTCAAACACAGTATTAAGAGTTGGAGGGAGATATCTGCTCAGTCAGGGTAAGATAAGATATTAACTACTGATACAACTTGGCATTGGGAGAAAATGAACTCAAATTAGGTAGAAGCTGCATTAATTCTCATATAGATCCAAAATGTTTATGGCAGGTCTCTTTGTAGTGGAAAGAAACTGGAAATTGAGTGGATTCCCATCAATTGGAGAATGGTCGGGTAAATTGTGGTATATGAATGTTATAGGATATTATTGTTCTGTAAGAAATGACCAGCAGGATGATTTCAGAAAGGCCTGGAGAGACTTTGATGAACTGATGCTGAATGAAATGAGCAGAACCAGGAAATCATTATACACTTCACCAACAAAACTATATGAAGAAGAAAGATCACATACATTATATGTGTGTGTATATATATATATATATATATATATATACACACATATATATGTATGTATATATATATATATATGTATGTGTGTGTATATATATATACACACACATACATACACATACACACATATAAAATGCCCTCTAATGTTCAATTAACCTAGACAAACCAGGGAATGGATAGGAATTCTGTTGGACAAACATCATAATGACTCATCCAATTCTACTTCAAACCATTTTATTTTTCTAGTCCATTGGTTTACTTTTATTAATCTATGATATTTCATGACTTATAAAAGTTTTAATTTTCATTTCCCTCTTTAGCTTCCTACCCTAAGTCTAGGAAGAGAACATCCAGGGAAATTTTATTTTATCTCTACATATTATTTCTTGTCTCTAAGTCAGGATCTTTCTTCTCTCCATTCCATTGTGATTCACTTTTAAAAAATGTGCTGTGGAAACTTGAAATGACACTCAAAAACTTCAACAATTTAGTAAGGCATTATTTCCTTTTGCAGAAATCATGTTGCTTTTCTTATAATTTGTTAGTCTTTTTTTTTTCCTTAGAGTTCAATTTATTATAGATTCTACCAATTTCCCTCCTGTGGAAATAGAAGTCAAGATACCATACATTAGAGTCTGAAGGACTCTTGTACACTGTCAAATTCATTACCTTTATTTTGCAGTTGGGGAAACTGAGGCCCAGTATTTTGACTTCCTTAAGGTCTTAGAGCCAAGAAATCCTGGTTCTGTTTAACTCCAGATGTTTCAATCTATAGCTTGTCAAAAGTCCCCTGGGCGCCTCATATGCTGCAACCATATTTACAAGCTCATAGTCTCATAGCATTATGTGTGACACAGGTTGTTCTTTGGTGAACAGCTCCCTGATTTTTATCCTTGGATATCTAGAGCTTTCAGGTAGGTGATGCTCATTGCGGTGACTGATTAACCTACTTTAATTTTGTTGGCTGGGCTGAAGATAATCTGTTTTTAATGAATAATATGTAGTTGTTCAGTCATCTTCTCCTTTCTGATTTTGTGACCCCATTTTGGGTTTTCTTTACAAGAATCCTGGAGTGGTTTGCCACTTCTTTCTCCAGCTTATCTTACAGGGGATGAAACTGAAACCAACTGGGTTAAATGATTTTCCCAGGGTCACACAGCTAGTAAGTGTCTGAGGTCAGATTTGAACTCGGGAAGATGAGTTTTCCTTACTTCAGGCCCTTACTCTATCCATTAGGCCAGCTAGCTGCCTCATTGACTAACATGCAAATTGGCAATGAGCAATACATATTTATGTGAAAATACTTTTCCCAAGTGGAAAAAAAATTCCATAAAGAATTCTCTACTATTCCAACAAGAGGAGACCTTTGTCATCTGGTTCAAAAATAGAGGAGAAAACTCCACACCTGAACAACTTCCCAATGTATTTGTGACTTGAGAGTCCAGTAGTATTTTCTTGTACTCTTGTTCTACTCCCCCTCGGTCTCAGGATTGCAACTGTGATGGAATCCTCTAATCTCATAAGATGTCATTCTTTTCTATCAGCAAGCCATGCAGCTCAGATTACTGGTGTATGCTTTTGGATTTTCTACCACTTCTCCTCTCTGTATTTGGTTCCAATTTACATCTATCAAAGACCCAGAAAAAGGTTTTTGCTTTGTCAAATTGTTCAATATCTGAAATAAATGTGGTTTATCAAAAAAAATTATCTTCCCCTCTGCTGCATGCTACATTTTAAGACTGTCTGGTCCTCTCTATCTGAATTGTAACTCAAACTTCTTGTACACATTTGTCTCTTCCTATTAGAATGTGGATTCCTTGAGAATGGAGAGTGTATCCTCAGTGCTTAACCGAATGCTGGGAACAAAGTGAATAGTTACTAAGTATTTTTTCATTCATTTATTTCTGATCATCTAGGTTAGGTTGTGAGGGAATATCAAATTTTTAAAAATGGAATTCAATTATTGTATTTAACAATCTTCTATTAAGCACCCTACTACTTATAAAGCTTTGTAGTAGGCAATGGCAATTTACAGATAAATAAGAGAGATTAAGTCATAACCAAAAATCCTAAATGTCTGCCTCTGAGCATCACTTAATCTCTCGGTACTCCCAGGATACTAAGTCTATAAAGTACTGAGCAGTTGTCCGTCTACTGTGGGACAGTGAGATGTACTCGGAGGAACTCCGAATGTCATAGATTATTTTTTTTCTTCCATTTTCTTTTTAAAAAATAGGTATTTTTGTTTTATATCACCAGTGCTTTCTGATATCTTCCTCTTTTTCCCTGCATCCAGATAGGGGGTGGAAACATTTATTAAGCACCTACTATGTGCCAGGCACTGTGCTAAACACTTTACAAATATCTTGGTTAGTCCTCACAATAACCTTGTGATGTAGGTGCTGTTATTATCCCCAAAGCAGACAAAAGGTTAAGTGACTTGTACAGAGTCATACAACTAGTAAATTCTATGACTAAATTTTAAGTCAAGTCTTCTCTATTAATGTAGAATAAAAAAAAAGGGGCCGGGGCAAGGGCAGAGTGAGGATTCAGCAAAACTCAACAAAATGTCAACCAAATCTAATACTCTATGCAATGTTCCACTCTCATAGTTCTCTACCTCTATAGGGGAGAGAAATACTATCTTACACATTTTCTTAGGGGGTTTAGCTTGATCAGCATAAATATATAGCATTCAGTTTTGGTTATTTTATGGTTGTATTACATGTAGTTCTCTCTAGTTAAACTGTTGTAGTCAATGCAGTGGATCAAGGCTGGGAATTGAAGTCAGAAAGTCAGGAATTCAACTAAATTCAAAGCCTGCCTCACACTAGCTGTGTGAAGCTAGGCAAGTTATTTGAACTCTCTCAGACAAAGTTTCCTGGAATATAAAAAAGATGATAATAATAGTTCATACAAGTTCTTGTGAGGGCCAAATGAGGTGATATTTCTAAGGTGCTTTGCACATCTTAAAGGCTATAACAATGTGGCTCATGATTATTTTAAAGTCTCTCTCACGAACACTCCCTACTCTTGAATCTCTGAATGTCTTTGTCCTCCATGATCATGAATAAAGTGCTTCTGGAACTCCTCTCTTCAGCTTTATTTTTAAGTTGTCTTTCTATATTAGAATATAAGTTCCTTAGGAACAGGGACTATCTTTCTTTTATTTGTATCTCTTGTACTGAACAAGGCTCCAGACACATAGTAAGTACTTGTTGACTTAACTTATTATATTATAATATATTATTATTATATGTATACTAATGTTATTATATTTTATATGATACAAATGTTATTATATTTTATATATGTTATCATATATTATTATTATGCTATCACATTTTATTTCTCTGGCTCTGATTTATTTCACTTTGTATCACTTCATATAAGGTTTCCTTCTAATCTCTTCAAGTACACTAATCAACTCTTCTCAATTTCTTCATCTGTAAAATGTTGATAATACCTATAGGACCTTCTTCATGTCTCAAAAACAATAATTATCATTGAGTATCTACTATATACCACTATTGTTCTGGTCACTTAGATTTTAAATAGAAAATATGGAACAACTCTTACTCTCAAGGAGCTTATGTTTAAATGAGGTAAATACATGTAAAGGGCTGAAACTCTGAATAGGTGCACTGGAATCAGACAACCGAGCATTTAAAGCTAATTACCAATTGGACAATATTCTATTAGCATATGCTTGGAAAATGGTCCTTCTCATTATTCTGTGCTGGCTCAATCTTTTGGTGTGTACAGACAATTGTAGGTGGGATTAGGGGGTGGAGTAAGAGAACCCAGAGTGACTTTAGTGGTGGAAGAAGAGAAGGGAGGTTGTGGAGAGCTTGTGTCCATCCCCTTCACTTCTCCCCCTAAAGACCAAGAATAAAGACCCAGGACTTTTGCTTATCCTGACTCTGGCTGATTTTAAGGTATCCAGGGTGCTAACCTGGACTTCACAAATACATATTGTTGTTATGGAATAAATATAAAGAGAATAAATACAAGGTGCTTATGGAAAGAGAATATTGAAATTTGGAGAGATTGGAAAAGGCTTCAAATCGGAGAGAATGCTTGAGCTGCATCCTGAAAATGAATATAAGTGGGGGAAGTGATGGGGTTTGGGTTCCAATTTATGAGTATATGGCCAAGGCAAATGCATAGATGGAGTAGCATGTAATCTAGAGAAGGTCAGTTTGGATCAGGAAGTAAAGAATATATAATGATTCTGGAAAGTTAGGTTGGGACCAGGTTATGAAGAACTTTAATTATCAGAGGAGTTTCTATCTGATTTCAGAGACAATAAGAAACAATTGTAGTTTGAGTAGAGGAGTGATTTGGTTAGAGAAAGAATGAGAAAAGAGATGATTGCTATAGTTTCATTAGCCATACAAATGCTTTTTAAAACTTCTTGTAAATTCCTTTGCTTTTTCATTATCAGGCATGAAACCAAACAAACAACATGCAAGTTGCTATTCTGCAGGCAGGAAGAAACTATTGATAATTTTTTTTAATGTGAAGCTTCTTTAAGCGTCGTAGTCTGTATTAGAAAGTCTGGCCCCTTTCCCTCTGCTTTGTGGCCCAGTTCTGTACTAATTTCCTAGAAGTGCTCCAGTTCCCCACCTTATAATATTTATAATCCTCTTTTCAATGAGAAAATGGATCTTACTAGGAAGTCATATCTGATGGAGGCTGAAATAAGGAATTCTCAGGAGTAAAAAGATAAAGGCATAATTTAAATTCATTTAGTTGAAAAGATGAGGCCAGATAAAAGTGCAGGAAACAGGAGACAAATGTCTTGGCATTGGAAAGAGACAGACAGTGGACTTGGCTGCTGTCCACCAGCACTATTCACTTGTGCTGAGGATTTCTGGGCAGCTGTGAGTGGCTGTGGTGAGTTTCTGCCCTGGTGGTGTGCATCAAATGAGGAAATGCTTAATGAAAACTTCTGGGAAATTTTGGGTATGAAGAATGGACTTTAAGAGGATAGAAAGAAGAGCAAAAAGGGAAGGGAGAAGAGGCCTTTAGAAAAATAGTGTAGTTTAAGATAACTATTGCCTTGGTAATCATTCAACTTTTTCCAGGTATGTATTTTGGATTTTAGAAAATAAAATCAGGAAAATTTTGTGTTTTGTATGCAATAAGTAAAAAAAGTAAACTGAAAGCCATTTTAACTTAGAAGAACCTTAAACTTATTTCTACTTTTTGTGTGTATGGGGATAGGGTAGGGCAGAAGTTGTTGAGTAAAACAGGAACATTGAGGTTCAAAGGGAGAATAATATGACATTAAATGTGATAAGTAATAAAGGAAAAAGACGAAGGCAAAATAAGATTTCCAACAAGGAATAGAACACTTCCTACTGTTGCATTCATTTGTTATTAGAAAAAGATTCTAGATAGTTTTAATTGTAAAGAGTAAGAAAGGGGGTGCAAAGAAACCACTTTTTGGAAAGAGAAATCTACCAAGGAAACACATGAGTGAGGAAACCCCAAGAGCTCAAGGAAAGGCACATCTCTGCACCTCTAAACATTTCTGTCTTAGGAATTTTATATAAAAGTTTGTTGATAAAGGTAGTTTTCCTGCTGAATACATAAGCTGCTTCCACTCTGAAGTGAGTTTATTGAATCAGTAGACATAATATCTATAGCTAAACTAATTGATTCTCTGAATCACTTTCCTATTACTTCCAGTCTTTTACTCTGGCTTGGCTTTCTCATCAATAGCAAATGTAATATATCATTTCTGGCCTTAAAATTAATCGATACAGATCTGAAATCTGTCCTTTCAATTCCATTTCTGTCTCTGCCTCCTTATCTATCTCTCTATCTCTTTCTCATCTTTCTGTGTTTTTCCTACAAACAATTCCAATTTAGGTTATGATTAATAATTCAATTCTTCTCTTCAGCCTATAATCAGATAAATCTATACCAAGACCATACAACAGTTATTATGTTTATATTTCTCCAGTACATAACAACTTGTCACACTTAAAACTCAGTAGCAATTCATTGCCCAAGCATTTGGACTCAGAGTAATTCTAAACAATTGCCTGCCAGAGAAACTGTTTTCTTTAAAACCCTGAACAAAACAGACTTAACTAAACAACATATCTTAAAGCAAAGATATATTATATGATAAAGAGCTAGAGTTGCATTAATGACGTTAGATAAGACTATAATAAAATTAATAAAGTTGAGAGAAGCAGATAGAAGTAGCTGGTAGGTGCTAGTAAAGCTCTTGCATTAGGCATTTAGAGTATTCTCTTTGATCAAATATCACTCAATATCTGTCACATCTTCAGAGGAGATTTGAAGGATTTTCTTCTAAAATGAAATGAACAATGGATAGAATTATTAGTGTAGGGAAATTCCATGAATGACACTTTTTTGTTGTCTAAAGCTATGTTCTCATTAGTATGGGGAAGCTCAAGGTGTGGAAATTCCATTCACTGATGGAGCTAGGTAAGTGATCTCTAACTTACAGTATTAGAGAGTTGATGAGTACACTAAAAAGTTAAGTGATATGTCCATAATCAAACAGCTAGAATATGTTGGGCGTAGGATTTAAAACTCTTTTTGAATTCATGTGAGATCTTTTTTTCCTCTACCACTTTGCTTCTAATAACCAATTGTGTAGATTTTAAAACATATATTTTAGTAGCTTAATGAAATCTTGCTTTCACTGGTGATTGTCTTCATTCCAGAAGTGCAGATTGCAACCAATCTGTGTCTTCATATCTTGTGCAAATCTCAGGAATAAACAAATCATAGTACATGAACATGATAAAGTATTACTGTACTATTTTTTAAAATGACAAATATAGAAAATGCTGACAGGAATGAAAAGATTTTAATTGCTGAACAGATACAAAATGAAGTAAACAGAACCAGAAATAGTATGCACAATGACTGCAACAAAATAAATGGGGAAAAAAGTAAAGCTGAATGTGTTGGCCTCCAAAAAGAAATGTGAAAACTATATCCTTTTCCCTTCCTTTCAGAGATGAATGACTATGGATGTGGAATTCTACAGATGCTATTGGATAGTTAAGGGTTGTTTAGTTTTATTGAAGTGATTTTTTTCTTTGTTTCTATTCTTTGTTATAAATGGTGGTTCTTTGAATGGATAAGGGAGTTACTATCCCTCCCTTGTACTACCTATTAATTACCTTTCATTCTAACCCCTGACTAACCTACCTCCATTTCTAATCATATATAATAATTTGATATTTATATTTTGCTGATATTTACACGTTGCTTCAATGCATGTATCATCTTATTTGAACTTCAAGACAACCTCATTGAAGGAAGGAAGGAAATAAGCATTTATGAAATGCCTACTACATTCCAGAGGCCTTTTGCTAAGCACTTTATAAAAATAACCATTTTAGATCCTCATAACCCTGGTATCTAGATGCCATTATTATTCCAATTTTTACAGTTGAGGTAGAAAAAAGTTAAATGCATTGCTCAGGGTCACACAAGTCTTCTTGATTCCAAACTTTTCTATTTTTCCAAAATAGATTTCAAAATAGATTCCAAACTACTCTATTTCTATTCCAAACAATTCTATTCACTGAGCCATCTAGTTATCTTATGAAATATTCAATATTAATAATACTATAATACTAGTTATATATGATATATTTATATAATTAGTTATATGATATATAACTAAATGTAACTATATATAGGATATATATATAACATACAATATAATATTGGGTGCAATATAACATATGCTATGTTATTTATAATATAATATAATATAATATATCAATCATATTAAACATAGATATTGTTACTTCTATTTTTCAAATCAGGAAAATAAGACTTAGAAAAGTTAGGTGACTTGACTTAATCACACAACTAGTAAGTATCACCAGCAAGATTTAATTCAAGGTCTAAATACAGTATTCTATTCACTATTTTTTCTCAATTATTTCTTTGTTTTTAACAAAAGTGGTCATCAATGACCACATTTTCAGGTTGATTCTGACTAAAATCAGTCTGGGATAAGAATAAGTAATATGTAGTTTCTCAATTGTAATTCAGTCCTCCACTTCCCACATTCCACCCCTCTCCTTAGGACATCAGCAATATATTGGACCTTACTCAACTGCAACTTTCAATTCTATTCTACCAGAATTTCTGGCTCTGTTCTTATCTATTGACTCACTGTACATTGGATTTGTCTTTAGTCTGCGTGGAGCAACTTCCACCAGTTTCTATGGAGGCTCCACTGTTCATTTATGGAGTAAAGTAAGTAATCGTTTGAGAAAGATCTATGAATGAAAAGAGGATTTTAATAAAATTGAAAGTAAGAAAACTATTGAATGAATAAATAAAACTAAGTGTTGGTTTTATGAAGAAAACCAACAAAATAGTTAAACCTATAGTTAATATGATTAGGAAAAGCAAAGAAGAAAATCAAATTGAGAAAGATACATTTCAATATGTGTGTTTGTGTGTGTGTGTTTGTGTATGGAATGACATAAAAAGAACATTACATCTAATCTCTGATCACTTTATCTCTTACCCCAGCTACCTTCACCAATCTTTTTGCCAGTACCATGAGGCTAACAAATTCCACCTCCACTTTCACACCCCTCACCCATTTCCACCAATAACCATGTGAAATAGGGAGGGAAGTGATCATTCCTGTATTTATTTAACCATTTGGCCAAGGTAGACACAGGAAAATAATAATAAACATTACAGTTTAGTGGCCAAGGTAGACATAGAAAAACATCTAGAACTGAAAAAGATCTGGAATTGTTACAATGACAAGTGTTTGAGCCTAAGTGATTCTTAAGAAGGAACACAATTTTCTTGAAATTCCAAGAGAAAAGCCCCAATTCCTCTACTGTCCAACAGGCATGGGGAGTACTCCACCTGCTTTACTTAATGCAAGGGCAACACCCTGCAGCAACATTTTCCTCTTGAGTGTTTCTTAAAGGTTACAAGAAACCTCTATCTGAGATAGTTGGAGAGCGACATATCCTGGGAGACATTTCTCTTTTAGCAGAGTACATTTTAGAATTCAGTTCTGCACAACTGAACATGGGCAAAAGAAGATAATCCTACAAACCAATCCTGAAAATTGTTTCTGTGTTGTTCCTAAAAACATGAGGGCAGGAAGGGGAAATGAATATAGCAAAGGTTTCTGGCAGAAAATCAAGTGAGCACAGTCAGGATTCTTGACAGGCAAGGTGAGCAGTCAGAATCACCAACTTAATCCTAAGGGACTTATGTGAGTTTCCCCAAATGGTCTTAGAGAAATGTGGGAAAAAATCAATATGTTCTGGGAGGAAGGGGGCCATGAACTCAGACCCAGTGTGAAGTGGTTATTAGGGTGAGAGAAAGTCTTCTTTTGCTCACATTGGTCCTGGAAAGGAAAGTTGGAATAATCCTCACTAACACTTGAAAGTCTATCTTATATTATTATCACTCAGCAACTTCTGTTATTCACAGGAACAAAAATTTTCACATATTCCAGATCACTGTGGCTGTTTTATTCTAGCCCCCCCGGGTCATTCTTGAGTTTACCATCTTCTACTGATTATTGACTCTTACCCTTACATTGGCCACGTAGTGTCAAATTCAAATAGGAATGGGGTCACATAAGGGTCCCTATGGGCTGCACATGGACTTAGAGAACCCCACTTTAATATTATATATGTCTTATTGTATTTTTATTTGTTTGGTATTTTCCAATTATACATAATCTGGTTCAGGCTGCACTTGGGTCATACTGTGGGTCACAGGACACATTTGACATCTCTGTATTAAAAGGTTTCAACATTTATGTTGATTCTTCTTTAAATTCCCTGACCTCTCCATTCCTCAGTGTCCTTCAAATCTGTGACCTACTCTTTCATTATGCTTCAACCACCCAAAGGAATGGTCATGCATTGAATCTTACCAATACCTACTTAATTTAAAATTTTAATATTCCTCTATCTAATCATAATCCCTTATCATTCAATTAGGGACAGCTAGGTGGCACAGTGGACAGAGTGCTGGGACTGAAGTTCGCTTTCTGAATTCAAGTCTGGCTTCAGATACTTGTTAGTTGTGTGGCCTGAGTAAATTACTTAATTAAAAAATAATTCAACAAAAATAATTCAATTTCTCTTTGTTTCATCCCTCTTAAACATACTCTTTGCCCTTATCAAGACATCAAAGCCCTTCATCCTTATATATTCTTAATTTATAATCCCTCTCCTGATTTATTCCCTCCTTTCTCAAGACGGACCTCATATATCCAATTCAATAGTATGTTGTCTGTACTCAAGACCTTTGCCCCCCTTGTAGTATTGCCACTTATCCCTTAGCAAACCTCAATTCTGGATTATTTCCACCATTGAACTTTTCTATTCTTATTCATGCACTACTAAATAGAACTGGAGGAATGGACACATCATAAATTCTTGTTATGAAACTTCAACTGGATTTTCATTACAGCAAGACAATCCTTTTATTATTTTTAATTGATTCTCTATCTCATATTCCATAAAAACTTTTCCAAACCTTCTCTTTTCAAATATCCCACACATTCATCTCTCCATACCTCGATGAGGATTTTGTCACCTGCTTTAGTAAGAAAATTGAGGACATTTGATTTGAGTTCCCTTTTCTTGCATTTTCATGTCAAAACCCTTTCACAGAATCCCCCTCTAACCTCTCCTTTCTCCCAATTTCTCATGATGAACTGAATCTTCTATTTATCAAATTCATCTCCTCTACATATATTCCTAATCCCATCCCTTCCATTTTTCTTCAGAGATTATTACCTCAACTCTTCCACATTTCCCCAAAATACAATCTTAAACTCCCTATCCCCAAAATATAATCTTAAACTCTGTTAATTCCTTTCCTATTACTTTTAAAAATTGATCTTGTTCAGTAATGTCTGACTCTTTGAGACCCAAATCTCCCTCATCTTAAAATATACCTCAACATTTCCTCAAGCCCCTTCTCCTTTTCTCAGCCAATTTCCTTGGAAATTGTTTACATTTGCTATTTCCATTTTTCTCACTTGTTCAAACTTTCATAATCTAGCTTCTGACCCCATTACTCAGCTGAAACTGTTCTCCCCCAAGTAACAATGAATGATCCCTTAACTGCCAATTCCACTGATCTTTTCTTAATTCTCTTCTTTCTTAGCCTATTTTTTACATTTTATACTTACTACCTCTCCTTCTGAATCCTTTCTCCTTGGGATTTCATGACTCTACTCTCTCCTGATTCTCTCTCTGCTTTGCTAAACATCTCTTCTTGGACTCTTTTGATGGTTCAACTTCCATGCCATTCTAGATAATACGCCAAAAAAATATGTTTATTCATTCCCCCAGTCTCTGTCCCAGAGCTTCCTAATTTCTTTCTTCTCTATAATCTTTCATTGATTCCTAAAGCTTCAGTGGATTTATCTCTATGCTGATTATTCATAAATCTATATGTCTAGCTCTAGCCTCTGCTATAGGTTTTAATCCTACATTACAACAGGACATGTTACATTACATTAATCCCACATTACTTTGGGCATTTCAAACTGGATGACCCTAAGAAATCTGAAATTCAGAATTTTCAAGACAAAACTCTTTCTCCCTAAACTCACTCTTCTGGATATTGCCTCAGACAAATTACTGACCAGTCAAGATGTTAGCTTAAAAAAACTCAGATCTCCCACTGCATTCAATATCATCTCTAGTTGTCCTGATATATCTTTGCCACTGGACTCAGATAACTCTGGAGGAGAGAGTGAGACTGGTGATTCTGTAGAGCCCTGCCTTACTAAAAACCAATTCACTTGCAAGTCAAGCTATCACTTTCCTAATGTCATTGGTCCGTTTTGAGAATGAAGAACAAAACAACAATTTCTTCCAATACCATCACCATTCTTTCAGTCTCTAAGGTTTATAATCTCAGTTTCACTTTACTCATTACTCTCTTTCACGTCATATTTCCAACCAGTGGGCACCAGAAGCATCTCTTTATTCTCACTTTCTATTTTATAGCTACCACTTCAGTTCAGCCTCTCATGAACTTCTCCCCTATATGATTATAATAGCTTTGCAATTATCTCCCTAACTCACATCTCTCTCTATTGTTCTTCATCTTCCACATTGCTGTAGTTCCAATTATGGCAATCCCCTATTAAACAAATTCTTACCTCTAGGATCAAATATAAAATTCTTTTAGGCTTTAATATATAAAATTCCGTTGGGTTTAAAATGTTGCCCAATCTTTCTTTCTCTCCTCATTGTACATTTCTCCCACTCTGACACTGTGCAGTCTAGCTAAATGTCTTTTTGCTATCCCTCACATGTAGAGCCCCATTTCTATACTTTTGCATTGACTCATGTCTCACACTGGAATCCATTCTGTTCTTCTGTTTCTGATGCTCTTTTTCATAAAGCCTTTCCTGATCCCCAACTGCCAGTGCTCTACTTTTGAAACTCCTTTTCATTGAATGATTTTGTATTAATTTGAATTTTTCTTTATATTATGTATATATTTATACAAAGCTTTTTTATGTCCCCCTTTAGAATATTTTGATTGGTTGGTTGTTGTCCTCCATTCTTGAAGAGAACCAAAATGACATTACTATGTTAGAGTCGAGTTATAGAGTGTGCAACCATGGCTGATCAGACCATTATGAGCTTGAGTACAAATAGTCCATGTGAACATTTGGGGCAGATCCTCTAAATTTGTACATCTTGGGTTTCTTTGGAGCTACTTCAATTTGCTTTGCTCATAGAGTACAGCACTTTCTCTAGTGAGGGCACACCATGCTGGGTGGTCCTGTGTCAGAATCTCCCATGTCATGCAATCGATTTCAGAGTTCTTAAGAGAGACCTTGAAAGTGTCTTGGATTGCTTTTTTTCGGACCACCACATGAGCACTTGTCTTGTGTGAGTTCTACATAAAATGGTTTTAGGCAAGCATTTGTTTGGTATTTGCACAAATCTGGCCAGCCCATCTGAGTTGTGCTCTCTGCAGTAGAGTTTGAATCTTGGGAAGTTTAATTTGAAAAAAAACCTCTCTGCCTTTAGAATCTTCCTAAGCAATTCAAGTGGAAGTGATTCCATTTCCTGGCAGAGTGCTGATATACTATCTAGATTTCACAAGCATACAATGATGAGGTCGGTGTAAATGGCTCTATAGACTCTCAATCTGGTTTAGAATATATAAGCTCCAAGTGCATAGCTATTGTATTATTCATTGTATTTAGATCCTTTGTACCTGATAGAAAGTTTGAAACATAGAACACAAATTCCACTGATAGAAGGTGAGCTACTGGAGAGTAGGGACCACTTACATCCCTACTGCCTACCATAGCACCTGGTACCTAGAACTTGACACTTTATAAGCCAGAGAACATGATTAATTCATATAGTTGCCCACCACGAAGAAAGACTTATTATTAGGGCTGAAATTAGAGGAACTTTGTAATTAATGTTTTTTTTTTAATAAGGAAGGAAACAATTTTTAAAGAGAAAACCTTAAGATATCCATTGAGATCCAATGTTTTTTCCGCCTTTGTCTTTCCTTGATGCTATATCAATGCCAGGATAAGTCTTCCCCTTAATAGCAAGTGCAGTGCTCTGCTGCCTGTTACTACTTATGACAAAGTAGGGCTTCTACTCTCCTGGCTGATTCTGCTACAGGTCACACATCCCGAAGATGGGAAATGTGCTTGGTCCCAAGGGGCGAATATGGAGACCATTATATCATCTCACACCCTGGGAGAAGCTCCTCTTTTCAGACCAGCTGAGCATCATTTGATTGTAGAGCATCGTTATCTATGACCTCTAAGTAGGGTCACTTTTGTAACGGCATAGAGAAAGCTTTCAGAAGTGAGTGAGTGCTCAGAGAAATCAGGTAATATGCTCTGTCCATTTCAGTGATCGTTTCTGACAGTGCTGATAGAATGACTTCTTTTGTGGTCCATTGATTTCAATGTCAGGCAGATGAAAAGTAGCATATCGATGAGACCTTTGTCATTACTTTGCCCAGAGTGTCTTGTTGAGTAAAAGATCAAGACAGAAAAGCAACTTAGGTGACTTTAGCAACATTAGTTTTCTTGATTCTGCAAGAAAGAGTATCCTTTATGATATAGATGCTTGTTGACAGAAGAATATGTTGGGGTATTTTTTTTTAGTAATTGCTTTTATTTGTTTTCACAGCAAACAGGATACCAAAAAAACAGCCCACAAATAGAAATTTCCAGGGCACACTGTTAATGCAACTACAATTGAGATGCATTTTCAACATTTATTGTACTAAGGCTAAGCATTTTCTATAGGTTAAGATTTAAAATAATGATTACACGCTCATATTAGAGAGAAAAGTGATCTTGATAAAAAAGCTTATCTTGATAAAACATGTTTTACTCTTAAACTCATTGGAACTATGGCATAATAAGTAAAGGGATTACTGATGATCCTTCAGAGAGATTGACCTCAGATACAGCATACATAGTTCTGTCAAGATCTCCAAAGCTCTTCCTAGTGGGTGTATGTAGGGGATTGGTGCTTCAATAATCTTTTTTTAATGGAAGGTTGTTTCTTCATATTGGTCATGACTCCTAATAGTGATAAGAAACCAATCTTAGTTTCCACCTTGCTTCAAGTGTTAGAAATAGGCAAACAAACAAGGATCTATTAAGTGCCTGGTCAGTTGATTTATAATTACTGCAATTATTTTAAAACAGAATACAAGGTTTTATATATGGATGATTAACCATGTCATTGAATCCTTACTCCAAATTAATAAACTTTATTGGCTCCCAAAACTCCTCTGACATCTAAAGCTCTTCATGGTTTGACCAATTTCTGTCCTTCTAGTCTTCTAGTAAATTTCTCCCATTCATATATTCTATTTTTCAGATATTCAGGCCTAATTGTTCCATAACTTGTACCCAGAACTGATGGCTGAAACCAATGGATGAAGAAGAAAAAAAAGCTGGAAAAAAAAGACAAAGGGCATAGGACCATGCAATGAGCATTTGTGACAGAGTTCCAATATATCACAAATTGGATGGAGAAGAAATAAAGAATGCATTTTGTTTTTCTGTGCCCCATTGAAAGGGTAAAATTCCTTCCTTTACAAGGGAAGATGGCTCACTAACAATCCAAGCCTTGGACCATTCTCAGATTCATCCTTCCTGGTGGGCTATACATAACATAGACAACATTGTTATTGCTTCTAATCTAACACTTTAGAACTTTGGAAGCTGGTTTCAGTCATGATGTTAATGCAGTATGATGACAAAAAGTCTCCTGCTTGCACTGAGGAACTAGAAGGGTTGTTGACTCAATAGAGATGGAACCAAAACTGATATTGCATGCACAGATTTGAGCAAATGATCTGTCTCTTGTTTTTGTGGCTTTTGAGTAAGAAAGACAACAGTCAGTCAGAGATAGGGCAATAGCTGTATGATATTTTTGTTTTTATTCTTTACTGACTATGATTAACTTAACAACTGGTGATGGAATTGGCCAAGTTATGACCTTGTGACATCACAAGATCAAGAGAATTATAAATTACCCTCAATAATCAGACTTAACCAAATACTACTTGAGTTGGTAGCAGCAATAGCCAGTAAAGACCTAACATAGTAATTGAGTGAGCTACTTTATTCAGCCTAGAATGCAGTGATCTATAAGCTAAAAAAAAAGTAACATTTTGTCAAGACTTAGCCAATCTGAGCAGAAGAGCTCCTTGCTCTGCAATGGACTTGAAAGGGACTCAATGAAAAGGAAAATGTCCTTTAAGAGCAAGAAATTTCAAGATATTACTTAGCTGCATAAGTTTCTTATGAATATATTTCACTACCTTTGTACCTTAAGTGAATATCTATTCTTCTTTGAAACACTATGCAAAATGATCTTCTGGAGTAAGACAAGTGAAATTCCAGTATGAGAAAGTTGCTTCAGCATAATGGAGAAAGAAGCCTAGAGCCTCAGGAATGGAGCCTGAAGAAAACTGGTCCAGAAGTGCTTATAGAATTTTCTTTTTTACTATAAATATTCTTGCTACCAAAAAAAGAAAGAAACACTATGCAAAGAAAACGATGTACTCCCTAGCTGGAGAAGACTATTTTGAAAGTAGTGTTCCACTATGCCCAAAGAACTGAAAACTGTGCACATCCTTTAATCTATCAGTGTCTCTACTGAGTCTGTCTCCCAAACAGGAGAAAAAGGGAAAGTACCCACATGTACAAAAATGTTTTTAGCAGCTCTTTTTATGGTGGCAAGAAACTGGAAACTGAGTAGATGCCCATTAGTTGGGGAATGGCTGAATAATTATGAATTTTGTTTTTTTGGAATATTGTGGAATATTATTGTTCTATAAGAAATGATCAGCAGGACAATTTCAAAAAGGTCTGGAGAGACTTATGTGAACTTAAGCTAAATGAAGTGAGCAGAAGAAGGAGATCATTGTACATGGCAACAGCAAGATTATATGATGATCAATTGTGATGGACTTGGCTCTTTTCAACGATGAAGTGATTTAGGGCAATTTCAATAGTCTCGTGATGGAGAGAGCCATCCACATCCAGAGAGAGGACTGTGGGGACTGAATGTGGATCACAACACAGTATTTTTACATTTGTTGTTGTTGTTTGCTTGATGTTTTTCTTCTTTTCTCATTCTTTTCTCACCTTTGATCTGATTTTTCTTGCACAGTATGATAAATGTGGAAATATGTTTAGAAAAATTGTTGGATTACTTGCTGTCTAGGAGAGGAGGGAGACGTGGAGAAAGGGAGAAAAATCTGGAACACAAGATTTTGCAAGGGTGAATGTTAAAAAACTATCTTTGTATTTTGAAAAAATATAAGGCTACTATTCTCAGTAAAACTTTGTAAAAGCTAATTGATGTCAATGCATTGATTGATATAAAGGGAACATACCAGATTGGGGCTCAGCAGCAACAGTAATAAAAACTCCTAAACCTTCAGGGTTACTTTTAAAACCCTGAGGGAAATAGTAGTCAGCTTCCCCTAGGAAATGAACCTGTCAAGAGGAGTTTGAAATAATGAACTGAGAGGAGATGCTGCAATTATTAAATATTATCATTATTAAGGATAATAACAATAATTTTATGTTATTATAAAATAAGTTGCCCTATGGGCTGGAAGTATAGTAATCATCCATGGACCCAATTCCAATGCTGATTGGTAAGGAAGTCTAACTTGATTAATTTTTCCAAGTTAGACCAATTTCCCCCTCCTTAGGCAGCTTAGTTGTGCATCCACCCAGTTGATTGTTGCCATACTAAATCTCAGAACTCACTCCTGAATTCAAGGGATCCATCAGTCTTAGACTCTCTAGCAGAAAGGATTAAAGTGTTGTGCTTAAGCTAGGCACAGAGAGTGATAACATTTTAATATATTATTTTTAACACCAAGCTGCAATTTTACCTAAGGAGTCAGGGTAATGGGGGGTATTTTTTATATTGTATGAAATTTAAAAAAAAACAGCTTTCCTATGTCCCACAAGCATTCATGATGGCCTCTCCAACTGCTGTCACCACCCTCCCAATGTCACCACTTATTCTTAGTAAATAGGGTCTCTTCTGAGAAGACACATTGCTAAGCTGTGAAAATCAATAGATTTTCCAGAGCCAGAGCAATGGTGTGGAAGGTGGCTAAACAAAAGCAGTTGCTTAATAACCCCAAAGCCTTTAAAAAAGATTTTAGATATCCATACAGACTTATTAGAAAAATAGTATGGATAGTCTAGAATAGGTTCTATACCACAGTGTAGATTAAGGATAATCAGGTGTCCAGGTTATCAAACATGTAGGGAGATACAAAAAGGGACATTTTTAATATTGATTTTTGTTAAATGCACAGAGTTGGATACTAAGAAATCCCATTCTCTGTGACATATAAATATTTATTTTATGATAAATCAAATCTTATGTGCTTATGGTAAATAAAAAAAAATTATGTCACCCCCAGTGCCTACTTTTTGTATGATATAACTCCTTCCATATTTGAAATTCTCATCTTGTTTAGTTGAGTTTTAAATAGAGCAGGTAGTATTGTTTACTACCTGCTCTATTTAAAACTCAACTAAACATGATTAAAATGTATTGTTTACATTTTAATAACCATATTTATATTGAAAGTTTCTAACTAGTCCTAACTAGAGTACTATAACTGATTTATTTGTAACTATTTGTAAAGCGTGGCAACGCACAGATGTCCTTAGTAAGCTTCCATTATTTAGGACCAATTAAGAAATCTTACTTCAGAAGACAGTCTTAGTTTTCTTGCTAAAATAAATGAGTTACAGTATATATTTATATCTGTTATGTGTAATACATGTATGTATATATGAGTATGTATACTCATATATGTACATGAGCATATGCACATATGTAGGTATATATGAAGGTAGATATGGCCTTCTGACGTGGAAAAGACCTTAGTTGAAAAAGTCAAAGTTTATCTCTGCATCTGAACCTATTGCCATTTGTCCTGAGCTGTATCTTGCCACTGGACTTAGGTAGTTCTGGAGGAAAAAGTGAAGCTGGTGTTTTTTCATAGCCCTCCCTAACAAATCTAATCCAATTCATTTGCAAATTATGATATCACTTTTCTAATGTCATGGTCTTCTTAGAGAACAAAGGACAAACAAAAACAATAAATATGTATATATGCATATATACACACATACACATATATATGTGTGTGTGAATATACATACATACTTATAAATTTATATGGGTAGCTAGGTGATTCAATGGATCGAATGCTGGAATTGGAGTTAGAAAGACCTGAGTTTGAATGCCGTCCCAGATAGTTACTAGTTGTGTGATTCTGAGCAACTTGTTTAACCTATCTGTGACTCAGTTTCCTCATCTGCAAAAAGGGGATAATAGCACTTGCTCAGATCAATCATCAAATTGCATCAAAAGAATTAAGTGACATGATATATTTAAAGCATTTTAAAACATTGTACTAAGGTATTATTGGTATTATATAGCTTTTGATTTTTATTTATTTCTCTATTATGTATTCACACACAAGTGAGGCACATGATCTAGCAAATAGAAACTTAGCTATGGAATTTAGAATGCTTGCTTTTAATCCTGTCTCTATACTAACTGAAAGAACTATGGACATTTAACTATTTGAAGCACTCAAGAAAAATCTGTAGGGTTCATGGATGGAATTCTGGGAGGGAGAGTGTCTGTGAACTCAGATTTAAATGCATTATTTTTATTAACTAAAATTAACATTTTATTAACAAATGTAAGCAATAGGCATTATTCTAAGAATGAGTCTAAAGGATTCCTTAAACTGTCAAAAGGGACCATGACACAAAACAAGTTAAGAACTCTTGCTCTAAATCTTAGTTGAGAACAATGTTTGAATTGTAGTAGCTAGTGGGAACAGAGAGTGAACGCTTCTACTCTGGTGAAATTTAAAGTCTTTATGTACATGTTCACATGTACAGACACATAGATATGTCTATGAACATGTATGTAAATTTATTCATGCACATGCGTGCACACGTATTTGAGAGATAAACACTTTTTAAAAATAAGTTTCAGAAACCTATTTGGTTGATGAAAAATTACATTTCAGACAGTAAAGAGAAACAACAGAGAAGCTCCGCTCACCTTATTCATCAAAATCCAATTGAGTATGCAATGGGGGTATGTTTTCCCCCATCCTTGACATCTTGCAAAGTGTCTCCTTCAATCTCCTGAACTTGTGATTAAATCCACTTGCACTTGAGGCTTTCATGCTTTTCCAGAATATCTTTCCTTCATCCGCCCGACACCAGCCGTGTCATTGGAAAGGATGCCAAGGAATCATGTTGCCAAAACATGGTAATTGACACAGCAAAGGTTTAGACTTGGCTGCCTCACTCATTTCTGCTGGACAGTTCCTTGGAGGCTATTGAGAATTCTGACCTCATATACGCTCAGCAGAGTAAGAAGACCTCCCAGTGCTTCAAGGCTTTGACTTAAAATTAAGTTAGGTTAGAAAGAACTGACTCCAAACCAAAAACAACATTTTAAAAATTCTGAACACTTTAGAAGATGGAGAATTACTTTATCAAGCACATCATTTGGGACCAGGCTTATTTTCTTCTTGCATGAACTGCATGTGAATCAAATAAAAATATGCCTTCACCGTTCTATGTGGCAACAAGTGAAAAATGTGACTCCAAGTTCCATATATGGGGATAGAAGTGAAAAACACAATCTATTGTTTGGTTGTTTGGGATGGGTAGAGTCTATGTACCTTTTCTGTTCATCAAAGCACTCTAGCTTCCACATCTGCCCTTTATTTTCCATGCTTGGAATGCACTCTCTCCCCATCTCTGTCTCAATGAATCCATATTTTTCTTGGCTCAATAACCAATTTCTTTTAAAAATCCTTTTCTTATATTCCCATTGCTAGTGCATTTCTTTTCTAAGTACCTTGCATTTATTTTGTATTTATTATATGTGGTGTATATATAATATTATATAAAATATTTTATACATATATTACATATGTAATAAGATATAAAAAAGATATATATAATATAAATAAAAAGATATATAATATACACACATATATAATTTTATACATGTATATATACATAAACATGAATCATGTATCTGCATATATGCACTTATATATGTATATAGGCACATATTGTATGTTTGTGCATGTATTGTACACGCAGACTCACACATAATACCTGGCATTTAAATAATGCTTTAAGGTTTGCAAAGTGTTTTATAAATATCTTATTTGATACTCAAAACAACTCTAGGAGATAGGAATTATTATTATTCCAATTTTACAAATGAGGAAATTGAGGTAAACAGAATGAATGAGTTGTCCAAGCTCATATAGCTAGTACCTGTCCAAGGTTAGTTTTGACTGCAGGCCTTCCTGATTCCAGGTTCAGAGCTTTACCTACTACACCATTTAGCTGCCAACTTTCCGGATTTATACACACATATGTGCATAGATATTTACCTATATTTATCTCTATCTCCACATGTATGTGTGTGTATATATATATATATATATATATATATATATATATATATATATATATATATATACACACACACCCCCAAAGTATGAAAGCTCTTTGAGATCAGGGGCTATTTTGCCTTTTTCATGTAGGGACAGTGCTTGGAATATGGGACTTAATAATTGCTTATTGATTGATTGAGTAGCAGAATGTAAGATTTTTCTACACTGAGACAGCAGTTGTGCCAGCATTGGCACAATTTCCATATTACATATCTACCAGAGTATTAGATGTGAATCAATTAAATTCAACCAATATTTATTAAATTACTACTGTCTCTATTTATTAAATATTTATTTACTATACCAGAGATACAGAAATAAAAACAAAATTAGTTCTTGATCTCACATTTTATTAGAATGAGTGGATGGTAAGTATACAAATAAGAAAAGTTTTTAAAAGTAATAATAAAAATAGTAAAATAAAAACCAGTATCTTTTTTATTAAAGTTTTTTTATTTTTCAAAACATATGCATGGAAAATTCTGCAACATTAACCCTTGCAAAAACAAATCCAATACATGCATACATATTTATACAATTACTTTGCTGCACCAAAAAATCAAATTACACTGAAAAAATGAGAAAGAAAATAAAATGCAAGCAACAACAAAAAGAATGAAAATGCTATGTTTTGAACCACACTCAATTTCCACAGTTCTCTCTCTGGGTATAGATGTCTCTCTTCATCACAAGATCATTGGAACTGGTTTGAATTATCTCAAAGTTGAAGAGAGCCATGTTCATCAGAATTGATCATCATATAATCTTGTTGCTGTGTATAACGATCTCCTGGTTTTACTCATTTCACTTAGCATCAGTTCATGTAAGTCTCTGCAAGCCTCTCTGAAATCATCCTGCTGGTCATTTTTTACAGAACAATAATATTGCATAACATTCATATACCATAACTTATTCAGGTATTCTCCAACTGATGGATAACCACTCAGTTTCCAGTTTCTTGCAATTACAAAAAGGGCTGCCACAAAAATTCTTGTACAAGTGGGTCCCTTTCCCTCCTTTAAGATCTCTTTGGGGTATAAACCCAGTAGAAACACTGCTGGATCAAAGGGTATTCACAGTTCGGGCATAGTTCCAAATTGCTCTCCAGAATGGTTGAATCCATTCACAATTCCACCAACAATGTATTAGCATCCCAGTTTTCCCACATCTCCTACAACATTCATCATTATCTTTTCCTGTCATCTTAGCAAATCTGAGAGGCATGTAATGGTATCTCAGAGTTGTCTTAATCTACATTTCTCTGATCAATAATGATTTAGAGCACCTTTTCATATGATTAGGAATGATTTCAACTTCTTTATCTGAAAATTGTAGAGACCAATTTCTTGATGAGATGAAATTATAAGATGAAATATTTATTTCATGACCTTATAGTATAGCCATCATGTATCTTTTACTAGTGAATATATAATTTAAGGAACCATTTTGAATTTTATCATGTATAGTTATCCCTTTCATATCACAGGGGTTATAGTCATGGGTGCTCCCTAATCTGAAAAATCTGTGTAAAATTTTTTGTCACTCACTTCAGATTAGAGAAGAAGTCTAAGTTTTTCTTTTTCTTTTATGGGGTGTTTACAATATGAAAAGATATGATATTATATAATAATATGAATACAGTTTATGCGTTTCTTGAGTTTTAAACTTTTACTATGTTTGCTAGCCTTTATGTGTTATCTGTGGCTTCCACAACACTCCTCCAAAATTCCCATTTAATTTTTTATGCAAACCATTGATATTTCACAACCATGAAGGAAAATGTCATGATGAGGAAGGGCTATTTAAAATATAAAATAATACAAAAGTATATGAAGTATCTGTGACTTATCACTTCCTTAATAGATAAGTCATTGAGAGTTGCCTATAACTGACAGGTTAATTGACTTGTCCCAAATCATGTAAGTAGTAATTATCAAAGCAAGATTTGAAGCCAAGTCTTCTTTATTTTAAATGTAGCACTCAACTCACAACTACCTCTCCAATGATAATAAAAATGATTAAAACAAATATAACCATTACTCTTCCATCTAAAAACTTCAAAAGACTCTGAAAGTATTTCTCTGATAGTAGGCCATTTTAATGTTTATATTGAAAGAGAGATGGAGGCAGAGAGATGTCGAGCAGTTTACTCAAAGTCAATTGTCAAGCTAGTTGCTGGAAGTTTATTCAGGTGAATAGCCATGAAAATACTGCTCTATGTGTCACTGAGTTCTCTCATCTCCTCCTCAAGCCAAACACATGGCTTTGTTAGTAGGCACATCTGGTAGCAATAACAATCAAATAGAAATGGTGACCTAGAGATACCACCATACAATGAGTAATTTTGTCAGGCAGATTTTAAAAAATCTTTTAATTAGCCACAGGTGAGTAGGTCCTATCTTAGTACATATACAGAGACGGAAGATTTATTTTCCTAAATTCAAATCTGGTTCTGGACATTTAGTAACTGTGTCACCCTAGGCAAGTTAATCCAGTTTACCTCAGTTTTGTCATCTGTAAAATGAACTGATTTTACTTCATCCTTCAATATCTTTGCTAAGAAAATTCAACAACAACAAAAATACCAGATGATAGTAAGAGAAATAATGTCATCAAGGACCATGTCCTTCATTTACAAAATAAAATGCCTAAGGACCATGTCCTTGATGACATTATTTCTCTTACTATCTCCATTTATATTGATCCAAAAGCTTTCCACCATGTCAGGTCTGGAGTCAGGAAGAGTTGTATTCAAATCTGACTTTAAACACTCACTAGCTGTGTGACCCTGTGTTAATCTCTGTTTGCCTAATCTACAGGAGATAGAAATGGCAAACCGCTCCAGTATATTTGCCAAGAAAACCCCAATGGGATCATGAAGAGTTGGTCTCTACTGAACAATTGAGCAACAACAAATCAGGAAGGATGACTACCATGTTGGATGACCAATGTTTAAAGTTTAGCTCCCTGGACCAATCAAGTCTCAGGTGTCTTAAAGAAAATCACTGACCAAACAAAAATCCCACAAAGTACTCCCCAAGTCTATACACCTGGATTTCTTGTAGATATTGTTTCTAACATTAGAGTAGTATATTAAGAAGAAAGACATGGTAGTTTTGAAGGGCTGTTATATGAAAGATGGATTAAATTTGTTATATTCTTATTTTCAATAGGTAGAACTAGATTAACTGAATAGAAGTCCCTAAAGAAACACATGCAAGTTGGAGGTGAAGAAAATTAATTAGGTCTATACAAAAGTAGAAAGGGATAACTTGAAAACTTGTGGACCTCCAGGCAAAGGGTTGGACAAGTTGAATAAGGGCTCAATGTTCAGGTCAAGGTTGGAATAATTGGTCTCTGAGGACCCTTCCAAATCTGAGATCTTGAGCTTCTGTGAAATAATTCCTTAATTTCCTCAAAGAGTTAATATGCTTCCCTAAGCACTGAACTTACTACCCAAGAATGAATGACTAGCCCCCTGGGAGAATAGAGAACATTCTCTGTGAAATGATTCAAAGAAAAGGATGTTTACAGCCTCAAGAGGGTTTGAGTAAGGAGTTACGGTAGCAGTTGCTCCACAGTTGACAGTAAAGTTCATTTTTCATTTTGAATTATTGTTTATTACTTAAAATATTGGAGAAAGATCATGGAACAGATCACTACCACTCTGCTCCATTCACCCCACCCCATCCCACTGTTCTGAAAATAAACTTTCTCTGTCATGAAAACTTGTGAATTATATACCCTGTCTATAAGTACATAGGAGAAAGGGTAGAGGGAGGAAAGCTTCTGTGATTTAAATGCTCCATTTTTCCAGTTATGGGACTTGGGAAGCCATGACTTTTCATGCTTTGCAATATGCTCTAACTTATTATTTTGGTCGCTCATAACTCAAAAACAGTTTAATGGGAAAACTTCAAGCATGTTTTATATATTAGTCCTTGCTGAGAACAAGTATGTAAGAATAATTTTACCAACATGGAGTATAAAGTTTTTTATTTATTGAAGGTTAATTTTTCTTCTCACCTGAGAACACATGGCAGTTTCTACAGATAGCATTGTTTCCATCAGGCAGCTGACAACAGTGCTGCTAAAGTAAGGTTTCATTTACAAAATAAAATGCCTAACCCTTTTCTTCATGAACACAAAATATGGACTTCCATAGCTATTGGCTGGCCATGTTTACTCCTATGGGATGAGAGGTCATTACAATCGGCTCTACTGTCATTTTTCCCCTGCACATAACTTCCAATTTCCCTATTAAAAGAAAATGGAAATGTACATCTGTAGGGAGGTTCTGGTGGATGTGGTTAATTAGGTTGAATGCAAATGAAGAGAGCTACTGATCTTTGCTCCTGGATGATGTCAGAATGATATCAATAGCCTGCCCTATGAGGTATGACATTACTTTCTATCTGGTAATTCATTTCTCCAATAATCATCGATTTTATCCTTACTATATGCAAAGATCATATATATTGCAACAGTTAGATAGTTCAGTGGGTAGAACACTGGGCAAGGAAATGGCAAAGCAAAAGAAAACCCCATGACCCACGTGTCATGAAGAATGAGACACGGCTGAATGATTGAACAATATGCAAGGAACTGATTGGGAGATATAGAAACAAAAACTTAAAAGTTCCTATTTCAGGGAATGAATATTCTATGAGGGCCAGGGCTCTTAACTTTTTTTTTTTTTGTATCATAGACTCCTTTGGCAATCTGCTGAAGCCTGATGCTACTGTTGTTTGTTGCCTTTGATCACAGTTGGTGGAAATATCATTTTTCAATATGTGATTAGTGAAAATAAAGATGTAATTTTTTGCTCTTTCCAAGTTCACGTATCCTCTGAAATCTAGCTGAACCCCATGTGCTAGGAAAATACAAATATTAAGATAAATACATTCTTCTTGTTCTTTAGCCATTTCAGCCATTTCATTGTCTAACTTTTTATGATCCATTTGGGTTTTTCTTGGCAAAGACACTAGAATGGGTTTCCATTTCTTTTTTAAGCTCATTTTCACATAAGTAAACTGAGGCAAACAGGGTTCAGTGACTTGCCCAGGGTTACACAGCTAGTAAGTGTCTGAGGCCAGATTTGAACTCAAATCCTGATTTTATCCTCTGTGCCACTGAGTTGCCCTAAATACTAAATTCATATTTAGCTATGTATATTTAAATATGTAAAGGAATATATAAATTACTTTATGTAATATGTATATATGTATGTAATATGTACATGTATAATATGTAAAAAAATTAAATATGGAAATGAATATATTACATTTTAAAATACATTTTAAATCTATAAACAGTAAATACAAAGAATTAACAACTGCAAGGGGGTGGTTCAGGAAAGGCCTTAAATAGAAAATGGAACCTAAGTTAAACCTTGAAAAGATTCCAATAGGCAGAGGTGAAGAGAGAGAGTATCCAGACATGCAGAACAGCTTGTGTAAGGATGGAGTCATTACATCTCTCTGCTCTAGCAATTTAATGAATAGGAAACATAGTTCAGGGTTTCTTTCTCCCAAGAGTGCCTAAGTTCCTTCACATTCTTCCACTGACCTGTTCTTCCAATGAGTGAGGTCTGGTGATCTCCTTTAAAATGTTTTCTCCAAAGAGGCATTGGGTTTAAAGGAGAAAGCTTAGTCAGTCCTGGGAATCGGAACTGGGCAAAAAATAGGAAAGGAAATGGAAGGTACTGCTTTGGGGACAAATGCTTTCACTTTCCATCCATGTCATAGTTTCCTTACAGTTCAAATAAAGTGTATAGTTTTAAGATTCCATTCCAGAGATCTTAAGGAAATGGAAGAATTTGTGACCTCTGCATCATGAAAGGTTAGAAGATTCACTCCTTTACCCATTGAGACTGAGGACTATTGGCTGCACAGACCGTAGATTATTTTCTGCTTGGTATTCAGCCCCGCTAAAACTTCACTGTAAAGGAACAGAAAATAAGCAAGTTAAAGAACTGACTTATTCCAGCCTTGTTTGCTAGAGAGATTTCTTCTGTGTTCATTTTATGAAATGCTTTTTATAGCTTTCTGTGAAGCATCTTTGACAGGGCAGCCAACCCCTGGCTGAAAGTCTCCACCTAATTCAGTGTAGAAAGGGCTAGATTATAGCTAGCTGATGATGACTTGACTTAGATGCAGAACAAAAATCATCTCTGTGGTTGAAGGCCATTATAGACTCTTACTGGGGTGCAGTATTTCTGCCAAAGTCTGTGCAACTTGCTAGGAGGATGTCTGCTCTAATGTGACATTATAAAAAGGGAGGTGCTTATTTTTTTCTCTCCACCCCCAGGGATGCATACTTGCATTTGAAGTGATAATAGATAATAGCTCTAGTTGCTTAGATGCTGATGTATGGTGGCTGAAATATTGCTCTGGAGGTTTTTATTAGCACCAGTTAATCTTGGACACTGTTCTTCTGCGTCTTTCAGAGACTGACTTGATGGTAGAGAGTATATCTACTGCAGTCAGAATAGTGCTCAGAAGAATTCCCAATATATTTTCTTTTCTTTCCTGTTTATGGGGCCATGGACTCATTGGCTATTTGGTATTTTTCTCTTTGTTTTTTGATTTTATACTTCGAATTTTTGATGGGATCGATGGAGAACCTAAAACCAATGAAAGCAAGTAGACATATTTGATAACAAGGTAGAAATACAGCTTAGTACTCTAGTTGGAGCAAGTGGATTTACTTGAAAGCCCAACAAAGAAGATTATTTTGTCTATGTTCTTTCTGTTCAGAGGAAAAAGAAGAAGGTATAAACAGGATTGTGAAATCACAGATTTTGAGCCAGAAGGGATTTCAAAGTTCTTCTGGTCTAATATCTTAATTTTACAGATGGAGAAACTGAGCCCCAGGATAGTTAGATGGCTTTTCTGAGGTCACAGAAGTAATATGTAGTCTCTTCTCTGTCAGGATATTCTCATCAACCTAAGACAGAATTTATGTATCTTGTTTCAAATATATTTCTCTATTTAAGAGCAATATATATGTTTATATATACATAATTTATACATATATGTATACATACATATATACAAAACAAATATACATATGCAAATATATGTACAAATATTTCTACTGTGTATATATCTATTTACAAGCATTTGTGTATATGTGTATATGTGTATATACACACTTGAGAATCCTACATAGAAAAGATTTTAGAAATTACCACATATATAAGCCCTTTATTTTACAGATGATGAAACCAAAGCTCAGAGATGTTAACTGTGCACAGTGTAATGAAAAGAGCCCTAAATTTGGGGTCACAGGACTTTTGTTCAAATCATAACTATCACTACAGCTGGGGCAATAGTGTTCAGCCTTTTCTCTTTGCCTGTACTAGTCCATTTGTAAGAGGCCCTAGTTCTCTTTGTTTATCTCATTCTAAAATCGCATAGGAGCAGCTACGTGATGTCATGGAAAGAGTTCCAGGTTGAAAATCAACAAGATCTGAGTTAAAATTTAGTCCCAGAAGTTTATTGACTGTGCGGCCATGGGCAAGTCACTTAACCCTGTTTGCCTCAATTTTCCTATTTGTAAAATAAATTGGGGAAGAAAATAGCAAATCATGGCAGATCTTTGCCAAGAAAACTACCAAAAGGATTGCAGAGTCAGACATAACTGAAAATGACTAAACAACAAATCCCCCCACACACACACACACATAATTTTCTGATTTGCTGAACATCCAAATTCAGGCTATTATGGTCTGGATAGAGCCAACCTTCTTGGAACAATCATGTATTCTGCTTCATTTATTCCAGAAAAAGTCAGGAATCCTGTAGGTTGTCAGTGAAGCAAGTGAGAGTTCTAGAAGTGACTGTCTAGAAGTGTCAAGCACAGAGGAGTATTATCTTTAACTATCATTAAGTATGGCCAAATCTCTTTCTAAAAATCTAAATCCTGGCTAACCCAGAATAGCAAGGTTAAAGAAATATAGAAGCAATAAATGAGATAAAACTTTTAAAGAGGTACAGGAAAGTAAGACCAAAGATAGTAAAAACAAATTATCAGGGAAGACAAACTCAGAAGCAAGTACAAAGGAAGTCTAATTGTATTTATTCTAGAAGGCAAGAAATTGAAACTCCCTTTTGCTGACAAATATATGTCATGAATTGGTCTCAAGCCTAAATGATACAAAAAAGTGAGAAGAAATATGTTTTGCTGAAATACAAAGTTATTTAAAACAATAGTTCTCTAGGACACAAAACTCAAATAACTCAATTTGGAATGAGAAATCAGGCTTTTATTTTGAGTGTGGCTTATGTTTTTAACTTAGAGAACTTTATATATTGAAATTCTCTCTACTACTTAAGATTCAGAACTGCCTTGTAAATCATAACTTCCATAGAACTGAGGAAAATCAGACCTTGTTTACTTTCTAAGGAGTTAATGAAGTTATGATATAATTCTGAGAAATAAGTGTTGAAAGTTGAAAAGAGACCATGAAAGAAGAGACTATTGAAGGGGAATTGTTTCATGCTTCGGAAATTGGGGGGTAAGGGTATTCCTGCCTGCTCTCTTAAAAAATATGGCTTCTTGAAGTAGACCTGCTCATAGTAAGCATTAATTAATGCTTAGTAAGAAACAGATAATGGTATCTCAGTGAAATAACTGAGTTTAAGAGAACCGGTGTGAGAACTTGAGAAGAAAGAAGGCATTGAGGTCCTGCATTGTTGTAGGTATGAATCACTTTGACCATGTGTTACTAAATATATGCCTCTATATAGATATGTTCCATGTGATTGTGTCTATTTTCCTTCCTAAGGTTATAATTGTGTGAAAATGAGTCCTAGGTTTTGGAGGAATTTTTGGCGAGGGAGGGAATTTAGTAGAATGTCTTGTAGTTATTGTTCTTATATGATCATCTCAATAAATGCCTTTTCTTTGAGTCATTTGTATCAACTGGCTGACTAATAAAGGTAAACACATGCTGGTAGGGGCTTATGAGCTACAGCAATATGAGTGCAGACCCAAAGGGGATCTTAAATCTGGGGCAGATATCTCCCAGGGGACCTAACCTGCAGTTAGTAACTTTTTGGAAGAGAATCTATATATCTTGGATAGCCAACCCCTCCCAATCCTTTTCATGGACAGTACTTACTGGTCCCTTCCTGGGCTGCGAAGATGAAAAATCAGTCAGATATGCCCTGATCTCTTCTTCTAAAATCCATGATCCTCATCTGCATCTTCAAACAATTTGGGTATCATTTTCCTGACCAAGATTTGGAATGTTGGAATGCTATCCTAATGTATTGGGAATTAACCACTGGTATCCTAGTCTGTGTCCATATTATTTGCTATTATAGTCTTATCCCTCCCTTCCCTTTCCCTGGGCTCACATACCTAGGTGTTTCCTTATATTTTAAGCTTTCCCTTGAGAAAGTTAAAACATGTAGCATTAAAGGCTGCTGTTTTTAGTATTTACTGGCCAGTCTGCTTTTTTTCATGAAACCTCCCCTATGTCCCCAAAGTGCTGCTATAGACTGGCAAGGAGGGACATATAAATGAGAGTTGTTGTTCTTCAATAGCTTATAGTCTATCCTTCTGAATCAGGATAAATTTAGAATCTAAACATAATACAAAGGAATGCTTTTTTTTCAGAAACGGTAGCAGCTAGATGGCATAGGAAACAGAGCACTTGGAGTCAGGAAGAACTGAGTGACCCTGGGGAAGGCCCATGACCTCTATTTGCTTCTCTTTACTTTTCTATAAAATAGGGATAATAATAGCAACTGGATTAATGTATAGATAGAATGAAATCTTTATAAAACATTTCAAAAATCTTGAAGTGCTCTGTAGATGCTAGCTTTTATTTTGTTTAGATAAGGAAGTAGGTCCTGATGGTTTTGTTTCTTAGAGACATCATGGTACTTTTCTCCCCCCTGAGGTCAGTGTGTTAGGTCTGATGTCACATCCAAGCATCAGTTCTGGTAATTACGGTCTATTCCACTGCAGCCCATTGGAGCCTTCGGTTCCTTTTCTAGATGGTTGTCATGTAGTTGATATACTGTAAAATGCATGTAGTGGTGTTTTCCTGCAGGAGGGTGGGAGTGAATATTATGCATAATTTAAAGGCTTTGACAGTGGAGAAAGTTTGTGTGTCCATCATTCTCCAACCTCAGAGTTTCTCAAACATCCACAAAATACATGCAAGGTGCTCAGGGGAGTACAGTATGAGAAGACCTGGACTTGACTTCTGCTTCTATTCCTGATTAACTGTGTGAGTCACTTAAGCCATCACAAACATAGTGTCCTCATCTGTAAAGTGGAAATAATAATACTTGCATAGTCTATAGTCCTAGACTTAAGTGTTAGGAGATGCCTGGATTTAAATCTCAACTGAGACCCTTACTTTTTCTGTTAAAATGGAGCAGTCACTTTCACCTTGCTAGACTGTTTCCTCATCTGTAAATCAGAGATAAAGTTAACTGTAGTCTTGAGCTCCTAAGATAACTGTTACTCTCCACTGAAAGTGTATATTAAAGCACTTTTGGAAAATATTCATACACTCTATTCTTGTTTACTTCACAAGCAGGGCTGTTGTGAGGATCAAATGGAATTGTGTATAGGATGACTGTCATTATCGCTTTGTAACAATGAAGTGTTGTACTAATGTAAGCAGGAAGATGGAGGGGTGTTCTGTGTGATTTCACTGGCTTTGAGAATTCTCAGCCACTCCCTTAAAATTTAATAGAGTTAGAGACAGTTGTCTGGGGACAGTGAGAGATTAAGCGATTTGTCCATGGTCCTTCATCTAGGTGTCAAAGGCAGAAAGAGAACAAGGGCTTGCTTAGACCTTGAATTGCTCATACATTGTTTCTCATAAACCTTTTTGGGATGGGGAGGTGTTTATACCTGTGATTATGTTCTGTTAAGGAAACTCCTCTCAGGGCAGATTGTCAGATGCTTGGAAACTAATCACCTTGGAAAATTGTGTGAGGGCACTGAAGGTTGAAGCTCCTGCCCCAGGATTCAAAGCCAGTGTGTGAAAAGCATACCTTGAACCTAGATCTTCTTAACTTGAAAACTAACTCTTTCTATGACTATTACAGCTACTATTGCTGTTGCTGCTATTACTACTGCTACCACTACAGCTACTATTACCACTACAACTATTGCTACCACCACCACCACTATTACTACTACTGCTACTGCTGCTGTGGCTACTACTACTACTACTACTACTACCACTACCACTACTATTACTACTACTACTGCTATTACTACTACTACCACCATTACTTCTACTACTACTTCTGCTTCTGCTACTGCTACTATGCCTATCACAACTAGTACTACTAACACCACCATTACTACTATAATAACTACTACTACAACTACTACTATAATAACTATTACAATAACTATGACTACTACTATTATTACTACTACAACTAATACCACTACCACTACTACCACCACTACTATTACTACTACTACTACCACTACTATTACTACTACTACTGCTATTACTACTACTACCACCATTACTTCTACTACTACTTCTGCTTCTGCTACTGCTACTATGCCTATCACAACTACTACTACTAACACCACCATTACTACTATAATAACTACTACTACAACTACTACTATAATAACTATTACAATAACTATTACAATAACAATAATTCTACTACTATTACTACTACAACTAATACCACTACCACTACTACCACCACCACTACTATTACTACTACTACTACTACTACTACTATTACTACTACTACTTCTGCTTCTGCTACTATGCCCATCACAACTACTACTACCACCACCACCACCACCCCTACTACAATAACTACTACTACAACTACTACTAAATAACTATTTCTACTACAACAATAACTACCACTATTATTACTACTATTACTACTACTACAACAATAACTACTACTACTACTATTACCGCCATTACTACAACTATTATTATGACTATTACTACTACTACAACTAATAGCACTACCCTCACTACTACTACCATCACCACCACCACCACTACTACTATTACCACCACTATCACTACTACTACTATTACTATAATAATAACTAATACTACTACTACTATTACTACTACTACAACTAATAGCACTACCACTACTACTATTATTATCACCACCACCACTGATATTACCACCACTATTACTACTACCATAACTAATAGCACTGCCACTACTACTACTATTACCACCACTATTACTACTTCTACAACTAATACTACTACCCTATTACTATTATCACCACTACCACTACTACTACCACGATTACTATTATTACTGCTACTATTGACACCACTATTACTACTACTACTACTACTATTACTAATACAACAATAATTCCTATTACTACCATTACTAGTAGTACTATTACTATTACTATTACAACTACTACAACTACCACCACTACTAGTAGCATCATCATCACCCCTTCTATTACCATCACAAGTACCAGTACTACTATTGCTGCTGCTGCTGCTACTACTATAACTGTTAGTACTACTATAGCTGCTGTTGCTACTCCTACTCTTAATTCTACTGATATTACTAATGCTCTATGACTCTTAGTATAACATATTGATATATACAAATACACAGATATTTGTGTCCTTTTTTCAGTTCTGAGATACCTCTCCATTTTCCATTATCAGTGTAATATTATTAATATTGCATCATGTGTATATATAAAATGTACAGAATGTCTCAAAAACCTTATTGTAGTTTTAAACTATTAAAGCTATTTGGGGCACTATATATCAATCAATCAAGTTTGCCTTGACTTATAGAAGTATAAGTTGAGACCCAAACTATGGATATCATGAGTAATAATCCTGACGGACTTTTTAAAAAGGGTACTTTCTTCTAAGCAACCTCAAAATCTAGGACTTCACATCAATCATCCTTGTGATTTCTGAAATATTCCAGGCCTCTCTCTATTCAGTCCTGAGGATTTGATAAATGAGATGTGAAATACTACTTTGTCTAATACCAATACACACAAGGAATAAGGGGCAGAATCAGAACAATAATACATTTAATCCTAACTCTGAGTATAATATTGTTTTCTATGCATTTGTTTATATCTCTTACTAAACAGGTTTTTTTGTCTCCATTAAACTGAACTGGATGGAATGAAGTATGAAGAGGAAATGTATTACCTTCTTTCTTGGAGTTCTATAAAAGCAGTTTTGTATCTGGGATGGATTTAAAGAGTATTCCTGCCCTGAGCCAAGGGAGTTGGACTAAATGGCCAGGGAAGATCACTCCTAACCCAGGCATACTATGCATATGTCAGACTGTATTGCAGAAAACTCATTTAAACCAATTTGAAATAATTGTGCTTCCTCTCATCTTGCCTTTCTTTTACTATATCCAGCTATCAAACAGCATTAACGAGGGAACAAGAGTAGTGACTCCTCTGGCTCTAACATGCACATGCTGAAGAAGCCACATCCAGGTAAATAGAGAAATAGGTTGTGCCTGGAAGGCAGTAAGTGATAAAAGGGTAATGCCCTTGAGGAGGATGTCACAGTTACTACATTGCAGCCAAAACTGACTCACAAGTTTAAGGACAGATTTTCAAGAGATGATGGTTTTATTTAGAGTCATCATAAAAATAAGCAGTGACCTATGTGTCCAGGGCCTAAAAGAAATCAGGTCTCATATGCTAGCAAAAATAATCCTAAAATAGACAGCCTAAGAAACTGATATACTAATGTCACCCAAGGGAACTAGCCTTGTCTGTCCCCTGGCATTCAGTTCTACTACTTTTCCAATTACTTAGTTCTTGTCTATATGCCTGTACCAGGAGTAGGTTTAGGGAGAAAAAAAACCTAAAACAAAAAAACAAACAAACAAAAAAAAACCACCATGCTGTTTCTTTTTGTGTTTAATCTGTATCCCCCATAGATACAGCTACTTTGTAAATAGCCATTGCATTTCATGGGAACTAGGAATGGACTCCTGGAGATCTATTTATTTTGAAGTTAATTTAGAATAAAAAGAGAGATGCAATAGAGGGAGAAGGCTAACCTCAGCAGGAGGATCACCTAGCTTCAAATCTTATAGCTGAAACATACTGACTATATATATATATACATATATATAGATAGTTGAGTCAATTATTTGTAGTTGCTTTATGCTTCTTTTGAGTTGTGGTTGTTCTGTAGCTTACTTTGAGTGTGTGTGGATACATATATGTGTATGTGTATCTATCTATCTATATATGTGTGTGTATATACATATATACATATATGTATGTGTGTGTGTACAGAGAGAGAGAAAAACTTAACCTTTTGGTACCCTAGGAAGTTTTCTAAATTGAAATGTTGCTGTTGATTTTCATCAATGGAGAGAAAGAGGGAACTTCTACACTGGAAACTACTAACACCAGTGAAATTAAAGGGAAAAAAAAGCAAGAGGGCTTTTGGAGAAAATTTCACTTGCTATGCTCCATCTACATCCTGAATTAGAGTTTAATAGCCTCAAAAGTAACAAAAGTGTTTTCAAGGAACTTCAGAGTTGAAAGTTGCCATCTGGTCCAACACATACCAAACAGCAACAGGCCAGGCTGTAACATACCTACCAGAGACACCTACCTTCTGCCTGAAGACCTCCAAGAAACAGGAAACCTGCTATACAGGCTATTGTTATTTTGGAATAGCTCTACTTGTAGGAAGTTTTCTTAGTATTAAGAAAGTATGCAGTTCTCTTTCTCTCTCTCTCTCTCTCTCTCTCTCTCTCTCTCTCTTCTCTCTCTCTCTCTCTCTCTCTCTTTTTGCTGAGGCAGTTGGAGATAAATGACTTGCCCAGGATCACACAGATAAAAATTATTAAGTGTTTGAGGATGGATTAGAACTCAGATTCTGCTATCTTCAGGGCCATTGTTCCTTCTAGCTACCCTCAAATTCTCTATTTTTGCTTTAAAAAAAAAAAAAAAAAACCTGGGCAAACGATAGCTCTAGGACAGCCTGATGTACCAGTTTAGTAACTCTCTCAGTAAGGGAAATATAGTTAGTTTGGCATAGTTATCCATATTGAAGTCAGTCTAGCTTTATGTGATCATCATTTCCTTTTCTAGATTTTAATTCACTATCTCATTAATAATGTGCTATGGAATTTGCACATTAATCAAAGTCAAGCTCACTGCTTTTAATTCCTTTTAATTTGAGAATCCCTTCTGTCCCCCTCACCCTGCTTTAGAACAAATATCATGACAACTAAAATTTTCCATTCTGTGATGCCTCTTTCATTTTCCATAATCTTTTAGGTACCATTTTAAGCTTATTTCTATTGTCTCCTCTAGCTTCTATCTTATAAAAATCTAAATTGGTAAGATAAGTCTTAATGCACCCACCATGGTTTCATCCCATAACTTCACAGAAATATTCCTTCATCATACCTTTCCTTCTAATTCACCATAGACCTTAGCAGAGTACATATTCTATTTAGGGGTAACTAGATGACAACAGTAAATACAGCATCAAGCTTGGAGTCAAGAAAACCTGAGTTCAAATCCAGTCTCAGATATTTAGTAGTTGTATTACCCCAGGCAATTCACTTAACCTATGTTTGCTTTAATTAGTTACCAGTAAAATGGGGATAAAAATAGCACCTACCTCTCTTAGCATGTTGCCTAAAACAAAGCAACAGCTACTATATAATTGCTACATAGTAGTCATTATTAGTAATCAGGAAATTCCACCAGATACTCTGTAGATATAAGTGAGAGGCTATGGAGATTTGTAGCCTTGTTATTTTAGCAGCTCGCTGTGTTTGACCTGCTTATCCAGGGCTTGTTTTGAATTCTCACGTGATAATTATTGAATAAGCACATTTATTCAAATTACTTTTGTCTTAACAGGAAGGAAACCTATGTGTCATTTGCTCTAAGACCCCTTAATGTTTGGCCAAATTTTCTTCCTCAATCTAAGTGGTGTATGACTCTTACCACATATCAGACTGCTGCAGAATTTGGCTTTTACCATATACAGAAATGTGGAAATGCAAAATCCGGTTTGGCTCATGTATACACACAAAGGGATGCAGTTTAGAATTGCAATCTTGGAGAACCACCACTTTTTATGTTCCAAGAGTAGTAAAGGAGTTAATTAGAATTCTAGCTCTAGGGTAAGCCATTAAGGTTAACATACTTCCTGATCATTTTTTTTAATGCCAAGTGAATGTTTCTTTGCATCTTATATAAAACTTTAAGAATAATTTCTACTGCAGTGCCCTGCACTAGATGCTCTGCAGAATTTGAGTCAATTATTTGTAGTTGCTTTATGCTTCTTTTGGATTCTGGTTGTTCTTTCTCTTTTGCCTTAGAAATACTGCATGTATCTATATTTATAAATATATGGTCAGGAGTGTGCTGGAACCAGCTCAGACTGACTCAAAAGAGTCAATTGATCAATTTCCAATATGAAATTTGGAAATAGGCAAGTGCTACAAATTAATGTTTCATCTAGTGTTCTGTTGATTGATTGCCTCCAGAACTAAAAAATGATGGGGAAAATATTAATAGCATAGATTAAACTTAAAAGTATTTTGCATATATCTTTTCACCTTTAGAGAACTGGTTATTAAACATTTACCAATTCACCTCTGAATATAACTATATTCAATTCTATTTAGCAAACATTTATCGAGTATCTATTTTGTGCCCAGTGCTGTGCTAGCATTGGAAATACAAAGACAACAATGAAATAGTCTGTGCTTACAGAGAACTTCCATTCTATTAAGGGGATATCATTTATACACATCTAAGTATGTATAAAATCCATATAAAATAATAAAGTATCATTTCCGGAAGGAGAGCATCCTAACACTGGTGGGGGGAGGAGGGGAAGAGGCAGTAAAAGCTTTTGGTGGGAGAGGGTACCTAAGTTGTATTTTGAAAGAAATTGGAGAAAAGTGATGAGGGAGTGTTTTTCAAACATGTATGAGTCATGGGAGAGGGCATCAATGAGATGTTGTATACAGGCTAATAAATCAATTACACTGGGATGTGTAGCATACATGATAAGAGCTAAAAATCAGACTAGAGTGATAGGAGACATATTGTGAAAGTTTTCAAATTTAAATCTTTTGCCTGAGGCTTTAGAAAATGGTTCCAAGAATGTCATGAGTGTTTCTCCTATGTGAAGCCTTCCCAAAACCTGGATAATTTGGGAGATTCAAAATGTAATTTTCTTATTCAGTATTTCCAATTTAAAAATGTTCTAAAGCAATTTAGCCTAGCTCAGACTGCCAAGATTCTAAAATTTTCTCTTGTAGGTATTCAAAGTACTCTAGAAATTTTGTCCATCTTTGGTAACTGGGCTTGGGGAATTATTTCTTTCTCAATAGACTCAGACAATTCCACACCATTTTCTAAAGCCTCAGGCAATTTTTTTTTCTCTTTCATATAAAGGGCCCTGTCTGAATATGACCTTGTTGTATTCCATATATAATACTCTTTCTTTTCAGTTAATCTATATCTACATCTATATTTGTATGCATGTGAGTATAGATAAAGATATCTAAATATCTAAATTTGAAAACTTCCACAGTTTTCTACTTTTTTCCCATTTATTAATTGAACACAAGGACATTTAAAATTTTATCTAGAACTAAAAATACAATCTAAGTAGACAGAGCAAGCTCCCTTGCTTCAAATGCACTGATAGTCCTCCAGACTACTGTATCATTCTGAGGACTTGTTGCACCAGTGTTATACACATCTCTACCATGGGTTCTAGATCAGGTATGCAGCTTCAATTCACTGAAGTCTTGCCATGTTTTTCTTGTCCCCTTCCCCCCCATCACTGCATGTACTCCCTCTAGTGATCTGACCATGTATAAACATTGCTTCTGTGTGTGAGAAATGGAATTTCCCCAATGGCCCACAAAACATTTAATGAAATGTGTAGCGCAAATATTTCATTACAACATATTGTGTACTTTTGCCTTTAATAACTACATTCTTCATCCAAGAAGTCTCAATAGCTTTCAAAAATGAATTACGTGAGTATTATTTTCCCCAGAATATAGTCTTTTTCCATGATAGGCATAGCACTTTCCTAAACTATTGTATTTATTAGCAACCTGTTGCCCTTCGACATTGGTACCATTTTCATCGACCCTGATAAAGTGTGTATCATTTAAACTCTCTTTTAAAAATTATTAAAATAGTTTTATGTTATTGGATTCTTTCTTTCTTAACTGTGCTCACTGACACAGGAAATGAAGGATAGGGAGAGAGCAGAAATGGTAGTCAATGGTTCTAGTTGCTGAAAGAATAGCAAAAAGGTAGCTATGTTTAAATGAGTTGTAATAACACCAGTGGGGTAAAACTCTCTTCCATGAGGGACAGATGAGGCAGGTAAATAATAAACTCCTGCCTTCTCCCTCCTCTGTACTTTAATCCACTCCACAGAGAGAGCTCTGTTTCCTAGCCTCCTTTCTCTCTTCCCCCATATCAAAAGGAACACCTTCCTATACATCAGCCCCCTTTGAAACACCAAGCTACCTTTGGTTCTAGCCGTTTAAGAACTCACTAGAAGAACAGAACAATGTGTATTGTTTCATAAATCTCTGTTTATTTTCCCTTCCAAAACAAATCACATACACAACTAATACCAAACACTTGGTTTCAAAGAAAGAGCCTCGGTTAAAGAATTATGTGGTGGACATTTGAAAATGTAATTGATTTTCAGAATTTCCCATAGTTCTTATTCATTACAAAGCCCATCAGGATTGATCTTCAGGAGAAAGGTGCTACATAATGTTGCCTTAACATTGTTTTTCTTCCTATTTCTTTCTTTAATGTCTGGGAGCACAGATTATTCTCAGCTTCCATGTTCCCTGGAGAACAAACTATGTTTTGATCCAATTCATGTACCTTTAGTGATCACAAGAAATAATGAGTTTAATAACAGTAGGAGATGATTAATAAAAGCTACTTCATAGAGTTATAAATGGTTTTGGTAAGTGACATGGTCATACAGGTAAGAGCATCATTGGATCCTGCCACTGAGCAGAGCCCCTGCAGAGCTTACTTAGATCAACATATGGCTCCTTTCCACTCTTTCAAAAAAGGCAGCATTTTAGTGTCAAAAGAGAAAATGTCCCCCTTTAAGGTCATTGTAATGACATTGGTTGTTTCTTTTTCTGTGTCAGATACCTGGGGAGCCTTTTCTATTCACTGCTTTTCAATGGGCATGGTTCTAGGAACTTTTGAAATTTGGAATAATATTGTTCTCCTGAGATATTGTCTGTCCTAATAATTTGAAAGTAAAGTAAACTTCCATAGTGAAGTTTTTTGGAGATAGCCTTTTGGTCTTGAAAGTGGACATGGGTAATAAATGGTGATGACTATGTCCTTACTTCCATTAATATTTACATATTAACTACTTTCCTGTTCATTTATATTTGTGAATTTGCCATTGTGTGATGGAAAAAACAGTGGGGAGAATCCCTGGGTTTGAATCCCATTTTTGATGTTTGTTGTTCTTATGATCATAAGAAAGTTATTTACCTCCCCTGAACCTCAGATGCCTCACCTGTAAAATGGGAATAATAGTACCTAAATGCCATACATTTATATATTTAAAGAGTAAAATAAATGTTATCATTACTATGCCTTGCAATTGTTTGAAATTTTTTTTGGTTCTTGATATCTTCAAAGAAATGAAAATTGAAATGAGATAAAATTTCAAAGAAAAGAAAAGTGAAAAAGAAATAAAAATTAGTATTGCCTAGATTAGAGGAATATGGAGAATGTGAGAAAATTGTAATTTGTGGCAAACTAAGGCTCATGACAAGCAACCAAGTAAACGATGTCATTAAATAAATGGAGATGACAAAAAAGATGGGCTGGTCTCACAAAAAAAAAAAAAAACATGAAAGATAATTGATGTTTAACCTGTATGTTCTATTAGCACTTTCACAATGTTAAAAGAAAGTGAATAAAGTATTCTGGAATGTCACTGCTCAAACTATTGAACTTATGGGACAATATGGATATGTATTACATAGAATGGAAAGATTAGTAGATTGCTATTTGTATCTTTAAAGAGTTTTGCATCTAATTTTAGATTGCAAGTCCATTGGAGAATTTAAATTATCAACAAGAGGCATATGATAGTAGGAGAGAGAGTGTATGCTGTCAATCATAATGTTGTTGTTGTTTGTCCTTTGTTGTCAAAGATGACCATGACATCAGGGAAAAGATTCTGTGACATGCAAGTGAATTAGATTCAAGTGAGGGAGGGCTGTGCAAGGTCACGTGCCTCACTTTCCCCTCCAGAGCCATCTGAGTCCAGTGACTACATACAGATCAGCATAAGTGGAGATGGTCCTGGAAGCAGTGAGAGACCACTTGATGTCATGATTGTCTTTGAGAATAAATGTCAATCACAATAATTTATCAATCACAATAATCTCCCAAGTCTTACCTGTAATTCATATTAGATCTATTAACCTGGGCTCGAAATTTACCTCTTAGTGCTCCAGAGAATTCTAAAACTAGAAGGGAGCAGAACCAACTTATAGTCCTAAAAGGAGTTTTCTTACCAATAGCTCCCAAAACTAATGAAATCATAAGTCTGACTCAGAAAAATAAAAGGACATAGATAATGTCTGGTGTCAACTTGATATCTTTGGAAGGCATATTTTCCCCAGCTATGGTAAGAATTAAAATCAATTATCAAAATAAACTGAGGCTAGACTTTAAATTACAGCATTACAAAGCATGAAACAAAATTTCAAAAAATAATGAAGACTCTTTGATCACATTAATCTCAAAAAGTATTATCACCAATAATCATTTTACAGAATGCTAAAGTAATTTACCATAGTAAATTTACTAATTTTTCAAAATTATGCTTATATCTTTAAAGTTATGATATCTAAAGACAATATATCTTTATCTCATCTTTTAAATTTTTGATTTTATGCATTCTATAAAGTACATAATACAATAAAGGAGTGGTATAAATATTATAAGTAAGTATTCATATATTTGGAGTACATGCCCCAAAAGTTTTGTTGTGGATGTTATTGACCTAAAAAGTTGGGAGATCATGGCATTATTTCATACCTCTCATCTACTTGTACAAGTAATCCCATTCCACACCATCTTATTTTCTCCAGCAGATTTCCCCTTCTCTTATATTTTGCCTCTCATTTATCTTCAATCTCTCCCTGTCTACTGGCTACTTCCCTACTACTAACAAATATACACATATGTCCACTGTCCTCAAAAAATCCTCACTTGATCTATCTATCCCTACTAATTATATCCCATATGTCTTCTCCTTGACTAAATTCCTTGACTGGACTGTCTATAATAAGTAGATCTACTTGCTTTCCTTTTACTCTCTTCTTAATTCTCCACAATCTGACTTCTGCCTTTATAATTCAGTTCTCAATACTCTCTCCAGAGGTACCAATGATCTCATAATATCTTAAGCTAATGACTTTTCCTCAATCCTTTTCTTTCCTGATCTGTCTATATCCTTTGGCTCAGTTGGCCATGCGCTTCTTGACATTCTCTTATCTTCAGGTTTTCATTATTTTATTCTAGTTTACTTCTTACAAGACTGTTTCTTCTCAGTCTTCTTTACTTAGTGCTCTTCTAGGGGATATCTGCTAAAGTAGGTGAGATCCAAGTGAGTGATATCCAAGGCTCTGATCTACACTCTCTTCTACCTCTATAGGATTTCACTTGGTGATCTCATCAGGTCCCATGATTTCAATTATTATCTTTGGGCTGATGATACTCAGATCCAGCCTTTATTTCTTTAGACATTTCAGACTAAATGTCCTGTAAACATATTAAGCTCATGTCCAATGTTGATCTCATCATCTTTCCCCTCATACTCTCCCTCTTCTTATTATTTCTGTTACGGTTGAAAGTACCTGCCCCTTCAACAGCCAGATTAGCAACCTAGTTATAATTCTTTTCTTACTCTCCCCCACCCATATTCCATATGTTACCATTACCTGTTGATTTTTAATTTTGAAATATCTCTTGCATATGTTCTTCTCTCTACTGCCACTTCTACCACCACGATGGTGCAGGCCCCCATCACTTTGCAATAGTCTGCTGGTAGAGAAAACCCCTCCCTTCTAATTCATCATCTACTTAGCTATCACAATGATATTAATATACAAGTCTGACATATATGTACATACACACACACACACACACACACACACTCACATACTCTAATTCACGCCCTAGTCAGTAAACTCTGGTAGCTTCCTACTATCTCTACGATCAAATATAAAATCTTCTGTTTGATGTTCAAGACTTTTGTAACCTGCCCCCATCCCAACCTAGTCTTTTTACCTCCTTCCTCCACTTACCCCATTGGTCTTCTTGCTGTTCATAGCATAGGACATTCCAGCTTCAGTCTCTGGGCTCTTTCATTAGCCATCACCTATACCTAGAATTCTCTCCTTCTTCACCTCCACTTTCTAGCTTCTCTGGCTTCCTTCAAGCCCTTCCTAAAATTACATGTTCTAAATAAAGGATATATTTCCATATCCCTTCTTAATTCTAGGGACTTCTCTCTGTTGATTATTTACATAAAGCTTTGGATTTTTCATCTTTTCTCCCTCATTTGAACCTACATGAAAACTGCTTGAGATCAGTGATTATCTCTTGCCTTTCCTTGTTCGGAAAAACTAACACTTCTGGATGAAAAGTTGTCAAGCTCTTTGCCGGGCAGCTCATCCCATCTTTGATGTCAGTCTTCACTCCACTGTCACAGGTGGCTCCAAGAAGCTATAGCATGTGCAGTGGCCACATTCAGAAAACTGGCTTAAGTTAAACCATGGTAAAGGTAAGTAAAGGAGCTCAAACCCATTGATAAGGTAGGGAAATGTCTTGTCCAGGCATGTGAACATTTCTCCTGGCAGAATAGGTGGATGAGGAAAATGTATTCTAAGGGCCATAAAGGCAGTTGAATAGATACTTGAAATGCTTAAGCTTAGTCAGAAACTGAAGACACCCAGGTCATCCACTTCATCCTGGGCTATCACCAGTCATCTTGATTTTTGTCATGTCACTGTACTTGGATGAGTCTGGAAGAAAGCATAAGGTTGGGAACTTTATGCAGCACCCCAATTAAATCTAATTCATACACAAGGAAAGATATCTCTCTGGTATATCATTAGTTCTCTTTGAAAACACGGATCAAACGACATCCCTAATACTTTGCATACAGCTTGGCACATAGCAATCAATTAATAAATGCTTATTGATGATATTTATTAATCCACAATGTTGATCGATCTATAAAGTCTACATATACACAAACTAATTACTCTCTTGTGTTCATTTATGTATGCAGAACTAGTATGGTATGGAGGAAAGAGTACTGGGTGTGGAATCAAGAGAGACTTGGGGATGAATTCTATCTACAATACCTATTAGCTGTATGTTCATGTGAGTGTTACTTATGCTTTCTGATTTATCTGTAAAATGGCAATTATAATACTTATATTAATACATTATATTTACAAAGTGAAATAAATATCAGCTATTTTATTTTTAATGTATATTGTGCCCTCCTCAACTAAATTATTAGCTTCTTAAAGGCAGTCACTTTAAATATAAGGGCATAGTAGCCATTCAAAAATGTTAATAGATTCTTTGATTTTGAGCCCCTCAAATAAACATATTGAGGCTATTAAAATTTGGCAGACTTGTAGAAGCCTCCAAAAGCATCAATTAGAGAAAATACCAACTTTGATTAAGTCATTTTTGCCCAAGTACCTCCTTTAATTCTGGCTGGAGGAAACAGACATAATTAATTAATGGGATATCTTTATGAAGGCAGACATTTGTCAAGGAATAGTATAGTTGAGCAAGAGGAAGAAAACAATAAGGTAGCATTGAAAGCATACAATCAATAAATATTTATTCAATACCTACTATGTACCAGTTGCTGTGCTAAACACTTAGGATACAGAGAAAAAAGCAAAAAGTGTTGCCTACCTTCAAGGAGCTCACAGTCAACTGGAATGGTTGTAAGCATAAGCCCTCAGTTATCTTGAGGATCAGAATGGATCTAAAGTTTGGCTATTGAATCATGACTATTTTGGGCCAAAGTATTAATGCATAAAGGGGTTTCAATCTGCATTGAAACTACAACCCTACCAATGAAATCCCTGATTCTCGAATAATTGAGTTATTATATAAGTTATCATTATAGCACTTTAAAGTTACAAAGTCCTTTTCAGATATATTATCTGTAGGAAACATTAATTTCCCTTTTATAAATAAGGAAAATCGGATATTATGAAATCAAACAGCTTGGTCAGGCAACTGACAAAGCTAAGCTTCAACCCTAACGCCTTTGACTCAAAAGTCAATTCTTTTTTTCTAAGGCCCTGATTTGCCTCTGGTATATTATATTAGATGGGTGTTTTTTTCTTCCCTCCTTGTCTGTCTGTTCACCAGAGACATACTGGCTGCTCTGAAATCCCAAACGAATCAATTAACAAAGGCAGTGGCTTCTAAAGCAGGAGAAAGCTTTCAATTAAGCCAACTAAGCTTCTTCCTCTGATGAGCATTCTGTGGCAGATACACATGACCACTCAGTAGTACCTTAGTGGGGAGTGGCACAATGTGCCAAACTAGGCAATTAGAACCAGTCTCTCCCACTGGCTTCTCCACAAACTGTCTTTTCCCTCTACCCATGAGGAAAATCCATCTTGGTGATTTATAGTTTGAAGATACTTGCTTTTCAATTGTTGATGTCTGGGCTATCTTATGGATATCCTTATGAATATGTATTTATCTTAGAAATATCTCCTGTATACATGTGTATTGTCCTATTTTCTAATTATATCACAAAAGGTAGTGGTTTATTTTCTTAATACATAGTGTAATATATTATGTAATGTGTGCTTTTAATGTGTGATATATAATATACAATAGCTACATACACACACATATACATAACCAAAACTATTGTTTTTTAGTTCCTCCTAGTGGGGGCACTGCCACATGTTACACATCAACAACTCTTTAAAGTCTTGGTGCATGGATCCTTAACCTGGGATCCAGAGACCCGAGGTTTTCAGAGGATCTGTGAATTTGGATGGGGGAAAAGAATGATATCTTTATTTTCTCTAATCTCTTACTAAGATTAATGGTGTCTTTCAATTATTTAAAAAAATTCTGAAAAGTGTTCCATCATTGACTTCCAATAAAATCGATGACCCCCAAAAATTAACTTGTCTTTTAAAGACTTATCTGATTACCCATAGCTAGAATAAGTCAGGTACAATACTTGAAGCTATTTCTTCTTGATTCCTAATGTTGACATTCTATCTGCTGTATCATAATGCCTTTCTAATACAGAAGTCATTAATTGGCAAAACTAGAATTTCTATCAGTGGAAAGGATAAGGGGCACAATTTTGGGGAATGGACCTCATTTCTCTATTCTTGAAATGAAATTGGTCTTGCTTAATTGGTCGTTTATAGAGTACTTATTCTGTATTGTAATATTCTTCAATCATATTGAAAAATATAGCCTTTCATTATTTAATAATACCAATACTTTTTTCAATCTAAGTTTTTGCACATATACATACTTTCCTCTCTTGTTCACTTGTCATTGTTCACCAATGCCACTGTCTGTGGAAATACTTGTTTCAGGAGTCACACACAGTATATTCATGTAGGGAAAAATCTTTCATTCATTGGGAGGTGGGGAAGAAGGAATGAGCCATGGATTGTATATCATTTGTTACAAGCAAAAATAGATATTGATATATCAAGGATCTATGATTTCATTCCTTTGTGACAAGAGAACCTCATTTCTAACTTAAAGTCTTAAAAATTGCTTGAGGTTCGGAATTGGAACTAGGTCTTCCCAAATATAAGTCAACAAATCTATTCCCTATCTAGTGGGGTCATACTCATAGAAGGATCCCTACCCATAGTGTATTGACTTAGGAAATCACAAATTAACATTATCTATGTTGTATTGTATTTTCCCTTATTTTGTTGAACATTTAACAATTACTTTTTAATTTGTTTTAGACCATACTCCAGAGTTTTGTCTTGTGACTTTTGGGCAGATAGTTTGACAGCACTGTATTCCCAGCATGCCTAAAGGAAGCTACTCATGAACATATGTATTATATAGGTTTTTATATTATGTTTTTTTTCCCTTTGTCTGAACTTGGGATTTCATCAATGTGAACTCACTTAGTGGGAACTCTCATCACTGACACAAAGTAGCAACTCCTGTAACTTGCAGTCTTAGAGATTTGTTCTGGATGATAAGTGATTGATTGATTCATGGTTATAGAGCTTCTAAAACAGAGCTCTTGGTCCAAACTTTTCTAGTTCATTTGCTTTAAAATTGAATCTGCATTTATCAGTGTAGGGGGCACCCAGTGGAAAAAATTCCCTTAAGAGTAAAGCTGATTTGGAACTATGCTCAAAAAGCTATCAAACTGTGCATACCCTTTGATCCAGCAGTGTTTCTACTGGGCATATACTCCAAAGAGATACTAAAGAAGGGAAAGGGACCTGTATGTGCCAAAATGTTTGTGGCAGCCCTGTTTGTAGTGGTGAGAAACTGGAAAATGAATGGATGCCCATCAATTGGAGAATGGCTGGGTAAATTGTGGTATATGAACGTTATGGAATATTATTGTTCTGTAAGAAATGACCAGCAGGATGAATACAGAGAGGATTGGAGAGACTTACATGAACTGATGCTAAGTGAAATGAGCAGAACCAGGAGATCATTATATACCTCAACAACAATACTGTATGAGGATGTATTCTGATGGAAGTGGATTTCTTTGACAAAGAGATCTGAGTTTCAATTGATCAATGATGGACAGAAGCAGCTACACCCAAAGAAAGAACACTGGGAAATGAATGTAAACTGTTTACATTTTTTTTCTTCCCGGGTTATTTTTACCTTCTGAATCCAATTCTCCCTGTGCAACAAGAGAACTGTTCGGTTCTGTACACATATATTATATCTAAGATTTACTGTGACATATTAACATGTATAGGACTGCTTGCGATCTGGGGGAGGGGGTGGAGGAAGGGAAAGGAAAAATCGGATCAGAAATGAGTGCAAGGGATAATGTTGTAAAAAATTACCCAGGCATGGGTTTGTCAATAAAAATTATAATTATGAAAAAAAAATAAAGAATGAGGAGGAAGACAGCTTCAAAAAAAAAAAGGAGTAAAGTTGGACATTTGCTTTGCAACTTCTTAGTTTAAGTGTTGACTGACAGGTCATGTTTCCTAATAGTAGGTTCCAGTGTCTAAACCCATGTTCTCTTCTTCATAAAGGGGAGGTAACTGATTCTCCCAAAGCTCTACTTTTAGAATCCAAGTTCTGGCATTCTATTAAGCTAGAGAAGCTTAAAATGAAGCCTTAATGATAAATTGTCATTCAAACACCAATTGTAAACTAAGTTCTTGAGAAGTTTTAGCCATCAGGTGGTGATTTTTTTCTCAGCTATAGTTGTCTAAGTTTTAAAGTATTAAAATTAAAGCATTTCCTTTTTTTTTTATTTTTTTTTTATTTTTTTTTTATTTTTTTTTTATTTAAATTTTTTATTTAATAATTACATTATATTGACACTCATTTCTGTTCCGATTTTTTTTCCCCTCCCTCCCTCCACCCCCTCCCCTAGATGGCAAGCAGTCCTTTATATGTTGGATATGTTGCAGTATATCCTAGATACAATATATGTTTGCAGAACCGAACAGTTCTCTTGTTGCATAGGGAGAATTGGATTCAGAAGGTATAAATAATCCGGGAAGAAAAACAAAAATGCAGATAGTTTACATTCGTTTCCCAGTGTTCTTTCTTTGGGTGTAGCTGCTTTTGTCCATCATTTATCAATTGAAACTCAGGTCTCTTTGTCAAAGAAATCCACTTCCATCAAAATATGTCCTCATACAATATCGTTGTCGAAGTGTATAATGATCTCCTGGTTCTGCTCATTTCACTTAGCATCAGTTCATGTAGGTCTCTCCAAGCCTCTCTGTATTCATCCTGCTGGTCATTTCTTACAGAACAATAATATTCCATAACATTCATATACCACAATTTACCCAGCCATTCTCCAATTGATGGGCATCCATTCATTTTCCAGTTTCTAGCCACTACAAACAGGGCTGCTACAAACATTTTGGCACATACAGGTCCCTTTCCCTTCTTTAGTATTTCTTTGGGATATAAGCCCAATAGAAACACTGCTGGATCAAAGGATATGCACATTTTGATAATTTTTTGGGCATAATTCCAGATTGCTCTCCAGAATGGTTGGATTCGTTCACAACTCCACCAACAATGCATTAGTGTCCCAGTTTTCCCGCATCCCCTCCAACATTCATCATTATTTTTTCCTGTCATCTTAGCCAATCTGACAGGTGTGTAGTGATATCTCAGAGTTGTCTTAATTTGCATTTCTCTGATCAATAATGATTTGGAACACTCTTTCATATGAGTGGTAATAGTTTCAATCTCATCCTCTGAAAATTGTCTGTTCATATCCTTTGACCATTTATCAATTGGAGAATGGCTTGATTTCTTATAAATTTGAGTCAGTTCTCTATATATTTTGGAAATGAGGCCTTTATCAGAACCTTTAACTGTGAAAATGTTTTCCCAGTTTGTCGCTTCCCTTCTAATCTTGTTTGCATTAGTTTTATTTGTACAAAGGCTTTTTAATTTGATGTAATCGAAATTTTCTATTCTGTGATCAGTAATGGTCTCTAGTTCATCTTTGGTCACAAATTTCTTTCTCCTCCACAAGTCTGAGAGATAAACTATTCTATGTTCCTCTAATTTATTTATAATCTCGTTCTTTATGCCTAGGTCATAGACCCATTTTGATCTTATCTTGGTATATGGTGTTAAGTGTGGGTCCATGCCTAATTTCTGCCATACTAATTTCCAATTATCCCAGCAGTTTTTATCAAATAATGAATTCTTTTCCCAGAAGTTAGGGGCTTTGGGTTTGTCAAACACTAGATTGCTATAATTGACTATTCTGTCTTATGAGCCTAGCCTTTTCCACTGATCCACTAATCTATTTCTTAGCCAATACCAAATGGTTTTGGTGACTGCTGCTTTATAATATAATTTTAGATCAGGTACAGCTAGGCCACCTTCATTTGATTTTTTTTTCATTAGTTCCCTTGAGATTCTCGACTTTTTATTGTTCCATATGAATTTTGTTGTTATTTTTTCTAGATCAATAAAATATTTTCTTGGAAGTCTGATTGGTATAGCACTAAATAAATAGATTAGTTTAGGGAGTATTGTCATCTTTATTATGTTCGCTCGGCCAATCCAAGAGCACTTAATATTTTTCCAATTATTTAAGTCTGACTTTATTTGTGTGGAGACTTTTTTAAAATTTTGCTCATATAATTCCTGACTTTCCTTTGGTAGATAGATTCCCAAATATTTTATGGTATCAACAGTTATTCTGAATGGAATTTCTCTTTGTATCTCTTGCTGTTGGGTTTTGTTGGTGATGTATAAAAATGCTGAGGATTTATGGGGATTTATTTTGTAGCCAGCTACTTTGCTAAAATTATGAATTATTTCCAATAGCTTTTTGGTAGAATCTCTGGGGTTCTCTAGGTATACCATCATATCATCTGCAAAGAGTGATAGTTTGGTTTCCTCATTGCCTACTCTAATTCCTTTTATATCTTTCTCGACTCTTATTGCCGAGGCTAGTGTTTCTAATACGATATTAAATAATAATGGTGATAGTGGGCAACCTTGCTTCACTCCAGATCTTACTGGGAAAGGTTCCAGTTTTTCCCCATTGCATATGATGCTTACTGATGGTTTTAAATATATGCTCCTGACTATTTTAAGGAAAAGTCCATTTATTCCTATGCTCTCAAGTGTTTTTATTAGGAATGGATGTTGGATTTTATCAAATGCTTTTTCTGCATCTATTGAGATGATCATGTGGTTTTTGTTTGTTTGGTTATTGATATAGTCAATTATGCTAATAGTTTTCCTAATATTGAACCAGCCCTGCATTCCTGGTATAAATCCTACTTGGTCATAGTGTATTATCCTGGTGACAATTTTCTGTAATCTTTTTGCTAATATTTTATTTAAGATTTTAGCATCAATATTCATTAGGGAGATTGGTCTATAATTTTCTTTCTCTGTTTTCAGCCTACCTGGTTAGGTATCAGTACCATATCTGTGTCATAAAAGGAGTTTGGTAGGACTCCTTCAATCCCTATTTTTTCAAATAGTTTATATAACATTGGAGTTAATTGTTCTTTAAATGTTTGGTAGAATTCACATGTAAATCCATCTGGTCCTGGGGATTTTTTCTTAGGGAGTTGATTGATAGTTTGTTCTATTTCTTTTTCTGAGATGGGACTGTTTAGGATATTTACTTCTTCCTCTGTTAGTTTGGGCAAGCTGTATTTTTGGAGGTATTTTTCTATTTCATTTAAGTTGTCGAATTTATTGGCATAAAGTTGGGCAAAGTAACTCCTAATTATTGCTCTAATTTCCTCTTCGTTAGTGGTGAGTTCTCCCTTTTCATTTTTAAGACTAACAATTTGATTTTCCTCTTTCCTTTTTTTAATCAGATTTACTAAGGGTTTGTCTATTTTGTTGGTTTTTTCATAGAACCAACTCTTAGTTTTATTAATACATTATATTTACAAAGTGAAATAAATATCAGCTATTTTATTTTTAATGTATATTGTGCCCTCCTCAACTAAATTATTAGCTTCTTAAAGGCAGTCACTTTAAATATAAGGGCATAGTAGCCATTCAAAAATGTTAATAGATTCTTTGATTTTGAGCCCCTCAAATAAACATATTGAGGCTATTAAAATTTGGCAGACTTGTAGAAGCCTCCAAAAGCATCAATTAGAGAAAATACCAACTTTGATTAAGTCATTTTTGCCCAAGTACCTCCTTTAATTCTGGCTGAGGAAACAGACATAATTAATTAATGTGATATCTTTATGAAGGCAGACATTTGTCAAGGAATAGTATAGTTGAGCAAGAGGAAGAAAACAATAAGGTAGCATTGAAAGCATACAATCAATAAATATTTATTCAATACCTACTATGTACCAGTTGCTGTGCTAAACACTTAGGATACAGAGAAAAAAGCAAAAAGTGTTGCCTACCTTCAAGGAACTCACAGTCAACTGGAATGGTTGTAAGCATAAGCCCTCAGTTATCTTGAGGATCAGAATGGATCTAAAGTTTGGCTATTGAATCATGACTATTTTGGGCCAAAGTATTAATGCATAAAGGGGTTTCAATCTGCATTGAAACTACAACCCTACCAATGAAATCCCTGATTCTCGAATAATTGAGTTATTATATAAGTTATCATTATAGCACTTTAAAGTTACAAAGTCCTTTTCAGATATATTATCTGTAGGAAACATTAATTTCCCTTTTATAAATAAGGAAAATCGGATATTATGAAATCAAACAGCTTGGTCAGGCAACTGACAAAGCTAAGCTTCAACCCTAACGCCTTTGACTCAAAAGTCAATTCTTTTTTTCTAAGGCCCTGATTTGCCTCTGGTATATTATATTAGATGGGTGTTTTTTTCTTCCCTCCTTGTCTGTCTGTTCACCAGAGACATACTGGCTGCTCTGAAATCCCAAACAAATCAATTAACAAAGGCAGTGGCTTCTAAAGCAGGAGAAAGCTTTCAATTAAGCCAACTAAGCTTCTTCCTCTGATGAGCATTCTGTGGCAGATACACATGACCACTCAGTAGTACCTTAGTGGGGAATGGCACAATGTGCCAAACTAGGCAATTAGAACCAGTCTCTCCCACTGGCTTCTCCACAAACTGTCTTTTCCCTCTACCCATGAGGAAAATCCATCTTGGTAATTTATAGTTTGAAGATACTTGCTTTTCAATTGTTGATGTCTGGGCTATCTTATGGATATCCTTATGAATATGTATTTATCTTAGAAATATCTCTTGTATACATGTGTATTGTCCTATTTTCTAATTATATCACAAAAGGTAATGGTTTATTTTCTTAATACATAGTGTAATATATTATGTAATGTGTGCTTTTAATGTGTGATATATAATATACAATAGCTACATACACACACACATATACATAACCAAAACTATTGTTTTTTAGTTCCTCCTAGTGGGGGCACTGCCACATGTTACACATCAACAACTCTTTAAAGTCTTGGTGCATGGATCCTTAACCTGGGATCCAGAGACCCGAGGTTTTCAGAGGATCTGTGAATTTGGATGGGGGAAAAGAATGATATCTTTATTTTCTCTAATCTCTTACTAAGATTAATGGTGTCTTTCAATTATTTAAAAAAAATTCTGAAAAGTGTTCCATCATTGACTTCCAATGAAATCGATGACCCCCAAAAATTAACTTGTCTTTTAAAGACTTATCTGATTACCCATAGCTAGAATAAGTCAGGTACAATACTTGAAGCTATTTCTTCTTGATTCCTAATGTTGACATTCTATCTGCTGTATCATAATGCCTTTCTAATACAGAAGTCATTAATTGGCAAAACTAGAATTTCTATCAGTGGAAAGGATAAGGGGCACAATTTTGGGGAATGGACCTCATTTCTCTATTCTTGAAATGAAATTGGTCTTGCTTAATTGGTCGTTTATAGAGTACTTATTCTGTATTGTAATATTCTTCAATCATATTGAAAAATATAGCCTTTCATTATTTAATAATACCAATACTTTTTTCAATCTAAGTTTTTGCACATATACATACTTTCCTCTCTTGTTCACTTGTCATTGTTCACCAATGCCACTGTCTGTGGAAATACTTGTTTCAGGAGTCACATACAGTATATTCATGTAGGGAAAAATCTTTCATTCATTGGGAGGTGGGGAAGAAGGAATGAGCCATGGATTGTATATCATTTGTTACAAGCAAAAATAGATATTGATATATCAAGGATCTATGATTTCATTCCTTTGTGACAAGAGAACCTCATTTCTAACTTAAAGTCTTAAAAATTGCTTGAGGTTCGGAATTGGAACTAGGTCTTCCCAAATATAAGTCAACAAATCTATTCCCTATCTAGTGGGGTCATACTCATAGAAGGATCCCTACCCATAGTGTATTGACTTAGGAAATCACAAATTAACATTATCTATGTTGTATTGTATTTTCCCTTATTTTGTTGAACATTTAACAATTACTTTTTAATTTGTTTTAGACCATACTCCAGAGTTTTGTCTTGTGACTTTTGGGCAGATAGTTTGACAGCACTGTATTCCCAGCATGCCTAAAGGAAGCTACTCATGAACATATGTATTATATAGGTTTTTATATTATGTTTTTTTTCCCTTTGTCTGAACTTGGGATTTCATCAATGTGAACTCACTTAGTGGGAACTCTCATCACTGACACAAAGTAGCAACTCCTGTAACTTGCAGTCTTAGAGATTTGTTCTGGATGATAAGTGATTGATTGACTCATGGTTATAGAGCTTCTAAAACAGAGCTCTTGGTCCAAATTTTTCTAGTTCATTTGCTTTAAAATTGAATCTGCATTTATCAGTGTAGGGGGCACCCAGTGGAAAAAATTCCCTTAAGAGTAAAGCTGATTTGGAACTATGCTCAAAAAGCTATCAAACTGTGCATACCCTTTGATCCAGCAGTGTTTCTACTGGGCATATACTCCAAAGAGATACTAAAGAAGGGAAAGGGACCTGTATGTGCCAAAATGTTTGTGGCAGCCCTGTTTGTAGTGGTGAGAAACTGGAAAATGAATGGATGCCCATCAATTGGAGAATGGCTGGGTAAATTGTGGTATATGAACGTTATGGAATATTATTGTTCTGTAAGAAATGACCAGCAGGATGAATACAGAGAGGATTGGAGAGACTTACATGAACTGATGCTAAGTGAAATGAGCAGAACCAGGAGATCATTATATACCTCAACAACAATACTGTATGAGGATGTATTCTGATGGAAGTGGATTTCTTTGACAAAGAGATCTGAGTTTCAATTGATCAATGATGGACAGAAGCAGCTACACCCAAAGAAAGAACACTGGGAAATGAATGTAAACTGTTTACATTTTTTTTCTTCCTGTGTTATTTTTACCTTCTGAATCCAATTCTCCCTGTGCAACAAGAGAACTGTTCGGTTCTGTACACATATATTGTATCTAAGATTTACTGTGACATATTAACATGTATAAGACTGCTTGCGATCTGGGGGAGGGGGTGGAGGAAGGGAAAGGAAAAATCGGATCAGAAATGAGTGCAAGGGATAATGTTGTAAAAAATTACCCAGGCATGGGTTTGTCAATAAAAATTATAATTATGAAAAAAAAATAAAGAACGAGGAGGAAGACAGCTTCAAAAAAAAAAAAGGAGTAAAGTTGGACATTTGCTTTGCAACTTCTTAGTTTAAGTGTTGACTGACAGGTCATGTTTCCTAATAGTAGGTTCCAGTGTCTAAACCCATGTTCTCTTCTTCATAAAGGGGAGGTAACTGATTCTCCCAAAGCTCTACTTTTAGAATCCAAGTTCTGGCATTCTATTAAGCTAGAGAAGCTTAAAATGAAGCCTTAATGATAAATTGTCATTCAAACACCAATTGTAAACTAAGTTCTTGAGAAGTTTTAGCCATCAGGTGGTGATTTTTTTCTCAGCTATAGTTGTCTAAGTTTTAAAGTATTAAAATTAAAGCATTTCCTAAGGGAAATAAGAGTTTTTATTTGCATTGGTGGAAAAAAGGTCCACACTGATTAGTTTATGAATTCTTGAGGGATTACTCAAGAATCCTTAAACTCCAATAATTCCCTTGTTTAATAGATTAAGAAACTGAGGTACAGAAAATCTTAAGTGACTTGCCCCAAGTCCCAGCTATTAAGTGTCTGGAACAGGTTTTAAACTCAGGTCTTCCTGATTCCAAGTCCTCATACTCTTATGTACTGTACTTACGTATCATGGCCTCTCTCCTTTGGACCATTGAGTGAAACCTTTTTCTTCCTGTCCTACAATTTCCCCATCTATTTAAAAAATAAGCATACTACCCTCTGTTCCATCTGCCGATCTTGCTGGGAATGACATATTAATTTTCAAGAGAAAAACTGTTATATAAATATAAGCATCCCCAGTGTACTTGCTCACCAGGGATTTTAAGAAATCATTATTTTGAAATAAAATCTTACTGTGTAGATGATAGTGTCTATGTGTACCCAAAGCATTTGGAGGGGAATTGCCTTTACTATACACTAGAAGACACCATCTCTGCACTGTCTGCCAAGACTTGCAGCATTCTCCAGTTCTGCTTTTTGCAAATGTTTAAACACAGTTCAAATCAACAGGCTTAACTGCACTCCAATCCCAGTGTTGGGTATTCCTTCTAACCCAGAGGACTTGCAGGTGTATTGGTTTCCATTTGTTTTCCTGTTCGACTGAAATGAATGCAGAATTAGCAATCTGGCTCCTTGGTGCAGGGGATAGAGCTTTAATAAATGCAACTGCGAACCCCTCTCCCAACTTGCTGGGACCAGGGCAGGCAGCCAGCAGAAGGGAGCCAGAATGACTCAAGGGTGAGGAGTCACCCTCCAAGGAACTTGAAAGTGAAATTGTGGGACATTTCCTTCCTTAGAGCAAACTTGGAAGAAAGAGAAAGGAAATAGAAGGGATGGGGTGGGGAGAAGAACAGAAGGGTTGATCTTGAGACACACATCAGTCAAGCCAGGCGCCAAAGTCAGAGAGGAGCTCACATACAATTTTAGCACCTCTGGCTTTCAGAACACAGTTGGATGTAATGTCTACATCAAGGAACTGACAGAATGAAGCTAACTGGTGTGAGAAAGAAAAAAAAAAAGCCCCACTTCTTCTGAAGAAGCTTCTAAATACCAGTTGTCTAAACCTATTGATAAGCATGGATGCATTATTAATGAAGCCTGCAGCTTGCCTGGTGCTGTTCAGATGGTTCAAGCATTTAGTAGGCAAGATTTCGGTGAAGTGCTGTATGGAATAATGACAGTGCTTGTCTTAAATCGAACAAATGGCTGCAGTGAGCTCTGGGGAGGCTCCGAGCAAGCAGATGCTTTCCAAGTGAAAGGCAGAGGGGCACCACCTGCTGTAGGCAGGCGGGCAGACAGCAGTCCACTGAATATTGACTATTTAATAATTCAAGACAACAGGAACCCCTAGCTCTTCAAACATGGCACTGCCCCTTCATCATGGGCTTTTCATCACCCTAATGAGCTACTTGAAGAATTAGATGCTAAAATGTCTTCTAGCAATTCCCCAGAGAGCAGGACTCAACCTGCCACAAGGAGATGTTCCCTTCAGCATACAAAAAGAAAAATAGTTTTCTTTCCTTCCTTCTTTCCTTTCTTCCTTCCATCTTTCTTTTCTTCCCTCCTTTCTATTCCTCTTTTCTTCCTTCTCTTTCCTTTCTTTTCTTCCTCCCTTCTCTTTTTTTCCTTTCCTCTCTCCTTTCTTCCTTTTCTCTTTGCTTCTTTTCCTCTCTCTTTCCCTCTTTTCTTCTTTTCTTTCTTTCTTGCTCTTTTCTCTTCTTATTTTCCTCCTTCCTTCCTTCTCTCTTTGCCCCCTCCCTTCTTTCTTTTTCTTTTTGCTTTCTTTCTTTTATCATTCTTTCTCTTTCCTTCCTTCTCTCTTTCTTTCTTTCTTCCTTCCTTCCTCCCTCCCTCATTTCCTCTTTCTTTCCATCCTTTTTTTCTCTATTTCCCTTCTTTTCCTCCTTTTTTCATTTCTTCCTCTTTCCCTTCCCCCTGACTTCTTTTCCTTTCCTCCTTCCTTTTTACTTTCTTCCTTCTTTCTTCCTTTTTCCTTTCCTTCCTTCCTCCCTTTATTTCTTTCCTTTTCTTCCACTTTTCTCTTTCTTTCTTAATTTATCACTTCCTTCCTTCATTTCCTTTCCATATCCTTCTTCCCTCTTTTCTCTCTCCATCCTTTTAAAAAAGTTTCCCCTTTTTAATAATCTTCCTCTACTTTCCTTTCCATCCAACCATTTTCCTCTTTCTTCTTTCCCCTTTTCTTTACCATCTTCCTCATTCATTACTCTTTTCCCTTCTTCTTTCCTATTTTCTTTTCACTTTCTCCTCTCCTTCTTACCTTCCTAGAAGATTTAAATAACCATGTGCACACAACAGCATATGATTAAGCCATGAATTTGTTATGTAAGAAGATTATTGAGAATAACCTCTCTCTCCCTCTTCACTTTTAAATAGTGGAAAACCTTCAAAAACACTGATGTCAGATGTACTGTAATTTTAATTTGTGATGGGTACAATGTAGGAATCTAAGAGAAATAAAGATGAGGTTTCCCAAAACATCAGCTCTTTGTTTTCCTTACTCAAGCCAGAGGCTCCTTTCCTTTGCTTACTGATGAATTTAGTACTCATTTTATGTAGAGTTAAAGAAGCTTCTGATTAGAACTGTTCCAGCCTTTCATACATTACTTGTGTTGCATTGGGCAAATCAGTTAACCTTTCTGTCCTCCAGTTTCCTCATTTGTAAAATGAAAGGGTTACACTAAATGACTTTTGTGGAACCTGCCAGGTCTTTACTTGGGATCCCATAATCCAAGTCGACAGCCTTGAAACACTTCCATTTTGTAAAATTGTTTTCTTGACCAATAGAGACTACATCTCCAAATGGAAAATTTAGTTCATCTATTTTGAAAAATCTAGTGCTGATTTGGAATCATGGTGATAATATAAAATGAAGGTGCTAGTAAAAGTTATTTTTCATTCCCTCTGTAAATATATTTTCCTTTTCAATTTTCTTATTTGCTTTGTTTTGTCCTCTTGGCTCTGTCAATTGACGCTTACAATGTCTGGTATTAATATAGCCTGACCACTGACTGCTAATTGTGGGAGAAAAGCAAAAAGGGTGTAAATGATAAGGGAAGATGGCACAAGAATATAGGGAAGTTATTACAAAATCTGACTGGGTTGTCACAGATCTGGGAAAGTATTTGCATGACTGATGTAACAAATGTATAAACATATAATTTTTAATATTTAAAAGTAGAAAAATTGGTAGATCATAAGAATTGAGGAAATGAAACTTCAAAATGTTCAGAAAGGCAACTGGGACTTTGAGATCCAAATCTTGCCTCCTTTAAATTATTTTTTGTTATCCTACTTCTCTGAGCATGAAAGAAATTTGGTCTGTTAATAAAAATTATTCACATTGAAATAAATAAAAGGCTATAAACTCATAGAAACCCTGGTTAGGTATAAATCTTGTCACCTTCTTTTAATAATTTTCAAGATATTTCCTCCCTTTGAGAACCCCGTAATTTATATCATGCTAGATAAGTTTCAGCCATCAGGAATTCTGTATTCTTCCTATGAATATTCCCAAGTTCCTATTCCACATATATCTCCATTAAGAGTGTAAAAAAGACTTTTTTCTTTCCCAATTCAAGACCACCTTTAATATAAAGAACCTTCTTTTTGCTCCCAGTATTCCCCACCTTATCTATTTTCCAAACTTTTTTCCTCCTCTCTAAATCCTAGAGTTTGAATCCAGGAACACACACATTCCCTCCCTCCCTCTGCCCCTGCCTTCTCTCCTTCTTTCCTCCTCTGTCTCTGTCTCTGTTTCTCTGGGTGTGTGTGTCTCTGTCTCTCTCTGTTTCTCTCTCTCTGCCTCTCTCTGTCTCTGTCTGTCTTTATCTCTGTCTCTCTGTCTCTGTCTCTCTCTCTCTGTCTGTCTCTGTCTCTGTCTCTGTCTCTCTCTCTCTCTCTCTCTCTCTCTCTCTCTCTCTGTGTGTGTGTGTGTGTGTGTGTGTCTCTCTCTGAGTCTGTCTCTGGACTAACAGCTGGCTGAATTGATAATGGCTTAACTGAACAGACTCTTTAAGGAAAAAAAAACAAGCATTTGTTAAAGGGCTCACTGTGTGCCAGGCACTGTGCTAAGTACTGGGAAGGAAGTTAAAAATTCTAAGAGGAGGAAGTAAGGAGGGTGTGGCCAGCTCTCAAGGCAAGCCTAAGGAGTGAAGAGAATTTCCCCCTTTAGCAAGATGAGGAAAGTAAAGAAATTCATGTTTCTGAAGAGAAGACACATCATTTAAGCCCAAAGATCAAATAAAACATGGCTAAAGATCTTCTTATTATATTGATTTTAATAGACATTTAATTTCATTTACTTATTAAGAACCTACTATGTGTACATCATATATGACAGGTAATACAGCATAGTGAATAAAAGGCTAGCCTTGGAGTGAGAAGGACCTAGATCCAAGTTTATCTTCTGACACATACTACTTGTGGGCGATGGACAGATCTAACTTCTTAGGACTTCTCATCCTGGCAATTAAGACAAGAAATTGAAGAACAGTCACCTGCAATGGCACAAAGAATTTCTATGTTGGGAATTCCTTACGCCAATGAAATGATCAGCTTGTGCCAAGATGGAAATATGCAAGGAATGGTACTAGGTGTTAGGGATGCAAAGCTTAGGCAGAGAAAGAGAGAGACAGGGAAAGAAAAAGAGACAGGAGGAGAAAGAGAGAGAGAGAGAGAGAGAGAGAGAGACAGAAGCAGAGACAGAAACAGAGACACACAGAGAGATTTATAAATAATTGCTATAATTTACTTAGTACCTACTATGTGCCAGTTATATGTCTTCTTAATTGATCTTCACAACAATCCTGGAAAATAGGTGCTATAATTATTCACATTTAACAGTTAATGAAATTGAGGCAGAGATTAAATGACTTGCCTAGAGTCACACAATAATAAGTGTCTGAGATTGTATTTGAAGTCAGATCGTTTTACCTTCAGGCCAGTGCCCTATCTATCTTATTGAGTCTTGCTCATACTTGGTACTGTGCAAAACACTAGGAATAAACTAATAAGTTAATAAAATAACCTCTACCTTCGAGGAACTTGAATTTTAATGGAGTAAGAAAACACATAATGGAAAGATGAAAAAAAGGCCCAAGAATAGCACACTAAGAAAAAAGTTCATCTAGCAGAGCTAGGGAATTTTTGTTTAATTCCCAACCCTTAACACAGTGCCTTGCACCTAGAGGGTACTTAGTAAATGCTTGTTGAATTGGCTTAAATTGGTTAGTTATGTATGTTATAGAACCTTGTATGACTTGAACATGTGTCAGGGAAGTACCCTGTATGATTACAGGTGTTAGAAATTTATTTCATTCAATAACTCAATGCTTTTAAAAAATCAATCAACGATTGACACTATAAGCTTCTATGTTTGGTGCACTATTTTCTCTATTTCAGTCAACAGCCTCTACATCTTACTGTGGTGTGAAGATGTGGTCTGCTGTAGGAAAAAAATGTCTGGGAAATCCCATCTGTTTGTTTCTCATATTTTCATCAAGTGGACTCTTGAGATATACATAGACCATTCTTAACAAGATTTTATGAAAATGAAGAAAAGAATACATAAGGGTCAGTAATTGCTAATGTTTACTTAGTTGCCTTTCCTTCCTTCTTTTTGGTAAAACACACACATACACACACACACACACACACACACACACACACACACACTCACACTCTCACGCACACACACACAACACTATGCATTATCTTTATATTCTTTCCTAATCTTTCCCTATGAAGTATCATGAAAATTGAACACGGGAAGATTCATCTTTATGTGACTTGCCCCTATCCCTATCTCTATCTCTGCCTCAGGTTTTCTCAATGTATGTAATGGGAATGTAAATATGGGAATGATAATAGCACCCAGGGGCCTGTGAGGATGAAAGAAGTTGATATTTGTAAAGCACTTAGTTGAGGGTAGGGCATATAGTAGGCATTTAATAAATGCTTAATGATTTCCTTCCTTCCTTGCTTGCTTCCTTCCTTCCTTCTTTCCTTCTTTCCTTCCTTCCTTGCTTCCTTCCTTCCTTCTTTCCTTCCTCCCTGCCTTCCTTTCCTTTCTTCCTTTTCTTTTTTCTCCCTCCCTCCCTTCCTCTCTCTCTCTCTCTTTTCCTTCCTTCCTTCCTTCCTTCCTCCTTCCTTCCTTCCTTCCTTCCTTCCTTCCTTCTTTCCTTCCTTCCTTCCTTCCTTCTTTCCTTCCTTCCTTCCTTCCTTCTTTCCTTCCTTCCTTCTTTCCTTCCTTCCTTCCTTCCTTCTTTCCTTCCTTCCTTCCTTCCTTCCTTCCTTCCTTCCTTCCTTCCTTCCTTTTCTTTCTTCCTTCCTTCCTTCCTTCCTTTCTTCTTTCCTTCCTTCCTTCCTTCCTTTCTTCTTTCCTTCCTTCCTTCCTTCCTTCCTTCCTTCCTTCCTTCCTTCCTTCCTTCCTTCCTTCCTTCCTTCCTTTCTTCTTTCCTTCCTTCCTTCCTTTTTATCCTTCAGGCACCAACCAGTCCAACTGACTCATTTGGAAGAAAAGAAAACTGAGTCCCAGAGCCAGAATTCAGAATATATGAACTCAATCTGAGGCTTTTATTCTCTTTGAAACTCTAGTGTTTAGCAGAGAGTATGGCACAGAGTAGACATTCAATGCATATTTTGTTGACTACCTCATGTCTACCACTGGGTAAGTCATTTCATCTCACTTCTTCCTCAATAGAATATAAGGGTTAGGTTAGATGACCTCTATTATCTTCTACCTCTATTAGTTTCCAAATAAATTCTTCTATGTCAATACTCAGAAAACTATTGAATAGATTGGATTTGTGCCTCTTATTAAGTTTCATATGAGTTTTGTGTATACATGAAAGGCTCCTTGTATGTGTCAAGCTGTTGTAAATATATGAGATTCTAGTCAATTCAAGTAAATTAAATACTTACTATGTGTCACATGCTACAGTAAGCTCTAGGAATCCAAACCTAGAAAAAGAAAAGACAACCCTTATCTTCAAGGAGCTTACATTCTAAAGAGAGAAGGCAGCTCAGAAAATAAAACTGAAAAGTGTGGATAGAGAAAATGAAGGTACCCAGAGTGCATGGTAGAAAAATGGTAGGGGATTCAGGAGTGCAGCTTGGGGAGAGTGAAGACAAGAGTGAACTGAGCATCCTTACACAAGATTCTGGAAGGACCCAACCAATCAGAGGGAAAAGCCACCGGGCTAAAGGGTACTTCCAGTGTGCGAAGTCCAGAAGTGAAGCAAACTTCTAGGATATAAAAAGTTTCTGAAGTTCCCTCTACTAAACAAAATACCCCCCCCCAAATTAGACACAATGGAATCTTATATTTTCTGTATGTATCAGACAATAGTCAGTGACAGAAAACCTATATAGTTTCTCACTCTTCTTTCTATCATGCATGAATGAATAGATTAGTGTTGTAAAGATTTTGTAGAGGTGAGAAAGGCTGCATATGGAAGAACAGATGGTAATGTGCCCTCTATCATATTTTTAAATAATTCAATTACATTGATCAAACATTTATTAAATGCTAACAAGTTGTGAGGTACTTTTGTTAGATGCTAAAGGTAAAAATGTTATTGAAATGACACAATCCTAGGCTGCAGGTAACTTATATCCTGTCATTCTACTGGGAACGAGAAGACATATACAGGTAAGGATAATAGAAAGCAGAGTGCAGAAGAGTCAAAGGAAAAAAACATGCCAGAATTTGGAACTATGCTCAGAAAGTTATCAAATTGTGCATATCCTTTGATTCAGCAGTGCTACTCCTGGGCTTATACCCCAAAGAGATACTAAAGAAGGGAAAGGGACCTGTATATGCAAGAATGTTCGTGGCAGCCCTGTTTGTAGTGGCTAAAAGCTGGAAAATGAATGGATGCCCATCAATTGGAGAATGGCTGAATAAATTGTGGTGTATGAATATTATGGAATATTATTATTCGGTAAGAAATGACCAACAGGATGATTTCAGAAAGGCCTGGAGAGACTTACATGAACTGATGTTGAGTGAAATGAGCAGAACTAGGAGATCATTATATACCTCAACAACAATACTATATGATGATGAATTCTGATGGACGTGGCCCTCTTCAGCAATGAGATGAACCAAATCAGTTCCAATGGAGCAGTAATGAACTGAACCAGCTACACCTAGTGAAAGAACTCTGGGAGATGATAAAGAACCATTACACTGAATTCCCAATCCCTATATTTTTGCCTGCCTGCGTTTTTGATTTCCTTCACAGGCTAATTGTGCAATATTTCAGAGTCTGATTCTTTTTGTACAGCAAAATAATGGTTTGGTCATGTATACTTCTTTGTATTTAATTTATACCTTAATATATTTAACATGTATTGGTCATCCTGCCATCTAGGGGAGAAGGTGGGGGGAAGGAGGGGAAAAATTGGAACAAAAGGTTTGGCAATTGTCAATGTTGTAAAATTACCCATGCACGTAACTTGTAAATAAAAAGCTATTAAATTTTTTTTAAAAGAAGAAAAAAACATGCCAGGATGGTCTAGGAAAACTTGAGAGAAAAAAACCCTTTAAATTGAAGGTTAAAGGCATTATTCACTTTGGGGAAAATCACACCACTGCTTCTTAACATTGGACAACATGCAGTAGAGGTAGTTGATTATATCTTGGCTCAAGTCCAATCATTCTTTATAATTTCATCTTTTTGAAGTTAATTGCCACTTCCTCATCAGATACAGAGGTGTAACTTCAATACATAATACATTGTTCAATACATAATCATTGATGATGGAAATATATCACTAAAAGAAATACTCTAGCAGATCTGTTCCATTTTGTGATTGTTTGTAATCCTCCTTCTGATTTCATATACAAATACTGCTAGAAAATAAATATTCTTTTTATGTATCAAGTAGAAATGTTTGCTCCAGTAAACAAGAAGAACAGCCCTGCCTCTTTTTCTTTTTTTTCTTTTTGTTTGAATATTGCTCGTTAAACACAGAGTAACAAGGATTCTTTTTAAAAAATGCATTTTTAAGTATATTTCAAAGAAGTTTGCAGTTTGGACTTCTTATGGAACCCAAGAAGTGAAATGAACCACAAATGAGAAACATCAAAAAGTAACTTACAAAGAACTTTTTTAATATTAAAATGATGAATCAGAGCTCAAATTAACAAGTAAAGGAGTCCGCCTATAATGAAAATCTTTTTCCAACATAACACTTCATTATAAAGGGAGTTTTTCTATAATAGAAGCAAGTGTAATTACATTTTTTATATATAATTAGGACATTATTATCATTTCACCATATCAAAGTTCATTATAAGACATCTCCAATACATTTTTCATAGAGCAAAAATAAAAAGAGAACAGGGGTCCTTCAATTAGACTCATCTAAGGACATCCACAGAGACTGAAAGGAGCTGATCAAACAGCTTAGCCCAAAAGGGACCAGGTAGAACCTGGGTTGCTTTTATGACATGGGGAAGATGCAGAGATTTTTTTACTTCCCACATGCTGTAAAATTTCTAATTTTAGCTCCTGCCCCGACTCCTGTTTTACCTTATAAAATTAAAGGTATATGACACTTCATTCTATCACAGATCAGAACTTCCCCTGAATGGTTCAGTCTTGGCTTTAACTATAAACTGTCATCATTGCTAAATTTTTGTTCTGTTTTCCTGCTTGGTGGAATGCTCACCAATCCCAATACAAACACCTGCCAAGCAGGAGGGGTGCCACTGAGATCTATAAACACACCGCTTCACCTGTCCTACTAAAATAATGGAAGTTCCCATCCAGTTGTCTGTGACAGATGGTTGATAGACAGGTGATTAAAAAAGAATTCCTTGATAAATGGTTCTTTGGCCAAAATCTACCCTTTCAAAATATTCAAATAGATCAGAGGAAGGAATATGCCCTTTTAAAAATTTTTACTTTTAAAATTGCTTTAAAAATATAAGGATATATATGTATGTCACTAAAAATGTGTGACTATATGGAAAATAAAGTTAAAAGTTAAAATAAAATAGATTTACATCTAAATAAAATAACATCTTTTAGCATTGATGCAAGAATACATCAAAAGAGGCACTATTATACAAAGCATAAAGTACAGTCAGAAAAATTGGGTTTTTGATTCTTACAAATTGTGTAGCTATATTCTTACTAATTGTGTAGCTATAGGCAAAGAACTCAACTTTCAAGTTTCCTTATTGGTAAAATGGGTATTATGGTGCTGTAGCACTGGGTCATTTTGAGACTCAAAAGAGATCACAGGACCATACATTTTAGAGTTAAAAAAGACCTTAGAGGTCACTGAATTCAAGCCTATTAATTTACAGCTGAGAAAACTGAAGCAAAAATAAATTAACTGACTTGTTCAGTGTCATTCCATTAATAAGTATGTGAGGTAGTATTTGAACCCAGGTTTTCTTGACTACAAGTCTAATGTCCATTACATCCATTACATCACACATCCTTTCATATATATATATATATATATATATACACACATACATATATATGTATATATATGAAAATGTTTATTATAATTGTAATATATATATATATAATATTTGTAAAGTGCCATATGAACTTTAGTTGTTATTGATATTCCACACATATCAAAAATGGTGCTGGTACAACTGCTTCGCTGAATTGATTCTAATTGATCATATATAAAATTCTTTTCTCACTGAGGGGAAGTGGAAAGAACACTGAATTTGAATTTAGAGGTTCTGAATTCAAATTTTGTCTATGACAACTTGCCTTCCATAAGTAGATAAGTAACTCTGTCTGGCTTCAAGTTCCTTATCTGGAAGAAATAGGATAATAACTCTTATTCCCAGGCACCTTATTATAGACAGATAGATAGAATGGTAGGTTGAAAGCAAGCCTCCCTATCAGGTAAACCAGGTTCAAATACACTTCTGACACACACTAGCAAATGACCCTGGGTAAATCATTTAATTTACCAGTATCCCAGGCAATGTCCATAGACTTGTAGCATAGATGCTGATCTGAATTTATAGAAAAGATGCTCTCATTGGCAATACCCTGCATCAATCAAATTATGAGTCCAGTTCAAAACAAACAAAACCACTTGGTAATTGTGAAGCTTAGATGAGATGATAAATGTAAAGCTCATCAGCCTATCATGCTTTATAAAGAGTTACACAAATGTAAAATAATTATTACTCCATTTTAAAGAGTTATAGAAATGTAAAATAAGTATTACTCCATTTTCTCAAACCTCTTATTGTTCAGTTCTAAGTATATTTTCCATAAAAATTCAACATATCTTTAAGATCTCATCTGGCACATTAACCATGGACAGAAGTATTTCTTTCCACCTCAAGCTACTGGTGATTATTCCTATTGAATGTTGTATATAAGGCACTAGATTTACTTCATTAAGAGAGATTATATAATATATATGTATATATTCCTAATATACATATACATAAACACACACATAAAGAGAGAGAGAGAAAGAAAGAAAAAGAGAGGGAGGGAGGGAGAGAAAAAAGAGAGAGAGAAGAAGAAAGAGAGAGAAAAGAGAGAGAGAGAAAGAGAGAGAGAGAGAGAGAGACAGAGAGAGACAGAGAGAGAGAGAGAGAGAGAGAGAGAGAGAGAGAGTGAAAGAGAGAGAGAGTGAGAGAGAGAGAGAGAGAGAATGTTTGTGAGAAAGATTTTCCTTGGTTAAGTGATTATTTCTGAAAATAACCATAGTAATGATAGGAGTCTCTTAATTATCCATGGTAAGTGCCTCCAAATAGAACCTAGCAATATTCAATGGTAACAATACTCATTTCATTTTAGCCAGTAAATCATTTTCTCCTGTTCCACCTTTATCCCAAGTTAATAATGAAACTTATTTTCATTATTAAATGATAACCTTTTTATCATTTAATAAATATTAAACTTACTTTAATAAGTAAAACTAATTAAACTTACTTATGAAGTAAACTTATAAACTGATAAGTAACTTGATAGCTTACTCATGAAGAAATAAACTTACTTATAAAGCAAAAAATAATAGTCAACTTAACTAAGTTGAGTTTCATACATTTTTCCATATTCTAATTTTGCCAAATTTTTTGGGGAAGACTAGTTAAAACCAACATGACTGAAAGGAGGGGAAAGAAGCAGGAAAATTTGCCTGCATTGAACAACCAAATCTACAAATTATTGAAAGTGGAAAGGGGAAAAAAAGCATTTATTAAGTACTTATTATATGCCAGGTATTGTGCCTAAGCATTTTATAAATATTTTCTTATTTGATCTTTACAACAACTCATGGAAGGTAGGTGCTATTATTATCTCCAATTTATGGCCGAGAAAATTAACAATCAAATTTAAATGATTAAATTTTGCCCAGACTCATACAGCTAGTAAATATATGAGGCCAGATTTGAACTCAAGTCATAGTTTCTTCTGAGAAATAACCTATACAATAATAATTGAAGAAATAAGCATATCTCCCTAACACCACAAAAAAGCAATAACAACAAAAAAGCAAAGATAATATAAATTATCTGACAAATATAAAAAGAAAAATAGAACTCTAGAAAGATAAAGGTGAGATAATGTTGAGCTGTGTCTGACTCATTACATCCTTTTTTAGGGTTTTCTTGGCAAAGATACAAGAGTAATTTTCTATTTTCTTCCCTGGATCATTTTAAAGATAAGGAAACTGAGGCAAATAATCTGTCTAGGATTACTCAGCTAGGAAGTATCTGAGTGCCAGATTTGAACTCAGGATGATCAATCTTCCTGACTTTAGATCTAACACTATTCATTGTTTTATTTTTTTTTAATATGTAAGTATTTGGTTATAGAGAGGATGAAGAAAAGAAATTTTGTGTAAGAAATGCATTTAGAGAAGAAACAGCTTCTCAGATAACACATTGTGGTGAAATATAGACTGTTCTGATGATATGAGCAGTCATTGAGTTAAATATTCCTGGAGTCATTGTGACTCATCACACGTATTACTGTTTTCTGAGTTTTTAAGCATATAGCTAATTAACTATAAATTGCATAACTATTTTAGAATTTATGGGGAAATGATAGGAGGACTTTGGGGGAAGTGGGGGTTTGTTTTAGATTGGTGTGACTTGGAGTTTCATCCCATAAGTTAAAGATGGGTTGCTGAAAAACCTTGATTTGAGTATTTGGAGTATATGCAGAAGAAATAGAAGTTGGAGAAGAAGCTAAGCAGAAATGAAGCTGGGAACAGATGATACAGGAAACAATGAGAAGAGTGCTTAAAGGAGACAAAGTACAGTTAACAGGAAATGATTAAAATTGACTAAATGTGCAGCTGTTTTATGTGGAAGCTGAGCTGATGATAAGGGACAAAGCACTTTGCTGAGAACTGATTGGTTGGAAAATTACAAGATTGCCCTCTCGTGTCATATATAGTCAGAGAAAAGGGAAAATTCTCAAGAATGCTCCTGTTTTTTTCTTTATTATCACTTCTTGTTGGGAGTCGGGGAAAGGAGAAAATGCAATCTTTGCATCTGATTTTCTGAAAGAGGAGGTGTGACTTTGTTAAAATAATATAGAATTTTTGGCTATTTGAAAAATTGTTTGGAAAAACTCTACATGGTCCTATCTTTATAATCTGAAAGGAAGAAGCTCCTTAGAACCCTAGAAAGAACTTAGCATTTCTCTAGTTAAGGGTCGTATTTTATCTCCATGCCAAGGGTATCTGTATGCTAAAAGAGCTTGTTACTACTTCAGTGGCTAGAAAATAGCAAAGAAATAGTTTTTTTTTCTTTTTTTTTATTATTATAGCTTTTTATTTACAAGATATATGCATGGGTAATTTTATAGCACTGACAATTGCAAAACCTTTTGTTCCAACTTTTTCCCTCCTTCCCCCACCCTTTCCCCCAGATGGCAGATTGATTAATACATGTTAAATATGTTAAAGTATAAATTAAATACATGTATACATGTCCAAACAATTATTTTGCTGTACAAAGAGAATCAGACTTTGAAATAGTGTACAATTAGCCTGTGAAGAAAATAAAAAATGCAGGCGGACAAAAATAGAGGGAGTGGGAATTCTATGTAGTGGTTCATAGTCATCTCCCAGAATTCTTTCACTGAATGTAGCTGGTTCAATTCATTGCTGTTCTATTGGAACTAATTTGGTTCATCTCATTGTTGAAGAGGGCCACGTCCATCAGAATTGATCATCATATAGTATTGTTGTTGAAGTATATAATGATCTCCTGGTCCTGCTCATTTCACTCAGCATCAGTCCATGCAAGTCCGGAGAAGTAACTTTAGCCAGCACAATACATAAAAGGACTTGAAGTTGAATAAATAACAGAAGAGCAATTTTGCCTAACAGATGACACATGATGTAGTCTTTTTCTCTAAAAAGAATGTCCTTGACCTAGAAACATGGATTTCTCTACTTATGTACCTCATAAAGCTCCATGCTAGGTTATTGTAAATGTATATATCCATTCTTTCCCTTACTGTGTGTATTGGAAAGGGAATGTGATGCACATTTATGTATGGATTGTTATTACTATTTCTGTTTTTCTCTATTGAATAAATATTCTAATTGTTCATGCTTATAGTTAAGTATTTCACATTTAAGAGGCAATGCGATGGTGTGTGTTTTTTTATTAGAAAATATGGCAGTCAGGACCCAGGAAATATACTTGTGAACAGTAGGATCATATGAGAATTTGGGTAGCAATAGTTAGTTCACATTTCTGGGGATACCATCTGAATCTGCTGAAGTAGGCATCGGTGATCAAGTAAACCTTAGTTCAAGGAAAGACTTTAGAGATAGTGGAGGAGGGGGGAATCAATTCCATTCCTAGACAATATAAGTAATAAGTTTCTTCATATTTGTTTAAAATATTCATATCCACTAACTTTTTTAATGCAAACATTATCATTTTTCGAGCTCAGTAGAAAGCAGTCAAGGGAAAGGAAAGGGCAATTGATTCCTTTGTGTAGGCAAGGGAACTACTACATGACAAAGAAATAAATGTATAAAATATGTATGGGTCAAGAATTAGCTGGTGAATTCAGAATCATTGGATTGAGTTATATATGATTCATATTTGAGTCTAAAATCCTTGAGGGATAGTGTCATTTTATCATTTATATCCCCAATGTTTAGTGTAATGCCTTACCTGTGACAAGAAATTAAATGTTTGTTGAATTAAAACATCTCATCCAACTGTCTCAATTTACAAATGAGAAAACTGGACACCATGGAGTGGAAAAATCTTGCCCAGATTTTACAGGGAGTAAAGAATGGAATCAGAATTCGAACCCAGTTCTGACTCCAAGTACAGTATTCTTCATATTACAGCATTAATATCTCTGTTCTACTGGATAAGTCACCTCATTACTCTGGGTCTTAATTTTCTAACTATAAAATGAAGAGATTGTACTAGATAACTCTTAAGCAAAGGTTGACTGAAGTGAACTTAAATAAATTCATCAAAGCTGATTGTTAAATTTTTAGTATATGTATTTACATTTCATAAATCAGGGCATGGTTTATTGTTTTGTTGATTGTGTAATTAAAGAAAATAATGAGAAAAGTGTTAAAATTTGCAAATTAAACTTAATCATGTCATGCCTATTTTTTTCAGAGAACTGATTGTTAAACATTTACCAGCACACTCTTACCTCTAATATTCCTTCCAACTTCCTTGCAAAATTTTCCAATGCTTACAAAGAAGTTTTTTGGGGAGAAAGGGCAGATATATTAAATTTTTTGGTTAGGTATGGAAATGTATACTGAACTTTGGATGTTTGCATATGGACCATTTATCTCCATTATCAATAATAATTCTAATTAATCAAAATCAGATTGATTCAATCAACAAATGCTTATCGAGGGTTTATTGCATTCTTATCACTCTGTTGGGATTTGCATAGATGAATACTGTATATAACAATTTTCAGAAAATTAAAATAAGTCTAAAATTAAGCCATTACAAACATAACTTAAAATCTGATGGTTTGGAAACCACTTCTGGATCTTATAGTGCCCTGGATATATCATTTTTATCAAATACATCTGGGCTGTGTAGATTTCCAAAAGGGCCAGTGCAGAGACTTTCTGATTAATAGAGATCTGAATAACAGATCATTTATCATAGTAATTTTTTTCCCACTCTGTTCCCATAGATCCTTGGCATTATTTTTGGTTTAGGGTCCTCCATTATTCTTCATACTCTCTTCATAAGGAATATGTCTCTTTTTGACAGAAAGCCCTGAAGCTACAGAGACAAAGTGACTTTCTCAGGTCATACAAGCTAGAAGTAGAACTAAAACAAATCTTATATCCTCTTGTCCAAATTACTCCTCAACCTTAGCGGGAGCAACTCAGTGCAATTTGCTTAGATGCCAGATGGCTTGAATGGGCTGACTTCTGACAACAAATGAGTTTGACTTCTTCCTTCTTTCTTTTTAAATCAACAGAATTGTCCAACAAGTGTCTGTTGACTGTCTGTCATGTGAGCCATGAGTTATATGTCTATTATAGTAGCACTATTACGGATGAAACCTGAAACACAAACCAGTCTGAAATTAGGAATTTTTTTTTTTTGTCTTTTGATCTAGCAGTGAGGGGGGGGGGGTAATCAGAGATTTTCATGGGATGAGGGTACAGTGTTTGGAAGGAAGAAGCCTGGAGGGAATCAAGTTTTAGGACACTTCTATCTTATGAAAAAAAAAAAAACAACTAGCCCTTTGGGGAGAAAGTACTGGGAACTGAGGTAGGGAGCAAGTCAAAGAAATGGTCATGTTCATGTGGGAAATATATCCCAGGATACTTATGTCTAAGCCATGAAAGGAATGGCAGCTGCTAGGAGCAACAGGGCAGAATTAGTACAGTATTGGGGTGGAGGAACATAATAGATTGAAATTATAAGATGTTGAACATAATGGAATCATCCTCCTGGATGCTGATTTTATGAGATAATGTTCCAGAAAAATTGGCTTTCTGCATCGATACAGGACATTTCCTCATCAGGAAACTCTTTTCATTAATGAATAAAAATATAATAGAAAGATGATAGATGATAGGGATAGTTAAATAATAGAAAAATCTAGAAAGAAAGATAAGTAAATGCTTTGTTCCTTGTTTATTATATTCTCATAGCTCATTACTTCGAAAAACCTTTGATTTTTTTCTACTAACACAAATTACCACCTTGCCACACCTTAGTTGAATTTTTGCTATATTCAGATTCACAGGCCAGATTCTTGAATGTCTTTCTCAATGATAAATTTCCAGAGTGTGATTTCTACTATCTCATTCCAACAGGAAGATTGCTTGTTGAATAGTGATTTATATTTTTAAAATAAATAATTGGATCTCTCTCATCTGAGTATTAACTGATTGCCTGCATTGCTCCAAGTCCTTGATGATGGTATACAATCTTGTGGAAGTAGATCTCTCTGTATTTTAACTGTTTTTGACCCCTTTCTTCTTCAGCTGTGACTCTAGGAATGGATCCCCAGAGGTGTTAGGATCATTGAGAAAAAAAAAAAAGAAAGAAAAGAAAAAAGGGAAAGACTTGACTTAAACTTGATAGAAGCTAGAGAGTTTCTAGATATAAGGTTGAGATGGGGATAGCTCATCCCTTTTCTTCTGCTCCATTTCCTTTGTAGCCTTGGGAGGCAGTTCACCTTTCCCACAGCTGTGAATTCTCTTTGGGCTCCATAGATGCTCTTTCCTTCACCTTCAAGCTTTAATAATCATTATATTGCCGACTGTTGAGCCCATGGTAGGGCTTCTGAAAGCTTTTATTCTTCATGGGTCCCTAACCATTTTTTGTGTTATAGACCTTTTTGGCAGTCTAGTGAAACCTATGAATCTCTTTTAAGAATAATGTCTTTAAATACATAAAATACATAGAATTACAAACCAATAATATTGAAATATAGTTTTCAGTTAAAAAATAATTCATAGAACCAAAGTTAGGAGCTCTTGTGTCTACTGTTATAACTGGTTAGAATGTGAGTTCTTTGAAGGGAAATAGTGAAGCCGATAAGTATTTATTAAGCTCTAAGTATGTCAGGCACTGTGACACTAGGTCCTAGAGATATAAAGAAGGGCAAAAATAATCCCTGCATTCAAGGAGCTCTCAATCTAATGGGAGAATGTTTTATTTTCTCTTTATATTCCCAACGCTTAACCACAATATCTTTGCCAAATGAGGCCCTTAATACACTCTTGCTAAAATAATTTTGAAAGAATTGATGTGTTTGAGGTTCAGCACCAAATGCTGAGATTAATGTAGGCATCAAATGATGAGATTAAGGAGAGCAATTGCCACCAAATATTGGAGTTTGGTCATATGACGAATTCACAATGATCTTTCTCTTTTGGTAAAAGGTAGATTTATTTATGAGAAGAGGTTCCAGACAAAATGAAGAGGCAAAATAGACTCCAGGAAAGGTAAATACAAAATAGATTTAAGAGAGCATATAGTTAGCAAGGAAAGGGCTTTTTAAATACCTTTTTATTTTCAAAATACATGCAAAGATAATTTTCAACATTCACCCTTGCAAAATCTTGTGTTCCAAATTTTTTTCCCTCCCTCTCCCTCCTCCTCTTCAGACAGCAAGTAATTCAATATATATTTTAATGTAATATATATATATATACATGCAATTCTTCTATACATATTTCCACAATTATCATGTTGCACAAGAAAAATCAGATCAAATAGGAAAAAATGAGAAAGAAAACAAAAAGCAAGCAAACAACAACAAAAAGCTAAAAATACTATGTTGCGTTCCACATTCAGTTATCACAGTACACTCTCTAGATGCAGATGGCTCTCTCCATCACAAGTCTATTGGAATTGGCCTGAATCACCTCACTGTTGAAAAAAGCTCTATCTGTCAGGATTTATAATCGTATAATCTTGCTGTGGCCATGTACAATGATCTCCTGGTTCTGCTCACTTCACTCAGCATCAGCTCATATAAGTCTCTCCAGGCCTTTTAGAAATCATCCTGATGATCATTTCTTATAGAACAATAATATTCTATAACATTCACATACTATAATTTATTCAGCTAATCTCCAACTGATGGGCATCCACTCAGTTTCCAATAAGGAAAGGACTTTTAACAATCAATAATGGAAAAGACAAATTTCCTATACTCTCCTGAGGGGAAACAATACTTACCGAATTTTATAGAAAATTGGAGAAAGGAGAGTACTTATCAGTACTTCAGGCTTTCTCTGCCAATCCCACCTAGTGATCCAGGACCTCATCAGAATGAATGAAAGAACAGTCCATATGATGTCATCCAGGATCACCTATATATTACAATAATTAACTGGAAGAAGACACAAATGGACATTGTATTCTCATAATGCATTCATTCATATTTTTGTCCTATTTGACGATTAAGGCCTTTCAGGTTAAGGAACATATTTTTACATTAAAAAGATTATTCTCACCTGGACTATTATAATAACTTCCTAATTAATTTCCCAGATTCTAATCTCTACTTTCTCCAATTTTCTGTAAAATTCGGTAAGTATAGTTTTCCCTCAGGAGAGTGTTTACTCATGATTTTTCTTTCTATTCCTGGTACCAGACACACAGGAATAGGCACTTACTAAATTCTCATTGAATTGAATTGAATAATTTGCAAATGCCCACAATTCCTAGATCAAAGTTCTGCGTTGTTGGCTGTTCTCAGATTATGATTTCATTTTCATTAAATAACCCCCCCAAAATAAGTTTATTAAATAAAGTAGATGTTCATCAACAGAGGAATGCAAAATTATAATGCATGAATGTAATAGATAATTACTATAGCAGTAATGATACTACAGTAGTGGAAAGAATAGACACACCCAAGCAAAAGTGAGTATGGCAAAATTATTTTTAAAAATGACTTGAAAGAAAAGATATTTAAAAAATACCCCAATCCATTCCTTTGGAGAGATGAGGTATGTCATATTGCACTTATCTTTAGGTGGTTTTTAATGTATTGATTAATTTTCCCTTTTTATTTTTCCTCATCTTTAAAAATCATATTCATTATATGGGAAAGCTCTTTGGGAAAGAGTAGGTGAAAGATACGTGGAAAAATTTTGGTAACATAGAAAGACATTATTTAATAAAAACTTGTTTTAAAGTAAAAATAGAACTAGGTTGGTCTTCCTTTCATCCCTTTTTAGAATCCATGAAGTGAGAAGAAAATTTACCTCATTATGAATCTTTCCTGTCTTGTAATATTTAAATTCTATATGTTCAAATAACTTTTTAGGAAAAAAATTCAAACATGTACTCCCTATTTGCTGTAAAGGCATCTTTTGCCTAATCAAAGGAAATAAACATTTGATATTTTGTTTTCAGAGTACAGGTATAGTGAAACGTCCCTTTAGCCTATCAAAGGACTGATTACATATTCGGAATCTAAAGTTATGCAAATTTATATTTAAGTATGTCAACCAATTATTTTGCTATAGTTGGGAGGAAGGAATAAGGGAGTGAAAAGAGACATAGTGACAGAAGAAAACTCCCAAGTTACAAAACCTGTTGCAATTCTTCCTAGCCATCAATGTTACATACCTATAGCTTTTGACAACCTCATTTTTATTTAGTAAACTTAAATCTGTTTTTAAAAAGCATAGAGACACATGAAAAGCATTCAAAAGAAGAAAGTCACTCCTAGCTCTCAACAGTGACTGTAATATGTCATCACTTTTGAGCAATCATTTATTTTTCAACTGAAAACTCAATTCATAATTTCTCCCCCCCCCCACTTAATAGTATTTTATTTTTTCCAATTATATGTAAAGAGTTTTTAACATTCATCTTTATAAAATTTAGAGTTCCAATTTTTTTCTCCTTCCCTTTCTTACCTCCCCCCTCAGCAAGAGAGCAAGAAGTTTGCTATAGGTTATACATGTAAATCATATTAAACATTTCTATATTAGTCATATTGTGAAAATAAGAATCAGAACAAAAGGGAGAAAGTTTGAGAAAGAAAGAAAAAAAAAGAAATAGTCTGGATCCCATGGTTCTTTTTTTAGTTGTGGATAGAATTTTCCATCCCGAGTCTTGGAATCGTCTTAGATCATTGTATTGCTGAGAAGTTGATCATACAATCTTACTGTTAATGTGTAGGACATTCTCTTGGTTCTGCTCACTTCATTTGCCATCAGTTTGTTTAAGTCTTTTTCTGTTTTTTTTTCCTGAAATCTGCCTGCTCATCATTTCTTATAGCACAATAATATTCCATTCATTCATATACCATATTTGTTCAGCCATTCTCCAATTGATGAGCATCCCCTCAACTTCTAATTTTTTGGCACAACAAAAAGAGCCTCTATAAATGTTTTTGTAATGTGGGTCTTTTCCCCTTTCTTTTGATGTCTATCCACAATTTCATGGTAGAATGAACTGTCCATGTGGGAACTCTGTGGTAGAAAAACCTTAGGGAGGTCTCTGAAGCGCAAAGGGATGAAACAACTTTCCTGGAGTCACACTAGAGTTTATATGTCAGAGAGGGATGGGAATCTCAGCTTTTTTGTTTTAAGTGTAGCAACTAAACCATGGTACTTTTTTTTGCTTTCATGTTGAAAAACTAAATATTGCTTTCAAGACTCAAAAATACCTTTCTAGATAGACCATTTCCTGGTTTGCCCTCCAACTTCCCAAAACATTTTACATTTAACTTTTATGCCCTTGATATATATTGATTTTTTGTATTTAATTTCTCTCCTAGTTGAATTTAGGCACCTTGAGGACAGGGACTGTTTTTACATTTAACTTTGTATTCTGAATATGTCTTTGAAATCAGTGTCCACAGTAAGTGCTTAATCGATGCTTGTTGGTTGATATAACAACAACAGCCATTTATATAGACACAGGGCTAAGTGTTTTGCAACAGTTTTCTCACCTAATCCTCACAATAACCCAGAGAGTTCAGTGCTATTCTGTGATCTCAGTTTTATAACTGAGGAAACTGAGCAGAAGTTAAATGATCTTGCCCGGTCACACAACTAATCAGTATCTGAAGCTGAATTTGAACTTGGATCTCCTTAACTCTAGCACTCTAGTCACTGTGCTACCTAGCTGATTCACGTCTCATTTTATAGTAAAAGGCTCTAGCTATATTTGGACTGTCCTCTGTCTGCCCTGGACTGACCTCTTTCCAGTGGAAATCAGGACTAATGGACTTCCTCGTTCTGTATTTCTGTGTTGCCTTTCAGAGTCTTGACTTTATTTATTGGCTCTTTGGTATGAGACCTGTGCATTAGGTAAGGTGGTGTCTGTGGGGAGGTTTTGCAATACTTTGTGAAAAAGGGATCTGTGGTTTAGCATGAGTTCCTCTTTGAGGTTGACAGTTCTTGTTTTTGTTTTTTGAAAATCCAGATCAATGGACAATGATTTGGAATCTCCGAGCCTGATATTCTTATTTGATTTTGACTCTCTCTCTTTCTCTCTGTCTCTGTCTCTGTTTCTCTTTCTCTCTCTCTCTCTCTCTCTCTCTCTCTCTCTCTCTCTCTCTCTCTCTCTCTCTCTGTCTTCATCTTTCTCTTTGTGTCACTGTCTCTGTCTCTCTATATGTTTCTGTTTCTCTCAGTGTCTCTCTCTCTCCCCATCTTTCTCTCTCTGCTTCTGTCTTTCTCAGTCACTCTTTGTCTGTCTATCCCTGCCTCACATCTTTCTCTCTGTCTCTCTTTGTCTATCTGAATCTGTCTCTTTCCTTCTCTCTCTGTCTCTTTTTCTCTCTTTCCCTCTCTTTCTCTGTCTCTGTCTCTCTGTCTCTGTCTCTCTCTCTCTCTCCTCTCTCTCTCTCTGTTTCTGTCTCTCTCTCTCTCTCTTTCTGTTTCTGTCTCTCTCTCTCTCTCTGTTTCCCTTTCTCTCTGACTCTTTCACTCCCACTCCCTTTATCCTCAACTCTTTCTTTCTGCTCTCCCCCTCTCTCCCTTCTCTTTCTTCCCCCTTTATCTCCTCTCTTTTTCTTTCTCTCTCCCCATCTTTCTTCTCCCTTTGTTCCATTTCTTCTTCCCTTTCTTTTCCTTTCTTTCTTCCCTTCCATTGTTTCTTTCTTCCCTTCTCTTTCCTTCTTCCCCTCCCTTTATTTCTTCCTTCTCTTCGTTTCCCTTTCCCTCCCTCTCCCTATACACACATACCACTATCCATATATCCGTGTGTGTGTGTGTGTGTGTGTGTATGAAGTCTCTCTTTCTCTGTCTCTCTTCCTCCCTCTCTCTGTCTCTATTGATAGATAGAGAGATAGATGATATATAGAGCTCTTTGTTTGTGTATGTATGTATGCCATTATAGTACTGTTTAATGGGTAGGACATTAGACTTAAATAAAGAAGATCTGGGGACAAACCCTCCCTTACACACTAATAGTGTGACAATATGCAAATCAGTTTTCTCATATCCAAAACAGGGATAATACCACAGATTATTGTGACCATCAGGATTAGAGACTGAATCTGTGATTTCACTTTTTGGGGACCCCTCCATAAGGAATCCTCTCTACCAATCCAGGTTGGTACTTAATCTTCAGTTTACAGTCTTAGAGGGCTGCCTAGATCAGAAGTACCAAAGTAGTTAAGAGGCATGTATTGGGTGATGGGAGTGGAGAAAAACTCATAACTGAATCTGAATCAGATTAAAATATAATTGGGAAATATTAATAAAATAAGAAAAAATATAATAGAACAGAGATAATGCTAATGTGAGATTTTCTAAGTTAGCATGCTTCCCCAAGGGATCCCTCAGTATGGTAATTCACATTTCTATTTGAGTTTGACAACCTTGGGCTAGAGCACTAAGAAGTTAATGACTTGCCAGGGTCCTACAGATACTGTGTCTTAGAAATGGGAGTAGAACTTTGGTCTTCCTGGCTTCAGGGCCAAGTATTCCCTTATTCACTATGCCATGTTCTTTTTCTGAGATAAGAAATGAGTAAGTTTTTTTCTTTCTCATGGCTTTTTTTCCCCTTTTGATCTTATTTTTCTTGCATAGCATGACAAATATGGACGTGTTTAGAAGAATTACACATGATTCAACCTGTAGTAAATTGATTGCTATCTAGGGGAAGAAGGAAGGGAGGGCGGGAGAAAAATTTGGAACATGATTTTGCAAAGGCAGATGTTGAAAATTATTGTTGCATGAGTTTGGAAACACTAGTATAAAAGTAGTATAAAAAAGAAAGAAATGAGTAAAGTAATGAATTTAATATATTTTATAAATATTAAACATGAATTATAGACTACCTTGATGACTTCGGGGCCAGGAATTTCACTTCCATTGGCCCCAGTTTCCTCATCAATAGAATAAGGATGTTGAATCAAATGTAAAATGTGTAGTTTTGAACTGTTACCATAGTGGTATGATGATATATATACCTGAGTTCATATTTACTACCAAAGAAATTTGTTGACAAAAGGTACAGTCATATTTATACTCCCTCAGTAATTCTCCCAAATTTCCTTTGCAAGATAGCACAAAGCATTTTTAAACCAAGAAGAACATAAATATTAGAAGATTATTCTTTTAAACTAGACATAGTATGCAATCTGCATAGCAATTGTCCACACAAAAAGAATGTTCCCAACTAGTGACTGCCGGTGAACTAGAAGCCATGTGGCAACATAAGTTTAGTAGACATGACCCTGTCACCTCATTCCAGCCTGCAGATGCATTGTCAGATCCAATGCCATATTATAATATCTCAAGTACAAGTTGGGAGGGTGCTTGCTGGTCCACCCCTGGTCCTTTCCTGGCTGGGTTGACCTCACCCCATTCATAAGTCACCTCTGGGGTGTAATTCAATGGAATAATCTCCATCTTCATAGATATAATTATTCAGGTTCAGCAAGCAGCCAGTTGGTTAAGTGATCATTGAAAAGCAGTCTTCCCAGCCATACTTGGTGCCTGACAGATGGCTAATGTCAATTAAGATTGGAGAAAGTACCTGCTCTATTTCAGCCACTCTTTTGTGCTATATTTTTCAGGGTCTCTTTATGAAATGTATATTTTGAACAGATAGAATGTTATGATATCTAAGATTTGTGACTCAGTAGATGTACATGAAGGAAACCATAGGCCAGACTATGGAAGAACAAAAGACTCTTCTATAGTCATTCCCAAGAATAAATTTCTATAATGTATATTCGATTTATACTACCTCTTCATTTAAGAAGCTTGCCTAGATTAGAAAATTATTTTTCAGAAAAATTGAATATTTAGCTCTCTTTCACCTTAAAATGATTGATAATTGATATAGATAGTCTTTGTTGTGGTTTAGTCAATCAGTTGTTCCTGACTTTGTGACCCCATTTGGTTTTTTGAATAGTATTTTATTTTTCTAAATAAGTGAAAAGATAATTTTCAACATTCACCTTTGCAAAACCTTATATTCCAAATTTTTCTCTCTCTCCTCCTCAAGAAAGCAAGCAATCCAATATAAGTTAAGCATGCATAATTCTTCTAAACATATTTCCATATTTGTCATGCTGTGCAAGAAAAATCAGATCAAAAGAGGGAAAAACATGAGAACAGTCTCCATAGTTCTTTCTCAGGATGCAGAGGTCACTTTCCATCACAAGTCTATTGGAATTGCCTTGAATCACTTCATTGCTGAAAAAAGCCAAATCCATCACAGTAGATACTCACATAGTCTTTTTGTTACTATATACAATGTTTTCTTGGTTTTACTCATTTCACTTAGCATCAGTTCATATAAGTCTTTCCAGGCTTTTCTGAAATCAGTCTGCCTATCGTTTCTTATAGAGCAATAATATTCCATTACATACATGTATCATTACTTATTCAGCCATTTCCCAACTCAGTTTCCAGTTCCTTGCCATCACAAAAAGAGTTGCTACAAATATTTTTGCACATATCGGTCCTTTTCCCCATTTTATGATCTCTTTGGAATATAGGCCCAATAGAGATACTACTGGATCAAAGGGTATTTACAATTTTATAGCCCTTTGGATATAGTTCCATTTGGGGTTTTCTTGGCAAAGATCTCAAAGTAGTTTGCCCTTTCTTTTTCCAGATCATTTTACAGATGAGTACATTAAGGTAAACAGGGTTAAGTAACTCACCTAGGGTCATGCAGCTTTAGAAAATATCTAACAAGTGTCTAACTTCAGGCCTGGCAACTCTATACATTTTGCCACCTAGCTGCCTCATTGAGAATCTGCTTTGGAAATACCCCTTTATAAATCTTCCAGAAATCAGCAATAGTTTGTACTACATAATATGTAGATTATGAATCGACATCATTGTTGCTCTTCTTGTTAAAAAGTTCTACTGTAGTTATTTAAGCCTGAATCATTCAACTTATCTAAGAATTTAGGGACATTCTTTTTTTTCTCCTTTGCCTGTTTGCCTTTACATAATGCTAACAACTACATGGGTTGGAGAATTAGTAAGATCCAGTTCTGACCTACCTTGTTTGTAAGTTCCCCCCCTTCCCAAGTCTATGCTCCATTGAGTTATCAAGACTGAGAAAAACTGGTAAAAGGAACTGTTATTATTCCAGAGATTCTGAAGAGATGACCTTAACCTGCTAAACTTCAGGAACTACCATGAAAGCAAAAGGGAAAAAAGTATGCAATTGTAAGTTGTTGTTTTTTTTTTTCACCATAGAAGCAAATACACATTCACAGAATTTCATAATCTGAAGTGGTCTTTCAGTCCAAATAATATCTGAAGGATATTCCTCTCCAATACATATGACACGTGTTCAAGCAACATTTTCTTGAATTCTGCCAGTAAGGCAGCCTGATCACCTTTTAGATAGCTCTAATGCTTCATAAAAATCTATTCATTTCAAATAAAATAAAAATAAAATTTACAAAAAATAATAATAATAAAATAAAATTTTAAAAATTTAAAAATTTTCATCAATATCGAGTCTAATTGTTTTTCCTATCTTTTAACTCTTCACTCCTAATTTTGTCTCTTAGCCAAATAGAACATATCCAATTCTTCTTCCAGGAACAACCCTTCAAACAATTGAAGACAGTTATCATTTCTCTCCTCCATCTTCCTATATACTTTAAACATTCCCAGATGCTTCAATCATTCCTTATAGGGTGGGATTGATCAAAACAACATTTTCCTATCTGTATCTTTATTTACAATCATTGAGCAACCAAACAACTGCTTAATTTCATTCAATCAATAAATTGCTAACACAATTAGTGTTAATGAGTGCCCTAGTCTAAGCTAAAATCTTATCCAAAGCTCAGCAGGTTGCCAAGACCTTTATTCTAAAAACAAAACCAAAACAATAATACAGTCTCAAGAACATAAAGAAACTAGATTTCCTTCTCTGCTGCAGCCTGGATGACAGATAGAGTGATAGACCTTCACAGTCAGAAAAATATATGTTTAAATCCTTCCTTAGACATTTACTTGCTGTGTGAGTTTAGGTGAGTCATTTAACTGCTTCTCTGCCTCAGTTTCCTCATTTGCAAAATCAAAGGACTGGACTCAATGGCTTCTAAACTCTGTTGTAGTAATAAATCTAAAACCATACGATTTTTTTTTTATCAGTTCTAAGGTCTAGGTTTAGGGAATTCATTAATGGAGAAGAGGTCACAGAAACATCTTTACTGATGAAGAATAAAAATAATTTTCTCAGATGTTTGGCTCTCTGATACAATGTCTAATGATGATGACCTTAACCTGCTAAAGTCCATGAAACCATCTGTGAGGTCGAGAGATTGGAAGGATGGCCAGAGGTCAAAGACAGTCAGGAAGTTGCTTACGGTTTTAAGTGAGTAGGATCATTTCCTGACTGAAGAAAGAAAAGTAAACAGTGGGTTGTTCAGTAACCAATTTCTCAATGGGTAGTCATGCTGTCTATACAGGGCTATTTATGCCAATCTAGAACAAAATTGTAGCTAAGCCACTTAAAAATGCTTTTTCATGAGGATAATGGTGGTTCACGGGAGGGAGACACTGATTCTCTGTGTGAAAGATTTTGAAAGTGCATTTGTTTGGAGGTTCAGCAGAATAAGGATTAGAAAAAGGCAATGGGAATAGCTATTCAGGACAGGATATTTGGAGAGGGTCATATCATGGAGTTAGATCTGGAAAGGATTTAGAGGTCCAATTCCCTCATTTTACAGTTTAAGAAAGTGAAGTACAAAGACATTAATTGCCTTGCCCAGGGTCGTGCAGCTAGGAAGTAACTAAAGAAAGATTTGAACTCAGATATTCCTAATCCCACTGGTTCAGCTATATGACTCTATAGTGCATAGAGTGCAGGACCCAGCATCAAGAAGACTCATCTTCCTGAGTTTAAATCCTACCCAGGCACTTAGTAGCTGTGTGACCCTGGGCAAGTCGCTTAATCCTGTTGCCTCAGTTTCCTCATTGATAAAATGAGCAGGAGAAGGAAATGGCCAATCACTCTGGTATTTTTTTCAAAAAAAAAAAAATCTAAATGGGCCATGAATAGTGGACAGGATTGAAAAATGACTGAACAACAACAAACGAGCAAATTTGTAACTCTAAGCTCTGTCTTCGGTCCAATGTAAAACATGATGTGAAATAAAGGATACTCGTTCATGCTCTTAGATGGGAAACAGAGTCATAAAACCATTAAGAAACTAAACAGTAGCAGAACTGCAATTGAACATTCTGACACTCTCATTTGAAAAAAAGAATTTTTTTAATTAATTAATTTTAGCCTTTACATTACAGTCACTCTGCACACACTCTCATCCTGATCCAACCTGTCCTCTGTCCTTTCTGGAAGAGGACTTTGACATCAAAGAAGTGCTGCCATGACATGTAGAACAACACTCTTTGTGTCAAACACACATACATACAAACCTAACTCTCTCCCCCAAAAATATCCCATAGACACAATTAGACAAAAATCTCTAACACAGTGACTACAGCTGATAATATATTGTATATTGTCCTTGTAATCAGCCTCTCTGATATCGAAGGGGAGATATTTTTCATTATCCATTCTTCAAAATGCCCATTTTAAAAAATTCCCTCAGAATTCAAGTTTTCTTTAATGGCTTTTAAAAACTTTGCATTGTTAGTCTTTGCATATATTATTCTCTGTTCTACTTATTTTACTCTGAATCAGTTCATACAAATCTTTCAATTTCTCTGAATTGTTAACATTCATTATTTTTTTTTACTGCATAACAATATCCATATATTCATTTGCCATTTCTTTTTATCTGTTCAACAACCTGTGGACACTTGCTTTGTTTCCAGATTTCCCCACCCTCTAGTCATAAAAGATGCTACTATGAATATTTTGATAGATGTTGTATTGTTATTACTTTCTGTCTTCAACTTCTTTGGGCTATTTACTCAGCAGAGGGAATATGGGACCAAAAGGTATGAGCATTTTAGTGACTTTTCTTGAATATCTCAAAATTGCTATTCAGAATAGTCAGACTACTTCACAGATCCACCCACAGTGTATTTGTATGCCTTCCCAGAGGCTCTCTGACTATTCCTAGACTTTGTCATCTTTGCCTATTTTTATGAAGTAAGAGCCCATAGCTATTTTGTTTTGCTTTTTTTCTCACTATTATTTGTTAGTAACAGTTCAGTTGTTTTTCAGTCCTAACTCTTTGTGATCCCATTGGGGATTTTTTTGATAAAAAATACCAGGGAGATTTGCCATTTCCTTCTTCACCTCATTTCACAGATGAAGAAACTGAGGCAAACAGAGTTAAGTAGCTTGCCCAGGGTCACTCACCAAGTAAGTATCTGACTCCAGATTTGCATTCAGGAGGACTAGTCTTCCTGAATGGAGGCTCAGCACTCTATCCACTGTACCTAATTGCCTTCTCTCACTATCAGTGATTTGCTTTTCTTGGGGTCATTCATATGTTACAAAGCTTCCTTTGAAAACTATTTATCTATGTTGTTTGACCACTTGTTTATTGGTAAATTGTTTCTGGTGTTATGTATTCATATAAGTTCCTTATATATTTTGAATGTCAGGCTTTTATAGAGGATATTTATTGCAAATATTTTTCCTGTTCTTAAGTTTCTCTTTTAATTCTGTCTTTATTACGTTATGTCAAAAGCTTTTAATTTTTATATAATCAAAATTGTCTAAACTTCTATTTTTTGTTTGTCTTTTCCCCATTGGGCTTGCATTATGTTTATTAGAGAAACATATCCCTGAAGGCAAGGGACAGGATAGAGGACAGATCATATTGTGTTTGTGTGTGTGTGTGTGTGTGTGTGTGTGTGTGTGTGTGTGTGTATGTGGAGAGATGTCTCTTCACAACATTTGTATATAGGTGAAGTCTGGTTTAAATGAAGATCAAAAGCAATCTTGAGAGAGAAAAGAAGAAAGGAGATGTCACAAAAAGGGACAATGTGCCACCTGAGGGACATTCAAAGAAAAGGAGGAGGAGGAGGACATTGCAGTAAGCAAGTCCCAGTTGCCTCCTGTCTTAATATCTGTAGGAAATCTATTATCCAAGTTGTAACGATAGAGATAACTAGAATAGACTCCCACTGAGCTCAGAAATTCTGTTTTGAGAAGTTTCTTTCTCTGTTTTTGGTAAACAACTTATCAGAATTCTGGGGTTTTATATTCTGGCACCTAATGAAAATGAGGACAAATTATTTTGAACATATTGGCATTTCACATGAAGCAAACATTTAGCTAGCTATTGCAATCAATAGTCAGATTTGGAGTCAGGAATATTTGAGTTCAAGTCCAGCCTCAGATACTTACTACTTGTGTGACCCTGTACAAGTCACTTGAGCCTGATTGCCTCAGTTCCTCATCTGTAAAATGAGCTAAAGAAGAAAATGACAAAACATTCTATATCTTTGCCAAGAAAACTCCAAATGGGGTCATGAAGAGTCAGACATGACTCAACTACAACAACAAAATATTTCTTTTCCTGGATTTTTTGAGAAGACACCTGTCAATGTATAAGGAAATTTGATAGTCACAGAAAAAGATTTGGTCCAGCTCAACCAAGTGAAAAGAGGAAAACTGCAATTCAGTTTAGAAGATTCAGAACCTGCCTCTGACACTTAATAGCTCTATTACCATGGGAAAAATCACATAATCTGTTTAAGCTTCTATTTCTTCATCTGTGAAATGGACACAAAAATTAACTTGAGATAATAATCTATTTCCCAGGTGTGATAAGGATCAAATGAGATAATGTTTGCAAGTACTTTGTCAATCTTAAAGCGCTAGTTAAATAAATATTAATTGCTTATAGTAACAGTAGTCTTAAATCAGTCCCATTGAAGATTTGAATTTCTAGAAGTTTAGAGCTGAACTAATATTGTTTTTCTGAAAAGAAAATAGACATTTACATAGAAATCCTAGCCTGAAAATTAACAAACAAACAAACAAAAACAAAAATCATACTCTCTGCTCTAAGGCCAGGAACTAAAGGCAATCAAGTGCCACTGCTGACTTCTCACTTCTTACTTCAATGATGAAAAAACCTTAATGAGAAAACTATCCCATGAGTGTTTGTTACTTTTAGGATCTTTTCATTTGGTTCACTGGATTACTGGAGAGTTTGAGGCCAGTGACATATAGGATGCAAACAAGAAAGTCAAAAAATAAATAAAAGCAGATATTTCAAGAAATAGGAAAACTCACAATTTGCCCTCTTTTATCCTCACTTTCTAATCATTCTTCACCAGACCACTTGACTCTGGGTCTCTCCCTCAGACTACTCATTGTTTTTCTTCCTTTTCTTTAAAATCTGAGCAAATGGATTAGAGCCCATTTATCCTGTTATTTCTCTGCTCAGTTAGCATCTTTCCATTTGGTCCAGGATTACTGGAGAGTTTAAGGCCAGTGACCCATAAGATGCAAACAAGAAATCAAAAAGTAAATACATGTGGATATTTCAAGAAATATCTACTTTCACAGATAGATTTCATATTGGGAAATACTTTCATATTTCAAGAAATATGAAAAGTCACGACCACAGAGAATCTACCCTCTTTTACCCTCACTTTCTAATCATTATCCATCAAGCCAATTGACTCTGGGTCTCTCTCCCTTGGACACCTCCCATTGTTTTTCTTTCTCTAAAATCAGAACAAGTGGATCAGACCCCATTTACACTGTTGTTTCTCTGCTCCATCAGAACAATGTTGTGATGCTGTCTTGCACCTATTCCCACCAAGATCAGCCCAGAACTTAAATTATAGAGCAAACGTAAGCTTTGAAGAAAAAAAATTATTTAATCTGTATTCCCCTGTTTCATCTACACAGCCATCGAGCACAATCTGCATCATTATCTGCCACACCATCTTTCTTTAAAAAAAAGGGGGGGGATAAAAAGTAAGACATCTGTGTTATAACATTAATATATTCAAAGGTTTTTACTTTCATCTTGCTGGCATTAACACTGTGTAAATGCAGTGTAAGTATAACTTAGAACATCACTGAGTTCCCCAAAGAAGAGTGTACTTAGTGGAATAAAGGGAGAAGTGGGGAAATGGGGAGAGAGCCAGGTTGGAACTGGGCATTATGTAAAAAGGGGCTTTTTATTCATAAACAGAGTCCCTTTTTTGCCATTGCTCCTCCATGCCTCTGTGTCTAATTGCGAGCACAATTTGGAAGGCATCGAGGCAAGCCTCTAGCAGTGTGCTGAAGGTGTGTGTTTGTGCTGGTATGCCCTGTGGCTCTGCTGCCAGCCTATTCCCTCAGATCAGAGCCAGAAGGCAGACTGTTTTCGAATACCGATCACCTCACTCGGACCTAATCCTTTGAGTTCTCTGGCATCTATCCCTTCTGCCAGTTTCCTCTTCTGTTCCTCTCTTTTCTTCTGAAGTTGACAACAAAGACATCCTCAGGGCCTTCCTTGATGTAAGACCACTCTTGATGTTATTACAGTGTGGTTTTTTTTTGTACCCTAAAGTTGTGCTACTTTGCTATTCAGCTAGCACAATATTTGCACACCAGAAGATAAAGAAAAATGTGAATATGTTACACAGAGTGAGAGTTTCTTTTTAATTTGTACCCCTCAGTATTTTATGTTTTTTGATGTAAACCTTTTTCTCTCTCTGTCATTCATCTACATACCTGATCAAGAACCCGGAGGTATCTCTTTATAGGCCGGGCGACTCCGCTACCTTAAATTGGCCTGGCCTGCCACTTTTAATTTTTAAGATGCGGAGGTACAGAACGGGGATGAATATGGAATGTCTATGAAGCACAAAACTTTTGAACGGTTCCTGTCCTCTGTGATAGTGAGTTTTAAAAGGGAAATCTCCAAAGAGCTAATTAGTAGACAAGTAGAGCTCAGCCTGAACAAAGCTGAAAAGATAGCAGAAAACTAAAAGGACGTGGCCACGGCTGACAAAAATCAAAGCCCTGACAGAGAGCTGGCAGTAACCTTGGGCTGCTAACTGACAGGGACGATAAAAAAAATTAAAAAAAAAAAAAAAACAATTCTCTGAACCCAGCATAGAGTGACAGGCCCACTACAGGCTCTCTAAAGAGCACCAAGTCTCCACCAAATAGAAACAGGAGGTGAATCTACCACTAGGCAGTTCCAGAGACAGATCTCTCCTTTCTGACCTGATGGAGGATGGTCTCCATCATTCCTCATGATAGAGGAACAAGGGTGAGGATCTGAAACTTTTCAAAAGTTATCTGAAAGTCCTAGGCCTGTGATTAAGTTAGGAGCTTTGGGGAAGGGAAAGGAGGAGTTCCCATAACTTACAGGGAAATCTGGAATTATTCAAAGAATAACTAATTAAAATCTTCCTATTCTTTGGAATAAGGATCCCTCAGCTGGGAGTTTAATCCCAAGGAGATCACTGATACAGAGAAAGCAAATCCCCTTCCATATACATCATAATATTTATAGCAGCCCTTTTTTGTTGCAAGTAAGAACCGGAAACAAAAGACATGCCCCCCAATTTGGGGAAAGGATTAAATGTATTAATCATTCTACATTAATATAAAGAGAATGAGTAAAAAAAAAAAAAAAAGACAATGATTATGATGAGTTCAAAGAATCATGGGAAAACTCATAGGAACTGAGAAAAAGTGAAGAAAGAAGAACCAAAATTGTGATTGATACAATAATATAAATGGAAAGAACAACAATATGTATACATTGAAACAGAATCTTGAGAGATTACAATGGGCAAACTTGACTGCAAAAAGCAAAGGAGGCTATGGGAATGCACTGAGAATGGAAAACTATGGATCTGGAGTATCACTTATCACTTGGATATCATTTTGGTTAGTTTTGCTGTGTTGTTGTTGTTTTTTTTTTCCTCCTTAAGGATGCTATTTGAGATAGGATAGGAAAAGGATTGATTGGAAAATGCCACATTTTTTCTCCCTAAATAAAGAATCTTGTTATGGGTTTTTGTACTAGATAGCTTCTGAAATGTCTTCTAACTCTGATAGTCTGTGATTTTCAGAAGAATATATGAGAGAGGGGCATCTAGGTAGCGCAGATAGAGTACCAGCCCTGAAGTCAGGAGCACCTGAGTTCCAATCTGGCCTCAGGCACTGTTAACTTTCTAGTTGTGTGACTCTGGGCAAGTCACTTAACCCCAATTGCTTCAGAAAAAAAAAAAAAAAAGAAAGAAAGAACATTGGAGATAAAGTTCTGAAAAAGAAGAAAGCCTAAGCTGCAAGATGTTTGAATTACAATCTAGTTAATAAGGAAAAAAAAGTAAAATGGACAGCTGTTGAAAAAAATGAAAAATGAAAGCATACAAATGGGAATGGAGAGGTTGTAGATGAAAGAATATACATTGAAATAATATCATTACTAGAAGAAGAATGAGCCTGAGGAAGGAGAACAGGGATGAGGGAAAGACTACCTGTACTACTAAAAGTACTAGAAGGGTGTGAAGCTATGAAAATGATAAAAAGGAAACTGGATTTTCACCAAGAAGTGTTTATTTTATGCTTATACCAGTGCCTGTGCTAACTTCCCAGAAGTAGTCAAGATCATAAATAATAGAAGTGATCAAGAGTGAGATACAAGAGAAAGATAGTAGTACTTAATACAAATGAGGGCTTCTACTTAGGTTAATATGTTATATTCCATTCTATCTTCTCCCTTCCCTATTTTAGCCTTGGTCCTTTCTCACTTGGGTTAGAAATATAGTATCCACTCAGAATCCAATTCTACCATCGGTCAGTATAAGCATTTTGATCAGCTCTGTCTCCCTAGGCAATAAGTGGCCCTTTGCTCCTGGTGGTTTGCCATATTAATGCTAAAGTTTATGTAGACTCTCAATCAGCTTAACCCACTGCAGTTTGGGATTCTCAACTTCAAATCATCACCAATTTAGTGTCTCCAGGAACAGGTATTACAAGTGTGTGCTATCATGCCTTGCCCAATGTGTCTTTGCAAACAAATCAGGAATTCCTTTTGGAAAAAATAAATGACAAATCTTTCTAATATTGCTCCAAGAAAAATAGAGAGGGGAAAAAAAAACTAGAAAAAACCAGGATCAAAATTCTGCTTTGAAATCAAAGTACGAAAAATAAGATGCTTAGTCTTTCTCATTATCTCTAACTAAAATCTTGTTATAAATGGGGTCTTTCTGGCCTTAATATTTCTTTCTCTTTGAGATCCAAAAAATCCAAGTCATTGGTGATATTTTCAATGCTTGAAGAAATTTTTCATGATTGTGTTTCCCAGGGATAATATTGGAGCTGGAAAAATCTCAGATGACCAGGTAGATGTTTTGGACAAATGAATTCTAGGAATTTCTACTTTTGGAAATAAGACATATAGCAATATATTAAATTCAGGAAACAGGGCAAATTCTATTCATCTGGATTCTCCGGTTTTGTCTCTTGGATGGATAATCATGGATCATAGCACAAAAGATTTAAAATTGGAAAAGAATTTGAACTCCTCGTTTTCCAATAGAAGGAAAAAAAAAACACATATTTGGTTTGCCTAAGGTCAAACATCCAGTAATTAGATGTGCCCAGGTGAGCCCAGATTTTCCTGACTCCAGTGTAGCATCCCATTCATTATATTAAGTTACTTTTAATCCAAAACATGTTTGTCAAAAATTTGCAACAAAGACTCTAATAAGGCAAAAATGAAGCAAGATAGATTCTCTGCCTTCAAAAAGGTTAAAATACAGTGATAGAGTTGACACAAGTTCCCAGATAACTTTAATACAAGTTATAATGAGATAAATATACAGGACAGGTCAGAACAAAACAGATAATTCAAGGAGGGTGACCCTTTCATCCATTTTACTGTGTTTCATGAAGGAAACTGTTGTAGACTTTTCTTAGAATTGAAAATAAAAGCTGTTCATACAGATCAAAAAAAGTTTGAAAAAGGAAGCCTGCATTCATACTGGCTGCTATTTTTGAAAAGCAATTCTAATAAAATATTTTGTCACTATTTTGTAACTTCTTATTTCACAATATAATCAAAATTCCAAATTCTATCCCTTTCCCTTCATGGGTACCAATAAAACAATATTCACAATAAATTAAGTAACTGATAAAAAAAGTTATCTACACAATATGGAACCACAATAAAAATCATAAAAAAAAAGAAAAAATTAAAATCCTTACCTAGCATTGATTGTAAACTACATTCATGTTTGAATCTGAAGAGCAAACAGTATTCATTTTTTTATTTGAATTTTTTTTTTAGAAATTAAAATAAACTTAAATGAAAATAAACTTCCTCCCAAATTGTAGATATACAAATAGTTCATTTTCTTCTCTACTCCCTTTTTTCTCTGTCTAGGTAAGGATAAAAACAAAAAACAAAAAACAAAATTCCTTTCTAACATGGGTCTCACAAAGCAATTTAAGTGAAGAATTAGCTTGAAGGCTATGTGGAAATGTTAATCTGCTGATGGATCTCTGCTTTAAATGGAGATTTTACACCCCACAGGTCCCTCACCCACTGTTACAATTATGTAGACACGGGTTGTGCTGTATTTCTTCATTATATTGTTATTTATTTATTTATTTATTTAGACTCCTGACTTATCAGTAACAACCTCACTCTCCAGTTTCCACTTGTTCCCAAAATCTATCTCTGACCAGTGGAGAAGATTCCATTAAACAATTATCTCATTCTTACTTTTCTTACTGTTTCCTAATGCTTACTAAATGTGCCCATAAAGTGCAGTAAAGACTCTATGAAGTAGAAAAATAAGCCAAAATGAATACATAGAGTCAAATTACTGAAGTAATTCATTTTCCAGTAGTGGAAACATTAGATAAATCTGTAGAAAATTGATTTTAAAATATATACGGAGCTCCTCTCTCATATCAAGTGCTACTTAATGGATAACATATATATATATATATATATATATATATACACACACCAATGAGTTTCATAAGATTGTGAGTCTGTTATTTGTACCTCATGATATAACTGGAATACTCTCCATTTTCAATGAAAATAAATAGTAGAAAATAGTATTGATGCTTTTCTAGTAATCAAACATAACTTTGAAAAAATTACATAATAGCATTTTTTCAAAAAGTCTGTAATAGTGATACTGAAGCGGGTTGTGATCCCTTTAAGAAACTGATTTGTGATCCTTTCAAATTGATTTGTGATTCAGATTACTCCCAAACCCTCCTGGCTGATGCATTATCAATTCAAGAAGGTAGGACCTTTGATTCACAAATCCTGGTCAAAAGCACTCCCTTTAAATTCCAATAGGAGATCTGGGCTCTCCCAGCCCCTATCAGATCTGAGTCAACTTGGGTCTCCACCCACGGGCTCCTTTAGCTAAATCTCTCATTATATAAAGAGCCAAGGTGGAGTCCTCTCTTTGAAGAGGGTCCAAACATGCCAGCTATGCCATGCTTGGCATCCCAAGGACTCTCTGCCCACTGGAATACTGTTTCTGGTGCCCTCTTCTCTTTACCTAACACTTTTTACTAACTAGAATCTTACTTTCAATCCCCATAACAAATCTCTTTTATCAATCTAGGTTTTCAGGTCTGTAAATTCCTTTATAGAGAACTGCTCGCACCACCACTAGACCTCAATTAACTCCCTACCCTTGCGCAGAATCCAAAGGGGTTGCAGGGGAGCTCCATTTGATTCCCTGTACTCTGAACTTGCCACTAGACCTCATTTTCATTTGGGTACCCCAAATCTAAACCTCATCAATGCTTAAGAAAAAACAGGTTTCATTATACAGATCTTCTCTCCCCTGCCATCTCCTTTAATGCTTGTGTCTTCCCTCTGTGGATTTTCTCCAATTTCTTCTGTATATATAACTCATTTGTACACAGTAATTTGCATTTTTCTCCCCCATTAGACTGTATACTTTTGTGACCAGGGACTCTCTTGTTTCTTTTCTTTTCTTTTCTTTGGTGGGTGGAGGAGTATTCCTTGACTTTAGCTTCCTCCCCAGTTTATAGTAGATATTTAGTAAATGCTTGTTAATATCTGACTGATTCTTATAAGGAAGAATTATTGAACTTTATCATTTTTCCTGGTGTGAGGACTTGATTTTTTTTTCTCTTCATTGATTGGAGTTGTTGGAGCCTTCATTGTTGAAATTTCCTTTGTGTTTTTGAAGAAAATATGCCTCTAATTGGGGAACCCAAGCCTGAATACTAGCATATACACTGTGCATAATCCTTTCTGAATAAAGCTGGAAATAGGACTTACTTGCCTTGTGTAATCTTTATGAAACTCTTTTTGAAAGAGTAGGGAACAAGGATTATATAATCTAAGAATAAAATTCTAAGCAAGTATTAAAGACATTTTACCAAATTAGTAACCAAAATGTCAGAATGCTACAACCAGATTCTTGATGTTGACTCAATTTACTTAGATAGCACAAATAAATTTTACTTATGAAAAGTACATCAGTGATCCTACTTCTACAAATTTTTGTCATGTTTTTGGTTCATAATTTCTCCCACAAGTAGAGACAGACAGACAGAAGAAAGGAGAGAGAAAGAGAGAGAGAGAATGAGACGACAGACAGACAGGTAGAGGAAAAGAGAGAGACAGAGAGAGAGACAAAGACAGACAGAGAGAGGCAAAGAAGAACAGAAAGAGAAAAATAGACAAAGACAGAGACAGATACAAACAGAGACAGAGAGAGACAGAAACACAAAGACAGAGAAAAAGAGACAGACACACAGAGACAGAAGGAGACAGAGACAAACAGCAAAAGTATATGTGTGTGAGAGAGAGAAAAGAGGAAGAGAGAGAGAATGAAATAAATGGACAAAAATTAGAAGATGTTAAAAGTATGAAAAGGATCAGGGTGGATGTATGAGAAACATCATTTGGTGTAAACTCACTCAACTATACATAATTGAAGACAGACAATAGGAAATATAACATGTATGTGGTCACTCTAATGAAGTCATTGAAAAGAGACATTGAGAGAGCTATTTCTCTATAGCAAACATCTTGTAAAACCAAGATAACTTGATTACTGTATAGTGCAACCAAAGAAATGTAAATTTGGGGAAGGTAAAAATCTTTCTGCAATTTTTGCTTATATGTATGAGATGTTCATAAGATCGTTGATTAGATATTTGCGATCCAGAAATTGTTTTTAGTCTTACTGGAAATCAGAAAGGATCAACTGAACATTGGGGGTCTGAAGACTCTGATGGGAACTTGGAGGTTGGAAATGACTGAGACAATGTATCCTATGATCTTTTTCTAATAAGTCTTGATTTTATCATGTTTGCATAAGGTAATTAAATTCTTTGACTATGATGTTGAGACTATGGTAATTTATGAGCAGTGTTAAAAATTTAGTAGGAAAAGGAGATGATATGAAGGCACACCAGGTATAGGCATGAAGCATGGCAGCAATGGTCTGAATGACATTCCCCTTTCTCTATCCTGCACCCACAATATTTGTGCGTCACCTTGTCATTTTGTGCAAGCTCTGCTGTCATAGCCTTCAAGAACTCTTAGTCATCTTGATTGAAAAATGGCAATGGTAAAAGGTACATGAATGGAGAAAAGTTTCAGTGCATTTTCTTAGTTTTGGTTCTCCCCAGTTTTGAAGGGTGATTAAATTCAGCTCTAACCCAAGGTGTGAGATAGAGTCTATGCATCTGCAGAGCCATAGTTCTAGTTTACAACACCTTCTCCATCACTTTTATAAAGCAGTTTGGAATTTCAAATGTGTAGGAATTATGTTCAATCCTTCAAAGTGCTGTTAAAATATGCTCTTTTAGTAAATTAGCTTTTAGTCACTGGAAAAACAAGGAGGCTATTTTGGAAGGCAGTCAGTGGTAGATTAATTATTTAGAAACTTTCAGACCAGCTTAGAGAAGACCAAGGTAACTTTTAAACTATTTCCATAACTCCATATAGTTGAGGTTGATAAAAATAGGTGAAAACAAACCTCTTTTCTCAACACATTGTCTGTGGATGAGTCTTCTCTTGCTTTCTCCCTGATCACCTTAAATAAAGATCAGTCACCCAGTTCTACTCGTGTGACTTGTAGGTAAATATACAGAAGTCCAGGCATTGGGTTTTGAGTCAAGAAGACCTGAATCGTACATAATAGATTTGCAGTTTCAGTGCAATCATCTTTTTAAAAAAAAATTCTACCACATTATGGAAATGCTTATGTTGTTATAAATTAAAAATAAAATTTTTAAAATGAGGGGGAAAAAAAGAAAAGAAAACAATTTTTACTCCTCCTCTAAAAGAAGACCTGAGTTCAGACATTTACTAGCTGTTTGAAACTGGCCAAGTCACTGAGTCTCCATTTGTTTCAGTTCCTTCAATTGCAAAAAGGATAGCATAAAAGTATCTACCTCTACCAAGGTTATTGTGAGGATAAAATGAGTTAATATTTGTAAAGTGCTTAGCATAATGCCTGGCACATAGAAGGTGTTTAATTAATGCTTATTTTCCTCCTTCCTTGAAAACTTGGAAATTCTAGCTCTATTCTGTAAATAACATTCATTTGTTATAACTTTGCAATTTTCACATTATCTCCCCATGTCTTTGTTCTTCCTTTCATTTGTAAAATGTAGGTTTCAATGATGTGCTAACCCTGAAGCATAAGATATAAAACTGGAATTAAAAAAAGATGCTGTGATGTCCTTTGGAATATTTACGTTTAGTTCTCCTCTCCCTAAGTCTTCATGCTTCTCTAAACACCTAAGTAAATTCAGGGAAAGGACTTGGGCTTTGGGCAGAATAAAGTCAACTGTAGTCTCTAGGGTTCTATATCAAATATACATAAATATGGGGTTTAAATCCAGAATTGTGGGCCAGGAACATTATACTTTGAATTTATGTTATAGTACCTTTCATCTCCAAGAACTTCATGAATATTTATTGATTAATATTACTAATGCTATTTTACAAGGGCCAAGTATGAAGGGGAGGAGGGAATAAAAAAATGATAAAGAGAGAGATGAGGGAAAAGCGGAGAGGGACAGAAAAAAAAAGAGAGACACAGAGAGAGAGAGACAGAATCAGAGAAACAGAGAGACAGAGACAGAGAGATAGAGATAGAGACACAGAGACATAGAGGGAGGAAGGGAAGTAAGGAGGAAGAGAGAAACAGAAAGACACAGAGAGACTTAGAGACAAAGAAAGGTAAAGAAAGAGAGGTAGAGATAGAGACAGAGCCAGAGAGATAGCACGAGATAAAGGAAAGGAGGGGGCAGGAAGGGTGATTTGCTAAAATAATTGAAATCTAATGACTCCTTTTGGATCCACCAGGCCCACCTTGCTAAAAAGTCCTCATTGTAATCACTCAATAGATATATCTACATCATATCTACATATATGATATACAACTATCATAGGTTAATAAATTACAGTTGGAAAAAAAATATCATAAATTTCAATGACCTCATTTACAAATAAGAGAGAAATCAAGCAACTTCCCCACTGTCACAAGGAAAGGGTGTGACAGGATTTAAATTTTTGTCTTTTGACTCTAAATAAGTCATTCTAGCTGATTAGAATCCAGGCTCTAACCCTTATTAATTACCTGAAGTTTTAGATAGCCATGGTGCTTTAGTTGACAGGGGGCTGGGGGAGGGTGAAGAGAAGTAGGTCTGAAACTTGAGAATCTTGAGTTCAAATTCCTGCAACTTACTTGGCAAGTCACTTAGTCTTTATAAACCTCCATTTCCTCACCTGTAAAAGGAAGATTTGGAACATCATCTTATCATTTTCCATGATTGCCTGGATATAACATTAATCCATAAATATGGAGCATCCTTTTAATAGATACAACCATACCAAACAGCAAATCTTCAAATTACATCCAATGAAAAGCTCCCTAAGTAGGCACTCAGTGGTAGAAATTAAAATCTTGGGAATAGGATGAGATAGTCACCATCCCTGTCTACTACTAGAGTTGTCCCAAAGATTTTGTCAATAAGCCTCTAAAAGATAAGCTTACATCCCAACACTTTTTAAAAATTGAATTAAAAAATCAGTCATTTCATAGGTTGGTGAAGTAGTATGCAGAACATTATATTTTTTAAAAATAACAAGATAATGATTTGCCCCAGGACTATTTCTATTTTTAACTCCATTAACTTAAAAATAAGAAAAAAATTAGCAAGAAAGTATTTAATAGATTGGTTGTAACAAATCATTTACAACCTATGAGAGTGAAAAAAAATCTCAAAATATAGAAACTCAGAAGAAAACAAACCACATGGGAACAGAATAAAGTTTGTCTTCTCTCTTGTTTCACCTGCTAACTATTGTTGTTTAATTATGTCAGTCATCTCTATCTCTTTGTCATCTCATTTGGAGGTTAATTGTCAAAGTAATAGAGGAATTTGTTAATTCCTTCTACAGCTTATTTTACAGATGAGGAAACTAAGGCAGAATTAAGGGACTTGGTCAAGGTCACACAGCTAGTAAGTGTCTGAAACTGGATTTGAACTCAGAAATATGATCCTTCCTGACTCTAGGTCTGACATTCTATCTACTATACAACCTAGCTCCCTATTTGCTACTGGACTTGTCACAAAATTTCTTTCAGTGGATTGAAAGATGTGGTATACTTGTATTTGATTACACAAAGCAGTCTCTTTTTTGTCAACTTTCACAATAGTCCCCTGAACACTAAACACAAAAGAATAATAATAATAATAAGATAATGACTACTCCAACTAGGATTGTTTTTTTTTTTCTTTCTTAAATTTAAACTCTTCTGAATACTAGATAAGAAGAATGTGAACAGTAATCACAATAACTAAGATTTTAAAGCACTTTAAGGTCTGCAAAGAGATTTGCATGTGATATTTCTTTTTTAATAGTATTTAATTTTTTTTCCCCAGTTACATTTTTACAAGATTTTGAATTCCAAATTTTGCATGTTTTTTTTTTTATTTGTTCCTCACCACAATCCTGTGAAGTAAGTTCTATTACTATCCCCATTCTAATGAGTCAACAGAAACTGAGATATTGCCCAGAATCACATAGCTAGTTACTGTCTGAGTCAGAATTCGAATTCAGGTTTTCCTAATTTCATGTCCAACATTATCCAATGTACCACAATGTATCCAATTGTCTAATTAATTGTACAAATGATAGCTTCAAAGGAAAGGGGATAGGGATGATTTGGCTAAGGCTAAAGATCAAAAGTCCTTAGAGAGAGGGCCAAAAAAAAGTTCTTCTGTCCCTGACTTAAAAAAATTCATCATGGTAGTTGGAAGAACTAGAAGTACAGAGCTGGCTATTCATTATCATTAGCCCCAGTAAAGTCAATCAGACCCAGTTTATGGGAACAGAAATCCAATCTGTCACATCAGTGTCTAGATGCTTTAGCCAAAATGGGCTGTGTGATGTTTTCAAATTATACAATCATTGGGCCTAATTGGTACCTAATGTGCAGCAAGCACTGACTTTAGCAAGGCCTATAAATTCTAGGCTGAGCGCACTCATTTGGGATTTTTATTCCAGCGATTATTCAATCAGAACTGTGACATATACACACAGTGAAATAATATATTGACACTAAAGAGGGAATTGTAGAAAGGTATAGTGCACTCAACATCATCTTTAATAAGTAATTATACTTAAGTAATTACATTTCAAATTAAGCTGCAGTACTAAATATATTCTTGTAACAGATATTTAATCTTAAACATTCGTCAGGATCATCAAAGATTCAGAGCTAGAAGAAACTCTGGGAACTTTTCGGGGGAAAGGCAGGTTAGCTTGTGAGCCAGTACTTAATTCTGCGCTTTAGCTGGGTATAGCAACAGGACTTTTGGGACATCCTATTTAAATGCCAGCTATGATTATTACTATTTATTGTTGTTGTTATTATAGTATCTAAATGTTGTACAGGAAAAGTAGAAAACAATGGAGGTGTAAATTTTCAAATATTCCTACAACTTCATACAAATATATAATCTGGTGAGATTTTATAGATGAGATGAAAAGGAAGAAGAAAAGGAAAGTCATATTTTATATAGCATTTTAAAGATCATAAACTACCCTCCTCCCAATCACCCAGGAGATAAGTAATTAAGAATATTATAATCCTACTTTTCAGAGTGAGGATTCTAAGGAATAAGTAGTTAAAGTGAATTGCTTTCTGCTATATACACAGCAGAATCAGAGCTATAATTTGAATTCAGGTCTTCTAACTCCAAAACCAGTGCTTTTAACTCCATTGCCCACTTCCCTTTTTCCTCTGCTGTTTTGCCAGTTTTTTGAACATTAATAATAATAGTCACAAACAATGATAGGAGATGCTTTATATATTATCTTATCTGATCAAGTGAGCATCAGAGCCCTGAATAATTAAAGGCCAATATTTTAATGCAGTCTAGGTATTGCATTGAACATCTATTAAAATTCATACTCATTGTCTGATTTCTTACTTGCCATCTCTAAGATGCCTCAGGTCCCAGGTCTTCAACAATCCTCAATTCATCTGCCTCAGGTCCCCGATGTGTTCTGGTAGACCCAAGTTCACTATCTTCTCTCATGTTCTGAGACAGGTATTTGAGAAACACTCCTCTCTGAAATCACCTAAGCTAAGCCTACATGGCATGGAGGGAAATGGAAAAGTGACAATTTTCCATAGAGCTAGCTTATGCAGGTAATTTAGGTTATATATTCCTACAATCTCAATTTGTTCATCTTTATCCTGCTCTGTTTTGTTAAGTATGAAGAAATACATGTCATAGAGTGCCTAGGGTTGAAATCTAGGGAATGATCTCTTATTCACTAAACCTGCTTTCCTACTTTCACTCATCCTCTGTGACTTGACCAAGAGATTGTTATTATTAGAAATAGAATTATAATGAAAGAAAATTCCAATCAGAAGTCCTAGACTCAAATCTGATCTCTGATACTTAGGATTGGTCCTAGAGATAGCATCAAATTTTATTTTTCTCATCTGTAAAATGAGGTGTTTGTTCTAGATAATCTCTAAAATCCTTTCTGGTTCTAAAACCCATAATCTCTCCAATTCTATGCTTAGAAAAGTTTTTAAAATTTGCTTCCTCATTTAAAGTTATGTTGGTATTACCTATTACTTTGTTATTTTTTTCTTCTATCATATTATTCTCTCAAGCACTTATTTATGTTGGGATTTAACAAAATACTGGAGCCCAAGCCTTTTCCTCAATAGGCTTGCCACTTAACATAGAAATTAATTCATAGGAAGATCATGAACTAAGAGTTTACATAAAGAGAAATGAAAGAAAATCACAATTAATCTCAAATGATCATCTTAAATCTATATGGCTCTATTTCCCAAAGAGTTCCTGTCTATTACTGACAGGATAAATGGATAGAAAAGTAGGTCAGGGTAAAAGTCAGTCACATATACAGATGGTGGTACCAAGGGTGACAGGTGTTCAATAAATGGGCTTTCCCTTCCCAAAAGCTCTCTGCGTCTAAGTATTTCTCAGTCCATTTCTCTCCCATCAATAAATTCTATTTTCTCTTCATAAGAAATGCAAGTAGCCAGTGGGGTAAAAATAACAAAGAAATCAAATTGAAATTTTAATTTAGATTTCTTTAACATTGAATAAAATCTTAAAACAAATGGATTTAACTTTAGAGGAGATAGCTACAGATAGGGTTACTTTGTTTAGTAAGACATTATAAGTGACCTTATATACGTGTTTAAACCCTCTATAGGGATGATTCTGGCAGTCAATAATTATTTTTGGTGACTCGAAAATGCCCCAGTGATTGCTATAGTCATTTGTTATAAATATGGTAAGGATCAGTCGAGTGTAGTCAATTCATTAATTTACTTTTTGTTCAATATCCATTCGGTCTTTTACCTAATTTTTATTTAGTATCTATGTGTCAAGTGTTATGAGGATAACAAACAAGAGGACATGGTCCTTGTCCTCATGAAGCTCATAGTCTAGTAGAGAAATAGAATATGTTTTCAAATAAATACAATTTTAGGAAGAATGTGAAAGAGCACTAAGAGCAGTACAAAATGTTATGGGAGTTGGGACAAGTGATAGGTCACTTTATTTGAGAGGCAGAAAATCAGGGAAGATTTTAGGCAGAAAATGATGTTTGGACTGAGAATTGAATGTTGGATTGGGCGGGCAAGATATGGAGTGGAAATTAAGGAATGAGAAAAGAGATGAATTCTAGACAGAAGGAAGATATAAACAAAATCTTTGAGGAAAAAAACAATGTATTTGACAAATCATAAGTCCTCCATTTTTGGTTGCACCAAATGTTCATAGAGAAAATCAGTGAGAAATAAAAGTTGGAAATTCTAAATATAACTGTCAAATCATGGGAGCATAGAACCTTGAATTATTAACAAATGAGTTTGGTTAATATTTCATAGGCAATAGGAAGCCATTATAGTTTGTGAGTAGGGAATGACAGGATTAGAACTAGACTTTAGAAAGATTAATTGGGCTGGTGGTATGTTGCATGTTAGAGCTGATAGTACAATGTCCTGTGTTATCTCTGTAATTCTTTGTAAATAGACAGTGTATCTTTTTTTTTAATTTTTTATCCCCAATAGCTAGGATAGTACCTGACACATGGTAGATGATTAATAACTGCTGTTGAATTGATACAGTCCTTATCATCAGTGAAGAAAAGCAGATCTAATGATATATAATCTCTTTTTCCATGGCCATGTTTAATGTTGTAACAAAAGGCTCAAGAACTATATTAGTCCAAACTTCCAGAAAGACTTCTGACTCAACTGGCACATAATATCATTTGTTATTATTTAGTGATTTCAGCTGTGTGCAATTTTTCACAACCCCATTTATGGTTTTCTTGGAAAAGATACTGAAATCATTTCCATCTCCTTCTCCAGTTTATTTTACAGATAAAGAAGGTAAACAAGGTTAAGAGCCTAGACTCACATAGCTAATAAGTGTCTGAGGCAAGATTGAATATAGGAAGATGAGTCTTCTTTATTCCAGACTCAGCATTGTATTCACAGTTCTACCTAACTGCCCTATGTAATATCATTAAAATTCAGTAAGAACAAGCAGCTGAGAATTGTGGAATGGCAGCAATTATGGCCTGAGAGTACACAACAAGGTAGATTCCAGAGCATGATCAATCAATCAACAATCATTTATTAAGCACTAGCTATATGCCAGACGTTCTGCTAATTGCTGTAGATATAAGAAACTTTAGGACTTCAATTATATAAAGTCAAGCAAGGGAATCCTGCATATGTCCAAAAAATGTCCACTGCTAATATCTAGCTCAAAACTTTCACTCAAGACACAACATAACATTCTCACTCTTTTTGTTGTTGTTCACTTGCATTTTCCTTTCTTACTCATTTTCTTTCTCTTTTTGATCTGATTTCTCTTGTGCAGCAAGAGAATTATATAAATATGTTTAGACATATTGGATTTAACATATATTTTAACATATTTAACATATATTGAATTGCTTGCCACCTAGGGAGGGGGTGGGGGAAAGGAGGAGAAAATCTGAAACACGAGGCTATGCAAAGGTCAATGTTGTCAAATTATTTGTGCATATGTTTTGAAAATAAAAAGCTTTATTAAAAACAGAACAAAACAAAACAAAAACTCACTCAAGGCTGTTGTTGGGGAAGCCCATTGTCAATTGATGTACTGGAAAGGAAAAAAAAGTTGGAGCAAGTGTGATGTGGTTGGTAGTCCAAAAGAATTGGAATGATCCTGGGTAGTCAATATAGATTCTTCACCAGGACTGCTTCACTATTATCTGCAGAAAATTAGGTGACTTTGTCAAGTTATTCCCGAAATCCAGTCGCCTCAACTTGTCTCTTAGCAAAAGGATAAACTGCAGCAGGAAGGATGACATTGGATAACTATTTAAGCTCTGATGTAAGGCTGACTTTATTCTTGATATAGCAAAAACAATGTTGAACTTTTGGTCTTTCTGTCAATTTATTCTCTCATAATTACTATTGAAACACTATGATGAACTCATCTACAATACAAAAGGATAGCAGAATGGATTAATAACCCAAATCTACCAATATGTTGTTTACAAGTGACACAATTGAAACAAACAAACAAACAAAAATAACCACAGAGTTAAAATAAAGGACCAGAGTAGAACTTATTATACTTAAACTGAAATAAAAAAGGCAGGGGTAGCCATCATGATCTTGGACAAAACAAAATTATGATAAGAACATAATTAAAAGGGATAATCAGAGAAAATACATTTTGTTAACAGGTACTCATACATAATGACTTTATATCAACATTTACCATAATATATGCACCAAATGTTAGCATCCAATTCTTTAAGGAAAATTTAAATTAGTTATAGAAGGAAATGAGTAAAACTATACTAATGGGAGATCTCAATTTGCCCATCTCCGACCTCAATAGATCTAACCACAAAAATAAGAAAGAAACTAAGGAGATGAATAACATTAGAAGTTAGTAAGATAGAACTCTGGAGAATATTGAATGGAAATAGGAATATTTCTCAAGTGTGAATGGTTCCTTCACAAAAATTGACCATATACTAGGACCTAAAAACTTAACAAATAAATGGATAGATGAAATACTAAATGAGCTTTCTTTGGGAAAATAATGCCATAAAAATTGCAATCAATAAGGGGTCTTGATGATGATGAAACAAAAATGGGATACAACCAAGGTTATACTTGGAGGAAAATTTATATCTCTAAATACATATCAATAAAAGAGAAAAAGATGAATTGGGAATGCAGTTTTCAAAAACTAGAAAAACAAGAAAGTAAACTCAAAAATAGAAACACCCCAAATCAAAGGAGAGACTAATAAAATTAAGAGTAAAATATCACATTGAATTAGGAAATAAAACTAGGAGCTAGTTTTTTTTTGGGGGGGGGGGGGGGGGGTAAACCATTGGCTAATATGAATTTTTTTTTAATGATAAAGCACCACACCTAAAATCTCACCACAATGCATTGGAAAATTTTGGGAGGAACAGAAGTCCCCAAATGAAATTGCTTCACTCAGCACAATTGTCCAAGACTCATGGATGTAATATATTACTACATTAGCAGTAAAATCAGTGATGATCAGCTATAAAATTAAGTATAATCAAAAGGAGAAAAATCTTTACCCCAGCAAGAACATGAATACTGTTTAAATGTAATTCTCAAAGCAGTTTTAATCTCCACAAATGTTCACTTTAGAAACAGTATAATAAGAGTCCAGTAGTTATGCATGGCAAATCCAGGCTGTCCACATACTAATCCACAATCTCATATATATAACTGCTGACTTCTTCTTCGGCTTACAAACATCTTATCGATATACGATGTATTTTGTGCCATGTGATGCATCTAAGTCTTTAATGGTTATGTACTTCAATATATCCTGACTTTCTGTTCTTCTGAATCAACAGCAAGGCACATCTATCAATGGACTCTGGACAAATCAATTATCTCTTCTCTGCCTCAGTTTTTTTTTTTTTTTTCAAAATGGGGGGTAATAACATCATCCAATTTCCAGGGTTGTAAGGGTCAAATGAGATATTAACCTGTAGAAAGTAGCTATTTGATAAGAGCTTAGGAGTATAATCTCAGAGGAATCTATCCTGAGAAGAAGATGCAAATTTGCTATTAAGAATGAATGAATCGGGCAATGGATAGAGCATCAGTCCTGAAATCAGGGAGACCTGAGTTCAAATCAGATCTCAGACATTGTAACCATGAGCAAGTCACTTAACCCCAATTGTCTCAACAAAAAAAAAAAAGAAAGAAAGAAAGAAAGAAAGAAAGAAAGAAAGAAAGAAAGAAAGAAAGAAAGGGAGAGAGGAAGGAAGGAAGGAAGGAAGGAAGGAAGGAAGGAAGGAAGGAAGGAAGGAAGGAAGGAAGGAAGGAAGGAAGGAAGGAAGGAAGGAAGGAAGGAAGCAAAGGAAGGAAGGAAGAAAAAGAAAAAAATGAATGAATGAATCAAGGCAGTGAGATGGCAAAACAGAGTACTAGCCCTTAAGTCAGAAGAACCTGGCTTCAAATTCAGCCTCAGATATTTAATACTTCCTAGCTGTGTGATCCTGGGCAAGTTGCTAAGTCACTTAACACCAATTGCCTCAAAAAAAAAAAATAATGAATGAATTAAAAATTTGTTAAATACTTGCTATGGGCAAAGCACTAAGCTAAGTGCCAGAGCTACAAATAGAAAAGTAGGACTTTTCTCCTGAGAACGTAATAATCTCATGAGGTTATTAAGAACAGAATTGATCAAAAAAGGTCAAGCCAGTAGAAACTATTTCAGGGCATTCACTAAAAGTGAAAGATAACTTTTATCTTTTTCAAATCAGAACTTTCACTATTATGGTTTTGATACATCATGGATCAGCATAAGAAATTAAATGGGAATTTTGGAGGAGTTTTGTGGAAGTCACAGATAATAATTGAAAACCAAAGATAACACAAAACATTTAGGAATGCAGGAATGCATAAAATACATATATAATATTATATAATTTGAACGTATTTTATTTTTTTAACATCACAATAATTTGGACTTTTCTGATATGAAGGAAGGACCAAAATTTTTATGTAGATTTTCCAGATTACATAGTGCTAAACCCACTACTCCCATAATGTGGAAAGGAGTTCCTTCTAAATTTAAATCTATTTTATTTAATTTATAATTTAAAGAAAGAGAGCAGTTGTCAAAGGAGCCAGAGCATGGAAATCTCTAGAGAAGGATTGAACAGGCTATGGTGGAAACCCAAAGTGAAGGAAGATAATGTTTGGATTCAGACAAGGAAAAATTCTTTCCAGCAGTTGAAAGGCGTAAAGAAAAGATAGCACTTTATCAGGTCATGATCAGTGGATAAAAATATGAAATCCTTCAAATGACAAAGCTAAGTAATCTCAAGAATAACTGGACTATGAGACATAAGAAAAACAACTTGGTTGAGCCCTGAGTTTTATTTTGAGAGCTAAGAAAAAAAGATTCTAGTGTTGAGAATGTGTCAGCTGACCAGTCACAACTGTAGCAACTGTAGCAACTGGTATAACCTATGTAAAGGTAAGAGATCCATATTCAAAGTTTGATTCATGTTCACAAACCATGACCCTGAAGCATTGATACTGTAACCCCTTCAGGGTTTCATTGTGTGTCATTTTGGGGATGTCTTTCCACAAAAGCTCAAGGATCAATTCAATCAGTATTTATTAAGCTCCTACTATGCACCAGTCACTGTGTTAAAGGATACAAAAAGGACAAAAGACAAAAAAAAAAGGGGCCTCAAAAACTTACACTTTAACGAGGAAGGCAATTCAGATGGGTTCTTCCCAAAATTAATCATCAATTATAGTTAGTATCTTTTCTACCTAATTAATTGACCAAGTGATTAGCACCCTGGAATAATTTAAACAATTAAGAACAATTAACTTCTATAAAAGATGGAGGAGGAACAGTAGTATAAATACATCTCAGTTTCCAAAGCAGGAGCATACTCTCCTCTATAGCACCTCAGTTTCCAGGAAGAATGGGCTCAAAATTAAATCACTTGTTTGGCAATTATTCTCCCAATCAAGTTGAATTCCAATGATGGCATAACTCCCTTCTGGCTGACATCAATCCATTACTATGTGGAGGTTAAGCAGGTTTCTTCTCTCCAGACTTAGTTACTGGAAGACTCTGTTATTGACTTTTAACCTTTCCAAAACTCACAAGATTTGCAGCTATTTTGAATACGCTTTCTTCTTTCTTTCTTTTTCTTTCTTTCTTTCTTTCTTTCTTTCTTTCTTTCTTTCTTTCTTTCTTTCTTTCTTTCTTTCTTTCTTTCTTTCTTTCTTTCTTTCTTTCTTTCTTTCTTTCTTTCTTTCTTTTTATTATAGCTTTTTATTTACAAGATATATGCATGGGTAATTTTTCAGCATTGACAGTTGCAAAACCTTTTGTTCCAACTTTTCCTCTCCTTCCCTCCCCCAGATGGCAGGTTGACCAATACACGTTAAGCATGTTAAAGTATAAGTTAAATATAATATATGCATACATATCCAAACAGTTATTTTGCTGTATAAAAAGAGTTGGACTTTGAAATAGTGTACAATTAGCCTGTGAAGGAAATCAAAAATACAGGTGGAAATAAATAGAGGTATTGGGAATTCTATGTAGTGGTTCATAGTCATCTCCCAGAGTTCTTTCACTGGGTGTACCTGGTTCAATTCATTACTGCTCTATTAGGACTGGTCTGGATCATCTCATTGTTGAAGAGGGCCACATCCATCAGAACTGATCATATAGTATTGTTGTTGAAGTATATAACGATCTCCTGGTTCTGCTCATTTCACTCAGTATCAGTTCATGTAAGTCTCTCCAGGCTTTTCTGAAATCATCCTGCTGGTCATTTCTTACAGAACAATAATTTGAATACTCTTTCAACTAAGATGGGGGGAAAAACAGACACAGCAGAGACAAAAGCAACAGCAGAGCTGTGCAGTCATATTGGATAGAAGTTTGGATGATAAAATAAAAGTTTGAGATCTCTCTCCCTACCCAAAGGACTATATCCAGTCTTCCTTTGATCACCATTAATTAGGGAAGAAAAGATAATAAGTTATTCCTGTGGCAACTTTTCTGCCTTAGTAGCCAATTGAATAGGTCCTTTCTTTATCAGGAAATAAGACAGACATAGAATACCTCAACATGATCCAAATTCTGTATTCAGCATTACATCAAAGCAATGCTAGAAAGGATTAGGTTCTCATTGGCTGCTCCCTCTTTGTTAGAAATATGTTAATGTTAAGAGTAGCTGGATGGCACAGTGAGTAGAGTATGGGCTCTTCTATTTTTCTTCTTCCCTTCTTCCTTTCTCTCCTCTCTTCTCTTCTCTTCTCTTCTCTTCTCTTCTCTTCTCTTCTCTTCTCTTCTCTTCTCTTCTCTTCTCTTCTCTTCTCTTCTCTCTCTCTCTCTCTCTCTCTCTCTCCCCCCTCTCTCTTCTCTATTTTTCTTTCTTTCTCTTCTCTTCCTCCTGTCCTTCTTCTCCTTCTCCCCTTTTCTTCTTCTCCTCCTTCTCCCTTATCCTCTTTCTCCTCCCCTTCTTTCTTCTTCTTCTTCTTCTTCTTCTTCTTCTTCTTCTTCTTCTTCTTCTTCTTCTTCTCTTCTTCTTCTTCTTCTTCTTCTTCTTCTTCTTCTTCTTCTTCTTCTTCTTTTCTTCCTCCTCTTCTTTTTCCTCCTCCTCTTTTCTTCTTCTTCTTTCTCCCTTTTTCTTTCTTCTTCCTTCTTTCTTCTTTTTCTTTCTTCTCTTTCTTCCTTCTTCCTTCTTTTTTCTTCTTCTCTCTCCCTCTCTCCCCTCATCTCTCTCCTTCTCCCTCCCATTTCTTAGAAACTATATTTTACATGCATGAATCTTTAAGCAGATGCCACTATGTCTGAACTAAACCACAGATATTGCACAGTGTGCATTTCACAGGAAGCAGCAGAGGGAGACTCTCTCCCTCTCAAAAGGAGTGTAATGCGGTGGAAAACTTATTGGAAGAGTCAGGGATATAGGGCTTTCAATCCTGCCTCTGACAACTAATTGCATAGAGAGACAAGTTACATTTCTGAGACTCAGTTGCCTCATTTATAAAATGGGGATAATAATTCCTTATTGTACCTTCCTCATAGTAATAGTGATTGATCTTGATATAGTGCTGCAATGTTTGCAAAGTTATGTTATCTCATTTGATCTACCCAACAGCTATTTAAGTCAGATATATGGGTTATGAGCTTTGTCCCTATTTTACAGGTGAGAAAAGTAAGGTTGTTACTAGTCCATGGTAGGAGAAGTGGGATTTGAGCACAGTTTTTTCTGACTCCACATCTGTGCTCACTCCATTATGCCAAGTTGATATTGTGAGTTCAAATGAGATATTGAATATAAAGCAGTTTGCAAAGTTTAAAGTGTCACCTGTTGTTGTTGTTACATGTTTTCTCTGTACTCTATTGACTAGTCTCTTCATGTCTTAGACAATATTTATATTAACACAGCCAGGTCCTGATTAGTCTGAATAAAGAATCTTCTTCAGTGCTCACACTATTTGAATTCAAATTGCATAGTTCCAGTGGGCTAGAACCATTTACTATATTTTACATAATTATAATTTCAGGTAGTGTGAATTCAAATACATATAATCACTTGGTATGGTGTGGGAGTGTCATTCTTTGAACTAAGCAGGCCTTGATTGTAATTATTCTTTGAGTCTCTAATACATATGATAAAATAGTCTTGGGGAAAAGGTTTATCTTAAACCAATATAAATGTCAAATTTAGATTAGTCAAGAAGAGCAAGTGGAGGCAATTATCAAACTCTACAAACAGGACAATCCCTAAAATTAAATTGAGAAGGAGGGTAATAATGTCCTTATAAATATGTTGTTCCCATTTGTAAAATTCAAGTCCCTAAACTGAGCACATCAACATATATTGCATTTCATTGAACCCATTAATCTATCAAATGATTTAGTTTTAGGTGCAGCAGAAATGATGTAGGATCTTACCATGACATATGTTCGGTCTTGTCAACAGTTAGGAAAATAGTACCTTTCTTTTGAGAACTCTTTTTTTTCTTGTTTCAAAATAAAATAAAGGTTACTCTATATATGAAATCCAAGAATCTGGCTGTTGTTATCAGTCTTCAATATTCCCTAAAGCAACTACTGTTAAACCAAGAGGCTGTTTCCAGAGCAGAGGTTGTATTTTTTTTTTTTCTTTTTTACTTATTGGTAGTTTAAGATTGCCTGTGGTGTTTTTGAAAATGAACTTCAATGTGACAGTGTTTCATTGCTGCAAAAACTACTTTTGGCAAACTCTACTCTAGAAATTACCATAGCATCCAACTATAGCTGTAGGAAGAAGAGTAGGTAAAAGTGTAGATATGGTATAGATATAAATGTAGATATAGGTATAGATATGTTATTGAATCATTTTCAGTCATGTCCAATTCTCAGTAATCCCATTTGGGGCTTTCTTGGCAGAGACACTGGAGTGGTTTGCCTTTTCTTCCCTAGCTCATTTGACAGATGAGGAAATTGAGACAAACAGAATTAAGTAGCTTTCACACAGTCACACAACTTTTTAAAAAATTAATTATTTAATTATAATATATGTATATATCTATATTGCTTTATGAATCATGCTGAGAGAGAAAATCAGAACAAAAGGGAAAAAGTATGTGAGAGGAAAAAAAAAACAGAAAAAAGAAGCGAATAATGCATTGAGTCTTTTTAGATCTTTTTCTAGATGCAAATGCATTTTCTGTCCAAAGTCTATTGAGATTGCTTTGGATCACTGAACCGTTGAGAAGAACCAAGCCTTTCATAATTAATCATTGCACATTTTTGCTGTTATTATGCACAATGTATTACTGGTTCTGCTTGTTTCACTCCATATCAGTTCATATAAATCTTTCCAGGCCTTTCTAAATTCACGTTGTTCATCATTTTTATAGCACAACAATATTCCATTATTTTCATATACCACAGCTTGTTCTGCCATTCCCCAATTGATGGGTATCCACTCCTTTTCCAGTTCTTTGCCACCACAAAAAAAGAGCTGCTACAAACAATTTTGCACATGTAGGTCCTTCTCCCTCCTTTATGATTTCCTTGTGATACAGACCCAGTAATGGCACTACTGCGTCAAAGGGTAAGCAAAATTTGATAGAATGATTATATCATTTCACAACTCCACCAACAATGCATTAGGATCCCAGTTTTCCCACATCCCCTCCAACATTTATCATTATCCTTTCCTGTAATTTTAGCCAATCTGAGAGATGTGAAGTGGTATCTGAGTACAAGTGGCTTGTATTTGACAAAGTTTTTTAAAAATATATTTTAGAAATAAGACCTTTATCAGAAACACTGGATGTAACAAGTTTTCCCCAGCTTTGTGGATCATGCAACTATTAAGTATCTAAAGTCAGATTTGAATTCTTAAAAATGAGATTTCCTGACTCCAGGCCTGGCAGCACTCTATCCACTGAAACACTTAGCTACGCCAAGTATACCTGTACACATAGGTGTAGGTAGGATATATATATGTGTGTGCATGTGTGTATAGATGCAGGAGCACATATAGGTATATATATATATATATATATATATATATATATACTGTGTAGATATAGATGTAAATATAGATACAGATCATATTGATATAGTAATTTCAGGGAGAGAGCACTTTGCAAGTTTAGAAAATCAGAAAAGAATTAATCTTCATTAATGTGTCTTGAGCTGAAACCTGGAGAGAGCAATGATTCCAAGAAGAAATGAAACAAGATTCCAAACATGGATAATATCTGAGGCAAAGAGAGAAAGTAGAAAAAATGGAATGCCGTGTGGGGAATGGCAGACAGACTTATTTGAATGGAATAGAAAATTCATGAAGACAACAGGTTTGAAGTGTTTATGGCCATAAGAGCTATAAAATGGTAGAGTCAGCCCCCTGCTTTAGGAATTTCAGTTCAACAGCTGTGTAATGGATAGAAGGAAGAGGGAAGGAGTTAGAAGCAGGGAAGATAATTCTAGCTTTCCTTCTAACTTGTGATCTTGCTCATCCTTTCTGGTCCTGAGTCTTTCAAATGGAATAGGCTAGATTCCATGCCTTCTGTGGCCATTTCCACCTCTAACAAGTTCTGATGCTTCAGGAGTCTTCTTCCAAAGATTGCAACTTAGGAAGTGTGGTCTTTACTAGTTAAGTAAAGCACAGATAATGCATCCCTTCTCTAAACTGCCTTTCACACAACACAGTTTTTACTGGTTTGGGTTCCAGAGTTAATCTCTTGTACCTAGTTCTGGATTAGAGCTGCCATTTGCTCCTTGGATCCTGACCTAGTAAGTCTCTCAGCAAACACATCAATCACTTCTTTTCCATATGAGGATGTATCAGGTTGTGAGATATTGCTTTTCATTTGGCTCCGAGAGTCTAATCCTTAGGTTTTATAGAAAGACAGAGCCCTCATGCACCCACTCCTCAGATTAGGAAAAAAAAAACTTTCCGTCTGCTCTCTCTTCAAAAAGAATGTTTCCAAAACTTTCACTTCCTGTGAAAACTTTTGGAGGAGAGACCAACTACTCAGGTAATTAGAAGCTGCAGTTATTTAGTGTGTCTTAGAATCAACTTTCCTCAGCCATCAGCATTAATGTCTTTTTTTCCCTTTCTCTAATTGAGAGTTAAGAAAGTTCCTGTAGCTCCCATCCATTCCCAATTACAAACCTGTATCTCACTCAAATCATTTCAGGGACTGCTATCCAACAAATTGTAAATGAGTTTCCACAGTAATTTCCCAACTCCCAAACTCCTTTGGATCAGAGCAAGCACAAAAGTTAACCTAAGAGGTAAGGTTATTGTCTTACTCCATATCCTCATGCCTACCTGTCATACAACAGTATATGTGTCATGCAACAAGTCTGATAGTTTTTGAGCCTCCTTACAGCTAGACAGCACCTGTTCCTTGTACCTCTAAATCGTTGATTTTATGATTTCATTGGTCAAGATGTTTCTTTCATTGACCCAGATTAGAATTCCTTATTTAAAAATATTGGCTACCATGACCAAAAAATTGGTTACCTGGTATGTAACCTTTCCACAAATTCTCAGAATTTTGCTAATCTCCCTTCAATGATAGATGTTTATTTTTAACGGAGCACTTGAAGCCTTCCATTTGGTAGGACCTACCAGAAAAAGCCCTCTGCCATATTTCAGGGTCATCTTTAATAAATAATTAAGACTGAGTCCCTTAAGATACATAAAAACATCCAGGGATGTCCTGGAACCAGCTTAAAATGGCTAGTGGGTTGATTGCTAATTTTCAGTATGAATACTGACACTTTGAAAACTGGCAGATGCTACTAATGAGGACTTGGTGTATTGTTTTGTTGATTATCTAGGATTATGGAAGTGATAGAGAAAATCTTCCTATGGAAAATTAAAATTAAAAGCATGCTGTGCATACTTTTTTTGGAAGAGCCAGTTGTTACCAACACAGTACCACTTACCAGCATAATTCAAAATATATGTTACCAGTGATCCTAGATTTTAAAGCTGAGGGCAGGCCTCAGAAATGATCTCATATCCTGCTTTTTGTTCAGATTAGATTCTCTCACAGAAAATACAATCCTACTGAAACAGGGTTTTTAGGACAATCCATTTTTATAAGAAAAAAAAGGGAAGAGGAGGTTTCAGAGCATAAAAGGTACATTGGAGGGCCCATATAATCAGAAGACATTGTCCAAAGGGGAAGAAGGGATAGCAACAAATGATGAAAAGGATAGAAAGACAGATTTTGCCTATTTGACAATTCACAGCATTGGCTCTGAAAGTGGTCATGTGGTGCTTTCCCTTAGAGATTATCCTCTCTACTCAGATGTCAGGAGCCTGAAGAATTGCAGGAAAAGAAATCCAATTTTTTTAGTTTCCCTAGCATCACTAATAATGATGAGGCGAGGTAATGGAAAGAGCAATGAATTTGAAGTCAAAAGACTTGGATTCGAATCCCTGTTTTGAATTTAATGTATCAAATTGAGCAAATCCCCTTGATTTCAGTTTTCTCGATAGAATAAGGGAATTGGAGTAAAAGGATAATCTCTAAGGTTCTTTCTCACTCTAAATCAATGATCCCCATCTTCAAAGAGTAAACACTAGAAGCTTAACAATTACCCACTAGGAGAAAAAAAATTCCAAACCACTGAGCATTTCTGAGTTTGAATATAATTGAACTTCCCTATGTGTCTAGTAATTCTGGGGGCCTGGAAGGGATAACAAAATTTCAACCTTTGAGAGAAACCCAAACCCTTTTAAAAGATAATGATTTCTAGCAAAGGTGTAAGGGTGATTGGATGCCCCTAGGGGACCTCAGGCATCACTTTATAGCCTGACTACCTGAGCAGCAGTAGGTCCGTCCCTCTCACCTCCCTGCTTGAAGTGTGCTCTGCGTAAGGGGAATGTTTTCCCTTGGCTGTAAATAGAAGGATGATGTGCCGACAGGATGCTATCACATTGCATCTATTTGTTGGGTAACTGGATTATGAAAAACGAAGGGCCATAGCTGGTCCTGCTCACAAGCCTGTTATGAGAGAATTAGTTCACCCTGGGGTATACAGGTAACTCTTCAGAAAGATGCTTGGACAGAACTTGATAGAAAGTAATTGCATTGATTTCCATTCATCTCGCAGAACCTCAGAACTCTACCCTTTTGACTTTTTTTAGGTTGTTCAGAGATCATCATTGCCCAACAAAGAATGTACTTTTTTGTAAGTACCATTAATCCACATGCATTAAAAAAGAAATCATTACAAAAGCCTATTCACTTATCTATTTACTATCTAATAGTTCTCTTTATTAATAAACCTACATATAATATCTTCATCTCTGAACGTCCTATAGAGATGGTCTTTATTTTTACTTGATATATTAAGAATAAATTTGCCTTGAAAGCCCAAGCTCCTTTCTTGAACAGTCTGATAGAAAGAGTCAAAAACACGTCTCATTCCATATGAAAATATTAAAAATCTATTTTGTTATCATTGTGGTAGAACATACAATGGCAGTTTAGTGTTTATGGATCTGAAAAGCTAGATTTATGGAAATGGGATTGTTATTGCTACCTTCCGAGATCTTGAGAAATCTATCCAGTTCTTCTTAAATAGAAACAGGGATAATGGAGGGAACCATTAAGAAAGATGGCGAGTCTTCATTAGATTGCATTTCTAGAAGGTTTTCTCATGTTATGATAAAAGGCAATGTGATGTAGTTCAAGGATGGCTGGATGGGTAATTGACTGACCTCAGCTCTTAATCTGATTGTACCAATATCTAGTTGCATAATGGGTAACTAATTTCTTCTATCTGGGACTTAGTTTCTTTATTTGTGAAATCAATGGATTTAATTTGATGTTTTATAGCTCTAAAATGCTTCAGTTAAATGTTTATTTGATGTTTAGGAAGTTTCAGGGTCTCTCAAACACAGAGATGTGCTGGAATCAGCTCAAGCCAGCTTGTGACAACTGGTTGTTAAATTATCAGTGGCAGCATTTACATCTCAGAAATAGGCAAATACTACAAATCAGGATTTGCAGTATGATTTTCTTGATCTCTATATTTGAAAACAACTGTTACTAATGCAGATTAAATTGAAAAGTGTGTGTAACTTACATTATTTTTTCCAGAGACAGTTGTAAACCATTTATAGCCATACCCCAGATTAAGCAGGAGAACATCTATAATGTCAAATAACCTGAATGAAAAAAGGTTTCTTCTGAAAGGCAAATAAACACTTAAGAAAAAAAAAAAGCCTTTTATCATTGCTTTAATGCTATAGTCATTTTATTTTAACTCACCCCCAGCACTGAACTCTCCATCACAATGTCTGGTACATATTTAACAAATGCTTTTTGATTGATTGATTCCCTCCCACACACAAAAAAAATTAACCAAAGTCAGAAACATCACCTGTTCCTGACAGTATAAATGGTGTCCCATCTTTTTACTGAGAGAAGAAAAGTGTTTTTTCTTATCAGTTCTATGGAACCAAGATTGTTCATTGAAATTTATTATAAATTTTTTGTGGTGTTTTATTTATTTTTTAATTGAAATGAAGGTTTAACTGGCATTCTGAGTTTGGAGCTCAAAGGAATATGTTCCTTCTCAGCCCTTAGGAAAAAGTGGATTATTGTCCAATCTTTGAACTGTGAGACATACTTGAATCATAGCCAAGAGTTTTGAAAAGGACACAATCTTTGAGACAGCATGATGTGGGAGGAAGATGCTAGAATTGAAGTAGCTGTATCCCCAGCACTTAGCACAGTGGCTGATTCATAGCGGGCTCTTAACAATGTTTACTGACTATTTATTGACTGAGCAGCAGTGATAGTGACATGCACAGCTTTGCCTGGAACTTAATCAGCTTAGTTGGAGAGAAAAATAGAGAGAAAGGAGGAAAAGAGAGAGAGATTCAGAGAGATACAGAGATACAGAGATGAAGAGAGAGAGGGAAGGAGAGAGAATGAGACGAGAGAGAGAGAGAGAGAGAGAGAGAGAGAAAGAGAGAGAGAGACAGAGACAGAGAGAGAGAGAGAGAGAGAGAGAGAGAGAGAGAGAGAGAGAGAGAGAGAGAGAGAGGCGAACACAGACACATAGAGGGAAACATGAAGAAAGAAGCTGTGCTGAAACAGAGAAGGGGAAAATTACAGTGAGCTATTAGATCCCTACAAAGTACTCATACCACAATTGCTGATCATAATGGCCACTCCAAAGATTTTTCCAGAGGACATATTTATTCTGCAACTCCCTTTCTTCATACTTATCTGGTAACACTATTTTATATACTTTTCTTGTTTTTTTCCCCATCTAAATTGTTCCCTTTATTCTGATTTGCTTCAGGTTAAAAATCCATGATCAATAATGAAAGCTTCCATTGTAATATATCTGTGTATTTATGCCACAAAAAGAGAAATGGAAGAAGGCAGAAATTAGTTGAAAATATACAAACTTTAAAAAAGAAACTGAGTCACAGAGCTAATGTTAGGATTTTTTCCTAACTTTTTATCTGATATAAATCCCGTAAAATGGCAAAGAACTTGAGGGCTATCATATTTCACAGAGATTAAAAGCAAGCTAGTTGTTGTAACAGAGCATGGCTGATTAAATCTCCAGTCTCCAAAGTGAGAAAGGATGAGGGCAGAGAGGAGAAAGCAGTGAGTAAAGAAAAGGTTATACCCTAAGCACCACAGAAGGATATGTATAATGCATAGAATATAATGGCAAAGGCCTGAGAGGATTCAGCTCTGCCCCTTTCCAGAAGAGACAGGAGAATAAAAAGGAGCAAGTGCTATTCATCTCATCTGCTCACCAGATGATTACAAAATCATTTACATTATTGTATTTAAGTATTGTTCTCTAGTTCTGTTTCTTCATTCTGCATCACTTCACACTAATCTTCCCAAGTTTCTCTGGATTACTCATGGTTATCATTTCTCAAGGCAAAATGATATTCTACTGCCCAAATGTAATTAAATTTGTTCTTGCCCAACCAATGGGCATCCATCTTCTTTCTAATTATTTTGTTAACTACAAATTGTGATTCTTTGAATATTTTGTTATGTATATTATCATCATCTCCTTAAGATATTTGCTCTATCCTGTAGTCATTGGACCAAAAGTAGTTTCTTTAACACAATTTCAATTGTATTTCCATAATTTTGGACAAATTCACAACTTCATTAACAGTATATTAAGATCCCTATCTTCCAAATGGCACTCCAGGAGTAACTGCTTCCATTTTTATCAACCTTTGTTTTAATTTCAAATTTTATTATTGTTAATGGTTTGGAGCAATATTACATATGGTTGCTGATTATTTGTTTTTCTTTTGCCAAAAATTCTGTGTTCATCACATATTTATCTACTGGGAAGTTCTGATTGCTTACCAATTGGGAAATGGTTCTTGATCTTATGTATGTGTCCATTCCCTATATATTTTGGATTAGGGGTAATGAAAGTTTTTTCCTTCTTGGTGATTTCTAATCTTATTCTAGCTGCATTGAATTGGTTTATGCAAAAATCTTTTTTTTTTGTTTTATGTAACAGAAACTATTTCATCTTTTATGATAGCCTCCATCTCTTCCTTCATCATGAATTTTCTCTTTAGCTACAGGTGTATAAGGTACACATTTTCATTCTCTACTATTTTTTGTTATGTAACTTTTTATATTGAAGTGAATATCTATTTGGGACTTATTTTATAACATAGCATAATATTTTTACCAATCTAATTTCTGCCAAACTATTTTCTAATTGTCCTAGCAGTTCTTGTTAAAGGCCCTGCAGAAAGAACTTTTTAGGGCTTCATGAGATAAAATTTAATGCCATAAGTTTGGATAAGCCTAACTCAAGCACTAGTTTTTCTTGGTAGTAGGCCTAATATAGTATTAGGCACAAATTAGTACTTAACTTAGGCTTCCTCTACTTCTAGTTTGAAGTCAATAACTACCATTAAACAGGAATTATTCATTGGTATTATGAATGTTACAAAAGTTGAAATTCTATAGCAGTTTCATTAGGTACTAAATAAAATATTTGTTAAATGAACAAACAAGCATTCTAAAAGTAGACAATTGCCTTCCATTCTTTTCATTTGTGGAAATATATTTATATAGTGAGAAGTCATAACTATATGAAATCAATAGAAAACAAATCACCATTTTTGCTCTGCCTTTTTAATTGAGTATATGTACCTATACATAATTATAACCCAGAATTTAATGAGAAACTAGAACAATAACACAACAATTCTTGATGTGCACATCAACATCTGTTTTAACATAATTTAAAAAGGTAGAGTTCTTAAAAGATTTGTTGCACTTTTTAAGGATTAGGGATTAGTAGGTTGTATTTTTAGTCTAAATTGTCTTTTTTTTATTAAATGTTTTCATTTAGTCTACTGAATAAAAGCCTAGGGTTTTTATACATATAAAATCTGAAATATTCTTGATTTTATAATTTTTAATGTCAAATTAAATATGTTCTTGGGAATAATGAGGTTAAGGAGTTGCTAGCAGAACATAAGCAAGTCAACAAGCATTTATTAAACACTTACTGTATACTAGACATTGCAATAAGTTATGGGAATATAAATACAAGCAGAAGGATATAGTTGTACTTAATAGATTTGCAGTTTCATGTGCAATCATCCTTTAAAAAAAAAAACCATCTACTGTTATAGAAATGCTTATTTTATTTCATAAATTTAAAACAAATAAAAAATTTAAAAACCAGAAAATCAGCCTCTTGCCTTTCCAGGAATTTTATCCTAATAGAGGTAGGCAACATATAAAAGGGAGCGGGAAAAAGAGAGATGTAGGAGACAGTGAGGTAAAGGTCTCCTTTACCTCCTTATCTCCTGTTGGGAGGAGACCTAAAGTAGTAGAATGGGACTTTTAAATCACTTAACAGGATTCGGTTAGAGAAAGCTAGTCTTTATCACGAATCTCATGTTCATCACAATTATAAGGCATGATATGGTGTGTGTTATCAGAGGATGAAACTACTGAGAGATAAATAGTGATGGTTCAAGCAAGATCATAGTGGCCCAGTCTCATGTAACATCAAGAAAAAGACTTAGGACTAGTGTTGGTCACTATAAGACTAGTGTTGGTCACTATAAGATTTGATGAAGGTGAGAGTTTTGATTGAGAGTTTCTGCTTAGAACAAAGGCAAAGGAATAGAAATGAGAGTCAGATAAGTGTGAGAGGGATATGGTGGAGCAGTGAGTTAGGGATTTGGGGAAGCAGGAAAAAAGAATGAATGAATAGAGGTGAGGATTATGACCCTTGTTGCACAATACTATGATAGACATTTTCTTAAATGAGCAGCATTATGAAAAGCATATAAAATCTTCAACAGAGTAATCTTAAAATCTGATTCAATAGGAATTACATATAGAAATCTGGCTCCCAGTGCTTATCTCATGCAGTAATGTCTACTGGTATGAAAAACTTTAATAAAAAACTACAGACTAGATCTCATACTGCTTCCCTGACTCACACATATTCTAATATCTTCCTTGGCTGTCGTAGAGAAGGGAAAAAGTTCTAGAATACATGGCTTAGATGACTGGGAGGGATAATTTCAGGACATGTGAGAGTGGTAGAATATGATTAAGAGCATTCTACTAATGTGACTGTAACTATTGTTATCATTTGGGAGATGTCTAAATAGCTAATACACAACTGATTCATATGAAAGAAGAAATTCTTTCTTTGCTTGGTCTTGGTCATTCCTTTTTATCTTTCCATATCCATTCAGAATTTGAATTAAGGGGTCCTTGAAATGAGATAATTGAAAAAGAAGTTTAGCTTCTCAATTGGCTGAGCTTCCCCAGAAAAATACTTGTACTGTTCCCTTTCACTTCTATATCCTTGATTCAATTAGGTGGGGGCCTTAGATAGAGTTGGGCTTGAAGACCTGAGTTCAAAATACCATTTCAAATACTTTCTAGCTGTGTGATTCTGGATAAGTCACTTAACCCTCTGTTTCCCCAACTGTAAAATGGGAATAACAATAATATATATATGTATCTCCCAGGATTGTTTTGAGGAGCAAATGAGATCATATGTGTAAATCATTTTGCACAGTGTCTGGCACAAAATACGGATGTGTAATAAATGCTTGTTTCCTTCCCTCCTTCCATTGCTAAGCTTTAACTAGTAGAATTAGAGGTGATACTACTTGCAAAATGACCAGAATAAAATTATCTTTATGTATGAATATGTGCCAGGTGGGTGAGCTTTTCTAGTTCAAATTTGAATCCATACTCAGTTCATTAAAGCATAGGGCTGAAAATGTTTTCAACGTAATGGTGAGATCAGTTTTGAAGACTGAAAGGAGCCTGTTATGTTCTCTAACCTTTGTTTGGTAAGAAATATGGTTTGGATAATTGGGTTGAACTAGAGAAGGGAAGAGGGTAAAAAAAAGCTGAAAATGAAAAAGAGTCATACCTACTGCCAAAGATAAAGGGCATCAGATTCTAAGAATGAACTTAAGTATGAAAATAGCTATATGAAATCTAGTTTTTTCCCAAAGGCAAGTGGATGATCTTGTATGAGTATAAAGAACAACTAAAGCAGAACATTCAAGGAGGATCACTGAGGGACATTTGGGGAAGAACAAGATAGAAGAGATAACTTTAAATTTCATGGGATAGGACAAATGGTGGAATGTATCTAAATGAATAGAATGTACTCTAATCAGATGCTAAGGGAGAGTTCTGTGCACAGTGAGTCAAAAGTTTTCCACATTCTTTTCAACTGATGCTCAAGAAATCTGAGCTTTATAACTTTATAACTTTAGAGGAATAACCATGGCAGAGAAATAATCAAGGAATGAGAGATTATAGATCTAAATTATTGCTCTGATTATCACCTAGCTATCCCCTCTCATTAATTCCTTATTTCAGAAATTAAGCATCAATTAAAATGACTAGTTTTACCTATTTTCTACCAGCCAAGGTATTAGGGAAGTTCTCTTTAAAAATGTTTCTTATTATGCAATGTTCTGATGGACTTGGCTCTTCAATAATGAGGTGATTCAAGCCAATTCCAATAGACTTGTGATGAAGAGAGCACATCTGCATCCAGAGAGAAGAACATGGGACTGACTATGGTTTGCAGCATAGTAGTTTCACTTTTTTTATTTGCTTCCTTTTTGTTTTCTTTCTCATTTTTTTTTCCTTTTTGATCTGATTTCTCTTGTGCAGCATGATTATTGTGGGAATATATATATATATATATATATATATATATATATATTATATATATATATAATATATATATATATATAAGAATTGCCAATGTTTAACAATATATATATACATCATATATACATATATATATATATATAAGAATTGCCAATGTTTAACATATACTTCCCTTGAAGAAGTGGTGGGGGAAAGGAGGGAGAAAAAAAAATTGGAAACACAAGGTTTTGCAAGTATGAATGTTGAAAACTATTTTTGCATCTATTTTGAAAAATAAAAGCTAAAAAATAAGAAAAGTACTTATCTTTACTGAAACAACTATAGTTCTATATTCTTAATTTCTCATTTGGAACTGATAAGCACAAATAATTAAAATTAAACCTCTATTAAGTGAAATGCTTAGAGGATTTTATTATACTTAATTAACTTTCTAGTTAATGTAAGGTTAACTAGAAAAAGCTCTTGGTTTTAGTTCTTGCCAAAAGATTTTTAAAGTCCATTTCCTTTGTAATTGACTACATAAATTCACCTTTATTTGATAAATCAAGATTTTACAATACATTTGAGTCATTATTCTGATCATCAGTGTATACTGTAGATACAGATATAGAAAGGGGAAGGGAACAAGTATTTAAATGCCTCCTATGTACCAGGCATTATGCTAAATAGGCTTTAAAATATGACTTCATTTGAGGAGGTAGATATTATTATTGCATCATTTTACAGTTGAGGAAACAGAGGCAGATAAAGGTTAACTGCCCAGATTCATGGAGTTAGTAAGTATCTGAAGCCAGATGTGCACTTAGGACTTCTCCAAGCTTGGCACTATATCCACTATACCACCTAGCTATCAATGCTTAGATTTAATGAGTAATGAGTTCAAGATGTATCCTAGAAGTTTATTTTAAATAAATCATTGCTAGTATTTTATTTTTTTCCTTATTTGCTTCCTCATCCTCCTCATTCTCATGCCATAGTAAAAAGTTCACAATCCAACTCTAAATCCTATTAACTATGTGATCATAGGTAAATCAATTAAATTCTCTGAACCTCGGTGCTTTCCTCAAAATAATCCTTTAAAACAAGAAGTGCAAGTTTTAAATTCCCAGTTTTGCTGATGAAGATACCGAGGCTGGAAGACCTGGGCTGAGCTCTATTCTCAGACTTTCTATCTATGTTACCTTGGATAAATCATCTAAATTCTCTAAATCTCAATTTCTTTATTCATAAAAATTAGTACTATTTATTATATATAATAAACTTATTCATAAAATTCATGGTTTTATAGCTCTTGGGGCATAGTTCCAAACTGCTCTACAGAATGGTTGGATCAGTTTATAATTCCAACAATACTGTTAATTAGTTATTTAGTCCCAATTTTTCCATATCCTCTCAAAATTCTTTCATTTTTCTCTTCCGCTATGTTAGCCAATCTGATATGTGTGAGGTATGAGATAATACCTCAGAGTTATTTTCATTTGCATTATGCTAATCAATAATTATTTAGAGTATTTTTTCATATGATTATAGATACGTTTGCTCTCTTCATCTGAAAATTTTCTGTACATACCCTTTGAGCATTTATCAATTGGAAAATGACATAAATTTGATGTGGTTTTCTAGATATTTGAGAAATGAGGCCTTTATTAGAAAAACGTGCCATAAAATATTTTTCACAGTTATGATTGCTGTGTATTTCCCTCCTTCCCATATTTTTCCTTCTCTCTTTCTATCTAGCCTTTTATCCTTTCCTCTCTCTCCTTTTACTCTGTCCTTCCATAAAAGTGTTTAACTTCTGACCATTACCTCCCTCAATCCTCTCTTTCTTCTATTAGTCCTGCTTTCTTTTCTTGTCCCCTTCCCTCTACTTCCCCATAAGGTAAGATAAATTTCTACATCAACTGAGTGTGCATGTTACTCATTTTTTGAGATAGTTTTGACGAGAGTCTGCCATTTATCCATCTTGCCCTCCACTGTAAAAGCTTTTTTTGTATCTCTTTCATTATACACTTCATTTCTCCCTTCTCACAGTGTATCACCTCTCCTCACTGCTTAATTTTATTTTTTGTATATCATTCCATCATAGTTAAGTCACGCCTGTATCCTATTTGAATGTATATTCCTTCTAACTGCCCTAATAAAGAGAAAGTTCTTAAGAGTTACAAGTATCATCTTCCCGTGTAAAAATGTAAATGTCATAATATATTGACTCCTCTGACTATAGTGCCTTCACCCTTCTCTCTCTTTATGTATTCTTGTTCATCTTTCTCAATCTGTTTCAAGTCCCACATTAACTATAAAGTGCTCTAGGTTACACTGATAGCTACCTTTGCTTAATTCTTTAAATCTGAGTATTTTGAATTAGAGAATTTGTGTTCAAATCTCAACTCTATCACTTGCTTCCTGTTGGTTTTGATCTCAGTTTTTCACATGTAATATGAGGAGTGTTGGATTCTCATTCCCTTCTAGCTCCATCTAGGCCACTATTGAGTGCCTTCTGAATGCACTATACAAGAACATCTTGCCATTAATTAATGTCTATTTGTCTTATTTTCTCAATGGGACTGTGACCTTAAGGGGTAAAGGGGTTGTTGTCCATCTTCTTTTGTATTCCCATTGCACCAAGCATAGGAATATGGGAGACCTTCAAGAAACTGGTAGAATCCACTTTAGAGAATTGCTCAAGAAAAACAGAACTTGTTTAAATTCAACTGATTGTTCTAAAACTAGATGGTGCATTAAGTCAATCTTCTCCCCTATTGACTTTTTCTCCTGCAAATGATCATAGGTAGTTTATGCTCTGTGTTGTACAATGAAGATCTAGAAATGATTTTTTTTCCAAAAAGGAAAAAAAAAATGTCCATCAATATGGATTACATTTGCTTAATTTAAGAAATGAATGAATCACCTTTTTTCATTCAAATCCTATAAAAAGGAAAGAAAGAAAAGTATAAACAAACAAAATTCATTTAAAAAAGTGGATACCAGTGATTTTTTTAAGGGCCATGTTAATTACAAACTTCTAAAATAGATCTAAGATCTCTTGGTTTTTGAATCTAGGAAAAAATAGTTTTTAGAATAAATTGAGATCAAAGAACCACTACATTATTTAAGTATTTTAATAAATGGAAAAGAGTCATTGGTTTGTCTTGCAAGTTCTCAAAGCAGGTAGTTTTATAGGATTGATTTTTGGTTGATTTTACAAATGATTGCAGTCCCAGCGTATTTGTCAGATCTTTATCTATTTTTGCCCCCTTTTAGTGAAATTATTTTAATGGGCTTTTCATCAAAATAATGAGTAAAAACCATGGGGGAAGCACCTTCTTTTTCTGCTTTCTTAGTCGACTGTCTTTTCTGATAATGATTGAGTTCTTTCCTTTTGTCTCATCCTAACCAGTCCTAGATTTTTATTTTATTTTATTTTTTATCATCTGTTAAAACTAAAGCTTCCTTAAAAATTTCATATAAAAAGGCAAAAATTATTTTGCCATAGGCCATTAAATGCCTTTAAATGGCACCAACCTACTGATCAATCGGCTCACTGAGGGATGTAGCCTTCACTGAAAAGTTTGAGTTTTCTTCCTATTTTCTTAAAATCCTCAGCAACTTCTGTTTATTTCAGCAAAGACCACCCCCCTCTTTCCTCTAGCTTTTCCAAAAGCATTATTTAAATGCCTCAGCTGAATGAAAAGCTCTTTTCATTCCATTTCAAGCCCTGAAGTACCAAAAGGGTAAATAACCTGAAGTATCATTTTTGACTGACTTGACTTTGAAACCAGCACAGCCGATGTAAACAACTGCCTGGATACAGGGTGTGTAGGGATGTGGGGGTGTGGGGATGCTTAACTGTCTCTCTAAACAGTCCCCTATGTAAGTTTACTCATGTAAGTAATGATAAATACCTTAATTCACTGGATTAATGAGTTAGAGCTGATAGAGAAGGACAAAAATCTATAACTTTTCCACAAACTTAGTTAAATGTCAAGGTTTTTAAAGACCTAGTTAGCAAGTATATTAGATGAGATATGTCAGTTTCCCAATTTACGACTCTGACTTGTCTCTTGTGATTCCTTATAGCCTCTAGCCATTCTTCTCTTACCTGAGGCATTCTCTGGCACAAACCTGATGCTTCCAGTCATTCTGCATTCTTGTGTTCCTTCAAAAATAATTGGACAGGCACCTTTCCATAAACAATCATCATTAGCTGTACGAGGTACACAGATGAGACTACCAACACAAATAAGTTTCAATGGAATGTCTTGAGCCAAATAATAATAATTTGGCCTGCGTGTTCCAAACATGATTGACAGAGATGTAATGCACTTAGCACTTTTCCAGAAGGCTTGGAGTATTTGCTCCTTGATGCTCAGAAAGTCCTGCTCCCGGAAAAGTGACACAGACATTGACCAGTGAGTTTGTTGCTGTTCAATAGCCCAGCTCCGATGCCAGGCTCTATGATTAAAGTCATTATGTGAACTGTCAGTAGGGGGAAGAAATGGAGACTGTCACAAGAAGCAACTGGCTGGAATTTTTAAGATTTCCCCCTAATGTTTAACTGTTTTAAAATAGCAGAGAGAATTTTAACCTTAATCAAGATTAACCCAGATGGCAAGAGTACCAGCTTCAAGTGGTTTGGGTTGCAGTTCTAATGGGTAAGGAGGACCCATCCCTCTTTCTTTTATCATCCATGAGAAAACCAGGAATTATCATAATTGTAGTTATAAATCAAACTTCCAACCAAAAGGAAGGCACCCTCGTGCTGAATGAGAGGGGTTCATGGAAATGACAGAAATCTATAAAATGAAAGGATGGAAATGTGGAACATCAGTGGAGCTTATTTTCTTTAAATTCATAGACCAGAATATCACTAAGGTTCAACAGCATCCAATATTTCCAATCTGAAATTCAGGCTGATGGTTATAAAGAGTGGATATCATGTAAAGTGTGCAGAATGTAACTTAAAACATTCAAATGGGAGGGATTTGTGATTTACAACTTATCAAAATGCATTCCAAAGGGTTTCACCATCTCCAGATGAAAATATAATAGTAGTATAATTACAGTTAGCGATTTCATAGTCAGACACATACAATAATGCAAATGTGTCGTTTTAAACACTGAATATATAGCTAAAAGGTAGGCAATTTCTTTGAATGATCAAAAAATGTAATGGATGATTTGGGGATATATATTTTTTAATAAAATATAATGAGCATCACATTATTCTAACTAAATAGATTTTATTTGACTATTTTTAGTTGGAGCAATTTTATACCTAGAAAAGATAAAAGTCAGATGCCAATCTTGGATCTGTACTTTAAAAAAATGTAAACATGTTTTCCTCCTTTATCAATTGTGTGCTAGCCTGCTTTTCCCAAGAATTTAAGGAACCTAGCAGAGTGGGAGCGTCTCCTTTGTGATACAATAATACCAACACTGTAATACTCTTCTATTTATTTTTCTTTTCTCACTTGCTATGCCCAGGTTTTGACACTAAGAATATTGTGTTTGATATTTTCCACATTAAAAACCACTTTAGGCTTTGGTTCCATTTTACTCCTAGTCAGAAAGATCAGAAAAAGCTCAAGTCACACAGTGAGAAACTTTATCCACTGAATGAGATATTATCCATTCTACCAGACTGCAAATCAAAGAGTATCTCTTAGGTTGCTTAAAAATTCATTTTAAAATCTGATCCTGATTGTACTTTTATGTTAATTTCATACCATCAATCATCCTTTTACCTTTACTCTCTAGGTCCACTGCTTTCCCCATAGATCTCATTCACTCTACCTCATTATAATTCTTTAGGTGAGAAAACAGGATAAGAAACCTTAACAGAAAATGAGAGAAAGATGTAAATTTCTTGAGAAAAGTCAGGTTCACTAAGAAGCAGAGCTAATGATACGTTCTGATCTTTTTTTTTTTTAATTAAAAGATGGAAAGAAAAAAGGACCAAAAAGAAGGCAAAAACATGTTCTCCATGCAGATAACATATTTGTAATCTGTATTCGAACTCAATAATATCAACGACGGTACTAAGCTGTCAAGGTGCCAGCTCAGATGTCCAAGCTGAAATGTACAAAAGAAATATTTGGGGGACTTTGGATAACTTTGCCTTCTCTGCAATCAGGTTAAAACTCCTCAGCACTCGGTGCCTGCCCTCCTCCTAGCTGAGGAAGCTTCCTCCTTGCTAATTCTATTTTCCTGCAAGTCACATTCATTACCCCAGGCTCATCAAGCAAGCTGCAACAAGCACACTGATCAAGCCGCTCTCTGAGTGCATAGGTTTGCAGAGCCCTATGGAAAATCAATAATATAACTTTGGCTATTATTCTCCATTTGGCAATATATATGCCTTCTCCAGCTAACAATTAATCATAGGGAAAATGGCATATGTCTCTGTGTCAGCCAGAAAGTGCTCATGGCAACTGAGAGGATTTCTAACATCCAGTTTTAAGTCAAGCATTCATTCAGTCTTTTCAGCATGATTCAATTTTACTAACAATAAATGTTATATTTTTGCTCCATTGATTTGAATCCTGACTCGGATGTAAAGCATATTTCTCAGAGCAACAAGAAATGTAGTTACTAATAAACCCAGCAGCACAGTGCACACCCAATCCATTCTGATTGGAATAAAAAAAAGTGGCCATTAACCACAAGGGAAAAAGGAAGGATTTTTTTCCCCCAAAACACTGAGTCCAGCTGCACTATCGTTTCTAATGTCTTTAATAAAATGTCGCCATAAACCACTGATGCCAATAATAGCAATAATCCCTCCAAAATAGGTTGTTACTTGTAGTTAGTGACCAGTTTCTTAGTTAATGGCCTGAGGGGAAAGGCTTTCAGAAAAAGCTGTATTCACTATTTCCTCCCAGGCAATTTCACTGGATGCATTAAACTGCATTTTCATTGGGGTTTCAATATGTTTGTGGTTCTGACAAGATACGGGTCTTAAGAGCTTTTGATTAAATCCCCCTGATCTTAAGAACCAAACACCCCCAATGTAGGTAAAAGACAGTTTCAGTAGTGTCTTAATTAGGAAGAAGACTGATAAAACTGAAATATATACGTATATGTATATATATATATATATATATATATATATACATAGATATGTGTATACACATAGATGAGTACAGATGTCAAGATATTTTTACAAAATAATACATGTGAGGTCAAACTTAGTATGAAGTTGAATGGAAAAGCTTATAGCTTATCCAGATAGCTTCAGATAAGATGAACACTTGAGAAAATGAAATGAACAAAGAAACAGAGGTATTCATAAATTTTTTTCAAAATTATCCTGTGTAGTTTGGCTTAAAATAACTTTTCCCATCCCCAAATTATTTCCCTTTTTCACTGACTATATGAAAAGAGAGAAGGGGCAAAAGGGAAGACAAGTTGGATCTGACAGAGTTGAAACTAAGATGAGATGATTTGGCTTTTGACCCAGGGCTTTGAATTTATAGTGAGCTAGAAGCACTTGCAGGTCTGTAAGAGTAACTTAGCGCATATAACAGACAAGAAGCTGCTATTTCTCTTCTTTTGTTCCCTCATGGTAACTTTTCCTTAGATGAGATGCTCTCCACCCCAAAGCAGCAATATCTGAACAGCAACTTTGCACATGCAGGATCAGAGAGTCTCCACCAATGGGGGCCAGTGACCCAGCTTAAACCGTAGATTTGATGGTAAATTTTATTCTATTCTATCTTAGAAATCACGTGTATTACCCCAGATATAGAAATTGTAAGCTATACATCTTGTGCCTAAGAACAAATATCTCGATAAGGTAAAAATCAATAGATTGAACTTTTCAATTATATTTACTGGCATGTGACTGACCAAATTACTTCCCCATTAGAATGTAAACTCCAGGAAGGTGGGGGACTGTTTTTTTTTTTTTTCTCTTTATATTTCCAGCACTTAAGTGCAATGTCCAGTAGTAGTAAATACTAAATAAATTCTTATTGATTGCATTATTACTCAGTATAATTGTGTAATTTATTACTAAGTATAATTAGTTAGTGTAGAATCCAAAGTTAGGCAGCCTAAGGAGAAGGAAAAAGAGCTGGGCTAGAAATCAGAAGCCTGGACTCACAGTGCCCCAGTTCCTGTCATTCTTAGCCCCATGTCAATGAATATATTCAACTATTAAAATATAATTTCTCTTAGACATAAATTGTATCAGGCATGCAAATTCACTCAGGCTCAAAGAATCAGAATTCAGAAGCAGTAAAACCAAGTTTTAAAATTTATTAGCCTGCAAGCAAGAATTTTATATATACATATGTATAGTATATGTGTATTTATATTAATATATATATTTACATACATATATACACATATATATACCATACTCACATATATCCTACAAATACACACACACACATATAAGTGTATACATATAATGAATTGGTTTAAAAATGGAAATTATAAGTAGTTGCCTAATAGAGTTCATCTCACTTCCATATAAAGCACATTATTAGTTAAGTGTGGGAAGGGCTAATTTATATCTTGCCAGGTGATAGATTTTTGTGCTCAATTGGCAGGGCTTATTATATACAACATGGTAATAACACCATTTTTAACATACTCTCCAAGGCATTCAAAATCATAAAATACAAATCAGATTTATTGCATTATTTCTTCTGATCACATATAAGCATTCATTTCATCACTTGATTCATATTTATGCATATGTAAAAGCCATATAAAAATGTAGCATAATCACATAGATGCTCCTTTTCAGGTGCCTTAGTCATAATAAGAGTCTTATTATGACTCTCTTTTGAGTTTACAGTAAGAATATTCTGGTTCTATTCACATTTAGGACATCAATCATTCAGTAACGTGAAGAGATTACATAGTATTAATTTATCTGTCCATAGACTATTGAATTTAAGTGATCCACTTCAATTGCTATATTATTGAGCATAATTAAGGGGAACTTCTTTTTAATTGGAAATTTTAGACTAACTACAAATAAAGGCAGTCAAGATGATTGACACTGCTATGCTCTAGACCCAAACCTACTCTCATCCAATGAGATACAAAACAAGTAATCACTTTAATCCTCCCATATGCAGGCTGCTTCCTTTAAGAAAAAATCATAAGAATCGTCAGCATGAAGTTTTAATTCAACAGTTGTTCGGGCTGAAATTCTATATGAGGAGAATCAACCCTTCGAAGTTGTTGCCTTCAAGTTTCCCATCATATTCCTTATATGAGGCTTTGTGCCATAACTGATAAGAAAATTGGACTTGTAATCAAGAAGATCTAATTTCAAATTCTACCTCTGACACTTAATAATTTTCACCCTAGACAAGTTACTTGATCTAGCTACTAAGTTACAGTGAAAGAAGGAAACAAGTATTTATTAAGTGTCTGTTGTGTTCTAGACACTGTGCAATTAGCATCTCATTTGATCTTCACAGCAACACTAGGGTAAATAGGCTATTGTTATCCCCATTTTGCAGTCCAAGAAACCGAGGCAGATAGAAATTTGCTGACTTGCCCAGGATCACATAGCTATTAAACATCTGAGGCCAGATTTGAAGTGAGGGCTTCATGATTCCAAGTCCAGGGCTCGATCATTACTTCACTTAGCCACTCAGAATAATAATCTAAAAAATAAAATATTTTCTGAACTGTTGAAAGTTGTGAGGTGAAGCTGATATCTAACTGCCTCAGTATGATAATATTTATCATCAGATTTGGCTTTCTAGAAAAGCAGAAAAGATATTTACCAAGCTGACCTGATAGCAAAGGCATCTCCCTGTTCCTTCCTTATAGCGCCTAAAATTATCCCCTGAAGGATAAAGCTTTATGCTCTTTAATCAGATATAAAGAGATGCAGAGAGCCCTGGAAGAGATAGCATATTGACCAGAAAGCACATTTACCTGCAAATGAATGCTATCAGGTTTAAAGAGCAGATTATGGTGGAGGAGAGGGGAATGGGGTAACCTGCTTCCTCAGCCAATGGAGCAAAGTGGGAAGGTGTCCATTCCAAATCGGGAAAGAGGATGCAGAAAGGGGACACAGTAAAGAAAACATCTACTTAATAATACTTTATACTTGATAATAATTTATAATTTTATTTTCTTTTTTGCAAGGCAATTGATGTTAAGTGAGTTGTCTAGGGTCACATAGCTAGTAAGCGTTAAGTGTCTGATGCTGGCTTTGAATTCAGGTCCTCCTAACTTAAGAGCTGGTGCTCTATCCATTGTGCTGTCTAGCTGCTCCTGTGATTTATAATTTCATACAAAGTGTTGAGCTTAGAGTCCAAAGAAATTGGTTTATTTCCCATGTCAGATACCTGCCCTAATCAATCTATATTAAGATATATTAATATTTATATTGATATAGGTCTATATTAAGACTCAGAACTCTTCGTGTATAGTTATCACGTACTTCATTGAAGCTGAGGAATTTAGTCTCCCTATTTTACAGATGAAAAAACTGAAGGGCATATGGATAAAGTAATTAGCTCAAGGTCTACTCCTAATCCAGTATTCTTTCAATCTGAACTAGCCTGCCCATTTCACAAATTTGTCTGGGATCAAGCCACCCTGTGCCATTCCATCAGCCAGGGATATCGTGCATATTAAAATAGGTAATATTGTTAATAAAGTATTTCAAGCTTGTCCTAAACTATGAAGATCAGGGAGAACGATAGGGAAAGTGTTATGACCTTCAGAAAAAATGAAATCCAACAGAATGTGACTTTCTTTAAGGCAGAGACAGTTTGAGTTTTTGTCTTTGCATTTTTAGCACCTAATAGGCACTTCATACATGTTTTCTGCAGAGGCTTGTAGGATTGTACTCTGGTCCTCTTTCCCACAGCCAGACTTTTCTATGTATGCTTCTTGGGGTTCCAGGATGCTCTGAGGACTTTGTGGTAGATTTCTACTTTTTCATTGATCCCAACTAGTTATGTTCTTATTTTAGGGGGTCAATGATTAGCAGTGCAGTAGGTTGAACAATTGACTTTTATATTTACTTCAATAATATAGAAAGAACAAAAGTATAAGCATTTCACCCAATACCCATGTACATATCTTCCTCCATAAGTTATACCTTGATTTGGTGAGTTGAATTGGATTTTGGATCAAAACTTATCTCATTTCCATCGGTCTAAAATTCACGTCCAGTTGTAGCATAGCTATTGAATGAACCTGTATCTCATCCACTGTTGGACTAGGGTCCTGAAATCCATGGATGATTGTTCCTTGATTCTCAGGGCATCAGTGCTGCACTAGCTGAGAGACCTGTCTCTGAAGAGCTAAGGTGCCAAAGGAAGCTCCATCTTTTTCACTCCTTGGGCTTCTAAAATTGCATTGGCTGCTAATCTGGACTCAAAAACTTCAGGGTACTAAGGAACCCTCTGGATCATTTGAATTCACAAAGTCATGGGTTCTAGTCTATTCACTGGTCACTGTTCTACCTCCCCACCCCTATGAAGAGCTCTAAGGTAAAAACAGAAATGGAAACAGGTAGGTTTTTCCTTAAATGACTTTTGCAGCCAGTACAAGAGCTTTCTCCCCATCATACATTTAGCTAATTAGAACCAATTAAGAATGTGTACTTAATGACAACTCTGAGATATCACTACACTCCTGTCAGATTGGCTAAGATGACAGGAAAAAACAATGATGAATGTTGGAGGGGATGCGGGAAAACGGGGACATTGATGCATTGTTGGTGGAGTTGTGAACGAATCCAGCCATTCTGGAGAGCGATCTGGAATTATGCCCAAAAAGTTATCAAACTGTGCATACCCTTTGATCCAACAGTGTTTCTATTGGGCTTATACCCCAAAGAGATACTAAAAAAGGGAAGGGGACCTGTATGTGCCAAAATGTTTGTAGCAGCCCTGTTTGTAGTGGCTAGAAACTGGAAAATGAATGGATGCCCATCAATTGGAGAATGGCTGGGTAAATTGTGGTATATGAACGTTATGGAATATTATTGCTCTGTAAGGAATGACCAGCAGGATGAATACAGAGAGGCTTGGAGAGACCTACATGGACTGATGCTAAGTGAGATGAGCAGAACCAGGAGATCATTATACACTTCGACAACGATATTGTATGAGGATGTATTCTGATGGAAGTGGATTTCTCTGACAAAGAGACTTAACTGAGTTTCATTGGAGAAATGATGGACAGAAACAGCTACACCCAAAGAAGGAATACTGGGAAATGAATGTGAACTATTTGCAATTTTGATTTTCTTCCCGAGTTATTCTTACCTTCTGAATCCAATTCTCCCTGTGCAACAAGAGAACTGTTTGGTTCTGCAAATATGTATTGTATCTAGGATATACTGCAACATGTTTAGCATATATAGGACTGCTTGCCATCCTGGGGGGGGGGGGGGAGGAGGGAGGGAGGGGAAAAAACGAAACATAAGTGATTGCAAGGGATAATGTCGTGTAGAAATTATCCTGGCATGGATTCTGTCAATGCGAAGTTATTATTAAATAAAATAAAATTTATTATAAAAAAAAAAAAAAAAAAAAAAAAAAAGAATGTGTACTTAATGCTCCAATCTTTCCAAAGAATAGCCATTTTATGTCATCACAACTTTCCTCCAAACTGAGAAGTAGGATCCACTGTGTCTTCTCAGGGGAAAACCCCAGTAGAGAAACTCTCTTTGTGTGTCTAAGGCAGCTATAGTTGTTACAGTAAATAGAGTGTTGCGCTTAGAGCCAAGAAGACTCGTCTTTCTGAGTTCAAATATGGCCTCAGACACAAGATGTGTGACCATGGGCAAGTCACTTAACCCTGTTGGCCTCAGTTCTCTCATCTTTCAAATGAACTGAAGAAGGAAATGACAGATCACTCCATTATCTTTGCCAAGAAAACCCCAAATCCTGAATGGGAAATGACTCCCAAAAGGAGTCACAGAGAGTTGGAGATGAGTAAAATAAATCAACAATTCCATGCTTCAGCACTTTAATAGACAATTAAAATAAGTGAGAAGAGATGCAATTTGGGTTTTATGAAAGAGTTTGCATCGCCACTAGCCTTGAAAAATAGTTCAGTTATTTAGAATGGGGGTGAATGGGATATATTCCAAGAATAGAGGACTGGAGGAAATGCATGGAGACAGAAAGAGGTAGTCCATGTTCGAGTATGATGAATAATCCTCATTAACTAGATCATAGAGTACATGAAAAAAGACTGATATGCTAATAACAGCACCTTATTGTGGAGAGTCTTGAATGTCAGACCAAGTAATTCAGACTTTATTTATTGGACAAGAAGAACCAATGGAAAAATTTTGAATAAGTATATAATGTGACTGGTGCTTTTGCCTACTAACATTATCTTGGCAGTGGTGTGTAGAACAGTTTGAAGATGGAAAAACAAGTTAAGAGGACATTACAATAAACCAAGGTGATAGGGTATTGGGTAGATAGTTATAGAAATGTAAAGAAAGAGATTGAGGCAAGCAGCGTACTGTCGAGATCTTGGACAACTCACTTGAGGCTTACTTCTCTGAACTTCAATTTTCTCTTCTGGCAAATAAGGATAATGTTATTGTCCTAAGTATTCATAGGATTGTTGAGTAGAAAATGCAGTAAGAATCATACAGTGCTATGTAAATGTGAGCTCTTATTGTTCGGGACACTTTAGTATAAACAGCTTTCCATTTACAGCAGGTTATATTCCTAGAAAAATGTGTTATGTTAAAAGATCAGCAAACCTTAACATGCTATAAAATGCTAGCTATAATCATGATGATGATGATGATGGATATTTTCTAAACTCCATACAAGAGAAGGTTTTCTAACACATATATGAATCAGATAGAGTAAAATATTAACCAAGCACATTGACTTAATTTAATTCCTTTGGTTTAAGAGATCCTCAGGAGAAAGACAATGAAAGGCACGAGGTGATGTTATGAAACTTTCAGCCAACAGCTCAGAGACTCCAGGGAGAGGGAATGTGTCTGAGGTTAGAAGTTTGATAGACTGTTGTGTAAGATAGGAAAAGGATGCCTTAGGCTTAGAGCCTAGGGAATGTGGGGGTCTTACACTGTGGACTACTGGAGGATATAGACTGAGCATTTCTGTAATTTGCGAGCTCTCTGCCTGCTTTAAGTCCCATAAGTGATAATATGAATGTTCATTCTGTAACTATGTAAGTGGCTTTGTGTGTGCAGAACACTGAGCTACATCACTGGGAAAGAAGTAAAAATTAGCTTATAGAGTCCTCAATCTAGTAAGAAAAATATGGCCTGTCAAGAAACTGGAAACTGAGTAGATGCTCATCAGTGGGGAATGGCTGAATAAATTGTGGTATATGAATGTTATAGAATATTATTGTTCTGTAAGAAATGATCAGCAGGATAATTTCAGAGAGTCTTGGAGAGATTTACATGAATTGTTAAGTTAAGTGAAATGAGCAGAACCAGGAGATCATTGTACATGGCAACAACAAGACTATAAGATGATCAATTCTGATGAACATTGGCTCTCTTCAACAATAAGATGATTCAGACCAGAGCCAATGATCTTGTGATAAAGAGAGCTATATACACCCCCAGAGAGGATTGTGGGAACTGAGTGTAGATCACAACATGATGTTCTCAGTGCTTTTGTTGTTGTTCACTTGCACTTAGTTTTCTTATTCACTTTCTTTCCTTTTTGATCTGATTTTTCTTTTGCAGCAAGAGAATTGTATAAATATCTTTACATATAAAAAAAGAATATGGCCTGCACACATACACACATGCATAACGCTATGAAACTACATATGCAAATAACATATTATAAGTGAAAGAGAGACATTATAGATAGAGAGCTGACCTCAGAAGATCCAGGTTGAAGTTATACCATTGACATAAACTGGCCAAATGACCCAGAGCTTAATCTCTTGAATTCCTGCAATTTCATTTGTTAAATGTGAAACACTCACAGATCTGAAACAATAGGCTGATGGGAAGATCCTTATAGCAATTAAATTATAGGTTCAAAAATTTTTAAAGTGCGAAATTCTGGAAGTCAAATCCCTATATAATGAGAAAAACTGTTATTATAAACTATATTAATACTTAAAAGATAAAAAGAAATTTCTTGCAACCCTGAACCAAAGAGAAATTTCTAGAGCAAGAAGCTCAATGAATACAAAAGAAAACAAAGTTGTTTGTGGCTAATTCTTCATATGAAAACTTTATAAATAACTGAGATATTTTTCTGTTCCCTAGAAAATACCCTGATGTGGCATTTGAATTTTTTAAAGTACTAAAAAAGAACCCAGAAGCATCATTACCTGCTGATATGGAAGAAAAGTTAGGATTTTTGTGTTGGGTTGCAATTCCTATATTTTCAGCGTAAGCTCAGTGTACCAAGATCAAAGGCAGTGAAAAAGAGAGTGATTACCAGTCCACTGGGGATGTTAAAGTCAAGGTTAGGTTAAGTCATGTGTCACAGGAAATGAGCAAATAGGGCAAGTAATGTGCAGAGTCCATTTCTAGATTCAAACCTAAGAAACAAATATCACGATCAACTTTGACAAGATGATTGGAGTTGATAATGGACCACGTTGTATGAACTGGAATCCTTGTTAGTTTAAATTTAATTTGAAGAATTCATTGGCGAATGGTTACTCAGCTCTAGGCACATTATATCTGGCATATACTGTCCAGTTAGGGCTTTAAAATTCCAGAGGAGATCTGACAAGTGGAATATATATAAAGGTTAGTCTAGATACTTGCCAAGGGATTTGAGCCATACTGCATGACTATGTGCAGGAAATGAAGATGTTAGCCATTAAAGTGGCTGTGGGGGAAAATACATTCATATAATTTTTTTAAGGCTTACAGAATACTAGATAGGTAAATAGATAGCTGTATGCATTAAATACTTTATATTTTTAGTTTGAATTAGATTGAGAGATTTCAATTAGAAGACAATGCAAATTGTCTGCAAATTATTAAAAGTATTTACATGGAAAAGAATGATTAACTTTGTTTTTTCTTGATATAGGAAGGAAACTTAAGACCAATGAATAAAAGTTATGGAAAGGCAAATTTCAATTACATATAAGGAGCTATTTCCCAACAATTAGAGCTGTCCTCATTTGGAATGATTTACCCTGAAATTTTCAAGTTATTAGTAATTTCCAAGTGTCAGATGACCACTTCTCAGGAATGTTGTGCATTAGTAATGTTGTGCATCAAGTCTGGGTTGGGTTTGAATCAAATAAAGCTCCATAACCCTTTCAGTTCAGTGATTCTGTGAAGAAAATCAGGTAAATATGAGAATGTTCAAGAAAAGAATTCCAGCAGTCAATATTCTATTGAGTAAGAAGGTGTCACGAGTAGATAGAAGGTATAGATGATGATCTTAGGTTGGATTTCTGGAATCATTAATTGGGTGAAGGGTTGTGTTTTATATAATGAGATCATAAATGAGGGAAATGTAGAACTGAGAAATCATCAGTGCATGATGGCAAAATATTGAAAACTGGTTATTTTCTGTATGTTGTTCTCTATATCTAGGAAACTTGTAAATAATTAGACAAAAATAAATTGATCAGATTTTTTTGTGTCATTGAGTGAAGGAGGGTGTTAGGTAACATAAAGGGGAAAAAACCCAACAACCAAAAAGTAACAAATTTGGAATCAAAGAATGTGGGTATGAATCCTAATCTTGATGATTATTTTTAATGTTCCATTTGCTCCCTCCAAAATCTTTACATCTTAATTATATCAAATAGGAAATTCTTGGATTTTCTATCGACTTTACTTCATTCATTCCTATTTTCCACACATATGTTAAGATTTTACAAAATTCTTTGAATCAATGTGTGTCAAATTGCTTTCTATGTTTTTAAATAGAGTACCATGTGGACCCACGGGTCAAATTACTTGTCTTTGGGCAGCAATGTCTTCATATGTAAAATAAGAGTGTTGGCTGGATTATCACTAATATCCCTTCCAACTTTTAATTTATGATCTTTCAATGCTCTAAAGTTTGTAAATATTTTATCTGAGTTTTGCAGTGAATGTGATTCATTGTTTGCATCCTCAGGCAAATGAGTTCCTCTCTGTGAGTCTCAGTTTCCTCATCTGTAAAATGAAGAGAATGAATTAAATGACCTATTGACTACTCTCGACTCTAACTATAATCTTATTAACACATAAAATTAGTGAATTTCTCTCTTTCAACTATTTATTTGGACTAATTTTAAGATATTCAGACTGATACAAAATTTGAAAGGTCAAGTTGTTGTTTTTAACCATTTCTTTTTACAAATTTAATATAACTGAAACTGTACAGAAGTGCCTAGAAGAAGAATTGGAGTCAAGAAGAGCCTTGTTAGACACTTAGTCATGTGACCCTAGCCAAGTCACCCAAACTTTTTCATTCTTGGTTTTTTCATCTGTAAAATGGAATTAATAACATCTACTTTACAAAGTTGTTCTGAGGATCAAATGAGATAATCCATGTAAAACATTTTCCATACTTTAAAGCACTATATAAATTCTAATCATTATTATTATAACATTAATAAACTTTCAACAAAATCAGTGTGGCTCAGGAAGGTTTTCTACAGACAAGGCTTGTCAAAACAAACCAAAAAAAAATGTTGACAAATAAAACTCTGCTTTATGGGGGCTAACATCCTCCCAAGAAGGTTTTTTTTTTTTTAATAGGAAGCTTCAGTGAATTGGGGGAAAGGGTGGGGGTAGTGGAATGGAAATCTGTCCACCCACACTGGTTAGGAATACTGTACAAAAAACACAGCCATCACTGACTGTGCTAAATATGATTGTTACTGAGAAAGTGTGCGCTGTGATGGCAATGTGTCAGGTCCCTAATTGGGACCTTCAGAGAGGGATGCAATTCTAGCAGGAAAATGATAATGTCATCATAAACATTAAATTCACAGGAAAAGTTAGTTCCTCTCCCTCTTCCTTCTTCACTAACAATGCTTGGAAGTCATCGGGTATGTGCAAACTTAGAAAAATTTAAGCTATCGGGTGCCTCTGAAAAGAATTACAAAGCTCAGAAGAGTGTTTAATGAAAAATATCTCTTTTGTGATTTCTGGGAAATTGGGTTTAATCAGTGACTATGTCACTCTAGAATAATTCAGACATTACCTTTGCCAATAATCTTTGTTCCAACCAGAACCTCCCATTGTATCTCAAGCTCCAGGGATTCCTATCTCTAGACCTATGTCCAAATTCCAGTTTCTGTAAATAAGTCATAGAAACAATGTAGGATATTATATTTACTATATTTTACAAATGGGGTTGGACTTCAAAGCAGAGAAATGTGGATTCCAAGGCTATTTGTGGACAAACAGTTCTGTGGGTCTCAGCAAATCACTTAACCCCTCTCAGGGCTCAATTTCCTTCTTTGTGCAATGGGTACAATGGTATTTTTATAGTGTTGTTGAGAGCAATATGTGCAAAGCACTTGGTAATTTTCAAAATGCTTTGTACTATTGTTGTTGTCTCAAGTTTATTGAGATACTGAGATATACATCATATGGTGGAGTGGCCCCAGTATATAATCAAGCAGTATATATTGAGAAATGACGTTCAAGATGTCACCTAGGATGTATAAGATTTCAAATTTTCTACTGAATTTTCAATTTCAATATTCAATTCAATAAAATTTTCAATTTTAACTTGTTTCAAGGTGATTTTTCAATAGTGTAGGTTTGACCAGGTCACCAGTCTGCTTGTTTGGTTAGCTCAGTAGCTCCTGTTTTCTCCAGCATCAAGTATAACTTCTTTTTGGCATTGAAAGGTCTGAATTACCTGGCTTCTTTCTAATATTCTAGTTTTTCTAGTGTTTTTATACTTTTGTCCCCACAAATACCCTATCATTAAATTTACCGGGTCTTTTTGATGTTCCTTGAATGTGACATCTCCTGACTCTGTGCTTCGGTGTCTCTGCCATGCTTGGAATTTCTTTCTTCTTCACTTCTGACTCAATTTCCCTGGCTTCCTTGAAAACTCAGCTTAGAAGCAATGGGAGGCTTTTCCTCATTCCCTTCACCCTTTCCTAGGTTGTTAGTACCTTCCCCTATTTTCCATCTACTCTATACATATCTTATATTCTTATTTATTTGTTTTATCTCCATTAGGATTTAAACTCCTTGAAAGCAGAGATAATTGTTTTTATTATTATTGTTGTTGCTGTTTGGGGGCTTACTTTGTACACTTTTCAATTAATTGATTGGATCAATCACATAGCAAGAATGAGGAATAATAAGAGGAAGACAAAACAGCCTGAGTATCATATTTGTACTTATGAAAAACTAAGGCACAGAGAGAGGAGTCCAGTATCTTCTATGGCAAATTTATGGAAGGTTACAGACCAGAATCGCATTGGATAAAAAGTTGTAACTAATGAATTATGGTATATATCAATGAATGAGGGTTTATTGATGTAAATCAAAGTGGTTATTGAGAATTCTTGCCCTTATCATGATTTAAGAAGTTTACTGGAATGGATAAAATATTGATTTTGGTGTATAATAGACCTGCTTTTGATACTTCATAATTTCTAATATATTGCAAGTAAATTCTCCCTCACTGAATATCAAGTTCCCTCATATGAATAATGAAACTAACATCAAGTACTAAATACATTAGATATAAGGGTCAAATGAAACAATGCAGTAAATGTTTATACACTTTTAAAATAAGCATTCTTAACCTGGGCTATATGACAAAATTCCAAGGTAGCTATGAACATGGATGGGAAAAGAAACAAGTTTCATCTAACTTTTGTTCTCGGGTAAATTTATGTATTTTATTTTATTCACTTAAAAAGAATTCTAAGAAGAGATCCATGAATTTTAACAGATTGCCAAAAGCATCCATGACACATAAAAAGGTCAAAACCTGCTGTTTTAAGCATATATGTGTTAGTTATTTTTGTTGTTGGCATTGTAATATTGGTGTGTCCATTTTCAAAGAGGACCAATGACATTACAAGGAATATCTTGAGTTGTAGATGATTTGGACTTAAGTGAGGGGCAGTGGAACAAGGTCATCAGTCTCACTCTCTATTCCTTTGTCATTAAAGTCCAGTGGCAGGACAGAAATCAGGATGATTGGCAATGGCCCAGAGTACAATTACTGACCTTGGCTGCTTCTATGCTTGACCAAGTTCTAATTGTTCCATAGCATTTGCTTCAGCCATATTCATGACAAGTGAATTTTTTTTTTTACCTGCTCATTCCAATGTGTTTAAAGCCTTCTTCACATTCTTGGGATAAACATCTCCCTAACTTCTCAATAGCCTCAAGACTTGTCAATTATCCTCAATTTGATTTATTCTGTCATCTGAGATGGTTTATCAGGATGTGGCCACTGCTCATGGCACCATTTCTTAGACCACAGGTGAGAGTTGAATAAATCAGGTGGACATGAAAAGTAATAGAAAAGCATTCCTGAAAAGAACTTGGCAGCTTTCACATCAGAGATGTTAGTCCTCTCTGAATACCCCATCCATCCTTGCCATTCTAATAGTGACTCTTTTGATGCGAGATCTTTTTTTTATATCTTATTTTATTTTTTTCTGAATTACATGTAAGAAAATTTTAACATTCATTTTTCAAAACAAATTTGAGTTCCTAATTCTCTTTCTCGTTCTCCTCACCCTTCTTTGAGAAGGCCAGCAATTTGATGTAGTTTATGTATGTGCAATCATGAAAAAAATCAGATTTCCATATTAGCCATCTTGCAAAAGAAAACACAGACTCCCTTCATCCCCACCCAAACAAAAAACTTAAGAAAAATAGTTTTTAAAAAGTGTGTTTCAATCTACAGTCAGACTCTAACATTTCTTTTTGTAGAGGTGAATAGCATTTTTCATCACAAATTCTTTAAAGTTGTCTTGGCTTATTGAACCAATCAGATTCCTAATCTAAATCATTCATAGTTGATCACCTTAAAATATTGCTGTTATAATTTATAATAGTCTTCTCATTCTGCTCACATTGCTTTGCATCAACTCATATAAGTCATCCTAGGTTTTTCTGAAACCATCCTGGTTTTCCTTTCTTATAATACAGTTCTATTCTATCACAATCATATACCACAAATTGTTCTTTGTGGCCCCATTTAGCAATATTACTGGAGTGATTTGCCATTTCCTTTTCCAACTCATTTTACAGATGAGGAAACTGAGGCAAACAAGGTTAAGTGACTTTCCCAGAATCACTAAGAAGTTACAGCTAAGAAAGGTTTGAAGCCATATTGAACTCAGAAAGAAAGTCTTCCTCTCTCTGACACTGCCATTCTATCCACTGTGTCACCTAGCTGCCCTTGTCTGGCACATAACAGATGATGAATAAATATTTATTGCCTGACTGACAAGCTTCCAGACACTGGACTAGACTCTAGAAATAGAAAGACAATCCCTTCCCAGCAGAGAAAAATTACACCTTGATCTTGTTTTCCCCATCTTTGCCTAGTGTCATTTATTAAAATGCATTTTATATGATCCCTTTATCTCAATGGCTGCTAAGGAAAAAAAGGGGAGGGGGTGGTATGCAAGTCCATGACTTCCAGCCAGGATGAATTTTTTCCCAAATCATTCCCTCCTGGCATTCTTCTAAATTAACTGTATTTATTTCAGTTCTTTATTTCTACTTAGTTTCAGTTCTTTCTTTCAGTTCTACTTAGAGTAAAATGGGCCAATGTATCCTATCAGAAACATTCCCCAGAAGCAATTATTTGCTCATCCCAATTTCCTTCCTGATCATCTCCAAAGGATTTATCTTTTTTCTATCTTAGTTCCCCATGTTTTATTTACAATGTCTCACTGAGATGATGCAGTACAGAGAGAGCTCTCTGTTTTGTGATAAGTCCTCCTTTAAAGGAGGCTTCCGGCTCAAACAGAATGAACAACCTGGAGTCAGGCAACCTTTAGCAGAGACTTTTCAAAGCAAGTGTTGTTCCAGGCAGAGCAAAACAGCTTTATTGGAGACCTTGCTCTAAGCCACAGTCTCTGTGGCGAATGTTTTCTGAGCATTTGAAATGGGAGTGATAGCTGGTCAATGAGATGATAGGAAATATCAATGGGAAATTTCAGTTTGGTCCCCTCCAAGATCTTCCTTCCCTGCTGAAACTTACACAGAAGTAGCAAATGTTATTTTTCATTTTTGACATATTCTGCTCAGTGGGAAATAATGTCAGCCAGAGACATTAAGCCCTTCCTTGTCATGCATTCTAAAGCTTCCTCATTATCTGCCATGCTAACTCTGAACTTATTCAGGAAGAAGAAATAAGATCCCAGCATGAAACTCATTCTGACTTTAGGAGACCCTGTGAACAATGTTTAAAAATTCAGTGGAAAAGGGGCTCTCTGCATCCATGAAACTCTTTTTCTCTGAATGCCTTTGGCCTTGGGTTTTAGGTTTCACTTTCATGATTGTTTTCCCAGTCAAACTATAAAACTGAGCAAGGCTGGCGCTACAAATGTCATTGTCTGAGGACTTGGAGCTCCTGGGCTTACAGTGTGCCCCAGAACTCTTGGTGTGCCGTGCTGTACTTCATACTAATAAAAGATTCTTTAAAGGCAGCCTTGTAATGATCACTCCTGAAAACTAAAGAACCAGCCAGGGGCAGAATGTGGAGCATCCACTGACAAAGAAGAGTTGGCAGGTACCGGGAAGCCCGAGTGATCAGTACACGCTCAGCCACCCACCCTCCACCCTGCCTGCTGCCACGTGTATACACTACCGCCATATAGTTGAGAAGTGGAGATGTTCCCTATCTTAAATTGCAGCTTTGTTCTGTACCAATGTGTTCATATTTTTAGCTTCTAGTCATCATTGGGAGAAAGGAGAGCATTGTTTCTAAATAAAAGTATTTGCGGGAAGTCAATATATATCAGGTTATCTTTCATATATATATATATATATGTATATGTATATATTTTTTTATCTACTATATATAGCTTTAAGAAGTAACATGTTTTAGACCATGGGATTAATTAATTAATTTAAATTTAAAACTAGAACAAATCTCAGACTATCAATTCATTTTATAGATGAGGAAAATGACTCAAGATCAGTTGAGTGACTTGCTTAGAGAAGAATAATGATAGTAATTGATAATAGTAATAATAACTAGCATTCAATACTTACAACAATATGGATAATCTCTACATTTTATAGATAAGGAGATTGAGGCAAACAGGCTAAAATAACTTGCCAAGGCTCAAACAGCTACTAAGTGTCTGAGGTGGACTTTTAATTCATGTTTTCCTGGCCCCTGCACTACCTAATTGTCTATACCCACATATGTACTTATAATTTCCACTGACAGAATGATGAGGGACTTACTCATTTTGTTTTTTGCATCCCTAGAATCTAGTTCAGTATCTGGCACATAGTAGATGCTAAATAAATATTTATTCATTAACTGGTTGTTGCTAGTAAGTAATAACATCATTAGCCTAGGAAAACAATACTGAGTTTGAAAAGCCTGTAGATGAGGATTCAAATCCTGGCTCATTTTCTGTCTTGAGAACTCAAATTTCTCATCATTAAAATGAGGAGTTTGGACTTGATGACTTCTAAGGTTGCTGCCATCTTTAAATCTACAATATTTGCTTCTTCTCTTAAGTTTTTTTGCTGGACATTGGATGACAAAAGACATTCTTTTTAATCTTGTTCATAGCAACTCATTTATATGAGCCAGGTGAATTCTTGTTCTAAGGCTGTCAGGTTTTAAAAATAATAGGGTTATTGCATGACTTTCTGAAAGACAACGTTGAAAGATTTGGATAGCATGAGTAAAAGTGACCTCAAGTTCTTGCCCACATGCCGGACTAAGGGGTGAGGGTCAAGCCTTTTTAAGGTGGCCCAATATGTTGTTCCAGATGGATAACAGGCAATCTTACTATATTTGCTATTCTCGTTTTTTGAGAATCACATCATTTTATTACTTTGTGGCCACATCAATCTAGGTTTTGAAATGAATATTTTTATTTCTATCCTTTTTTCTTTTCTCATATTGCTGAGGAGGAAAAGAACAATTAACATCTATACACAGGTTCACTTATACCAAATGCTAGGTCATATGAATGCCTCACCTTGAAAAAGATTCTCGTATTTCAGTTAACAGACCACATTAAGTGAGCAATCAGATAAGAACAAAAGCTTGTTGCAAAAAGCCAAGTTTTCCTTTCTTAAAAAAAAAAAAATCCTTATTTGCCTAAATGCAATGCAGAAGGAACTAATTGATCACTTTGAATACAAATTTATGCTATCCTTCTGATCTTTACAGATCATCAAATTTCATCAAATAATTTCATCAAATAATGTTTTTCTGAATATCTATCATTTTTATTTCATATTTATTTTCTATTTGTATATTAAAATCCTGCATATCCCTTGAAAAAGATAAAAACTAAGAGAGACAAACTTCTATTAAGTGTTGTAGTAGAAGGGAGACGAGGCTTGGAATCAGGAAAACTTGGCTTCAAAATTCTGTTTCTGGTAAGCCAGAGGAAGTTATTGCACTATAGGTCTCAGTCAATTACTCATGACTTATTCACTAAGTCACAGATGGGTTGCAATCTGTGTTGGTGAATGCAATTCCAACATACGAAGTTCTTCATGCCAAAAGAAATCATGATCCTTCCTATTTTGCAAATACAACCTTCTATTCTGAAAATTAGAATTTGATAGTTCTGCAAACCTTACAATGCATTGTTTTAGAAATAATTTTTATGTAACAAGGAGAAACATAGTTCTTGTTTTCAACTCAAAGTCTGATAAAATAACATGAAAAATCATATTAGAGCTCCATTTTCTCTTCAGGGAAATAAAGGATTATTAAGTGCTTACCATAAGCCAAACACTATGATAAGTACTTTAGAAATATTATTTCATTTGATCCTCACAACACCCATGAAAGGAAGATACTGTTATTTACTACAATCTAAGTAAAGGAAACTTAGCTACAGAGGTTTAGTGACTTGTTTGGGATCATAGAGCTATGATTTGTCTGAGGCCATATTTAAATTAAGATCCTCATGAAATCTGGTTTAATGCTCTATCCTTTGTGCCATCTTGTTTCCTTTAATTGCTACAACCCTGATTATTGCTGTATATATATATATATATATATATAGATAGATAGATAGATAGATAGATAGATAGATAGATAATTCTGAGTTGGAAAAGCCTATAGATATGGATTCAAATCCTTCAAATATGTATGTGTGTGTGTGTGTATATGTATATATATAGAGAGAGAGAGAGAGAAGAGAGAGGTGGGGGAGAGATCTCTCTCTCTCTCTCTCTGTATATAACAGCTACATACAGGTTCACTTATACCAAATGTTAGGTCATATGAATGCCTTACCTTGAAAAAGATTCTCCTGTTTCAATAACAGATCACATTAAGATAACAATCAGGTAAGAACACAAGCTTATTACAAAAAGCCAAGTTTTCCTTTCTTAAAAAAAAATCCTTATTTGCCTAAATGCAATGCAGAAGAAACTAATTGATCACTTTGTATACAAATTTATCCTATCCTTTTGATCTTTATAGCCTAATTTCATCAAATAATGTTTTTCTGAATATCTATCACATTTATACATATATCTATATATGTATAGATATATGTTTATACTAGTACTATATATATATACATATATAATACTATTTTGATAGATCTGTTATCTCATCAAAATGAGCATATAACTCACTACTTATTTGTCTTTTATAGCCCATGTGACTCTTGTCCGTGTTCTTTCACAAATCATTCCCATTAGCACATTCTTGATATTATTAGCAAATTATCAGGCAGTCGGGAGGCTGAAATAGGAGAGACGCCTGACTGCTAACCAGTTCTCACTGGGTAGATAGGTTGGAAAATTGTTTTTTGCTGAATGTGGTAACAACCACAAAGCAAGGAGATCAAAGATGACATCCCAGTGGGTCCATCCAACACACTGAGAGTCAGCATAACAACATTTCTTGACATTACTTGGATACCAATGAAATATATAGGCTCTCTACCAGTTATCCTACATTCTCTAGCATAGGAATAACTAACCTCCCTTTCTAGTCATCCATGTCTCTGATAATATCTCTTACGCCTATATCCCCTATAAAATATAACATTTTTTAGGGGATGGAGGTAGGCAAAAATGTGCTTTTATAAAAGTATAGAATTCTCAATGTGGAAACTATATCTACCAATACAGATTATTGCCTGTTCTGAAGTTTATATTAATAAGTCACCTAAAGCATTGAAAATATAAATGACTTGCCCAAGATCACACAACAATATGTGTTTAGAGTAGAACGTTAACCCAGGTCTTTCTAATTCCCAAAGTCTCTCTATCCACTATGCCACATAGTATCTTTAGTGTATCAATTATATCAATTATATATCAATCAAGCTATATCAATTAGTAGTGTTATTTGTATATGGAGCACTTTATATAGCATAATATAGATGAAAACACCCATATCTTAATGTACCTCTAAAAAGGAATATTGTAATTATTTTTATGATTGACATCAAAACCATGTGGGAACAGAACAAAGCAGATATACAATCTTGCCTATTATTGGAATTGTCCTGATGGTGCTTTTGGTAAACCCACAGAAGACTAGTTTACAAACTAAAAATTTCATTCAGATATAAAAGAATTATTTTATCCATCTTTACAATGGCCCCAAAATATACATAAGGTTTTTTTCTCTTTAATTAATCAGTCCTTTAATTAGAAAAAGTAACAATAGGATAGCAACTTGTCCTATGTCCATTTTTATCTTTGTATATAAAATGAGAATAATAATATTTCTTTTTAATTGTGATTTATAGGTAAAAATATTATTTCATGATATATTTAATTATAATAACTAGTGTTTATAAAATTTTTTAAAGTTTTCAAAATAATGTATATATAGATATAATATAAAGATGTTCATATAATTAATATGTAATATCTCATTTGTTACTCATAACAGTAGAGGTTATCTCATATATTTATTAATTATCAATGTTATTAAATATTCCCATTTAAACAGACAAGGAAACTGAGGCAGAAAGATATTTAGTGATTTGCTCAGATTCAACCGGTTAGTAAGTGTTTGAAACAGAATAAAAACTCAAGTTTTCCTGACAGTAAGTCTAACACTCTATCAATTATGCCATACCATATATATACATGTGTATATATGAATTCAGTGATCAGATTGCAGATCCAAAAAGCCTAAAATAAAATAGCCAAATACACACACACACATATAAATAGATAAATAGACACAAAGGGTTACCTGAAATAATGTAAGCACAAGCTCTGTTATGAGCCAAGAAGTTTATTCCAGAACTCATTATAGAGAGGGTACCCCAAAAGTTATACCCAAAGGGATTTATTTTTTAAATAACCAAGTCAAATTTTAATGTGAATTATATTCAAAAACAACATAGAAAGACATATTAGAAAAGAATGAAAATATTTTACAGATTTAACTAAAATTCATGTTGAAATGCATGGAAGCCTTGTGAAGACAGATGGATGGCAACATTTTAGAACAGCTCTCTACAGGGGCAGCTTTGAATAGAAAGGCTTCCTTAATGTAATTGTTAACAAGCCACAGGTGCCAAGCCACGTGAGCCAGTGATAGCCTGATTCCAGGAAGGGAAATGACAATTCTTTACCCATCATTCATTCCAAGATGCACTTGTCATACCATACCACATAGTGAGTTACCTTTTTATTAGTGGCTTTGGAAATATTTCAGCAAGTGAGCAGAAGCATCTGCATTTGAAAAACTGTACATAAATGAGGCTATACTGGATTGAAGATTTGGGATTCTCCTGCCAGTGTTATAAAAGGTATATATTTCAGATAGTTGGAAATGATATTAGGGACTCTTCCCCCCATATCTTTGTCTCCTCTTCTAATAGACCCCCCGGGTAAATATAGTTCATCCACTTAACTTCCCTTTCTTTCAGTTAATTCCCCTGGCTTTCCATATTTTTCCAACAGGCTTATGATGAAAAAAAAATGTATGAATTATTCATTTTTAAAATATCAAGTTGAATAAACACCCATTGTTTCCTTTCTAGTCTATCCACTGATTTTTACAATAACATCTGATGAGACAATTACTATTTTCTCAAGAGTATCTATTTGTGAGTAGAGGGGTCAGCAAGGAAAGCCATAACTAGAAATGCAGCATAAATCTTCAGATCTACTCTATCTTTTTGCAAACTTTGCTTCTTCCATAGTGGAAATTACCCCACTCCCGTGGCACTTGGGATCAGGATAGGTAAGTTACTTTCAAACGTCATCATCCTCCTAGAAGCTAGCACCAGTGCCATGCAGATTAAAACAGAGCTTTATTTATAATATCAGAGGAGAAGGTGATTATTGTCCTAAGTTCCTACGCTTGCATCCAAATCATTGTTTTTCCTACATAAAAATTGTTTGCAAGTCTGATGAAGTAACTTAATCCTCATCTGTCTCATTTTCCTCAACTATAAAACAGAAATAATAGTTGCAATCTGACATCTTTGGGTAGTTATGAGGATCAAATGAGATAACATACGTAAAACACTATACACAATGCCTGATACAGAATACGGGTATAATAAATGATTAATTTCTTCCTCACTTTTCCCTTTTTCCTCCTCCCTTTCTTTTTCACTTTTCCTTCTTTCTTCCTATCTTTTCTTCTCCTCTTTCTTCTTTCCTGTCTTTTCTCTTTTTCCTTCTTTTCTCTTCCTTTCTTCTATTCTTTCTTCACTCCTTTCTGACCTCCTTTTTCTTTCCTCTTTCCATCCTTCTTTATTCCTTTTCTCCTTCTTCCCTTCATTCCTCTCTCCCTTTCTTCTTTGCTTCTTTCTTTCCTTCCTAATAGAAAGGAAAAATAGTAGGAATACTAGTTCCAGTATAACATTATCATTAAACTTCATTTAGCATTATGAAAGTAAGATCTAAAGAGATAGAAGAAAATGTGCAGATATTCCTCTAAGGTATCTTTCAAATACCCTATGTGTCTGTTGTTACAGCTATTTTTTAAGTGAGGAAGTTATATGCTCATTTCCCAGACATCTACTTTGATAGTGATGCTTTTCTTCTCAAAATCAAGCATCATACATTTAAGGCATCAGTGGCATTTTTGGGCTCATCACTCTTTCTCAGATGCAGGAGTGAATAGAAATAAAATAGGTCAGCTATCTCACAACTTCTATGACAAAGATGAAAAAAGAGTACCATGCTGATTAATGATTAAAAAATCTAAAGAGAAATTATATTAAGTGTATTTGTCTCCAGTCAACACAAAGAGTCAACCATAAATCTGCAAGTGTTTAGGAATAGATTCAATCCAAAAAATTCCAATCCTGGAGGGCAGAGCACAAAAACTGAGGACAACCTATCATACTCCTGTCCCTGATTTCTAAAGATCTAGGTAGCTTGGACCAGTTTAATTATCTATGCTTAGAACTTGAAGCTATATAATCTTCAGAAGACCACAAGACTCAGAAAAGGACAATGATCAGTCTTCACCAGGCATTAAACCATACTGCTGCAGCTCAATGCCCAGAGCCACCCATTAAGTCTTTGAAGAACAGTATGACTCAGAAATAATGACAGATAATAGAGACCAAAACTAAACAAAGGCCTGTGATTCCAGGCCATATCATAAGATCCCAATTTGAGAAGTATATTGAACAGATGAATAAAGAAAAAATTACAATAAAGAAATATTTTGGAACCAGAAGAATAAAATGACCACATCACCAACAAAAGAAGCCTCAAATGATCAAAGATTTACCATGACCTATACAATGATTCCTGAAAAAATTGAAGAAAGAATTTTTAAATTATATCATAAGTGAAATGAGAACATTAGAGGAAAGAATGGGAAAAGAAATGAAAGCTGTAGAGGAAAGAATTGGAAGAATAGGCAGCCTTGTGCAGGAACTATAAAACTTTGTCCAAATAACAGACCCATTGTAAATTAGATTAAATCAATTACTCTCTGAGATAATAAAACATAGAGTAAACTCAAAAGACTAAGTAAAGTGAAGGGTATTTTACAATTTTAAAAAATACTGAGTTAAAGAGAAGTAATCTAAACATCACTGAAGAATTACAACCATTAGATGCTTAGATAGCATATTTCAAGACATTATAAATAAAAACTTTCCAGATCTTTTAGAACCAAAGTGAAAATTGAAAATAGGATCCAGTAGTCCCTTTCCTAATTTACCTGGCAAAATTGAAAATAACACTATAGAGTAAAAATGGTCCTTTATCAAAATAGAGGACTTAAAGACATTGTTGCTGAAAAGCCCAGAGGTGAGCAAATACCCTGAAATGCTAGTATCAAAAGCAAACTAGAAAGGTAAATGTTATTGATCAATTAGAAGTGTGTTCTCTGACCTTGTCAAGTACCCCATTATCCAACCTTTCCTAATCAAATAATTATTAGGTCTTTTTTGGATATTCTTGATTCCCTGATCAACTTGAACTGTCATTGTCAAATACTTGACAATGAACCTATAGTCTTTTACCCTTTGCCTATCAAATGTCATGCTAACTGGGCCAACAATACCAGCTTTTCATCACTTCCCCCAACAACTACCCACTTGCTCTATTCCTTCTCCCAGGTCCAAATGTGACTAGAGAATAATCACAGAACTGTGCATACACAGTACTATACACATCCACATTTACCAGTTTCATCCAGAACATGGCTGCTGCTCAGCAGTCTTTTTATTTATCCCTTATTAATTTCCTAGCCTACTCCCTACATGGGATATTTTATACTCTTTCTTTTCTCCTTATATTTATAATACAGCTTCTACCATTGTCTGTTCAATATCATTAGAAACAAAAAGATCAAGGCCATCAAGCATTATCCCCACATCTTTCCCCTTTCTCCTTATCAGAAATATCCCTGAAGTCAGGATTTCTTTATTCTTTTGTGTCTCAGAGGAAAAGGCATCCCTTTTCTGTTCAAAGGATAAGCTACCATCTATGGCAATAAACCTAACTCATTTAGCTTTCACCAGAGTTTTTTCCTCTTAATAATGCCATTTTTAGTTTCTCAATTCCTTCTAACCAAAATTTCCCCTTCTCTTCTTTTATTAAAGCCTTCTGTTTTCAAAACATATGCATGGATAATTTTCAACATTCACCTTTGGAAAATATTCCCTCTCTTACCTCCACCTCCTCCCCTAGATGGCAAGTAATCCAATATATGTTAAACATGGGCAATTATTCTACACATATTTCCAAAATGTAACTTAAAGAAATATCAGATCAAAAAGGAAAAAAATGAAGGAAAAAAGCAAGCAAATTAATAATGAAAAGATGAAAATCCCATGTTGTGCTCCACATTCAGTTTCCAATGTCCTCTCTCTGGATGCAGATGACTCTCTCCATCACAGTCTATTGGAATTGGCTTGAATCACCTAATTGTTGAAAAGAGCCACGTTTATCAGAATTGATCATCGTATAATCTTGTTGCTGTGTATGAGATTCTCTTGGTAGCATCTTACTTAGCATTTTTACTTAGCATCAGTTCATGTAAGTCTCTCCAGGCCTTTCTGAAATCTGCTGATCATTTTCCATAGAACTGTTCCTTCTCTTAACCCCTAACTCAACATATATCCACTGTGGATATTTTTGGCTTTTGGTTTTCAACTCTTGGTCCTTTATTCTCTCTTGTTCAAAGAACTCATCCACTCCCATGCCTTCCCCTCTCTGAGGACATTTCCAAATCTGTTCCTTCAACTCTGACTATTCCTTCAGTTTCATTCCAACATTTCATATATCTACTGGATAATTCCACTTGGGATTTCCTACCATCACATCCCTCACCTAATTGAATTTTAGAAAATGACTTTATTTTACTTCTTTCTCCAACTACAGTTTTTTTTTTTAAATTATGGAAAGAATAAAAAATGGTCTCTATCTGCTATTTCCCTTTCTTTGTTTTCCACACTAACTTAACCCTTACAAGTTGGATTATCTTCACCATTAAAATTTTATCCTAAAAGTCACCATTTACCTTCTAATTTAAAAACTTCACCTTTATCTTCTTTGACTCTTTGGCACCATTTAACAAAAATAACTTTCTCCTTTTATTTCCTGAAATTTTTTTATCCTTTGGTTTCTGGCACCAAAATCTCTTGATATCCTATTCTCCCTTTTACCTTCCTGACTTCTCTTTCACTGCCAGTTTTGTTAGTTTCTGTTTCTTTTCTTTTTAAAAAAATAGCTTTTTATTTTTCAAAATATATGCAAAGATAGTTATCAACTTTCACCCTTGCAAAAACCTTGTGTTCCAAATTTTTCTCCCTCTCCCAGACAGCAAGCAATCCAATATATATTAACTTGTACAATTCTTCTAAACATATTTCCACATTTATCGTGTTGCTCAGATCAAAAAGAAAAAAAATGAAGGAAAAAAGCAAGCAAATTAATAATGAAAAGATGAAAATCCCATGTTGTGCTCCACATTCAGTTTCCAATGTCCTCTCTCTGGATGCAGATGACTCTCTCCATCACAGTCTATTGGAATTGGCTTGAATCACCTAATTGTTGAAAAGAGCCACGTTTATCAGAATTGATCATCGTATAATCTTGTTGCTGTGTATGAGATTCTCTTGGTAGCATCTTACTTAGCATTTTTACTTAGCATCAGTTCATGTAAGTCTCTCCAGGCCTTTCTGAAATCTGCTGATCATTTTCCATAGAACTGTTCCTTCTCTTAACCCCTAACTCAACATATATCCACTGTGGATATTTTTGGCTTTTGGTTTTCAACTCTTGGTCCTTTATTCTCTCTTGTTCAAAGAACTCATCCACTCCCATGCCTTCCCCTCTCTGAGGACATTTCCAAATCTGTTCCTTCAACTCTGACTATTCCTTCAGTTTCATTCCAACATTTCATATATCTACTGGATAATTCCACTTGGGATTTCCTACCATCACATCAATAGCACATTAAATCCTATTAGTTTTGGGGAAAGAGTTACATATAGTTTGTTATGTCTTTAAAGACTCCATACTAAGTGGTAGAAATTAAGATAGGGTTTAAAGGATTGTTTGAATGGGATTAGTGGATGGAAATGGGAATGTTAAAGAAATGGAGAGGGGAATGCTAGAGTGAACCAAGCCATCTTATTGGAATTGAATTCCATTTTGATAATAAGAGATTATATCGGACAGCTAAGTAGCAGGTGACTATTTTCTTCTTTAAACTTTTCTCCCCTGGTTTATGTGATACCACATTTTTTTTCTTATTGTCTTTCTGAATTCCCCTTATTGTACTTTTTGGCAATACTATTGTTATAATAACATATATGTTATTATGTCAGATAATAAAAATGTTTGTGTCATATTTTCATTTTGCTATTTAACATTTTATATGTGATGAATTCTAATGAAGGTTCACCTCTCCCCTCACTCTACAAAGGGAGGAGATTAATAGAAACAACCAAAGATGACTAATGGATTTGTACAATTTAGTCAGAAGGTGTTAGAGATATTATATCAACACAGACGGTGTTGTTTCTTATCTCATTTGCCTATGAGTGGTATGGTCATCTACACATGGGAATGTTTCTAACAGACTGGTATCTATGAAAAAGGTACTATCTTCATTTTTCTATTTTTGAGTATAAAACAATTTGACCCCTTCACTGCCCATGAGCAAATCACCATCAATTCTGGATAGATCTAGTTACTCCAGGGACCTACATGTATGTCCTCTCTTCAGGTCAGAATAAATATGAACTTAACATAGCAATAAACTGCAGTGGTATATGTCTGTCTCTTTTTGCTTGAAATCCTTAAATTAATGAAAGAATATGTGGGTTGGTGTGTCTAATATTCTCAACTAAATTTTATATTCCAGGGCAATACAGACTAAGCTAAAATGAATCACAGAAATCCCCTAATTTTACAGTGAAGAAACTGAATTTCTTCTTAATTCCACTGAAGAAAAAAGGAAGCAAATTGCCCAGTCATACACTTATGAATGTATAAAGTTTAGTAATTTTATATTTACTTTATATTTATTTCATTTTTCATATAATCAAATCTAAATTATCCAAGATGAAATGAGATACATTCCCAAAGAGAATTTATTTTCACACATAATCTTTTTAAAAAATATATTAACTATTCATTCCAACCTTCACAATAAAAATCTTTGCTCAGCACTATTAAGAAACAGAGTACAGCTAGATAATTCAGTGAATACTTGAATTAGTAGGACTCATCTTCCTGAGTTCAAATCTGGCCTCAGACTCTTATTAGCTGTGTGACCCTGAGCAAGACATTTACCCCCTGTTTGCCTTTGTTTCATCATCTGTCAAATGAACTGGAAGAGTAAATGGCAAAGCACTTTAATAGCTTTGCCAAGAAAACCCCAAATGGTGTCATGAAAAGTTTGACTCAATAAACTAAGCAAATTATTACTAGAATTTACCTTTTCTTCCAGATTTCTCTTTAGCTTTATGAGGAAATAGGCTAAATTCATAAATTTTGTGATTCATAGGCAACTCAACATCTCTGAGGTTCAGTTCTCTCCTATGTAAAATGAAGAAAGAAATACCAATAATCTCTGTCTTAGAGGATGACTTTGAGGATTAGATGAAATAATTTGTGTAAAACCACTTTTTAGACCTAAAGAGCTATATAAAAGTGCATTAATATTACTAAAGGTACTAATAAGCAGTGATATGTCCCCCAGGCAGGAATCAGGGGAGCAATAAGGCAGCTTAGAATAGTCAATCAGACCCAAAATAACTGAATACGTTGTACTAACTGCTATTGGTCATTGATTTTTGTGATGAGCATCAAATGATATAATAGTTATAAAACATTTAGCTTTTTCTGGCACATTTTAAGCATTTATATACATGTTACCTATTATTGTTACTGTCATTATTCGCTATCAGAAATTCTAAAATAAATGATAATTTTCCCCAAGATTACTTTCTTTTGGCTTAAAAAGGCCAAAGTCCCTCACTGCATCCAGAGCCATCTCCAATCCTCCTGTTCTGTGTCTTGCCACTGTACCCATATGCCTCTGAAGGAGAAAATAAGGCTGGTGACCTTACCCAACCCTCCCTCACTGAAATCCAGTTCATCACATGCCATAGTATAATGTTGGAAAAACTGAGGCAAGACAGAGATTAGAGCTTTTTAATATTTTGTTAATCGAGAGCTTTGACTAGTTAGCTGGATTGGACTCTTGTCTCAAAGAATTCAGCATCTAGTAATTAATTCCAGAGACTTTTATAGGGCTCCAATTATCAGGGAAGCAAAGGAATGAAGAAAAAACATTTAGTAAGTCATAATTTCAGAAAGGACCATAAATTCTGATAAGTTGGGAGTGAAGAAAGTAGTCAAGTAGGAAACAGGAAGTCTGGACCAGGAGAGATGGAGGATGTCATCTAGGTACTTGAGATAAGCCATCTGGAGTTTTATGACTCTTTGGAATGCCAGAGTTGCCAGAGTGCCACAGCCCTAATTATCTCAATCCTAATGGCCAGGAAGGGGGGAGAGGGGGTTGCCTCCAGGGAAAATGAGGCATAACAGTAGTATCATCTCCCTGCTGCCATAATCCTCTCTTCGAGAATAAGTCAAAGAACAACTTTCTTTTCTACTTTAACAACTCATTTCAGTGCTTTAATTCTGGGTAGAGGACAGCAGCAGTTCCCTTGTCTCTTTTTTTTTTTTTTCATTTTTTGAAAGATGAAATTACTATTAAGGTGAGAAAAGAATTTATTAAAGTTTTAGCTACTAAAAATTGTCTAGATAATTTAAATTCTATCACATTCCCCTGTTGCTCCTCCATTTCAGATTTGTGAACTATTTCTCTAACTCTATATCCTTTCTCCTTTCTCAGTGCTCTATAATATACTACCCAGGAGAAACTCAATCTTGTTTCATATTTATACATTTAGAAATTTGTTTTGAAAGTTGTATGAATGATGAATTGAAGAAGGAGAGCCTAAAAGCAGGTAGGCTAATTAAATTTCTATTAAATATGTCAGAAAAAAATGAAGAGAGTCTGCAATAGGATAGCAACTATATATGTGCTGAGAAGGCTGTGACTGCAATATATGGTCCAGATACAGTAATAAGACTTCTCAACTGATTACATGTGAACAATGATTGACAGTCAAAGGAGACTCTAAGCTTTGCTATTAATAAAGTTAAATTCCCAAACTATTCTATGTCTATTTTTAAATTGTTCAAAATATTTTAAATAGTGAGGAAGAAAGTAATTGTGAAGGAATCAAGCACTTGAAGAATTAGAGCTCACCCTTTTGTTATAGAAGTTTCTAAGGTGATTAAAGTGAAAGAGGTAATTTATACATCCAGATCTGCTAACTCACAGTGTTTTTCTCAGAGAGACCATGAGTTCTGTGTAGTTTTTTCAAACAAAATCACCTTTTTAATTTTGTTCTCATAGAATCCAGTGATTTAATGTGCAGTAATTTCCAACCAATCATTTAATTAATTTTTAATTCTACTATGTATGGAAATGCTTGTTTTACTCCATAAAATAAAAAATTAAATAAATAAAAATATTTTAAAAGTGATTTTAAAATGCCCCCCACAATGACTTGTAAGTGGTCTGTCCTCACACTATACACCTCTGCTTTACTTACCAAGTAATCCATCTTTATGACCACTTTTGCTACATTATAATTCATAGCATTTGTACAGTAAAATTTTGATGCATATGATGTGAAGGCAGGACAGCTGTGTCTCAGTGTGACTTAGACAAGTTTTAAAGAGAATGCCTAAAGTGTTTCGTTTCAATATTTATTCAGTAGCTACTGTATCAGCAGTGTGTACTATGTCCTTGATAATCCTTGTTTCCAGGCAAAATTATATTGTCGCAGAATCACGCCCTTTATAATTATTATATGATTTGATCCTTACAACAATCCTGGGAGGTAGGTGCTATTGTTTTCTCCATTTTACAGATGAGAAAACTGAGACAAACAGGGTAAGTGCCTTGGCCATGGTCACACAGCTAGTGTCTGAGGCTGGATTTGAAAGAAAGTTCAGAGATTATTGAGGTTTTCCTCTTGCTACATTAGAAAGCTATCCTGAAGAACTAAAATTGTCAAAGGTCTTAGAGGTTCTACCTGGAATTATATAATTGAATATGGGGATAGTGAAATTATGATTTATTATCAGTAAATGTTTCATTTGTATGCCCATTTTATATACACTTGTACATCTGGGATCATGTAAACATTTCTCAGGAGAAAAGGAGTCACAAGTGAAAAAAGTTTTAAAAGTCCTGCCATAATGCAGATTATTAAGAGAATTAGAGGAGCATCCCCAGAATATTGGACAGGCCTCCCTAAAGGGGATTGATGGGAGTTGATGAACAGTCAGTCAATAAATATTTATAAGAAGCTATTATGTACCAGGCACTATTCTAAGAGTTGGGGATACAATTATAGGCAAAATTACAAATGATCCCTTCCCTCAACTAGTTTCCAGTGAATGGGGAAGAAAATACTCAAATAGTTATATACAAACAAGCTATAGCTACACAATAAATTAGAAATAATGGACAGAGGGACAACACTAAAATTAAGAGGGATTGGGAAAGGCTTCTAGTAAGAGTTGCAATTTTGCAAAGTTGCAAGCCAGAGAAGCTTTGGATGAGAGGACAAGGATAAGTGGTTATGGGCAAGGTTAAAGTGAGCAACAATATCCATAAAAAGAGCTAATAAGAACAGCTATCAATGAGATTATAAATAAATTAGAGGAACATAGGATAGTTTATCTCTCAGACTTGTGCAGGAGGAAGAAATTTGGACCAAAAATGAACTAACGATCATTATTGATCACAAAATAGAAAATTTTGGTTACATCAAATTAAAAAGCCTTTGACAAACAAAACTAATGCAAACAAGATTAGAAGGGAAGCAATAAACTGGAAAAACATTTTCACAGTTAAAGGTTCTGATAAAGGCCTCATTTCCAAAATATATAGAGAATTGACGCTAATTTATAAGAAATCAAGCCATTCTCCAATTGATAAATGGTCAAAGGATATGAACAGACAATTTTCAGATGATTAAATTGAAACTATTTCCATTCATATGAAAGAAAGAGTGTTCCAAATCACTATTGATCAGAGAAATGCAAATTAAGACAACTCTGAGATACAACTGTCAGATTGGCTAAGATGACAGGAAAAAATAATGATGAATTGTTGAAATCCTTACAAAGTGTTAAGTCATTAGAATTGATAGAGACAATAATTATCTGATTTAGTATGGTTCAGTATGATTGATCTGATCCTACAAGGAGACGTTATGGGCCAGAACTTGAAACAAAGTATTACTAAGTGGAATTGAGGAGACAATGTTTAAATCTAGTTTAGAACTGATTTAATCCTACAATAAATAATGGTTTCCCAGTGATATAATGATTGGTGTGTACTCAGTGTACAGTATATAAGCAAGAAGCTCTCAGGGCCAGGAACAGAAGCCCACTCTCAAGAGGCGGAGACAGATTCATTCCATATTCCACCTTTGTGCTGGCTGGAGACATTTGGAGGGAGCTAGGGGCTGAAGCTCTAGACTTTGAAGGACACAATAAAGGGCTGGATTTTAACTCCTGGCTGTATTTGAGGTGATTATTAATCAGAACTGAAACTAAGGCTGCCTCCAGAAAACCTCCACAAGAAACCTGCTCCCTCAGAGAACCATCATATTTTAGAAAAAGAAAAGAACATCACAATAAATGTTGGAGGGGATGCGGGAAAACTGAGACACTGATGCATTGTTGGTGGAGCTGTGAATGAATCCAACCATTCTGGAGAGCAATCTGGAATTATGCCCAAAAAATTATCAAACTGTGCATACCCTTTGATCCAGCAGTGCTACCACTGGGCTTATACTCCAAAAGATACTAAAGAAAGGAAAGGGACCTGTATGTGCCAAAATGTTTGTGGCAGCCCTCTTTGTAGTGGCCAGAAACTAGAAAATGAACAGATGCCCATCAATTGGAGAATGGTTGGGTAAATTGTGATATATGAATGTTAAGGAATATTATTGTTCTGTAAAAAGTGACCAACAGGATGATTACAGAGAGTCTTGGAGAGACTTACATGAACTGATGCTGAGTGAAATGAGCAGAACCAGGAGATCATTATATACTTCAATAACGATACTGTATGAGGATGTATTCTGATGGAAGTGGATTTCTTTGACAAAGAGAAGATCTAACTCAGTTTCAATTGATCGATGATGGACAGAAGCAGCTACACCCAAAGAAAGAACACTGGGAAATGAATGTAAACTCTTTGCATTTTGGTTTTTCTTCCCGGGTTATTTTTACCTTCTGAATCCAATTCTCCCACTGCAACAAGAAAACTATTCCGTTCTGCACACATATACTGTATCTAGGATATACTGCAACATATTTAACATATATAGGACTGCTTGCCATCTAGGGGAGGGGATGGAAGGAGGGAGGGGAAAAATCAGAACAGACTCTTTTTTTTTATTTTTATAATAACTTTTTATTGACAGCACCCATGCCAGGGTACTTTTTTTACAACATTATCCCTTGCACTCGCTTCTGTTCAGAAGGTTAAAATAACACGTTCCCCAGTTTTCCAAATCAGTGTATGGATAGACACTGTTTTGTAAGCACTCTCAGGAGGTGAAATGGTCAAGTCAACTGTGTGTGGGCAAGGGCTCTATAGGCCAGACAGAGACAAGTTTCAGCTCTCCAAGGGATATCTCAGTAGTCCCAGCAGCATACAGCTCTATTCTCCCTAATTGCAATCTCCTTCCACCACCAGCTTGCTTAAAGACCCTGTAGGTGTAATAGTTATCATCATGCCACAAGTTTTTTTTTTGTTTGTTTATTTGTTTTGTTTTGTTTTTTTTGCCTAGAGCCCTGGAGCCCAGCCCTGCCTCTTGTAATGAGCACATAGAAGTGGTATTGATGGTGTCATTGCCCCTCAGGTTCCTCCTCCTCCTCCTGCCCAAGAAGGCAGAGTTGAGGGAGGAAGGTCAGGAGATGGGGAATATCCTGAGGGTGCAGGTATAGGCAGAATTGAAAATGATCTTTGAAGGTGAAAAGTAAGCTCATCATCAAGATACTTAAGGTGCTTAATTCCTTTTCTGCCCAATAGGCTATGGTATTTAAGATACTTAACTCTCTTCTCACCCAACTGGCCATGCCTGTAGATCTCCTAGAGTAGTAACAAGCATCAGTAAAATGCTTAAAAAAAAAAAGAAGAAGAAGAAGAAGAAGAAGACTTCCTTTGTTCCATCCCACATGCTGTACTTTCCAGGGTTACAGCACCAACTCTCTGCTTGTGTTTATCCCCATACTTTCTTGTCCGGCTGCCCAAGTTAAAATCTTTCCTCTTTTTAAAACTTGTAGAATTTCTTAATCCATTGTATTCAATTAAGTTGTTCTCCCATTAACCTCCACATCTCTAGCTCCAAACTTTCCTTCTTACAAAGCCACATAGACTGCACTCCAGAGCATCTGAGAACTTGGTGATCTGCTTCTGAGTCACCAGCAAACCTTGCTTCTCTATTAACCTAACTAAGCCTGCTTCATACTTCCCTTGGAGAGGAGGCTCTTTTCTTGAGTATTTGCCTCATTTTGGACGAAAAATGAAAGTGACTAGATTAGCCCTTATTGATTCTTCCGGCTTGTCTATTTTTATACTTACTCTTTTAGGTCACTGGGACTTCTCCACTACACTCCACCTATTGTGTCAATCAAACTGATGTGTATAACACCTCACCTAGAGCCCCAAGTTGGGCGCCAAATGTTGTGTCCTGCTTTCTAGAACCCCCAAGTTGGTGTGACAAAACATATTGTGCTTTCGAGAGCCCTCACTGGGGTGATTAAAATATACCATCCTAGTGGAGAAATGATGAGGCAGGACTCCTGAGGATGGTGGGAAAATGGAGTCCATTTATTTCAAGGATTTTCCCCCTTTTATACCCTCATACCCTTATATAACAAAACAACAATGGACATGCACTAACTATATACTGTGCACGTGGAAGCAGATAAAAAACTTGCTATTGTATGTAGTTTGCCACCTGGTATCACCCTTACACCTGATATCACTCTGCTTCCATCACAACACAGTTTGTCACCACCCCCTGATTTCTCAAGAAGGCCAAGAGCCCTTAGGGAAGATGGAGAGCCAAACCAGACATTGTCAGCAGGTTCCCTCTGGGCTGAAAAGTATTTTACCTCACCCAGAGTTCCCCAACTATATATGGTCCTCTACAATTCTCCAATTGATAAATGGTCAAAGGATATGAATAATTTTCACTTGAAGAAATTAAAACCATTTCTAGTCATATAAAAAAAATGCTCTAAATCACTATTCATCAGAGAAATGCAAATTAAAACAACTCTGAGGTACCACTACACACCTCTCAGATTGGCTAAAATGACAGGAAAACATAATGATCGTGTTGGAGGTGATTGGGAAAACTGGGACACTAATATATTGTTGGTGGAGTTATAAACTGATCCAACCATTCCAGAAAGCAATTTGGAATTATGTCTAAAAGGCTATCAAATCATGCAAACCCTTTGATCCAGCAGTGTCTCTACTTATCCTATATCCCAAAAAGACCATAAAAAGGGAATAGAACCTGCATGTGCAAAAATGTTTGTGGCAGCTTTTTTCATAGTGGCAAGAAAATGAAAACTGAGTGGATGCCCATCATTTGAGGAATGGATAAATAAGTTATGGTATATGAATGTTATGGAAAATAATTGTTCTGTAAGAAATGACCAGCAGGATGAATATCAAGAGGCCTGAATTGATGCTAGAACCAAGAGAACATTGTACACAGCAACAAGAAGTTTATATGATTATCAATTCTGACAGATGTGGATCTTTTCAACAATGAGATGATTCAGGCCAATTCCAATAGTCTTGGGTTAGAGAAAGACATCTGCATCCAGAGAGAGAGGCCTGTGGGGACCAAGTGTGGATCATAACATAGTATTTTCACTCTTTTTGTTCTTGTTTGCTTGTATTTTGTTTTCTTTCTCATTTTTTCCCCTTTGTGGAAATATGTATAGAAGAAATCTAAACACATGTTTAATATACACTGAATTATTTGCCATCTAAAGGAGGGGTTGGGGGAAAAAAGGAAAAAAAATTGTAACAGGAGGTTTTGCAAGGATGAATGTTGAAAACTATGCATATGTTTTGAAAATAAAAAGGTTTAAAAAAAAAAGAAAAATGAAACAAGAAAAAAGTCATACAGTGAGAAATCTGCCTAAAGAGAAACAGATTCGTAAGTATTTATTCAGGACAGGCTAAAACACAATCCTTAATGGGATTCTGAATGCTGATATTACTAGAAGACACAAGCAAGTTTTAGGATATTACAGATTTCCACTGCATCTCCTTGTGTATTCACTAGTCACATTTCTCATTTGTATGTATGTTCATATGTGCTCTGTTTCCTATGTGAATGTTCCAAATTTGAACCCTATGCAAGTTCATTGTGTGTATTTGTTAGAATTTGAGCTTACTGATCTTGGGAAGGATGTTCTAATATTACATGTTTATTCAATTTAAATGCTTGTGTTATGAATGTGTCTTCTAGATGACAAGTAGTAGTCAGTACATTGATGGGTTTTAAGAACAATGATTTGGAGAAGATTCCAACTCACAAAGTACTAGAACCTGGAATGGCTAAATGATAGCCTAGAATGATGGAAATCCAGATCATGACATAACTTTTAAGAAGCAAGTTATTTTCCTTGTATTTTTCAGCAGCAATTTTTCCTTTGTGGCAAATCAAACAAAAGAAAGAAAGCTTGCTTATCTTAAAGTCCATAGTGTAGAAATCAACAAAAAATTTTTACTTTTTATTTATTTATTTATTTATTTTGATGACAAACTGAGCCAATTTGATAGAGAAGCCATGGAATAAAACTAGCTTAGTTATCCAAAGCTTGCATTTGACCTATTGAGTGACTTCCACAAAGAAGGCTAGTTAGGATTTTTTAAAACTTCAATGTAGTTTTAACTCTTATTTACCAAGATCATATTTGTAAATGAAAATAATTTGGAATACATTCAGCCATGTTTGACAATATTTTCATTTTTATGCTTCCTATAAATGTCAGAATATATGATAAGAACTCAATACTATGAATTAATAACATTATTTTCTTCTATGTTCAAGGTAGAAAAAATGAAAAAAGATGTTAGAAAATGCCAGTGGCCCTTTATGACTTACATTCTATGTTCTTTAGGCATGACTGAGGTTTTTGGAATATTTAGATTATTGAGGGGCAGTATAAAAATCTTAGAAGATGCATATTGTAAAATGTTGCAGAACCAGAATAGTTTTATGAGGCAGGAAGAGTAAAACAGGCAACTTTCAGTCAGAAGACATCAAGGAAACTTGTCAGGAGGGGCCTAAACTTCATGCCAGATACCATGACATATATCTTTTCATCAAAATTCAAATCTCATAGTGACACAGCTGGGGGTGGCAATACTAAAACTATCTAAAAGACATTGCAGGGTTTCTATGGAAACCTAAAGATAAGTAAACCTGTATTTCAGTGGAGACTTAGAATTGGAGTTGGCAGGGGGGCTGATGAGGTAAGGGAAAGTTGACCAGAACCTTAGCAGACCAGTAGAAGGCATTTAACTCAAAGGGTAAAATCCTTAGAAGTTTTATTTGAAATCTCAACTATATACCAGTCCCAGACTATCAGTAACCAAGACAGAGCTCTCCTATCTTCACAAACTCCTGCCTATAAGCATTAATTTTATAAGTTTATTTGCATTTGTTTTTAAACAAGACAAATGAAAATACACAACTGTTGAATTATATCAAGGTGAGTTAATTAGAAGTATACAAGAAGTGGACAGTTAGGTGGTGCCATGATGAATAGAGTGCTGTCCTGGCAAAGTCAGACATATTCATGCTAGATCAAATCTTAGACACTTAGTGGCAGGATGATCCTGGGCAAATTGCTAACTTTGCCTCTGTTTCCTCATTTGTAAAATGAGCTGGAAAAGGAACTTGCAAACCATTTACAGTATCTTTACCAAGAAAATCCTAAATGAGATTACAAAGATTTAGACATGACTGGAAATAACTAAATGAAAATTACAAAAAAGTATATAAGAAACCTCGATTAGGTTAAGTGGTTATAAACTTACTAATTTACTTTCTACTGGGTCCTTTCCTCTTAAGACACCAGATAACCAACTAGAAAAGGAGATACAGAGTCTCAAAGATGATAATAATTCTTTGAAAATTAGAATTGGACAAGGGGAATCCAGTAAAGATATGAGAGACCAAGAAATAACAAAACAGATTATAAAGAATGAAAAAATAGAACAGAATGTGAAACATATAAGAAAAAACAGCAGATCTGGACAACAGATGAAGAAGAGAAAACATAAGAATAATAGGACTGCCAGAAAGTTGTGGCCAAAAAAGAATCTTGACACAATAATGCAGGAAATAATCCAAGAAAATTGTCCCAGAGTGATAGAGCAAGAGAGGAAAGCAGAAATAGAAAAAATACACTCAATCATCACCTCAAAAAATCCTTTGTGGAAAACACACAGGAATATTATTGCCAAATTTTGAAACCCCCAGATCAAGAGAAAATTTTGCAAGAAAGAAGAAAAAAACAATTCAAATATGCCAGAGCTACAATTAGGATTGTGCAAGGCCTGTCAGCAACTACAATAAAAGTCCACAGATCCTGGAATCATATCTAGCAACAATTCTGTTGGCACGTGGCCAGAAATATCATATCCAGCAAAATCATCTATAATTTTGAATGAGAAAAAATGAATATTTAATGAACTTACAAATTTTCATCAATTTCTATCAACCAAACATAATGAAAGATCAATTTTAAGGAACTTAACATGGACAAACTATTTAAACATGGACAAATTGTTTGTTTGTTTTTTTATATGGGAAAATGTCTACTATATATTTTAGATTCACTTCAACAATAGGGTAGCTCAAAAGAAAGACTGGCAGAGTCAAGTATACAACTAGTCATCAGATTATACAAATGAGGTATAGAGGAAGAATAGAAACAGAGGCATTAAAGGGGGGAGGAGGGTTCATAGTTATAAAACATTGGGAATGGGTTCAATAGGCAACACTACACATATACCATGAAAAGTGTAGCACCCTCCAAAATCTATGAAGAAATGAGGGGGGAGGAATGGCTAGATGGAGAAGCAAAGGGTGATGAAAAAAAAAGAAAGGAGGTATTCTTGAGTGGAGGGAAGTTAAGATATAGCAAGGCAAATTATGGAGCAGATTTTAGTGAAAGCTTCTGCAGGGATAGGAAAAATATGTGTATATATATATGTGGGTTGTTAGTGTGTGTGTGTGTGTATCTACATATGTATACATAAATATATCTTTTTTAACTATAGCTTGTTTGAAGTGGTGAGGGAAATGAAAAGAGGGGGAAGAATTAAGTAAATAAGATATGCAGAGAACTAAAGAACAATTTATAAGGAAGTAAAGAAACAAATGGACCTTCATGAATATAATTTTTCTAACTGATGTATAACCTTTCTTAATCTGGTAATTTGTTGTTATGTATTTTGAATCCTCCCTGATATTCTGCTGGGTACATGACAATGTTCTCTTTTGTTTTGCTTTATTTTGTTTTGTATTTCTTTTCTATTTTTTTTCTTATTTTGTTTTTTCAAATAAAATAAATTTTAAAATTATATCTGCGCAGTCGCTAGTCATAAGAATAGGAACTTAATTCATAACACAGATCATCAGCATCATCATAGCTAATATTTAGCTAATTGCCAGGCTCTTTGTTAAGTGCTTTACAAATACTGTCCCATGTGATCCTCACAGCACCTCTAGGAGGTGGATACTATCATTTTCTCTATTTTACAGATAAAGAAACTTAGCCAAACAGCAGTTAGATGACTTGTCCAGAGTGATATAATTAGTAAGTTTCTTTTCTTTAAAAATTGTTTAGTATTTCATTTTATCCCAATTGCATATAAAAATGTTTAACATTTGTTTTTTAAAATTTTGAGTTCCAAATTCTCTCCTTCCATTACCACTTCCCCTCATTGAAAAGGCAAGCAATTTGATATTGATTATACATCTGTAGTCATGCAAAACATATTTCTTATTAGTCATGTTGTAAATGAAAATAAGCTAGTAAGTTTTTGTTGCTGGATTTCAACTCAGTGCTTACTGATCCATATAGCTACACTATGATGTAACATTATAGTGATAGTAATGATAGAATATTCTGTCCATAAAACTTGAGCTTGCTGTATTGCAAATATGCATAGCCTCAATGGGAAGAATGGACCTGCAGAAACTTCACATGTGGCGCATTCACAGATGGGGAAATTGCTTTACCAGTTACATGCAAAGAGGAGAAACTTGAGTCTTTGCATTGGTTTTTTACATAATGTGATTCCAGCTGAACTATTTAAAATCTTAAAAGATGATGCAATTAAAGTGCTGCAATCAATACAGCAGCAAATTTGGAAAACCCAAAATGGGTCACTGGATTGGAAAAGATCAGTTCATATCTCAATCCTAAGGAAGGGCAATGCCAAGAAATGTTCAAATTACCAGACAATTGAACATATTTCACATGCCAGCAAGATTATGCATATGATTATGCAAGCTAAGCTTCAGCAATATGTAAATCAAGAATTACCATAAGAGCATACTGTTTTTTGAAAAAGCAGAGGAACCAGAGACCAAATTGCCAACATTTGCTGAATTATAGAGGAAGCAAAGAAATCCACAAAAATATTTCTTCCAATTCACTGGCAATTCTAAAATCATTGATTGTATGGAACAGAACAAAATGTGGTAAGTCCTCTTATTTGTCTCCTGAGGAACATGTATGCAGACTAAAAAGCAATAGTTAGAACAAAACATGGAATTGATTGGTTTAATGATAGAAATGAGTAAAACAAAGTTGTATATTATCATCTTATTTATTTAATTTAAATGTAGAGCACTTACATAAAATTCCAGGCTAGATGAAATCAAAAGCCAGAGTTAAGGTTGCCAAGAGAAATGCCCATAATTTTAGAAATACAGATGATATCATTTTGATGATAGTAGGTGAAGAGAAATTATGAAACCTCTTGATGAGGATAAAAAAGGAGAATATAAAAGCTGGCTTTAAGCTTAACATAAAAGCTAAGATTTTATCAACTGTTCCATCACTTCCTGCAAATAGAGGATGAAGAAATGCAAGTACTGTTAGATTTTATATTCTTTGACTGAAAGATATTAGCTGCAGCCATAAAAGTAAAAAAAGGCTTGCTCCTCAGAAGAAAAGCAATGGCAAATATAGATAGCATATTAAAAAGTAAAAATATCACTTTGCCAACAAAGGTTCATATATTCAAAGATATGGTTTTCCCTCTAGCAATCTACAGCTGTGAAAGTAGAACCATAAGGAAAACCAAGGCCCACAGAATTAATGCTTTCAGATTGTGGAGCTAGAGAAGATTTTTGAGAGTGGACATTAAAGAGATCAAGTTATTCAATACATAAAGAAATTAATTCAAGCTATTCACTGGAAGGTCAAATACTGCAGCTGAAGCTTCAATACTTTGGCCACATAATGAGAATTTAGGATTCATTGGAAAAGTCCCTGATGCTGGGAAACATTAAATGCAAGAAAGAGGAGGTCAAAGAATGAGATGGATAGATAGTATTATGAAAAAATATGAAGGATGGCAGAAGCTGACACAAATACACCATCATGAAAACAATGAACATGGATTTGAACAGACTGGAAGGCATGTTGTTGTTGTTATTGTTTGTCCTCATGAGGACCAATTATATCACAAGGGTTGCATTTTTATTTGCTTGCAAATTGAATTTAAATGAGGCAGAGTCTTGCAAAGTCCTCAGCCTCACTTTCTCTTCCAGAGTTATTGGAGTTAATCCATGGAATCAAGAAGAGTCTGAACAATAGCAAAGTTGTGATCCTACTTGATTGTAACTCTTTGAGGACACAGTCTTTTCACTCTTTTTTTTTTTTTAATTACTCTGAGTGCTTAGTACCGTTTCTGGCACATAGTGTGCACTTAAGAACTATTGATTGATTGATTCTGTGATTCCAGCAGAAGTTAGAAAAGGCTTCATGGAGGAAGTGTTACATAAGTTGAACCCTGAAGAAAGAAAAAGAGGAGAAAGGAATGATTTCTAGGCATCAAGGGTGGGGAGCTAGAGGTGGGGGACAGCTTACATGAATGAACAGGGGGGGGAGAGTGAATGATGAGATTGGGGAATATCCAATAATCCGATTAGCTCAAAGAATGTAATTTAACTTCTGCTAAGGAGCAGAGTGACAGGTAGCACAGTAATACTGCTGCAACATACAAATTAGGGAAAGTTTAGGGGGAAGATTCTGGGAAACTGATAGAATAGGGTTAGGGTTAGAATAGGTTGGTAAATTTCAAGCTCTCCAGATTTCCCCTACAAACAATAAATTTACATCAGGGAAACATAGACTAGTGAAATACAAGAAAAACTTGGGGCAGAACAGGGGTTCACCTGGCACAATCCAAGAATATCAGAATGCCCAGGCCAAGGATTAACCAGTGGGAAGTGGAAATAAATCTGGGATGGCTCAAAACAAACTCCAAGTGGGGAGCCCTAGGGCTAACTGGGTTTGGCTGGAGCCTCAATAACAGCCTCAGAAACTTTCACCTCCAGGACTGTGTTTGGGAAGGCTGAGGTTGGAACCTCGACTGATTAGGAACTCCAGGCTCAGCTGTGCTACAGAGACAAGGTCACAATCCTGGGAGAGAAGGAACCAGCACACTGGAGTGCAGAAGCAGTGGGACAGGGACACCATTAGCTGTGGGCACTTGAAGGAAGAGGGAGCTTTTGGTTTGAGGTCCCAAGTCAGAAGGAAGAACTGAAGTGCAGCTAGAGGCACCATGCCCCCATCCCATAATTACCAATATTTATCATTTTAAAAAATGAACCAGGAAAGAAGAAAGAACCCAACCATAAAAATTTACTATGGGAATAGGGAAGACTAGAGTAGAACTTCACAGGAGGATACTGACATTAAAAAAAAAAAAGGTTCTTTAATTTAAAATTAAAATTTTTTAAATCAATGAGAAACATTGAGAAAAAAATAAAAAACAAAAATAAAAACATCCAAGAAAACAAGATTATGAAAAAAGTTAATCAATTAGAAAAGGAAATAGATTCTCAAAGATGAAAATAATTCTTTGAAAATTAGAATTGGGCAAGGAAGCCAGTAAAACTATAAGAGACCATGAAATAACAAAGCACATTATAAAGAATTTAAAAAAGAAGAGAATGTGAAACAATTTATAAGAAAAACAATAGATCTGGAGTACAGATCAAGAAGAGAAAATATAAAAATAATTGCACTATCTGAAAGCTGTGCCCAAAAAAAGAACCTTGACATGATATGGTGAGAAATAATTCAAGAAAATTGTTATTGAGTGATAGAACATGAAGGGAAAGTAGAAATAGAAACAATCCACTGATCACCATTTCAAAATATTCTTTGTGGAACTAGAGATCATTATTGATCACAAAATAGAAAATTTTGATTATGTCAAATTGAAAAGCTTTTGTACAAACAAAACTAATGCAGACAAGATTAGAAGGGAAGCAACAAACTGGGAAAACATTTTTACAGTCAAAGGTTCTGATAAAGGCTTCATTTCCAAAATATATAGAGAATTGACTCTGATTTATAAGAAATCAAACCATTATCTAATTGATAAATGGTCAAAGGATATGAACAGACAATTCTCAAAGGAAGAAATTGAAACTCTTTCTAGCCATATGAAAAGATGCTCCAAGGCATCAGAGAAATGCAATTAAGACAACTCTGAGATACCATTACATACCTGTCAGATTGGCTAGATGACAGGGAAAGATAATGCAGAATGCTGGAGGGAATGTGGGAAAACTGGGACGCTAATACATTGTTGGTGGAATTGTGAACACATCCAGCCATTCTGGAGAGCTATTTGGAACTATACTCAAAAAGCTATCAAACTGTGCATACTCTTTGATCCAGCAGTGTTACTACTGGGCTTATATCCCAAAAAGATTTTAAAGAAAGGAAAGGGACCCACATGTGCAAAAATGTTTGTGGCAGCCCTCTTTATAGTGGCTAGAAGCTGGAAAATAAATGGATGCCCATCAATTGGAGAATGGCTGAATAAATTGTGGTATGTGAATATTATGGAATATTATTGTTCTGTAAGAAATGACCAGTAGGATGATTTCAGAAAGGCCTGGAGAGGCTTACATGAACTGATGCTGAGTGAAATGATCAGGACCAGGAGATCATTATATACTTCAATAACAATACTATATGATAATCAATTCTGATGGACGTGGCCATTTCTAGCAATGAGATGAACCAAATTGTTTCCAATAGAGCAGTAATGAACTGAATCAGCTGCACCCAAGGAAAGAACTCTAGGAGATGACTAGGAACCACTACATAGAATTCCCAATCCCTCTATTTTTGTCTGCCTGCATTTTTTATTTCTTTCACAGGCTAATTGTACACTATTTCAGAGTCTGTCTCTTTTTGTGCAACAAAATAACTATTTGGACATGTATACATATATTGTATTTAGCTTATACTTTAACATATTTAACATGTATCGATCAACCTGCTATCTGGGGGAAGGGGTGGAGGGAAGAGGGAAAAAGTTGGAACAAAAGGATTTACAACTATCAATGCTGAAAAATTACCTATGTATATATCTTGTAAATAAAAAGCTAAAATAATAAAATAAAATAAAATAAAATCTCCAAAAATAATTATTTGTGGAAAACACATAGGAATATTATTGCCAAATTTCAAAACCGCAGATCAGAGAAATTTTTTCAAGAAACAAGAAAAAAAATCAAATATGCTGAAGCTACAATGAGAATTGTACAGGACTTATCAGCAGCCACAATAAAATACCTCATGTCCTTAATCATATCTACCAGCAATCAAAAAATGTAGGCCTGCACCCCAAATATCAAATCCAGTAAAATTACCCATAATATAAAATGAGAAAAAATGGATATTCAACAAATTTGAAAATTTTCAGGACTTTCTATCAACTAAACCCAAACTCAAGAGAAAATTGAACATATAAGAACCAATATCAAAGATCAATTTCAAGAAAAAAAAAACAAATTGATTATGTTTTTTTTTTCATGGAAATGTAGACCATATGTTTAAGATTGACATCAGCAATAGGGAAGTTCAAAAGAAAGATTAGGGCAGAGTTAAAGTAAAAAGAGTAATTATGTTATACAAATGAAGTACAGAGGAAGAATTAACACAGAGACATTAGAGGGGACAGAAGGGCTTGTAGTCCTGAAAATTACTGACATAGGGAATATATTAAATAGACTACCATAGGTATACTATGAAGGATAGAGCACCCTCCAAAATCTATACAGAAATAAGAGGGAGGGATGGGCAGAGGGGAAAGCTAAAGTGGGGGGAAGAAGATAAGGCAAGGATCCGTGGGTGCAGGGATGCTAAGTAATACAAAAACAACTTAAGGAGTAGAATCCAAGCAAAGAATTATTAGGGTTAGGAAAGATATGTGTGTGTATGTATCTATATATGTATACATAAATTATCCTTGCTTAACTATAGCCCACTTGGGGAATATCAGGGAAGGGGAGGTATTTAAAAGGGGGGGGGAAGAATGAAATAAAAAAGGTGTGCAGCAAAGAACAAAAGAACAATCTATCCATGAACACCCATGAATATAATTTCTTCTGCTATTATATATCCTTTCTTGAACCAGTAATTTATTGTTATATATTTTGAATCCTCCTTGCTGTTCTGCTAGGCACATGACAATGTTTTGTTCTGCTTTGTATTTCTTTTCTGTTTTTATTTTATTTTTTTCTTTCTAAATTCTTTTTTTAAAATTATAACTTTTTATTGACAGATCCCATGCCTGGGTAATTTTTTACAACATTATCCCTTGCACTCACTTCTGTTCTCTTTTCTGTTTTTTAAACAAAATAAATGAAAATTATTTTAAAAATTTTAAAATAAGGAAAAATTAAGTGGAAAGAGCATATGATTCAGGAAACACCAGAGTTTGAAATCTACCACTGATACTTAGTATCTGTATAATCTTGATCTAGTCTCTTAGCCTAAGTCATAATTTTCCCATCAGTAAAATGAGAATAACAATACCTACTGTTTCTCCTGTAATCAAAGAAGTGTTTTGCAATTTTTTCAGAATTATGTAAATGTAAGTTATTATTGAGCTGCCATGGAGAATGTGAATCAGGTTAATCAAGACTGTAAGCAGGGTTACAACCACACTAAAATGTTTGAAAACAAGCCCTGTAAGCTGGTTTCTGAGTCCTACCTAAAATTCTCTCCTGCTGCCTGTCTCTCAAACTTAAAGAAGCCTCCAAGCAGGAGCTGTGTATTTGGTATATTTGGCAGTGTCAATGGTTAACTCTGGCGTTTCCAAAACACCCCATTGCCTTTTCAGACTTCTGCCCAAGACCACCTTTTTATAATGAATTAGTAAGGGGCAGCTAAGTGGATAGAGGACCAGCCCTGAAGTCAGGAGGATCTGAGTTCAAATCTGACCTCACTTAATACCTCCTAGCTGTATGACCCTGGGCAAGTCACTTAACCCTAATTTGCTTCAGATTATATATATATATCTGAATTAGTAGAAAAGAGAGGTGAAAAAAAGTACATCAAATCTCTCCCATTATTTTTACTTTCGTGTCTTTGGCTAGTTGAACTGCGAATTATCCTTTGGTTCATCTTGCTTGTCTTCTTCATCAAATGAGAGTGTTACATAAATATTAGCTGCCATAATTAATGTTCTAATTGTCATTGTCATCATTGTTAATACTCTACTTGGGTTTTCTTTTTAAAAAATTAGAATTTAAATATCTATATATCTATATGTATTTATGTAGCTAGAGATAGATAGATGATAGAGAGATAGAGAGATGATAGATAGATAGATAGATAGATAGATAGATAGAGATAAATAAATAAAGTCATTGACCTGATACCAATAAATAATAACCCATTCTTCCATCAAAGAGATTTTGTGTTTTGAACTGCAAGACCTGCATTCACAGCCCTAGGTCAATTACTGCTCATGTGATCTTGGGCAAGTCACCTAATTTCTCTGGACCTCAGTTGAACTAAGTTGAGAGGGTTGAACTAGATGACTTGTAAAATCACTGACAATTCTTAACCTATCATTTTAAGAGAATGATATGCCAAAGAGCAAGTTGGGATCTTAAAAATACAAACTGACCTCATATAAAATTCTAGACCCAGCTTATTATCCACTTGAAGTGCTTACCCACTATACATCCACTGATGGACTAACTCCTAGGGCACCTTAATAGGGCACATAATAGCCAAAGTAATTTGTCTTCTTCATCAAGTGAGAGTGTTACATAAATGTTAGCTGCCATAATTAATGTTCTAATTGTCATTGTCATCATTGTTAATACTCTACTTGGGTTTTCTTTAAAAAAAATTAGAATTTAAATATCTATATATCTATATGTATTTATGTAGATAGAGATAGATGATAGAGAGATAGAAAGATGATAGATAGATAGATAGAGATAAGTAGATATAAATCGAAGGACTTGGAATTGGTGATTAGAGGTATAATTGACTTGGAGATAGTTTGACAGAGTGAAATACTAGATAGCTAATCTTAAAATCAGGAAGCCTTAGATGCAGGTCCAAGCCCATGCTATCCTATGACTGACATGCAGATGTTCATGCCATGCCCTAGGCTCTATATTCATAACATTCCACCCCCCTTCCTCTACTTCCAGGTTCCTCCTTCAAGGTCTAGCTCATGTCCCTCCTGCTTCATGAAGCCTTGCACAACTTCATTCCACACTGCTTACTTACTCTCCTGAATTCCTTGAAGGATGGACAACTACCACTTGTCATCAGAAGACATGGGGTCAAGCTCTGACCTGATATTTCTTAGCTGTGTGAATGTGGATATTTTTCCACCTGCAAAATGGAGGGAGTAAAATGTACAGAAATGTTGAGAAGAAAGTTCTTTGTAAACTAATGAGAAGTGTTACTTTTCCATTCCATAATTCATCTGATACTTAATATTTTATACTGTCTTATTATTATTTGCAGTTTTACATATGCATGATGATTCTCCCCTTAGAGATTATAAGCGCCCTGAGAGCAGGACTTTATCTTACCAACCTTTTTCCCCCAGGACAGTACTTTTCACATGTCAGAAGCTTAATAAATATTTGCTGGACTGAACTTCATGTTTCCCCCACGGTATTCCTGACCTCCATGCCTCCATGCCTCCTCTAGTCTTACAGAGAAATTACAGAATAAGGAAGGATTTTTCCCCCATCTCCTTCAACTTCCTAATGCCCCTTGACAGTGACATTGGGAGGGGAATCTGGTGACATGCCTCATGGCTCATTTCTAAGTTCCATTTTTGCCTTCCATCCCCAGGAGCTGCTATCTCAAGTCGCTGTGCAATTAACGCATATGAAATCCTACTCCTGGCCTTCAGAAGTTATGATCAAACTGAATATTGGTGTCAGAGAAATAATGAATAGAAAACCTAGTTAACTCCTCTTTCCTGGGTATATATCAAGCAGATAGAGAAAGCAGCATGAATGCTGGAAAAGAATGCTGGAGCTGGAATCAGAGGACCCTGAGAAGTCACTTCCACTCTCTGGACCTCAGTTTCCACTTTTGAACTATAAAGGAGGTCAACTAGATGACCTCTAAGATTTCTTCGAACTGTAAATCTAAGATCCTATGACCAGCTCTAAGAACTTTAAGTGATTAAATTTCCTCCTTTATATTTCTGCTCTAAGAGAGAAAGAAGCAAAGATCTTTTAAACCTTTTTGATGGGATTTTACTGTGTAAGTAAGTTTGTTTATGTATGGAGGCAGTCTTAATTTTCCCCCATGTACGGAGTAGGTTCTCATTGGCCTGCAAGAATTTTACATTCTAAGTAATCAGTAAAGCATTTGTTGGTATTCCAATCTTTGAGCATGAGGGGGGAGTGGCGGCTCAGGGGTGCCATCAGCAAACTGAGGGATCTGTTCAAAGAGAGGCTCTTTAATTAAAGATGACATTTATGAAGCATCGGCCGTTGTATCAGCCAACTTGTGAAAGGGGTCATGAGCCCTCAGTCTTAGACTTCCAAACATCAAAAAAACCCAAGTTTCCTTGGGCTCTCAGGTTACTTTAGGAATCTGAAGGACTTCAGAACTGAAGATTTTTAAAAATAAAAGGAGAAGGAAAAGTTAGCTCAGGCAGAAAATTGTTGTGTCTTTAAATCAGTATAATTCTTTGCAATCCCTCTTCCTTGTCCTCTCAATCATCTCCTAGACGTTTAGTCTCCATACATATGGCTTCTTCTTTAATGTAAAAATTCTATTTCCATATGAAGTTTGGATAATTCATATTAGATAATTGTGAATGCTCCAATAGACTTATGATCTCACTCATATCACAATCCCTTCAACATTTCTGATTACAATCCCTGACAATCTGTCTTGGCCAACTTTTCTCCCTGTCCTCCCATAAGTACTCTCATTAGGGAACTAACTAATATGCTGGCACTTCCATGGCATCCTTTTAATAACACAAGGACACAAGCCATTCACTTACAATCCTTTAAATCCATCTTTTTTTTTCAATTACACATTTTTTTTGATAACATCCTTTATACTTCTCCTTCTCCTCCACATTTCTTTGTAAGGTGCTAAAAGTTGGCGGCTGATCTTCAAGTTTAGTTGTGCAGAGACTAATATTCCAAGGTTTGTAAATACACATCTTTATTGGAAGAATTCTTTTTTGGGGATGAGGAAGGGGACTGAAATAATGATGTCAGAAGTGTTCTCTTGAAGAAACTCATTCTGCTATTGTACATTGGAACCTACTCTGAAGTTTAAAATCTCCATGATTTAAATTTTATTTTTTTAAATTTTAATAGCTTTTTATGTACAAGTTATATGCATGGGTAATTTTACAGCATTGACAATTGCCAGTCCTTTTGTTCTAATTTTTCTCCTTTTTCTCCCCCACCCTCTTCCCTAGATGGCAGGATGACCAATACATGTTAAATATATTAGAGGATAAATTAAATACAAAATAAGTATACATGTATGACTTAAATTTTAAATTACTTTCTCTGGGTAACCCAGATAGTAAGTGTCAAAAGAGAAACCAGATTTCTACCTCATGTTTCCTCTCATTAGTTTTATGGCCTCAGGCCAAGCTCTTATCCACTCTGAGCCTCAGTTTCCCTATCCATGACAAGAAGATAATAATAGTTGGGCTACTCACTTCACTGAATAATTGTGGTGATCAAATGAGATAACATATGTAATGCATTTTTAAAAACCTGAATGTACTGTAGAAAGGTAGTAGCATAGAGTAGAGAGAAGCGACCTTGCCTGTGGATAATATTCTATGCTTGGACTCAGCAAGACCCAGCTTTGAACCATCTGCCTCTGATCCTGCCTCTGGCACTCTCTAGATGTATGATCATGGACAAGATGCTAAAAATCCCTGAGACTCTTATCTAAAAAATTGTTCCTAATACCCATAGAACTTCTCTCTTAGGGTTGTTACAGGCCTCAAATGAGATAAAACGTACAACACACTTTTCAAATTTTAAAGTTTTATGTAAATGTTGGTGAGAATTACTAATTTCTGAATAAAGGCACAGGCATGTTGAGAGTAACAGACAAAAAAAAAGCTTAGCAGGCTGGCTAAATTAGGGTCCACATGTGGGAAAACTGCCAGGAGAGATATGGGTATTGAATGACTTTCATTTAAGCCTGTAGTAACTACCAATGTACGTTTAAAAGACATCAGAAGGCCAAAATTTAAGGTCAGTAAAAAGAGTATCCTTTGTGGGAAAGCTAGAATAGGAAGTCCTTTCTCTCTATTAAAGCTTCTTAGGTTTCTAAAGAGAATCACAGAATGTCAGAGCCAGAAGGGACCATAACCATTGTCTAGACTAATTTTTTTCATTTTACAGGTGAGAAAAATATAACCATGGGAGGTGAATGTGGCCTGAGGTCATATAACTGTAACCTGAACCCAGGACTAAAGCTCGGTTATCCTTTTTGATTGAGGGGGTGGGGCAGGGGAGAGAGGGGAAGGTATTATGATGACATGAAAGATTTCATTCCTTTCCATATAATGGACCTGAAACTTGAGCCGATCTCTTTTCACAGCACAGTTCAATTTGCTCACCTCATGAAGCTCAAGATATTAACCTCAAAAATTGTTTATCAGTGCTGCAGTACAGAGTTCTTTTTGCCCAGGTTTGCCTCCTTAGCATTTATGGCAGCTAAGATTTCAATAATATGGCCCCCAGTGATACAGTGGAATATCATTTTTCTTTGGCTCTATTACCTCCTCGGGGAGCCTTCCGAAGCCCCCACAACCTCATCTCTCATGTTATACTTCTTCTCTGTCAGATTCACCTTGAACCCAAATGGTCCAAGAGACCAAAAGCTTTTTTTGGTTCCTTTTTTTTGTCATAAAAAAGAATAACATGGATTCAGTAAAAAGCTTAATAATTAAAAAGTACCTGTTCTTTAGATGGATCTAGAACTCAGATTCAGGTACCTCACCAATAATAGTCAAATACTAGACAGCACTTTGCAGTAGCATTAAAGACAATGTTATCTAATCCATTGACAAATAATATAGGTAATGATTGTGATAGTAGATAAAAAGAAATCATTTCCTGTTTTCCTGCTTCCTTTTGTACATTATTTTCTCCCTTTTGATAGTAAGCTGGTTGAAGACAAGATTTGTCTTTTTTATTATTTGTATCCTTTGCTCTTAGCACAATACCTGGCATGTCATAGGTGCTTAATAAATGTTTATTGGATTAGATTGGAAGGAAGCTCCAGTGGAATCAATATGTGAGATGTATTTTAAATGCCTTAAACAGTACTTTAAATGCCTTAAAAAAAAAAAAAAACTGTAAAAGGGTCCTGAGAACAAAAAGCTTGAGAACTACTGGTGTAGTGGGTAAAACATCAGATTGGGACTCACAGAGACTCTCTATCTATAAAATGGGGAAAAGCAACACCTTCTTCAAAGGGTTATTGTGAAGATCAAATAAAATAATGTATTTAAAGTGCTTTGAAGACTTTATACAAATACCAGCTATTTTCATAATTATTTCCCCTCTATGTGCTTCAAGCAACTCCCTAGAATTTAACTGTATGACCACAGGAAAGCCACTTGCTCTTTCCAGTCCTCAGTTTCCCCATCTATTAAATAAGGGGTTGGGATCTTCGATTACTGACCCTTCGGGTTCTAGCATTAGAGCCTATGACGTTACGAGCTAGTATGATATTGCAATCTGAATTGATAGGAAATTTTCCCACACTGTGAATCCCCTGTGCTGATGAATTTGCAGATCATAGATTTTAAAATTCAAGAGACCATATAGGCCATAGAGTCCAAACCCCTCATTTTATAGATGAGGACACTGGAAAGGTTAAATGAATTGCCCAGAGAACTTTTGTGGGTACGCAGATTAACAACTACATGGCACATTCATATCTTGAAATGCTATATTCAGACTGTATGGGGAAATGTGTAGCCTAAAGTATCATGATATAGAGGAACTAGCATGTCTATTTCTTCTTCTAGAGCAGGGGTCCTTAAGCTAGATGGATTTCAGAGTTATAGTACAAATTTTCATTAATATTTTGATCATTTTATTTCAGTACAGTCAGTTTTCTGTATAATCTACTTTCTTTTTTGCATTTCAACAACCATCTCCCCATTTCCAGGACTCCATAGGGCTGGGCAGAATGCCATAGGGGTCCCTGGAATGTAAAAGACTTTCTTCAGAGTCCAGAATCATGAATATCATATAGAGTGCAGACCCCATAGTCGGCAGGGCACCCCAGGCAAAACAAACGGTCCACAGCTCTTTCCCCACCACATATGCAAGTTTGCTCACAAAGAATCTAATCAAGGATATTTTTTTTCTCTTAAAAATTTTAAATCTTCATCCAGAGACCAACATAGATGCTCAAATAGGGTTAATCTGGGTTAAGATCAACCTTTTTTTTTTTTTTAGCTACAGGGAGATTGGGTCAGAACAGTGCCCTGACCTGAGAAGTGGGCATTTTGGATCCTTATTTATGGGGTGGGTACCCATCTGGTAGCTGCTGGCAGATACCCACCCAAAACAAGAAGAATGAGCCTGATCACCCAGGCTGTTGCTTCAAGAAGACGGTAAGTTTGGTGTGAAATTAAGAGAGCTTCATCTGCAAACCTCTCCAATAGCTGGCAGCGGGGAGGGAGGGACTGAACTGGCGGCTGTAATAATTGCCGTCTGCCCTGGGAGCTGGCATCAAGGCCGGAGCAGCCACGGCTCCATGCGAGCACAGCCTCTAATTACTGGGGAACCTGTGCAGAGCCTCCATGTTAATCAGTCTCTCAGAGATTTGAGCTTTATGTGCTTAGTGCAGATTTATGGCATTTTTCTTTTCCTGTTATTAAAACTGATATTTCACAAGGAAGAAACTATCTCCAGACAACTGTTAAAATGCAAAGTTTCAGTCATAAAAGAAAACTGCAAGATTATTCCAGGAATATTCCACAGAGAATCCCAAACAAGGATGAGAACAACACATCAAAGTGGGGGGGAGGAGGGCAAAGAAGGGAGGAGAAAAGGGGGAGGGGAACTCACAAATTAAAAAAAAAAAAAGATTGCGACTTTAAAATATTAACAAAAGACTCAACAGTTGGCCCATAGAATCAAGAGGTTATAATGTAATTAATTTAAGTGCTTGTTACAATTATGGAAATAAACATTCTGCTCGTAAATGCGAGTTAAATTATACATCCTCAAGAAAGCAGCAAACTAATTGGAACAGTTGGATTAACAGAGCAAAAGCCAAATGGCCTGTTTAACCAATGGCCCAGGACTTGCTCCCTTACCCAGGAATTGCAAATATAGGTTAATGAGGGAGACCAGCCTGCTTCTAAATAAGTACCAAGAATAACACATTATTTGTTATGCATAGGGCATATGCAAACTGCATTAGACTAGATTGAACACTTAGATTGTGTAAGTAGGTTCCATTGGGCACCTAGCCTGTCCAGGGTCAAATTCTACGGACTCTACGGGTGTTGGACAATGGAAATGTCCAGTTAGTTTCCACTGGACCATGGGCTTAGTTCTGTTGGATAATGGAGCTGTCTAGATCTGGGATCTGCTGGATAAGGAAATTGTCCAGTTAATTTCAATTGGACAATGGGATTGTCCAGAGATAAATTCTTTTGGACATTGAAGTTATCCACAACTAATTCCTGTTAGACAATGGGTCTGTCCAACATTTTCTGTTGTATTATGAAACTGTTCATAACTCTGGAGCTGTCCAGAGCTTGGTTCTGATGGTCAGCTTAGACATTAGGGTTATCTAGAATTAATTCCTATTGAACAATGGGTATCCATTGGATATTGAGGCTCTATTGAATAGTAGGGCTCTCTAGTTTTAGATTCTGTTGAAAAGTAAACCTATCAAAATATACATCAGTGGTTGATCTTTGGCAACAAATATAATAAATATGAATAGTTATATTTAGAAATATATTTAGAGCAGCAGTAGATAGAAAGCTGATAGAGCAGTCAGAAAGACAAGTTCAAAATGGGGTTAATAATGTTTAATACATATCTCTCAGGGTTGATATAAATATCAAATCAACTGAAATTATAGGCCAATAGAAAGAATATCTGGAGTCAGAGGATTCAAATTCAAATCCCACCTTTGACAATAATTCTGGGACTCTCATAAAGTCGCTTAAATTCTATGTGCTTCAAGCTATTTACCAGAGGCTACTTTGGTATTTGCATTGATAGAGGGAATTCCCCATGTGAACAAAACCATAGATTGTTTCTGTCCTAGGATCTTGTCTTTAAATTTGAAAAAGACCTCAAAAGTATCTAACTTAACTCTTTTTTTATAGAGGAGGGAAGACAGGTCCAATCGGATAAAGAGACCAAGTGTCCTGAGAAAAGGAATTGTTTCATTTTTTGTATTTGCATCCCGGCATCTAGCATAGGATCAGGGACATTTCAGGTCCTTGGCAAATTCTTGTTGACTTATTACCCTTAATCACACAGCTATTAAGTGGTAGAATTATCACTGACTCAATCCCTTGATTCCAAATTTGGGGTTCTTATGCTTTACCACATTTTTGATTTTCATTTGATTTCCAGCAGCTGGTTGCAATTTTAAATTATTCCTGTTTTAAAAATAAGAAAAGAGGTTTCTGATCCTGAACTAAGTAATATTGGGGGAATCTAAACCTAAATCCTCTCATTCCAAATTTAAATTTTTTTCACTGGATTAAGCTTTCCTCATTTCACTTTAATTATGTATCATACAGTTCCAAAATAATGATTCTGTTTTCCTTGAGGGTCTTGGTTCACAAAGTTAGAATTTAGACACCATCTAGTATTAATAACAAAATAAGCATATATTAAGGGCCTGCTGTGCATTAGGGCACTGTCCTAGGTACTAGACATATATAGGCAAAAATGAAGTAGTTTTCCTCAAGAAGCTTACATTCTAATGAGAAATACACCATGTACTTACATATGAGTATACAAATATATATACACCCATACATATACATATACATAAAAGATAAATGCAAGGGAACTAGAGGAAGAAAGTCACTAGGAGACAAGCAAGATCAGGAAAGGCTTCATGTGGAAGGTGGCTCTTGAGTTGAATCCAGTAGGAAACAAGCAATTTAAAGTCATGAGATCAGATCTCAATTGTGGAGAATAGTTAATATAAAAGACACAGAGAGCAGAAATATAGTTTTGTTTGTGAGTAATAAGAAGAATGCCATTTTATCTGTACTGGAGAGATTATGAACAGGGGCTGGTGAGGAAGTTGGAGATCAGATTCTGAAGGTCTTTAAACACCAAACAGAGAAGTATTGTGAGGCAATAGGAAGCTACTGAGAGTCAATGAATGAGAATGATCTGATAGTTTGAGAAAATCACTTTAGTAGCAGCATTGTAGATGGACTGGAGAGGGAATAGACCTAAGGAAGAGAGACCAACGAAGAGGTTAATGCAGAGTCCACAGAAGAGGTGAGGAGGGTACATATCAAAGAATATTTTTTGTTTTATTTTTCCTGCTGTTTTTTTTGCAACATGGTTAATATGGAAATACATTTTACATGACTTCATATGATTAACAGGTATCATATTGCTTGCCTTCTCAATGGGTGGGAAAGAGAAAGAATTTGGAACCTAACATTTTTAATTAATGCTAAAATAGGAATAAATATAGTTTAAAAAAGAAGATGTGATGAGAGCCTAAGATGGGGGAGATGTATGAGTAGACAGAATAGGCATAAAAATATATGTAGCTGCTATGGAAGTAGAAGCAACACAGTACAGTTGAAGAAGAGAGAAAGGGGAGGAGAATGAGGAATCCAGGATGAAACTGAGAATGTAAATGAGAGAAAGAGATAGCAATGGAGAGACAGACAGAGTCAAAAAGAAAGACAGAAACAGAGAGAAACAGAAACAGGCAGACAAAGAGACACAGAAAGATAGAGAGACAGGGACTGAGACAGACACAGACACATGGAGAAACAGAGAAGGGACATAGAAATTCAGAGAGAGAAAGATAGATAGAGAAGAGACAGAAAGACAGAGAAAGACAGAGAGACAGACACACAGAGAATGGGATTCAGAGAGAGAGACAAAGATACACAGAGAACATGTATCTGGTGCCCTCAAGAAAGAAAGGATCCAAAAAGAAGCCAATTTTCTTACTTTATAGATGAAAAAACCAAGGATTAGAGAATTTAAGCATTATAGGTATTAAATAATAAAGGCAGAATTTGAATCTGGATCCTCCAATTTTAGATCCAACGTTTTTGTTTGTTTTTATCATACTTTAGGATGGTTAAAACAAACAAACAAAAAAAAACCCTCTTCTAATATCTACTTGTTTTCTTCTTTCCTAATTTCATTCGTAAAAGCTCTCTGGGAAATGTGAATGTGATTAGAAATCTAATATAGGCAATACCAAGGATTTGAACATTTGTCCAAAACAATGTCATTCCTAAATTTTGCTCTCTTTATTGTAGTGCTTTGTATTTAGTGTTGACATGCTAATGTGGTTTTGGGCACAGCCACCAAGGTCCCTTCGTAACTGAGCTGACTTCATGGATCTGTGGGTATCCTAGCCATGTGACTATAAAACTGGATTTCAGCATCCTGAAGACAGAAATTATCTTGTATATTCTCTTTTATTCCTCAGTTTTTAGAAAGGAATCATGAGTATAGTGTATCTTCAAATAATGGGATTCAAAATGTAAAAATGGAAGGAATATGAGAGATCAATCATCTCATTTTACTGAGGAGGACATTGTCCTCAAGAATCTCAAAGCAAAATTTTCAAGTGGATGGTAGAACCTAAACTTTGAAACACATCACTTCTGGCTGAAAAAGCCTAACATTTACCAAACATTGAGCGAGGTATGATTAGGTGTCTAGCATTATTTATCAGATTCTCACCATCTTTTATACACCAACAGACTAGAATGCCACATAATACAATTCTAATTTAATTTTAAAATTTATTATTTTTATTTTCCCCAATTACTTATAAAAACAAATTCTTTGGTAATACACATACATTCATTTTTTACATATTTCCACATGAATGATATTGGGAGAGAAAAATCAGATCAAAAAGTAAAAAACCATACACACACACAAAAACCAGTGGAGAAAATATAAACATGTTGATCTACATTCATTCTCCATAGTTCTCTCTCTGGATTAGATGATATTTTCCTTCCAAAGTTTACTGGCATTGCCTTGGATCACTGAACCACTGAAAAGAACCAAATCTATTATAGTTGATCATTACACAATCCTGCTGTTGCTATGGACAATGTTTTCCTAGTTCAACTTGCTTCACTCAGCATGGGTTCATCTAAATCTTTCCAGTCTCTTCTAAAATCAGTCTGCTCATTATTTTTTATAGAACAATAATAGTCCATTACTTTCATGTACCATAACATATCCCCCCATTCCCTAATTGATGGACATTACTCACTTTCTAGTTTCTTGCCACCACAAAACAAGCTGTTAGAAATTTTTTGGTACATTTTTCTTTTTACACATGTGGGTCTTTCTTCCTTTTTTGTGATTTCTTTGGGAAACAGACCCAATAGTGGCACTGCTGGATCAAAGCATTTGCAGTTTCATATCCCTTTGGACATAGTTCCAAATTGCTCTCCAGAATGTTTGGGTCAATTCACAACTCTACCAACAATGTATCAGTGCATTATTTTGCGACATCCCCTCCAATATTTATCATTATCTTTTCCTGTCATCTTAGCCAATCTGATAGGTGTAAAGTGGTACCTCATACATACTATACATATGGCATACTACAAATCTAGACCTTAAAATGCTATATATATGTATATATATATATATATATATATATATATGCTCAATTGATAACTCATCCTCAAACTAAATCATTATCAACTGTTGCTCATAATTAGTTGGATATAATATTGATCTATAAAATTTAGAATTTATATATATATCATTTTTTATTTTATATTTTATTTATATATATCATTTTAATACATATCATTAATTATGCCAAATACTTATAATCTTTAAGTAGATGAAATAAAAACTTTTTAAAATATTGAGACTAAACAGAGGAAGGTGGACAACAGAGGAAGGTGGACAACATCCTTATTGTCCTGCTTGGTACTGAAATTATTCCAAGAATGCTTTCTGGAGCTAACAGAGGATAGGTTATATTCTAAAACATTCATTCTTTTACATAAAACAGAAATATATCCATCTGTACAATGTCACTAATGAATTAAATATATAAGAATAATTTCAGGGTATCTTATTCCAGCACTTAGCACAATACCTAGCACATAGTAGGTGGCCAATAAATGTTTATTAATTGGTTCTGATTCCTATTGAAAAAAGGATGAGAAGATAATAATAATAACTAATAATAATAGTCCATTTATACAGTGCTTTGTAAAGACACAAGTTATAATTTAATTCTCTATAGGACTAATTATATGCAAGAATAGTCTTATTGCTTTAACTGAGTTCAACAAGCATTTTAAAATCACCTGCTATGTAACAGGAACTATTCTAGGATTTGAAGATAGAAAGAAAAAAGTAAACTTGCTCTCGTGGGGATTATATTCTACTTTTTTTGGGGGGAAGGTACAATAGATACAAGTACACAGATAAGTAAACATAAAATAATATATAGAGAGAATGCTAACACCTGGAGGGCTCAAGAAAAGCCTCCTATAGGAGGTGGTGCTTGAGCTAAGCCGTGGAGGCAGCTGGGGATTCTACTTCAATACAGAAGGTCCTAAATAAAATAATAGTCTGAGCTCAGTAGATTTACAAACTAGTGCCTCATCTGATACATGTTTTATATTCTGAGTATTTCCACTCAATCTTCATGTTTCCTCCATGTATTTGTCTTTTTATTTCTATTGTCTAGTAATTTGGATATTTTTATTTTAGATTATTTTTGCCTGTGTTGAATATTCTTCTCTCGAGTCCCTGGGGTCTTGTATCTGGTTTTAAACTTCTTCTTATTCTTCTCTTTCTCCTTATTTCTCTTTCTTGCTCGTGGTTTGTTTTTTTTTTTTTTTTTTTTACTCCTTTATCAGATGTCATCTATTGTGCCTGTGTATTTTACCCATGGGTGCTTCAATTATGTATGAATGTGATCTGCTTCACAGTTGCTGGTTTCAATTTTCAGTCTAAATAACTCTGTACAAAAATGAAAGTAACCTACATTTGACTTCAGAAACACTTGCCATGATCGGGTCTTTAGTTGTCTTGCTTCTGAATGATAACTGATTTGGGGTAGGATCATTATTTGTTTTCCATGAGATCAATGGGGTTAAAGTCAGTTTCAGCTCTTTTCCTCCAAATTAAAGTGGATGCTCAATCGCTCTTCAAGATACATTCCATTTCTCATAATTCTCTCTACCCGGTGGTTCTCTTTATCCTTTAAAATGTCCCCAGTAGAAGCATCTGAATAGCTGTAAGTCTATCAATCAATGTCTATCTCATTATATATACCCATGAATGTGTGTGAGTATATATATACCTATATGTAGCTATCTATATATCCATATATGTGTGTGTATGTGTGAATACACATATGTGTATGTTGTGGATGTGTGCGTGTGTGTGTACATATGTATGTATTCCAAAGGGAGACATACCTTCCACTGAGTTCCCTTTGGATTTCCTCATGTATCAATTGATATCTAGTATCTGAGTTTCATTGCTTGTTACCTATCAAATAAAATACAAATTTGCAGCCTGGCATTTAACATATCTTCTCCCATCTCCATGACTTTACACATATGAATCATGCATTTCAATATCTGGAATGCAATCCCTCCCCTCTCACCTCTACTTTTTTAAACCCTCAGCTTCCTTCAAATATTAGGTAAAGTACCACTTTCTATAGGATACCTTTCCAGATTTCCTCCAGTTGTTGGAGCTGCTTCCCCCAACCCAGATTAATTGCTGTTGCAAATTTTGTGTAATTATCTGGAGTAGTATTATTCCTTTAAGAAAATGTAAGCCCCTTAAGGTAAATGACTGGTTTTTATGCCCTTTTATTTCCAGTATCTAGCAGAATTACTTGTACAAAATGGATGCTTATTTTTTTTTTTGCAATGAATTGAATTTTTCTTCTCTGCTTTTTTATCTTAGTTCAGGTGTCATTTCCTAGGTAATATCTTCACTTAACCCTTGAGTTATTATTCTTTCCCTGCTCAATAATCTTATTTACTTATTTACTAAAATAGTTATTGTATCTTCTCTCTTCCCTTTACAACCACAGCACTCCAACACCCACTAAAAACAAGACAGGGAGGACGATTTCCCTTTTTGTTTTTGCACTAGTAGAACTTCGGACAGTATTTGCAAATAGTAAGTTCTAAATAAATGTTTAATGAGTTGAATTTCATAGGACTGCAGATTTTTTAGCTGGAAAATATCTTAGAAATTATCTAACCCAATGAGGAAATTGAAAAGGTTGCTAAAGGTCATATCAGTATATAATAATTGAGTGGAGAATTTGAATCCAGGTTCTCTGATGACAAACAATATGATGGAGATCAGGAAAGATTGCAGCACTGAACGCATGAATGTAGACTAGAACCAGTGACATAAAGCAATAACCAATTCCAAAGCTTAATGTTATGTGACTAACTCAGGAACAGATCATCAAAGATGGTGTAGGGTTAGCTTTCCCTATATGGCAATACCTAGGCAACTTTGTTTACCTCATTATTAAAGCCCAAACCATATTAACATTGGCTTGCAATCCAGAACTTATCAGTGGCCTGGATCAAAATGACAGAGAGAATACACATATTCTAGCCTTTTTTATTTGAGTAAATATTTATTCAGTCAGTCCTTTTCCCCTTCTGTGTGACTCTTCATGATCCTTTTGAGGGGCTTTCTTGGCAGAGATGATGCAATTGTTGGCCATTTTCTTCTCCAGAGCATTTTTCAGTTGAGGAAACTAAGGTAAACCATAATAAATGACTTGCCCAAGATCATACAACTAGTGTCTGAGGCTGAATTTGAACTCACAAAGATGTTTCTTCTTCACTTCAGACCCAGCAATAGATCTATCTAGATGCCCACAAACATTTATATATTACTCAATAAATTGTATGTTCATTCATTCATTGTAGAATTTCTGTGTGTGTGGCCTTCCCCCATTGGAATTCAATATTTTTAGGGTAGGTACTATCCTACTTATTTTTATTTGAATCCCTTTTGCTTAGCATGATTCTTGGAACATTGTAAGTGCTTAATAAATGCTCTATCAATATTTATTTATTCTGGAGGACCTTATATATTTATTATAATTATAGAGAGCCACAGACAGTGGGAGAACTCTGGGTAAGGTATAAGACCCTTTAGCCCAGAGGTAACCTGCTGACAATGCCTGACTCAGCTCCCCATCTCCCCTTGGGATGTCTCACCCTTCCTGAGAATTCAAGGGGAGCATGACCATCTGTGTTCAACTTACAGTAAAGAGGCATTTACATATCAATAGCAAAGTGCTTATAGTTAGCACATGCTCAGTGTGCTGTGGTGATGTAATGGTACAGGACTTAATTAGGCATGACAAGACTTAATTAGGTAAATACAAAAAAATACAAAGTAAATACAAAATAATTTCAGAGTGCTAGGGAAAGCACTAACAACCAGGGAGATGAAGAAAACTGTCATGGGATTGATGACATATCAGTTGAACCTTGAAAGGAGCAAGAAATTCTATGAAATAGGGGTGAGGGAAGGAGAGCATCCCAGGTAATGCATAAGCATGGAAAATGGAATGTGAAATAAAACCTAAAGCAAGTAGAGAGTAATTTATGGAGAAGGTCGGTTATGTGATGGGAAATAATGTGATATAAACCTGGGTAGGGAGGCTTGAGTAAAATTGTGAAGGGCTTTAAATACCAAAAAGAAGAGTTCCTATTTAATTGTATAACTTTCTAGAGCAGGAAAGTGATATAATTATACCTTTGCTTTAGGAGTATTAATTTGGTAGCTGTGTAGATTTTTAAAAGGAAGAGATCATAATGAGTACTGCAATAGTCTAGGCAAGAGGGAATGAAGGCTGAAATTAAAATCTTGCCAATAAAAGTAGAGAACCTGGGATGGATAAGAGAGATGTTTATGGTGGGTCAGATTTTTTTCTCTATTCCCTGAAATCTCCAACTTTACCAACTCATCCTCTGTATCTTTGCTCTTTCTGAAGTGGCTTGAATCTGCCAGATATACTTTTCATACTTGACTTTATTATCTCGTTGAGAATCTCATTTTACTTTCTCTAGATCCTGTCTTTTAAAGGTTTAATTTTACTCTGCTTGTCTCTATGCTATAGAACCCCATTTCTCTGACTAGTCTGTCGAGTAGATTGAAAAACTGGGGCTGTGCCAAGGAACTAATTGCATAAAGGCATGAGCTGGTCTATTTTGTTCCATGTGAATATTTTTTTAAAATACCTGTCTGTGGAGTATCCCTGTAGTGGCATCTTAGACAGGAAGATCAATGCTTTTTCCATTAGCAGAGAATGATGGGCACAGGTGCCCTTTGGTTTGCGTAGAGAGAGTTTGACCTCAGCCAGGGGTGTGAGAAGTGCCAGCAATGTAGCTTTATCTTAGTGAGATCCCTGAAGAGGGTCCCTTTTATTTAATAGTCAAGGAGATGCATAATAGATATGAAGATTTGAACTGCTTCTGTTAATAATCAGAAATTTATAGATAGGTAGACAGACAGAGAGATAGATAACTGGATACTTATCTATAAGTAGATACACAGCTACCTATCACACATATATACTATATACATATATATGTATACATACATATATATTCACATATATGTATATGGTGTGTGTGTCTATGTGTGTGTACCTATGTATGTATGTACTTTCTATTTGCCCTCCCCTTTGAACATCCGTTCAGCTGCCCTGACTAATCCTCTGCAAAAGCCAGAATGTAAATCCAAACTTAACCTCAGCAAATCTATTGTTCAAATAACAAGACCACCTCTCCCTCTCCTCCCTTGTATAAAAAACTCATCCTAGAAAAATAAAAGACAGGAGCACAAACAAATTTGACTTACTCTCAGATAATTGCTTTTCTATTTTAAGTGTCTCTGAGATCATTCTGACCTGGTCACCAGTTTCTTTTTTAACCCAAATTTCTCAAAGACATGAGATCAAATGTTAGCATGTGGTATGTTTAGCATCTCTCTAATGGGGAAAGAAATATAAATGAGCAGCTTAGAAAATACTTATCAAAAGGCAAAAAGAAATAATTGACTTTGGGAGTTAAAAGAAAATCAAAAATTACTACTCCCTTTAGGGAGTTATTTTTTCTCTCTCTCTCTTTCTCCCTCTCCACTCTCAACCTACTCAAATGCACAGCCTGGATTTAAGATATATGATAACTGGTTAAACAAAGCTTAATGAAATATACAGACCTATGTGCTCTTAAATGGATAATTCATATGCTGTTTTATTATCTCTCCAGGTTTAATTAAATATTTGCCTTTTGGCTAATCAGTAACAATTAATAAAAGTAGCTTCTATCCAGGCCATTTCTTGGGAATGTTCAAATGGCCTTCGTTTGCATCTTTGCATTTTCTTTATGAATGACAAAGAACAGACACAATGTTATAATATAATAGACATGAGTATAAGTCAAAATGAGCATTAAATGGGCAAGAACAATAGAACAAAGCATTTGTTAAAAGTAAATGGTTTGAAATGATGGAAACTTTAAGGGAGTTGCGAAAATCAATATTTTTTGCTTAAGTTCTTTATAATATTCCATTCTTGTGTTGAATATTGACTTTATCCTAAAGTTGAGCTATCACTAGCATAGGGCAATCGGGATTTTGTCCTAGGGCACCAAAATTTGAAGACTGCTGTTGACATGATCCTTCCATAAAGACACGGAAATTTAATGCCTATTTAGCAAGAATAATTAATTTATCTTTGCAGAGGTAAGGGACAAAAGAGGTGGAAAATTGCACATACTATAAAACTCAGTTTACGTGTTAGTTTTCCTGAAATGCCCTTTTTTCTTCTTTATTTTTGTAACATTCTTATTTATAAAGAGATTCTTCTTTCTTTTTATAACTTTTTATAACCCTTTTATAACAGGGAGAGTAGAAGAATATATTTGGAGATGAAGATGATATAAAAAGAAGATAGCAGTAAAAATGAAAATAAATAAATATTTAGTTACCTAGGATTCTTTTCTAAAATAAACATAATTGGTTAAAATAGAATGCGATTAGAAAATAGACTTCTTTCCTTTAGTGACTGTATTTAAGGTGATCTCCAATCTGGATAAGACTTCCTCTGATCTTTCCTCAGGCACCATGGCAGCCTCCCCAACAAAGTTCTCCAAGAGTCTAGGAGTTTTTATCTTTCTTCCATATAGTAGTATACTGATTTCTCTCCTACTACAAATGAATTTGTCTTAAAATTTTGATTTAAAGGTCTATGTTGTGGCATTTACCCAGACATGTTTTTGTGACATATTTTCTGTGTGCCAAATTAGCTACTTGTGGCTCTGATCTACCTAATTATAAAACAGAATAAGTGTATTTTACTGGTTTCATAGGAAAAGAAACTTTAAACAAATTACTTCCTTTCTCCCGGTCTCATTTTCCCTGTTTGTGAAATAAGGGTAGTTAGCTGGTGCCATAGTTCACAGAGTGCCAGACCTAGAGAAAGAACCTGAGTTCAAATCTGGCCTCAGACACTAGCGATGTGAACCTGGGCAAGTCACTTAATCCTGTCTGCCTCAGTTTCTTCATCTGTAAAATGGGGATAATAATAATACCTATCTCCCAGGGTTGTTGTGAGGATCAAATGAGATAATTAGGAAGTACCAGAGAGCAGATTTGAACTCAGTTCTTCCTGACTCCAGACTTGCTACTCCAACTACATCAGTACCAGCTGCCTCTAGTAAAGAGTAAAGTTTCAAACCCAAATGCTCTCAGTCCATATCCAGAGTTCTGCTGCTACAAAAGTCTTGGTCAGTCTTTTTGACATTAACTAGCTAAGTAAAGAAGAAATCATAAGTAACAATGGGCATCCCATACTTTATATTTAGAGAATAGGTGGGTACATTAAAGTTGCCAAAGAGTAAACTTTTCATGGAAAACTTCAATTTAGCCATTATTTAAACTGTTGCATGCTTTTAAAAAATAAAAAATAATTTCCAACCATTGCAATATAAGCTTTGTTAGAGAAGTTTTTTTGTTGTTGTTTGTTTTACTCTCTTCACTTTTGCCTTTGTATTCCCAGCACCTACTACAGTACCTGGCTCATAATAAGTACTTCATAAATACATGTTTAATTGAACTGAATTGAATGGGTACTATCTTCTTTATTTATAGGCTTTAAATTAATTTGAGCTTCATCTTGCAGTCAGAGAAGTAACGTGAAGGAAGGGTCCTCAGGGAGCTGAGTGGAGCACTTAATTCTATCACTGTTGCTTGTCTTTGTGGACAAGTGGCATTTTATCCTTGCATTTGGGAGATAACGTGGAACCGTACCACATAACCCTGAGAGTATGATCTGGATAGTTTTTGTCACCAGAAATCAAGTTAGATAGCAAAACAGAGCTGTGTTGCATTAACCTTGGAAAAGAACTTCCTCAAATTTGCTTTGCCAGGTCTTATTTCACAGAATCTCTTTGAATCTTCGTTAATGATAAAAGGTTTTGATCCTTTAGTCAATAAATATGTTATAGGCAGCTCTTGATTATACAGGGCCTGATCATTCACTTTGTAGATGCCCTAGGCTCTTTGGTTTGCTCTGCTCTCCCACCAGCTTGTTATGCCTTGACTGTTTGACTATTCATTAGTAACTCAGGTTTGGGGAAAAGAAAAGAGTTAAAACTCAAATTCATTAATGACAATGTTATTATCTCTCTGCTTTGGTGAAAGAAAAGGTTGGAAATATCCAAGACTTTGGAATAAGAGAATACTGGGTTTGGAGTCAGGAAAAAAAGCCATTTAATCATATTCCTATCAGAGATCTTTGCCTCGGAACATGTCACCTCGGAGCCCTGCTTCCCCTGTTCCTAGCCTAAAGTGAACCATTACATGTAGGCAGAATCCAACAATGCTGAACTTCAACTCTGGTCACCTTCTCACCAACCACTTGGCTCTCAGATCTACGTATGAGACCCTTCTGGTGAGAGAAGCACACTCAAATCAATCCTGCCATTGTTACTGTATCAGTCTATCACCAGTTATCTCCACTCAGCATCCTTGAAACTTTTCAAACCAAATACTTCTCCTGAGTCACCACTATCTTATAGGTATCTCCTTCACTTAGAATTTAAATTATTAGATTCACTTTTGGTTTTGTGTTTCAGAATCAAATAGAGTGCTTAGCCTATAGGCAATATGACAAAACACTTAATAAATGTTTGTTTTTTTCATTCATTAATTCATTTATATAAGGATAAAAATGACTATAACAAAGAAACAACTCTGCCCTCAAAGAGCTTACATATGTAATAATGTTGCTAGTCACAGGGCAAGGCTGGATGCATCTTCCCCTCAGGGTTCCGGTATTAGTCCCCCAAGATTAAAAATGTCTTTTCTTAAATACATTGACTCCTGGAAGTCTCCCTACTTAGCTATTGGTCAATAATACTTTAGTTCTATTTAACCTAATTTTTACATGGTGATATTAATGCAAACATAGAGCAAGAATAAAAATTATAAACATTTCTAGCCCAAAACTTTAGAGCATGATTCATTCCCTGGAGAGACTGGGCTCACATTTAACCCCACTTCTACATAGCATTCACTCCATTACGTCTCCCTTCAAAGATTTCATGACTGATAATAAGTAGATGAGTCTATGTCTCTGCTACTGCTGGATTATGCTGGGCAAGTTACTCAGGACACCATCTGGATTCCAGGGAATTCTAGCATGGACTCCATTTCCAGATTTTTGGTGACTTGTTCTCCTGACCTTTCAAGATGTAGGAGGTTGTAGCCATCTCCAAGCACGTTCATCTAAAAACAGAAAGGAATAGGTTCAATAAAGGCAATAGCAACAAAGGAGACTTTCAATGTAAATAACATAGCTCAAGGCAGGAGATAAAACCCCAAAGGCTCTTTTCCGACTCAGAGTTCTGTCCTTGTTGCTTTACTTGTACAGTTAGGCAAGAATTAAGATGGACCTCACTTTGGCCACTTGTTGTCCTTTGAATGTACCTTATTTCAGGCTAACTATTAATACAAGGGGAGGAACAAGACCAAAGCACCAAAAAAGTGAATAAGCAAGCAACAACAATAGTAAAGGAGGGTTTTGATACAAAGGATATCCATCAAAAAGATGAAAATAACTCAAATATACCTAAAAGCAAAACCACAAAAAAGTTTTTCTACAAGATCTATTAGAATTCCTTAGAGAATATGATTTAAGAACTTAAAAAAAAAATTGAAAACTAATAAGTGAAATGAGAGCAATAGAAGAAAGAACTGGAAAAGAAGAAAGGATTCTGAGAAGATGATGGAATAGGTCAGGAAATCTCAATCTCTCCAGAATACCTTCACAAACAAAATAAAATTGTGCCTCAGGCAAACATAGACTGGTGAAAAACAACTAAGAGTTGCAGCAGAATAAGGGTCCTCCTGAGACAAGTGAATCAAGAAAGACCCTAGGATGGAGGCTTGGCCCCTGTGAATTGTAAAACTAGCTCCATTGAAACAGCAAGTGGGGAGCCCTGGAGGTACCTGGATTAGGAGGTAGTTTTAGCCCCTGCCAAAGAAACGTTCACTTCCTAGATAGTGAAAGACTGAGGTAACCTTTTCTGATAAGGATCACTAGGACAACTATGCTGCTGAGATAGGGCTCTGGGTGAGAAAGAAACAGGGTATCTGGTGAGTGCTGAAGCAGTAGAGTAGGGACACTGCTGGCTGCAGGCACTTGTAGGAGATGGGAGCTTTTGGTTTGGCATTCCAGGTCAAAGGGGAAAACTGAAGTGAAGCTAGAGGTACCATCCCTCTTCTTTCCCCCCTCCCCCCACTAGAGGAGATTACACTAACAAATTCTTATTTTTTAAAATGAGCAAACAAAATAAAAAGAACCCCACCATAGAAAGTTCCTATGGGAATAAGAAAACAGAGATTTATCTTTAGAGGAGAGTATTGAAAAAGAAAAAAAAAAAAAAAAAAAAACCTCTTTTACCCCCTAACAATTAAATGGCTATCTGGCCAAAAAGAATTTATTGAAAAAAAAAAAAAACCCTTAAAAATCAAATGAGTATGATAACTAAGAACCATAATTAAGCTAAGGCAAAAGGGATTTTTTTCCCCCCAAGGGAACTGAAATTTTAAAAGTGCTGATGGAATTGGTGGTCCTTTAGCAGCTAGAAATTTAATACCTAGTTATCAAGATTAAGTAGCTAAAATAAGAAATTAATAAAAGTCTTTCACTATTGCCCCTACTTTGGCCCTGGAAGATAAGTCACCCTTGTCATGCTCTGTTTCACTATACTTTTTACTAACTGCCTCTCTCCAACAGTGTTCTGGAATCTGTAACTCTGTCCTTTTCCCAACAAAACAAAATTAAGAATCCATTTTATGTTATTTGTTTTGGAGAATTTATTTAAACCCATTTTTTTTAAATTGCTGATTATGAGTCTGGACAATTATTTCTTAATAGAATTATTATTATTATTCAAAATGATGTTTATCAATTTAAATTATTATTTATAATAAAAATTTCTCATTTTGAAAGGCAGTATGATAGAATCTGGAGCATTTAGGTGGCTCAGTGGATAAAGTGCTTGGCTTGGGGTCACAAAGACTCATCTTTCAAGTTCATCTCCTGCCTTTGACATTTATTGGTTGCATGACCCTGGACAAGTCATTTAATTCTGTTTGCCTCAGTTTCTTTATCTTTAAAATGAGCTGGAGAAAGAAATGTCAAACCCTCCCATATCTTTGCCAAGAAAACTCCAAATGGGGTCACAAAAATTGTACATGACTGAAATGATTGAACAACAATAACAAAAACAAATGAGGGATCCTACAAAGTCAACCTTTGATCTGGGTGATGTGAGTTTAAGTTTGAGCTCAGTCACATTTGGCTATGTGATGTTACACAAGAAATTGGACCACTCAATGACTCAGGTAGCTAAAAATTTTAAATTGCCTAAAGCAGTTGCCAGTTTTGCACCAGTTGGAGAGTTTCCTCACCAGGATCTTCTTAGACCAAAGAAACTGAGAGACATCATGGTATAATGGATAGAGCACTGACCTTGCAGTCAGGAACCTGAGTTTTAATCCCAGCCTCAAACTTTTACTAATCATATTCCCCTGGGCCTCTGTTTTCTTCTAAGGCTAAATTCTATGATCTCATGAAATCACTGGTTCCTTTGCTCAAAAAAATATAGAAAAAGCCTTGGTAAAACTTGGAAGTCCAAAACTACAGTTTTACTATGGATGTAAGATAGTGTAATCCTGTCAGAGGAGATGAAAAGGGCCACCAAAATTAATCAATGATCACTCCAGAACATCAATTGAACTATATTATCTCCTAGTTGCTTCTAATCCCTTTATCAGATGAACTCAGGACAATCCCCAAGTCTATTCCATTTTCAAGATTTGAGGGGGAGGGGATATGGAAAGAAGAGAGGGAAATCTAAGTCATTCAACTACTCATTGTCCAATCATCTTCTTTGGGTTGTGTTTATTTTAACACTTTTACTGGCATAAGGAGGGACAGAAAGCAGAACTGCTTTAAAAAACAATATAAATTTCCCAGGGCTAGTGTCCTTGAAAGTAGCTACATGTGATAATTTTAAAAATATTACATAGAAGAATTGTACATGTTTAACATATACTTGCCACTTAGAAGAGAGGGTGAAGGGAAGGGAGGGAGAAAAAAAATCTAGAACACAAGATTTTGCAAGGATGAATGTTGAAAACTATACATGTGTTTTAAAATTAAAAAAAAGAAAGAAAGAAAAAAAGAAAGTAGCTGCATGAGGAATTTTTACCTTTCCATTTTCCATTTTCAACTTTTTTTCCACTGGTATCACCAAGAAAAGGCAAAGTCTGACAAGGAGAAAATGGAAGGCTGAAATAAACATTGGGGAAAAGACAAAATCTCTTGAAAATATTTGGCTCTTCTTTCTGTCTGCCAATGGAACTAGGGAACATGACACTGATGTGGGAGGGTGAAGAAAAAGTGTTTAATGAATTGCAAGTCTAGCTATCTCCACTGAGAATTTTTACAAAGTTAGATTGTTTGATCTTCAGCAGCACAGCTATCTCCATCTCATCATTCAATCTGAAAGTTACTGCAAAAAAGAGCAACAGTTGAGAGTTTTTGAGATTCCTTACATATCACAAGTGAGAACCCCAACACTTTTCTGCTCAGAAACTAGGAAGAATCCTTAGTGAGCCATTAAAACTCTGTTTTACAAATGCAAATATATTCTACCTATGCATTTCAGTGACAAGAAAACAAATTGCAAAAAGCAAGTTCAGGTTCTTTGCAATAGATGTCATGTAGATTAATAGAGGTCCCAGTTCATGGAAGTTATTATCTTTCCTGTTAAAGCCCATTCCTCTTCTCAATGTTTTTATTTCTGTCAAGTATCACACCATCCTTCTGGTCACCCAGGATGGCAAAATCAGAATGATACTCAAACATCCCCCCTGTCTCAGCCTTCTTATTTAATCAGAATGAATAGTGAGCAAAATTGAATTATTCTGTACTTCCATTTGTCCTTTTTTTCCCATCAAATTTGAAACTCCTTCAGAAGTAATTTGAGGAAAGACAAGAGATTGCCAAGAATTGGAAAAATCAAATTCTTCTTGATTGTCATGTCCAAGTTTAGTGCTTTTTTTGCTTTTGGAGGGGGTGGGGTTTGAGTCACCATCCATTATAATGCAAATTCTGTCATCCTCCAATCATCCAAGTAAATGTAATTAATTTCCATATTAAATAGTGAAAGGTTTTACCTTTCAATGGCAATGAAATAGTATTTACTATATTAGTTGTTGAAATTGGCAAAGTGTCAGCCCAAAGAATGGGATTGTAGATTCTCTGTGACAATAGAAACTCATGATACCTTTTTTTGCCCAGTTTAGTCGTGTTTTCTTTTCTCTCTTTGACCAGGAACCCTGAGGATCTTCCCCTCTCAGATTCATTTATTTATTTAGACTTTTTTTTGAACTAAGTGAAAGAGGAGATTCTTTGCCTCAATTACTTCCTAGCTTTAATCAATGAATGGGTGCAGCCTTAGTCAAACTGAGACTTGTGAAGACTTTAGCTTTAAAAAGTCATTGTCTCCTATTGCATTCTGGCCATTTCCAATCTTGTTCTATATCTTGCCACTGGACCCAGTTGGCTAGGGAGGGGAAAGTTAGGTAAGTGGCCAGTTCTCCCTTACTTAACTCCAATTCATTTGCATGTCATACTCCCCTGTATGGGTATCTCCCTTTCTTCCTACCTCTCCCCTTACTGCTTCTCAGCTTTTCAGGTTTATGTGCTGTCTTTCCCCATTAGAAAGAAAACTCTTTTTGGACAGAGACTTTTGTTCTTTCTACTTGTATTTGTATTCTCAGCATTTGGATAGCATCTTGAATATATGAAGTGCTTAATTAATTCTGATTTTCCTCAACTTGACTAATCTATTTTTTTCTTACAATATTTTCTGTCATTGCTGGTAACAAATCTGTCTTTAATCTCTATAATTGTGAGGGGGAAAGCACATCAGTTCTTTTCATTTTTGCTTTTTTAAAGGTTTTTTTTTATTTTTTATTATAATTTGAAATATAATGGCCCAAACTCTTCATTCCTATCTAAATCTCTCACATATTTGGCTCAATTTCCTTATCTTGCTGTTTTTCTTGTTTTAATTTTGGATCCTCATATATATGTTACACTAAGTTATGTAAATCTTTGTAATTAGAATGTCGCTTGATTGCAGGATGGAGGTGGGTACAATGACCCTGTTCTGAATTTACCTTCCTGTCTCCTCACAGCATACAAAAATGCTTTGCACCTAGGAATACTTAGTAAATAGCATTGTCTGCCTGAGATCTTAAAGTTAGTTTCTAAATGTCTGCTAATTCCAAATATTCTAAATTAGTAAAAATCTCTTGTTCTTTTGGCTTCTTTTCAAGTTTTTTTTTTTATCATATTGTTTAGCTTTTTTAGAGAGAAGCTGATTTTAATTTTGTTACATTGTGGTCTTTCAAACTAGTATTTAATGTGACCAGTCCCTATTTTCTTGCATTGAGATTATTTCAGTTTTTGTTTCAATTTTTATTTAATAAGTTGTTTTCTTGGAAGACCTTACTGGTAGATATAGTAGAATATTATCAAATGTGGTATTTGTTATCTTGTTTATAATATCTTTTAAATATCATTATATATTTTACTTCTACTCATTGATTTCTGAATCCCCCAGGCATAAACACAGATTCATATCTTTAAGCATTTTTAAGCAGATGGTTACAAATACTGTAGCATTATTAATCACATCATGACTACATGCCCATGTGAGGCAGTGGAGACTTGAACAAACATGTAATGGTATCATTATTTCTTCTGATGATTTGGCTTTACCTATAGAGAATGCTGCCATTGGAATTTTACCCATGGAGATTATTCTTCTTATTCATCCTGAATGGGGAAATTAGCTTATTATTTTATATTTCTTCTGGGACCATTTTGCCAATACCATATAGGTTTTTGGATAATGTGTCCATGTATCTAATTTAACTGCAATGATAATGATAGCAACCCTTGCATCTCAGTGTTGCTAGGTAACAACAGGATGCAGGTTATGGTTAAGTTTAAAGGTTTTAACAGCTACAAACAAAAAAGTTAAAAGAAGATCTTTAAGTTGGAAGAAAGATCTAAAACTCATCAGAAATGCATGTTTTGGGAAAGGAATTTGGTAGACCTAGTTCAATGACTAATTAGCATTATGAATAAATTGTGGGAAAAACTTTGTAGCTATTGTCTCAAACCCAGTTTTTACTGGTAGACTGGGTATTTGATGGGTTGACCACTAGTTCTTTCCTTGGAAATGTAGAGGAATATGAAGGACTATGGAGTGAATTTAAAGTAATGTAGCTCATGGACTCTCGACAGTGTGCTTCTTCCATAGATTACTGCTGATATTGAGTCATTTCATTTGTGTCTAACCTCCATGACTCCATTTAAGGTTTTCTTGGCAAAGATACTAGAGTGATTTTTGTTCTTTTTACAGCTTTGTACAGATGTGGAAATTGAAACAAGCGACTTGCCCAGAGTCACCTAACTAGTAACTAGTAACAGATTTTAACTCATGAAGATGTTTTCCATAAGATATCAATTAGTCAGACTTAATTTGCTAATAGACATGTAATTTACTAAAATTCTATGAAAAAAATCAGTTGACATAAGATGCAACCCCTTAAAAATATGGGTACAGCCTTTCAAGTATATATAGATTCTAGGGGAAAGTGTACTCAAACTGAGAGCACATAATATGGCAAAAGGAACAATTCATAGTTTCCTTGAAGTTCTTTTCCCCCAATTGTTTAAGGGTGGAAGATCTCTTAGCTTCTTCTCCTTGCTCCACTATCCTTCCCTTCACTTGCCAGGCTATTTCTGATTGTGACTTGGATGGAACTAAGTTCCCTTCTTGGTAGTCAGATAGATGGATGATAGATAGATAGAGAGATAGATAGATAAAATAAATAGATGAGGGGAATAGATGTGCATGTGTATATATATGGCAGGTAGGAGGCACAGCAAATATAGTACATTGTCTGGAATCAGGAAGACATGAGTTCAAATCTAACCAAGTAGGATTTCAGAGGATCTTTCATAAAATATGCTATCCATGTCCAAATTGAGAGGCAATAGCCTCAGATTTCAGGATGAGACATTATCTTTTGGACAGCCCAAACATTCTAGGGCTTCTCAGATTCTCTACTAGCTAGCTAAGTCTAATGATACCTGAGAAATGCAAACTCTTTCCTCTTTTATATAGAAGGTTGGGATTCAGGAAAAATATGTTTGAACTATCTCTGGCAATCTACAAGCCTTCCTATCACTATCATATGCTTCTAACATAACTAATTATTACTCCTCCTGATGGGGAAATGGAGAAAAGTCCAGACACAATCCTTACTATACTCTAGAAGAAAGCTAAAGGGGGAAAGTGAAGAACAGGGTCTTGTGGGTTAAATAAGGGAAAGAAAGGTTTGGAGAGAGAGAGAGGAAAAAAAGAGATACAGAGACAGAGATAAGGATAGAGGAAAAAGGGGAGATAAAGAAAAAGAAAGGGAACAAAGACAGTAAAAGAAAAAGAGGTAAAAAAAAAAAAAGAAAAAGAGGTAAATAGAGATGGATTCAGAGAGAAGCTGTGAGGAGAAAGAGTAGTCAGGAAGCCAATTATTAAATGATTATTAAACTCATGCTCTATAATTTCATCAGGTTCACTGGGGACCTACCCCAAATTGGTCACTATTCTTTTGATTCAACCCCATAAATATGAGTGTATCACAGGCAAGTTTAATTCCAGCTGGACCCAACAGAATCAATGTTCTCAATAAGTCCTCTCATTTGGACTATATTCTCAGCCAATCTACATCAATTGCCTTATTGCTGCTTTGGTGGTGGTGAGCAAGAGAGTGCTACCATCTCTAAACTCTTGTGATTTTTAACCCTCAGAAAAATCTACGAAAGAATCTGACCTTTTAGGGATGCTTTGGAGCAGAAATCAAGTCAGACCCTTGGGACTTTCTGCTACTGGAAGTGAATGAAAGTTGAACTAGAGTAGGGCTAAATGTTTAGTGTTCAGCCAAAACGAGACCACCTTCAAACATGTAGCAAAGTCAAATGGTTATTGATCTACTCTCTACTGACCTGGTGTATTGATCAATTCTTCACTTTAGCAAAAGTGCTAAGTGTCTCTTTTAGGCTCTAGAGTTATCTCTTTGACAGTTTTGTTACCCATATAGCTCACGATTACTAATGCCTATGCAATTTGTAACAACTCTAAAAATTACTTCTTTTACTGATTGTGTGCTGTTGGGGGCCCTCCAAAAAGTTTGTTTCAAAGTAAAATTTCCAGCAGTTTGGCAGAAATTAGGTTTAGACCAACATATTATACTATGTACCATAATAAATTCAAAACAGATGCATGATCTGAATGTTAAAATTATTACTTTAAAAAAAAATAGAGAAATGTGATAGAAACTCTTGATAGCTGTGATTAGGGGAAAGAGTTCTTAATGAAGCAAGGGATAGAGACCAACATACACACATATACACATTGAATAATTTCAATTTTATGAATAAAATGAAAAATATTTTGTCTAAACAAAATCAATGCAGTTATTACTCTTGGAAATTTTAAATTGGGAATCTGCAAAAGATATCTTTATTAAGGCTCTGGTATCCAAGACATATAGGAAACTTGTACAAATATATAAGACTAAGAGTGATTTACCAGTAAATAGTCAAAGATTATAAACAAATAGTTTTGAAAAGAATTTGAAGTCCTACTACAACCACTACAACTACTACTGCTACTGTTACTGCTACTGCTACTATTGCCACTACTACTATTAACAACAATAATAATAACAACTATTGTTTATGTAGGACAATAATGTTTGCAAAATCTGCAACGTGTTTTCTCACAAGATCTTCCAAACAACTTTGTAAGGTAATTTGTATTTATTATCCCCATTTTATAGGTGAGGAAACTGAGGCAAGGTGTGGTTAATTGACTTGTGCCATATCACATAATAAAAAACCTCTGAAGCAGCATGTGAAGTCACGTTTTCTTTACTCCCAAATCCAACACTATGTACTGGGCCACATAGTTGCCTAACTCCCTGATGGTTTTTAAAGTGTATATCAAAATAATTCTGAGGTTTCTCCTTAGGGCCATCAAATTTGCAAAGATGAAAAAAGATAGAAATAATGTTGGAGGAACTACAAAAAGACATAACACTAATACCCATGTGCTGGAGTTATGAATTGATATAACTATTCAGGAAAGCAATTTGGAATTAGTCTAAAAATGTTAACAAAATGGCCATTTCTGACCTATAAATACCAATGCTAAGAATATATCTGAAGAAGATTAAAAACAAAAACAAGTTTCTAAATATTTCTAGTGGTTCTTTTTCTCAATAACAAAGAACTGGAAGCAAAGCATGTGACCATTAATTAGGGAATAATTAAGCAAGTTATGCTAGGTAAATGCAATTGAATATTATCGTATTTAAGAAATAATGAATCAGGGAAGAGTGAAGACATATGATCAAAGAGAAGTTAAGGGAAACATGTCTATCAGAATGTATTCCTTCTTATCACTTCTCCCTTAATCTGTCCTCCCTCTTATATACTTCCTTTTTCTCTTAGTTCCTTTCCCTGTGGGGTAAGAAGTATTCTATACCTAACTGGAGATTACACTTACATTCATACACATGTACACAGGCATATACACATCCTTTCTTCTTTGAACTAGTGCAGATGAGAATGAGATCCAAATATTGCTCACTATTCCCCCTCCTCCAATAATTTTTTTACCTTTTCTTTGAGTGTCTCTTTTGAGATAATTCCCACATTTGTTCTCTCCCTTCCCTCTTCTTCCAATATATCCCTTTTGTCACCCTTCATTTTTTTTTCTTTTGAGGTAATACTATGCCTTATGTTTAAGTAGACACCTTCTCTGTGTCCTAATGATATTTTAATGAATAAATGATGCCTAATGGTGTTCTAATGATGCCCTAATGAAGTTCTTTGAACTTACATGTATAATTTTTCTATTTTAGAGAAAAAAAAATCCTTCATGATTTCTCATTCATGCTTACCTTTTAATGCCTCTCAATCTTCTGTTTGAATATGAAATTTTCTATTCATCTTTAGTCTTCTCATAGCAATGCTTGAAAATCCTATATTTCATTACTTCTTTATCCCCTACATACACTAAAGGATTATACTCAGTCTTTCTTAGTGAGTTGTTTTTGATTATAATCCTAACTCCCTTTTCTTTTGAAATATTACATTCCAAGCCTTCTACTCCTTTATCATTGTAACTGCTAAATCTTGTGTGATCCTTCCTGTGACTCCAGTATCCAAATGATTCCCTTCTGGCTACTTTCAGTATTTTCTCCTTGACTTGGGAGCTCTGTAATACTCCTGTGAGTTTTCATTTTTGGAATCTCTTTCCGAAAGCCACCAATGTCTTTTTTTTCAATTTATATTTTGCCCTCTAGTTCTAAGATATCTGAGCAGTTTCCCTTTGTAATTTCTGTTCCTAAGGTTTTTATTTTATCATGGCTTTCAAGTGTTCTAATAATTTTTAAATCTCCTCTTGTTCTATTTTCCCAATTAGTTTTCTGATAATATATTTTGGCTTTTCTTCTATTTTTTCATTATTTTGGCTTTTTTATTATTTCCTAAAAGTTTCATGGAGTCAGTCATTGGCTTCTACCTGACCAATTCTAATTCTTAAGGAATCAATTTCTTCAATAAGGTTTAGTACCTACTTTTCCACTTAACCAAATCTATTTTAAGAAGTTATTTTCTTCAATATTTTTATGTCTCTTTTACAAAGCTATAAATTCTTTTTTCATAATTTTCTTGCATTGTTCTAATTTCTTTTACTACTCTTATTTAAAAAATATTTTCTGCTGTTCTTTTTTATCTCTTTTATCTTTTTTAGGAAATCTTGTTGGGATTATGTTCAATTTGTATTTTTCTTTGAGAGTTATATTGTCATTGTTTTCATATCACAGTCTCTCATTGTCTTCTATCTTGAACTTCCCTGTAACCCTAGTAACTTTTTAATGGTTCAGGTTATTTTTTGTCATTTGTGCATTTTTAATCCTATTTCTTGCATATGGACTTAGTGCTATATTTAGATTCTGCCTACTTAAGGGAATGGGGAGAAGGTCATAGTCCAAAACTTCAAGATTTTTTGCTTTGCCATGTTATAGCTTTTGAGGCATGTAAATCTGTGTTGTTTCCAGGCAATGTGACATTGGAAGAAGTGTGATTATTATTCTCCTTATCTATGCTGTAGTCCTTATCTGGGAAAGATGACCATTCTCTCTCTTCTCTTCTCTTCTCTTCTTCTCTTCTCTTCTCTTCTCTTCTCTTCTCTTCTCTCTTCTCTTCTCTTCTCTTCTCTTCTCTTCTCTTCTCTCTCTCTCTCTCCCCTTCTTTCTTCTCTCCTCTCTCTCTCTCTCTCTCTCTCTCTCTCTCTCTCTCTCTCTCTTTTTCTCTCTCTCTCTCTTCTCTTTCTTTTGGCAAGGTAATTGGGGTTAAGTGACTTGCCTGGGGTCACACAGTTAGTAAATGTTAAAAATCATTAAGTGTCTGAGGTTGGATTTGAACTCACTTTAAAGTCAATGATTTATCCTTTGTACCATCTAATTTGCTCAACCCCTCTTCTCTTTCAATCATAATTTTGTTCTTCCCTGGAAATGTGACTTAGTCCAAGGTAGGATTCCTGCTCTCTTTTGACTGCAAGCACTTCTCTCTGCCCTGGAACTGCAACCTGGATTGTTGTCCTAGAATTGTCAAATAGTGCCCAGTGCTTGCTTCCAGTGCTAGCACAGAGATTCCGAGTAATCTCTTTCTGATCAGGTGTTCCATGCTCTTACCACTTGAGGTAGTTACTCAGTATAACTCCTACTGATTCATCTAAGATTCATAGTTAGATATCACTAACAGACTGTGCTCTCAGCCACCCCTTATCCCAGTGTCAAAGAATTCTCCTTTTCTTCTTATAAGTTGTCCTGGGCTAGGAATATGTCTGACCTTAATTCTCTGTTAGCTATGATACTTTAGAGTTCTATTTGATACATTAAAGTTATTTAGAGGGCAATGTTGATAAGACGTGTGAAGAATGCTCCTTTTATTCATCTTGGCTCCCATGACAACACCAATGTACATAGAAAGAATACCAACAAAGAAAATGTGACTCCCTTCCTTATTTACAGTAATGGAAATTTACAGGTGTAGAATACTGCAAATACCATTCATCTCAATGTAATGTGAACATATATACCTATACTTAATGATGGTGGGTTTAAAGGGAGACAGCAAAGACATCTGTAATCTCTTCTTCCCACACTGTTTTACAAGGAATACTTTGATTTCCTTCAGGAGAAAAAAACCAGGATGTTGTTTCCAGAAGTCACTCTAGGCTCCTCAGAATTGGTAGTGCTGGAATAGAATTATCTCTATCTGCTCCCTTAAATATTATTAGTCTATGTTGTTTTTTTTTTTCAGGTATGTATTTTTCAGGTTCAACTAAACTTGTGATCACTGTTCATTAGTTGGAAGAAAGGAGGACTCAAGCTTTATATGCAAGGTTTGACTCCCTTTACACCAAATATTTATTTCATAAAGAACACACATGGGAAATAGCAAAGAAATCCATTTCTCCAAGTCAATAGCAAAATAGAAATCAAAGAAGACATATGTAGGAAAATATACAAAACTATTCTGAGTGAAGGAATTGTTTCATTTGGAGTGAGATAATTCAGCTCAATCAGGAAAGAAGCCCAGATGTCACCGGGAGGAAATTACTCAGAGTATTTTGTTATAGCAATCTGGGGCTAGGGTCATGAGTACTAGCTTCTTTTGCATTGTTTCTTTCCCATACGAATCTAATTCTCCCTTCAGCAACCTGAAATGGGACTTGGTATCTCCTACCTTCTCTCTCAAACCTGGAAGCTAGAAATGCTCTAATAACTGCAGAACTCAGAGAGACTTAAAGTGACTAAAGAAACTTCTAAAACTCAAAGAACCTAGTATTCTCTTCTTTCCTATTCTTCCAAATTCTGCCTTACCCCTAATGCAGGCACAGGGCATTGAGCTCCACCAATGAGAAGAGAAAGAGGAATAAAAAGCCCATACCAATAGTCTTTGGGGTTCAGTTTAATTCAAAATTAATTTTGTTAAACAGCTTTTTTCTTCTTTTTTTCTGTTACAAAAAAAGCGACTGATGTGAGGTAGGGAACTGAATATACTTAGGAACAAAAATGATATTAAAAAGTATCCACTTTTTTATTAAGAAGAAAAAACAAAATTTCTATAATCGCATTAATTATACCAGGAGTAGGAAATGCACTCTTTGTTCCATCTACTCATAAGTATCTTTTCTTCTATTAGTTATGTTGCATTATTTTATTTGATTAATTATTTTATTCACTACCTCCCTACTACCCCTAGAATATAAGTCCTCTGAGATCAGGTACTATTTCATTTTTTGTCTTTATAAATCCAGCACCTAACACAGTTCTAAATATTTAGTTTGATTGAATGGACTTAAATCTGGGTGAAACAATTATAACCCCACTAAAATATTTGGTAGTATTCTACCATTTGGGGATGTCCAGTTCCCTAGTTAAAGATCCCTAATATTTTAATAGATTATATTTATAGGCACTTTATTTACCAGTACAAAATTTCTTGCATATAGTCTAAGGTAGAGATTCTTTCTAGAAATGTGTCTAAATTAAGAATGTACTTTACCCATGAGAAGGGTAAAGTATATTTCCCAATAGCTTCACTTTTTAATGGATGTCACCATGAAGATGCCTTTGTGCAGAGTACCTTTTTTCTTCCTTCCCTCTTCCTCATCCCTTGCTACTTTCCTACTTCCTTCTGTGTTGTGTTTCCCCATTCAAATGTAAACTCCTTTTGGGCAGAGCCTGTATTTCTAATTTGTATCCTCAAGATTTAGCACAGTGCTTGGTACAGAGTAGGGGCTTAATATATGTATACTGAATCATATGGTGTAATATTAGTATGCTATGGTATGGCATGGCATGGCATAGAATTGCATGAAATGGCATGGCACGGTATGGTATGAAAGAACCATTATGTAAGCAATTTTCTGCCTATCTTGAAAGTCAGTTCACACTGAAGTGAGGAAGTTGAACAAATGAACCAAATATGACCAAGTGGGCTTCTTTGGCAGGTGGATATAGTACAGGGTATGGAGCAAAAAGATTTATCTTCTTGAGTTCGAATCTAACTTTAGACACTTCCTAGATGTGCATCCCTCTCCAAGTCACTTTTATCCCTGTTTGCCTCCATTCCTTATCTTAAAAAATGAATTGGAAAGGAAAATGGCCAACTACTTCAGTTCCTTTACCAAGAAAATCCTACAAAGGGTCACAAAAGGTTGGAAATGACTGAAACAATTGAACAACAACGCAATAAATGATCAAGTAGCTACCAACTTTAGCAGAATGGGGTGATCCCTGAAAGGCTACAATTTCTAGAATATAGTATAAGGATAATGATAGGCCCAGACCTGTGATTTCATTTATATTATGAACTCCCTTTTACCACTGCAGGTTGGCAATTTAATTCCAATTTATACTGTCCAAAAGTTCCCTAGGGCACTGTGAGGATAAGCAGCTTGCTCAGCATTGTATAGCCAGGATATGTCAGAGATGGGAGTATCATTACCTCTGAGCTGATTCTCTATCTTATTCTCTGCCGCATTTCTTCAGACTCTAACAAGATACTAAAGAAAGATTTTTAATATTTTGGATCAGTTCAGATCATTTGTAATAATTACACTAGCTCATATTTAGGGAGATTTAAAGTTTGTAAAGAACCTTATAGATGTTATCTCACTTTATCTTTACAAGTACCCTGAGAGATCAGTGTTATTTTCACCCACATTTTACATATAGGTCCAGAGGTCATAGTGCTAATAAGTGTTTGATGAAGGATTTATTTAAACCTAACTCTTCTTGATTCTTATACTCTCCTACAAATATGATTTTGAAGATGAAGAAAATCATAGAACCATTACAAATTTATTTTATACAACTCTAATTCAGCTCTCAACACTGAGAGCCAAATTTAAAAATCCTTTTATACTTTAATTATCAATCTAACATTCCACTCTTCCAAACCTTTTCATCCTTCTTCAAACCTATGGTTCTCCTTCTCTCATCCTTTCAGAAAAGGAACTTGACTCATATTTACAGAAAAAAAATGAAGGTCATTCACCATAAGCTACTTTTTCTTCCTTCATTTTAAGCAGGTGCTTTCTGTCACTAGGATCTCCTTTACTCACCTCTCTTGAAGAGATGGGCTTAATTTTTGCCAAGGCAAATTCCTTTACCTGCACAAGAAATCCCATTACTTTCCATTTTCTCCAACGGATTACCCCTTCTGTCATCCCCACTCTATAACTCATCTTTAATCTCTTCCTGATGACTTTTTCCTTCCCTACAGCCTACAAACATTTCCATACCTTCTTCATCCTCAAAAAAATCTTCACTTGATCAGTTCTTCCTTGCTGACTAACATTCTACATTTCTTCTGCTCTTTGTGGCTAATCTCATAAAGAAGATGAGCTATGATGGGTGTTACTTCCCCCATTCTCACTCTTTTCTTAACCCCTTAGATTTAATTATAATCTCTGTTGATGATTCTGAAATTTCCCTATCTTATTCTATCCTCTCTACTGATTTCCAGTCTTTGATCTCCAATTGCCTTTAAGATATCTTAAATTGAAAGTGAAATGACAGCTCAAGCTCAACATGTCTAAAATTTAATTATCTTCCCCCCTAAACCTTGCCTAAACCCTCTTAATTTGGAAGGCAGCACCGTATTCTCAGTCCCATAGACTTACAACCTAGGCATTATCCTCAATTTTTTATATCTCCCCATATCTAATCTATTGCTAAAGCTTATTGATTATTATATCACTCAAATACACCTCAAATTCTGTCCTATCATAGTCACCATTAGCCTATGGAATCTGCCTGCCCCAAGTTTCTTTCCACTTTAATCCATCATCCATTCAGCTACCAAAAGAGTAGTTTCAAACATGGCACCCCCACTTACTTAATAAACTCCAAGGGTTACCTATTACCTCCTAGATCAAATAAATGCAAATAAATAAATATTCTGACATTTAAAGTCCTTTAAAACCTTGTCCTAGCCTCTGTCTTTCAGTCCTCTATATCTTACTCCACAAGATATATTCTTCAATCCAGTCACATTGATTTCCTAGCCATCCCATGAATGAGATCCTGTATCTCTCAACTTAGTCCATATTCTCTGATTATCCCCCAAGCCCAGAATGCTCTTCCTCTTCCCTCTTCTTCATCTCCCAGTTTATTCTAAATCACAACTAAAACTCCATCTTCTATAGGGTGCCTTTCCCAACTCTTCTCAATTCTAATGCTTCTCCTCTGTTAATAATTTCCTACTTTTCCTATATATATATATATATATATATATATATATATATATAAAATATAATTTATATGTATTTGCATATATGTACATTTTTGGTTTATTCTTTTCCCCTTTAGATTGTGAGCTGCTTGATAGTAGGAATTGTCTTTTAGCTTTTTTTGTTTCCCTGAAACTTAGCACAGTATCTGGAAGATAATGGTACTTAATAAATCCTTATTGACTGAATGAATAAATGACAAAACTCAATCAACTATACCATTGCTTCTCAAACTGTGGTTCAGAGAATACTGGGGGATCTCTGAATCCCTTTCAGAGGGTCTACAAATTCAAAATTAGTTCTTATTTCTAATATGGTAAATACTTATAAATATAACCCACATAAAAACTCAGCATAGATCCTCAGTAATTTTAATACTATTAAGATACTGAGAACAAAAGTTTGAGAACTATTGTTCCATATCATATTGCTTTTCTCTGAAAGCATGACTCCATGGTAATATATTTGTAATTCTTTTTAGTTTTTCTAAAAATATTAAGAAATACTATATCTCCAGCCTAAAACTCTCTCTAGGCCTTTCTCTTTAGGAAAATGAAAAAAACAAAAACAAAAACTAATGTCTTTCACTGAAATGGAATAAAAGTGACAACCAAAGGTTTAATTCTTTTCTAGTTAAGACCATCATCTCTCCACTTACTTGTAATGTTTAGGCTAGCTTTCTGGAGGATCTTGGGACCAGCCTTGATCTTAGTGGTGGAGAGCAGGAGGCAGGAGAGCCACCAAGAGGATGGTCAAAAATGGAATGTCTCATTTAAGGTACTGACAACTCCTATCAGTTTTGTCATCTATAAAATGCAGGTGGTAATATCTACTTCTCAGGCAGTTGTGAGATTCAGATTGGATAATGCCTACAAAGAGCTTTGCAAACTTCAAAAACACTATATAAATGTCAGCTACTATTGTCAAGTTGACGATAAACAAATACAAATATAGCAAAAGATCCTATATGTCTGTTATCTATAGGCATAATCAATGATACATGGGATAGAGCTCTGGGTCTAGAATCAGGAGACTCAAGTTTCAAAATAGGTTTCACACAATGACCAGCGAACTGTGTGACTTTGGCTAAGCCACTTGACGTCTGTCTCTCTGTTTTCTCAACTATAAAATAGATAGAATAGTACCATCTATATACATTAAAGCACAGAGGAGAAAATGACCTATTCAGGTGGAAAGAAGATTCATACTGGTGAAAATTCAGGGGGAAAAATCGAAAGGAAGAAAACTTTTAATCTGTAATACATATAGTATTCTTATTGAGGTGTTCCAGGGTTTCCATGTACCCATTTTGAGTTTTCATTGCAAAGATACCAGAGTGATTTTCCATTTTCTTTTCCAGCTCATTTTATTTGTAATAAATGAAATGAAAAACTGGAATAAGTAGGGTTCAGTGATTTGCCCAGGATTGCACAGCTGATAAGTATCTGAGCTTAATTTGAACTCAGTTCAGCCTGACTTCAGAGTGAGCACTCTCTCTATTGTGCCACCTAGTTTTCCCTAGAAAAGATTTATTGAGCTTTCAACATCATAGAATTTAGAGTTGGCATTATAGGAAATATATGGGAAGTGAAAGATCAGAGTTAGAAGAAAGTCTTAAGATTATCTACTTCTGACAGGAAAAGATAATAATAAATGAGGGGATATTGGAAAACTGGGACAGAGATGCATTGATTTTTTAAAAATTTAATTTATTTGTTAATTTTAACACATAATGCTTTATGATTTGTGTTGGGAGAAAAAAATCAGAGCAAAGGGGGGAAACCATGGGAGAGATAAAAAAAAAAAACAGGAAAAAAAGAAGAAGTAAACATAGCATATGTTAATTTACATTCAATCTCCTTAGTTCTTTTTCTGGATGCATATGGCACTTTCTGTCCAAAGTCTATTAGGATTGCTTTGGATCACTGAATAGCTGAGAAGAACCAAGCCTTTCAGAGTTGATGATTGCACATTCTTGCTGTTATTGTATACAATTTATTCCAGGTTCCCCTTGTTTCCCTCAGCAAAGGTTCATGTAAATCTTTCCAGGTCTTTCTATGATCAGCTTGTTCATCATTTTTATACAACAATAATATTTCATTATCTTCATATACTACAACTTATTCAGTCATTCTTCAATTGATGATTACTAAATGCATCATTGGTGGAGTTGTGAAATAATCCAACTCTTTTGGTGAACAATCTTGAACTATGTCCAAAGGGCTATAAAACTGTGCAAACCCTTCTGACCCAGAAGTGCCATTACTCGGTTTGTATCCCAAGGAAATTATAAAGGAGGGAAAATGACCCACATGTGCAAAATTGTTCATAGCAGCTCTTTTTGTGGTGGCAAAGAATTGGAAAATGAGTATCATTTGGAGAATGGCTGAATAAGTTTTGCTATATTAACACAATGGAATATTATAGTTTCATAAAAAATGAACAAGTTGATTATAGAAAGGCTTGTAAAGATTTACATGAACTGAAGCTGAGTGAAACAAGCAGAACCAGGAATACATTGTACACAGTAACAGCAACACTGTGTTATGTCAACTGTGAAAGGCTTACTTCTTCTCAGCAGTTCAATGCTACAAGGCAAGCCCAATAAACTTTGGATAGAAAAAGTCATTTGCTTTCAAAGGAATAACTATGGAGACTGAAGGTAAATTAACACATGTTGTGTTCACTTTTTTTCTTTTTCTTCTTTTTCCCTCATGATTTTTCCTTTTTGTTCTGATTTTTCTCTTCCAATATGATTTATGAAAACTGTATTTTTAAAAAGTAATGTACATGTATAACCACAACAATAACAATTTTTTTAAAAGAGATCTAGTTCATTGATATCAAACTCAAATAGAAATGCAGACCATTGATCCACCCATGTCCTTGTAGACTACATATTGACTTGATTTTAAAATGCAATATGTTTTATGTTTTACTGCATTTTTATTTATTTGTTAAATATTTCCCAATTGTATTTTAATCTAATTTGATTGCACTCCAGAAGTGTTGTTCCCTCAATTGGTGGTATACTTTCCACCTTTGATCTGGTTTCATTTTACAAGTGAAGAAACTGAGACCCAGAGAGGCCAAGTGATTTGCCAACATTTACACAAGAAATAGATGCAAATCTATCTCAGATCCTGAACTTCAAATACAGTCCTCTTCCTTCTTCCCATGCTACTGATTTATGAGCTCTCATTATTCTAGGTACAGTAAGACTTGCTAAGTGAAATTAGTAAAACATGGTTCTTCTTCTCGAGTTCTTTGGGGAAGACAAGTTTGAACTTATGAAACAATGGGAGGATTGTGTGAGATAGGAAGAAAAAAAAAAAAAGCTGTTCTGACTTGTGTTTTATTGAAAATAAACAGTGTAGAATTCCAGGGAAGTCAGAGCAATCTGAGGAATTTTCATAAAGAAGGTGAAAAGAGCCTGATAAGACAGATAAGTAGATAGTGGAAAGCAGGAGAAAAAGTGGGAAGTAACACAGGTGATCAGCATCCAGCAGCGTCTAGCAAGGAGGTCACCTGTTGAATGGTGAAATAGGGGTCTCTGTTCTCAGAGAAGCCCAGTTCTGCTTCTGACTATTTCCATGGATTTGGGGCAAGTCCCTTAAATGTCTCAGGTCTTGATTTTCCCACCTGCAAAATGAGGGTTCTGGATCTTTAAGGACCCTTCCAGTTCTGATTCTTCATCTCCTGCCTAAGAAGCTGAGATTCTAGGTGTTCAGCTTTCCCAAGAGCCGCCCAGCTTAGGCCCCGCCCACGCCTCTGCGGTTTCCCTGGTGACCGCTCTTGGCGTCCCCCCTCCTTCCCTGCACCCTTTACATCCTCGGGTCCCCCGCCTCCGCCTGGGGCCGGCGAGAGGCAAGGGTCGCCGTGACCGGGGCTGCAAGAGAAGCTGGAGGAGGGGGCAGCAGCAGGGTCCCGGGGCAGCCGCCGCCCCCGGAGGAGGAGAAGGTGGAGGAGGAGGAGGAGGGAAGAAAGGGAAACATTGGCTGCTTCTTTCCCCCGATACAACCCGGTTGAGGTTCGTGGACCGGGAGCGGGGATCATTGGGTGGAGGCGGGAGAGAGACCACCTGTCCCACACCCCACAGTCACAGCGCTTCCGCCCTTCCGGACCCCCTCCTGACCAAAGGTGGGAGGGAGGCAGGGAGGACCCCCACCGGGAGAGAGCAGTTGAGTCGGGAACCCAGACCTGGTCCCCACCCCCTTTTCTGAGGATGCAAGCTGATGAGGTTGGGGGCAGGGCATTTTATTCATGGCCCCAGAGCCCTCCAACCTGCCCTCCTCAGCTCCAACCCTCTCCCCCCTAGCCTGCCCAGCCAGGAGAATCCCTCTGCATGAGCAGCTGAGCCTCCCAGAAGCTAAATTAGCAAAACCAGACCCCTCCCCGCCCCGTGCCATGCATACCTTGAACACTGTGGGTTAATGATGATGATGATAGCAATGCAATTAATCCAGATTTGAAGTAAGTGGAGAGAGAGGAAAAGTGACAATCCTTGTTGTATGTAGGTATGTGTGTGTAACATACACATAGCTATCTTTCTATATGGATATAGGTATATATATTCACATATATGTTCCTATATATATATATATATTACAATCCCACACACATACATATAATCCACACATAGGTACAGATATATGCGTGTATATTGTACTCTCTCTATTCCACATATGGATATAGATATGAATAGGTATGTACATACATATATACGCTATCTATATATCTAATCCATATATATTTCCACATATATATCTATTCCACTCATATAAATCATTCCATTTTTAAAAGTCCAAATGTTTCATCCTTACCTCAAGCCTAAAAATGTCTCTTTTCATTCTTGCTTCCATTCTTTTCTGCCAATCAGAATACAGAACGATAGACAAACAGACAAATAGAGATCCATAATATATCTAGATAGACATAGATATTGATACTAGATAAAGTCTCCCAAAATACCTTGGCTTCATAGGCTAGATTTCTTTCTTAAGGAAACTTTAAGCCCAAATCACTCTAGGCCCTCATTGATTGACCAACAATAGGTCCCAGACCAAGCCCTACTTGGTTATTGTTTAGGCTCTTTTGACAAGAAATCCTGAGGGTCTTCCCCTCCCAGGATGGATTTTTTTTTTTTTTGATTAGGTAAAAGAAGTCATCCTTTGCCTCAATTCTTGCCTAGCCTTAATCAGTCAAACTGAGACCTGTTAAAGACCTTGGCTTAAAAAGGTCAAAGTGTCTTCCTGATCTATATCTGGCCACTGGACCTATGTGGCTCTAGAAGAGAAAGTGAGGCAGTTGACTTTTTACAGTTTTTCCTTATTTAAATCCAATTCACTTGCTTGTTATGGCACCACTTCCCTGATATCATTGGTCCTCTTTGAGAATGAAGAACACACAACAAAAGCAATATCTATCCATCTATCTGTCTGTCTGTCCCTCCGTCCATCTGTCTGTCCATCCATCTGTCTATCTGTCCGTCCATCTATCTATCTATCTATCTCTATTATCTCTCATCTCTACCTTAGTGTTAAAACTTTAGTTGGGTGAGGATTGTGATTATTGGTTCCTATGTGAAATATCCATAATTTGCAGGAAACTGGAAGGGCTCATGAGTCAGACAATCTAAATTGTTACCCCAAAGGTCACATAGGTCTTAATCAAAGAAAGCCACAGACAGAATTCAAAATGTAGGAGAAATTCTGTTTGTTTTATTTTTTGGTTAGGAAGAGGTAATGATTTACGGAATTAAGGATATAGTCTTATAATAGCTTTAATACAAGAAATTTTCTTATTGCACATATAAAAATGCATGTCTTCTAAAAGTTGACTTTAACCTTATTCATTCTTTCAATATTGATGTTTGTTTCCTTAATTTTGTAGGTGGAAGTCCATAAGACCTGAGATACATCTTGGTTAACCATAAAATGTAAGTTAAGTTGCACTTTATAATTCTTTATGAAGTAACTATATCATATTATACATATACAGATATTTATGTATAAGTAATAATATATGTTTAACCTAACTAATAAATGTTCATTCATGCATACTCATCAAAAATACTCAAATGATTCAAAAATTATAAAAAGGATGTAATTATATAATTGACTACTCTTATGATATTCCATAACTCTGGCAAAGGGGAATTTTTTTAAGAACAAATCTAAATATACTTTATTCACTATTAGAGTAACATGACAGTTATATCTTTCCTTGTAGATGTTCATGGTAATTTGTGAAGTTGGTATGAACATTTCCATCTCTTTTAAATGAATGTGTATGGTAAAATAATTAGGTTGTACTATCTTCTGGACACACACTTAGATTTTTCCTGAATCTACTTTGTTTTTGTTCAGTCATTTTTAGGACATAAAATATCTCATCAAAGAATTGGTGATATTCAGTCTAGAAAAAGGATTTAGAAGGTGGGGAGTGATAGTTATTTTTAAGAATGCAAAAAGACTATCATATGGGAGATCAGAGGTCCCACCAAATCTCTTCTGAATACCAACAATGGAAAGGTTTTAGACAGTTGTCTTTGGCTCAGCACCTCCTCATGTCATATATGGCACCTCCCATAAGCTAGCACCCACTCTGCCTTCTGCTCAGATATTTCCTGGCACTTCTCATACACTGAGTCTAAACTTATGGTTTAATGATTCTTTCTGTGCCTTCTATAACTGGCAACTGGTGAAGATCCCCATCAGTTCCCTTCTCTCTCTTGTTTTCTCTCTCTTCAGTCCCATCCCCAGTCTCTTTCCATCTCATTTTTAGGAAAGGCATTAATAACAAGGACATCCATGACTGCAGTCTAGGTGCCCAAAGACCTTTGTCATAATTCCAGAATCATCCTGGACTCAATCTTTGACATTGCTTCTAGTCTGAGTTATCTGGAGGGTTTGGGAGCATAGCCCTACCAAGTCAAGCTTGGGGAGAGTTACTCAGCTCAAAGCAAAAAAGAAGGAGGCTTTCTAAATTCCATCAATGTGGTGTCCAGTCTACAGTAAGTGAAACCTCCTTCCAGGCTAGAGAGACAAGAGTAGAAACTTTCTATTACTGATACTCAGAATGGCTGTTAGCTTTCCCACAATTCTCTTCTCCTAAGTTGTAATACAAATATATTATCACCTTAATTAATCAATTAAGAATCATAGATTCCTTGAAAGCCATCTATTTTAGTTTAAGCAATTGCCAAGGATGGATTCCCCTCTTCAACTCTGACATGAATGTCTATAAATCAGATGCACTCTGTGATCTACCCATATGCCTGATGAGTACCTAGTCAGCCTGGATTCACACCTCTAGTGAGGTTAAAGCCACTGTCTTTCCATCCTTGAATAGCTCTAATTATTTGGGAGTTTTTCTTTATTTTAAACCAAAATTGACCTTCTTTTAAATTTGTATTTTCTGTCCTGCCAATCAGAACAAGTCTATTTTCTTTTCCATATGATAGTCTTTCGCATTCTTAAAAATAACTATCACTCCCCACCTTCTAAATCCTTTTTCTGGACTGAATATCACCAGTCCTTTGATGAGTTATTTTATGTCCTATTTCAAAGCCATTTACCAATTTAATTAGCCTTCTCAAGATGCTTTCCAATTAATCAATTTCCTTCCTAAAATGGAGTAGTCCAATTACTAACTCAACCAACAAATATGTGTATTGAAATCTATTCTGCTGCCTCATCTTGCTATGAAAGTGATTCATTTCTTGACTACTAGGCAATTTCTATATAAGTTTTATCTACAAAGATGCAATAGCATTAAGCAAAGGCCTGAAAATTGATTGGATTTGTGAAGCAGCTGAGGACTAGTCTGTCTAAATTCAGAAAGGTTCATCATAAGAATTTTGATCCCAAAATGAGGATTTATTTTGGCCATAGTAACTATTGGTTAAGGCATGGAGGGCTTACAAGATATGAGTCTTGGGGGAGGAATCACATATAGAACTGTACAATAGAAAGAGCATTCAATTTGGAGTCAAAATATTTGGATTTCAAACCCTAGTTCTTTCACTTATTATCTGTGTGACTTTGGACTTCCTTTCTTTCTTAAAATGATGAGATGGTACTAGATGAATTATGAGATTGCTCCTAGCTCTAAATCTGTGGTCCCATGACAGATCTTTGGAAGGCTTGAGAAAATATAATTCTTAAACAGAAAAGTGATCATCAAATATGAATTGATTGCTTAAATCATTCTAATATCAGGATTTCTTTGTATTTGATTTGCAAACATTATCTCGGAAACCTTTATACCAGCGTGTATTTTGTCTAAAGTGAACCATCCTTATTTATGAATATACTGTACAATCCTCTTACCCAATGGAAAAAGCAAGTGTGGTAGTTTAGGACAGCAGACGGATAATATAAGAGTAGACTTTGACTGTTATAATTCTGGGTTTGGATTTTTACTGCATAGATTAACTCTGGATTCAATTTCTTTTTCCTTTTTTGCACTCACTTAAAATATCTCAACTTTTTTCACTTTAAAATTCAGTTTTTACCACCCCCCATTCAAAGTTTATGCCTTCAGGCTTGCCAGCAGGGCTTACGATACTTACATTAAACTAAATTTAAGAGTAAAGGTGCTCCCGCTGCTAATGTTCTCAGATCAGAGGAAAGCAAAATGAAGGGACTGGCAGCTGAAACTTTAATAGTAGGAAACGTTGACTGAGAACTTGAAAAAAAAAAATCCAGTTGATCTGGATGACAAAGAAGTCTTGTTCATCTCAATGTACCGTACTTTGAAATGACAAACTTGACTTTGGTGGGTAATTATCTTTTAGAGTGAATTTTTTTCTGCCCCAAGTTTTAAAAAAGTATGCATTTTATATTGTAGGCACATTTTATGGAGTCAGTATTAATGCTTCTCAGTCCTGTGATGATGGGATGTGTAGATAAGAAGGTCTAACTACTATGACCCCAAGTCACTGTAGAACCTATTTAGACCTTTCAATTATTTGGGAAAATTTCTCCCCTTTAGGAAACTCTTTCTTACCATATCCCAAACTCCCAAACTGTACTCTGATCATAACCTTCTCTCATTTCCTTAGAAGCTTTCAATCTACTCTTCCCTCTCAATATGATCTTCAGTCATTCAGTCATCCCTATTGTACAGGTCTATCTCCTTCATTTTAATTTCACGTTATGCTAATAATTTTAAGGTTATAGGATTTAAAATTTAAATTGGGAGAGATGTTAAAGAACATTTATTCTATCACCATCTCCCTCATTTTTCAAATAAGGAAATTGAGGGGGGCCAGTTAGATGGCACAGTGGATAGAACACGAGGGCTGGAGTGAGGAGCTCAGTTCAAATCTGGGCTTAAGCACTTCACTGTGTGATCCTGGTCAAGCCTCCCTCCCCCCCAAAAAATACAGAAACTAAAGTTCAGGGTTTGCTGATTACCATTTACTTTGGTTTCTCCAATCTTATCATGAGACTTTGCCTCATTCCTTCTACCTATGAAGCTATTTTCCATTCTTTATCTTTTTTTTTATTACCAGATTTCTTGGAAACAATTTATATCCATTACCTCCACTTCCTCATTAAGAACTCTTTAGCTCTGGCCTTTGTTCCCATTAAGGTATAGAAGCTGTTCTATGTTCATGTTCATATGTTCTATGTTCTATGTATGTTCATGATGATGATGATGATAATGATAAAACTGCTGCTGCTGCTAACACCTATATATACCACAATGTGCCAGGCATTGAACTAAGAACTTTCCAAGTATTATCTTATTTGATTCTCCCAACAACATTAGGCAGAAAGGACTATTCACCTCATTTTACAGATGAATAAACAGAGGCAGACAGATTAAGTGGCTTTCCCAATAGCTAAAAGCTAATAGGTATCTGAGACTGAATTTGAATTTAGATTTTGCTGATTCCATGCTCAGCACTCTATCCACTACCCAGCTTCTTAAACTATAGTTTATGAACCCTATATGGGGTCTTGTAACTAAATTTGGGGAGGGTTGGAAAAATTATGATTTATTATCAGTAAATAGTTAATTTGTGTTCATTTTATATTTTTTATTTTATATACTTATATACCTGAAAGATGTAAAAAATTTCTTGGGGAAAAGATTTGTGAGTGGAAAAAGTTTAAGAAGCCCTGCACTTCACTACCTAGCTGCCTTAATTACCCTTTCTCAGACTTAGTCCCCTGGGACCTGTCTAATAGCAGACATTGGTGACCACTCCATCACTGAAATGTACCCCTTGTCACCTGCACCTTTTAAAATTCCTACTTTCCTTTAAACCTCAGTTCAACCACTATGAAGTTTTTTCTGAACCCCATAGCTATCAGTGCCTCCCCCCCAAAAAGTAACCTATTTTTATATATTTTACATACATGTTATTTCCCTTATATGTTATGTGTTCTATGCATGTTATCTCCCCCTATAGAAAGTTACCTCCTTGAAGGTATAGATTGTTTTACTTTTGTCAGAGTCCCTATAACCCAGAGCAGTAGGTGGTAAAAACTGGTGTTTAATAAATACTTTTGAGTTTCCTGTTGATTAGATTATTTGATACTTTTTCTTCACAATACCAAAGCTTGTACAGCCCAATACTCGACCCATAGCAGGCATTCTGCAAATGCTTATTTCTTTCTCATCACCTTGTCATTAGCACTGTGGTCCTAGAAGCAGTCAGCATGAGGGCTAAGTTCCTATGGTTGGACTGCACAGAGTTGGAGGAAAGCAGAGGCCCCTTTAGATGTGCTGCTGGCGTACCATTTTTCAGGAATGACATTGCCATGGACATTTAAGACATTTAAGAGTTAGGCAAGATGGGCCAAATTTGGGTTCCTTAAGTTTGGTTTCTTTACAGAATACATTTGACCTGGAAGAGATTTTGTGACTTTAAAAGGAAATCCTACTGAATTCCCAAGGAGACCTTTTCCCTAATATGGTTTTATTTTTGTTTTATCCTTTTCTTCATTTACAACTTTAAAAATCACTCTGTTTCAGTAGTCTCCTCAGTGTCTTCACTAGCACAATGGCTTAATAGAAGCTAACATATTGAGTTTTATGGTTCCCCAAAAGCTTTACAAATATTAACTCATTTGATCCTTATAGTAATCTTGGAATTATTATAGTTATTATTCTAATGCCCATTTTACAAATGAAGAAACCAAGGCAAATAGATTTAAGTCCCTTGCCTAGGATCACAGTTGGTCATTGAAGCTGGATTGGAATTTAGGTATTCTTGCTCCAGTTCACTGACTCCTCCTAAAGCTCAACCATTCTAAAACTTTACTGTTCTTCAGTCATATCCACCTCTTCATGACACCATTTGGGGTTTTCTTGGCAAAGATACTAGAGTGGTTTTCCATTTCCTTTTCCAGCTCATTTTACAGATGAGGAAACTGAGGCAAACAGGGTTAAGTGACATGTTCAGAGTCACGTAGCTAGTATCTGAGGTAGCTTTGAACTCAGGAAGATGATTGTTCTATTCTAGTTGACCCTAATCTACTTCATACTGAATATACATATTATCCATCAGGTGACTAAAAGCAAACAATGGAAAGAAGAAATAAGGAAAGTAAACAGGTCCAAATGCTCCCTAAGTTGGATAATTGAGTAGGTACTACATGAATGCTTTTGGTATCACCTGCTGTGGCAGGATATAGGTCTCTGATAAGATCTCAACTTTTTGAAACACTTCATTAAAATAAGTACTATTTCTGCTCTTTTCTTGTAGTCCACAATGACTTTGCCACCTGTGCAGATAGATTACTCAAAGCTCGCCCTCTTAACAAGAAAGAGGGGAACATGTTCTCCGGCAGGCCTCACAAAGTAAGTGGCTCAGACTATGGAATTTGGGGGGTTTATTTCATTTCTGTTTTTTTTTTTAATTTTTTATGGCCCTCTGTATTGCTAAAATTCCAGTGGGCATAGAGGAAGGGTGGTCTAGGAAGAGGAATAAGAAGAAAATACATGGAGTGAAATTAGATCCAAGAGATTATAATTGTTCATCAATTTTATGGATAAAATGTCTTTGAATATACATTCAAGTTATTTACTCCCATCCTAGACATAATGAAGTTAGAGGATCTTAGAGATCTAATATTTTGTCATTCACAGTGGATTGGGTCTGAGTTAAGACCAGAAACAATGATTCTAGTGCCATTGATGACCATTGATTGAGTAGGAAGACTATCATGAAGACTCAGAGAATATCAGAACTTAAAGGGATCTTCTTAGAGATCCCTTTACTCACAACTAGAGTAGCATCTCATCTGCAGTGATCTAAGTTCTCCTTAAGGAGGGGACTTTGCACAGCCCTTACTTCATTCCAATTCACTTGCATGACATGGCACCAGTCCTCTAATGTCATAGTTATCTTCAAAAAACAGAAGTGTTCAATTTCTCCCATATATAACACTGCATTCTCCTTTAGAAATGCTCCAGTTTAAATTTTTTTTAGTTTAAAAATAGAAGTCACATTTCTGAAACAAACAAAAGCCCCTGAAAAGAAATATATAAAATAATTCTCATAGTAAACAGTCATATTGCTAACAATTTTTTTGCATTTCAACTGAATAGATTAGATTGTAAAATAAAATATGGTATATATGCTATGCCATATTTACATACTACCTAAAATATTAGCTATTAATATTTATTACTATATCATTTTAAATTATATTATTAAAACTTCATAGTTTAAAATTGAAGACTATGAATATCCTGTCCCAGAGGGATCATGTTGGTTTAGATTCTGGAATTTACAGTTTTTCTCACCTTGAAAATTTTCAGTTCTACATAATAAATACTTGAATGTGATTACTTAAAAGGTTTAACTCATTTTTCTTAGTCCTGTGCAATACTGTTCATTCCTGGGAGGATCATGGGCCCTAATATTAGTAGCCTTCTTTTTTCTATCTGTCCATCTTGTCATCTTTCTACTTGGCACTTCAGTTCTCTTCCAATTTATTTTTATCTCATTTAAATTTAGGGCTCAATTATTAAAAATTAAAGATGAGACAGATAATTATCTAGAAATGAAATGGAAAGGATTGACAAAAGAAGAGGCAGCTGGGTAAGTGGAACCTTTAAAAACCTTTGTGTATAAAGTTTGTTTCTTTTGTCTTGATTCTCTGGTGAAATTTCCATTTCTTCTATTCAGTATACCTTTTTCATTGGAATATGGCATTTAAAAATTAAACATCAATTAAATAATGATGAATCATTTCTACTGATCTTACATATATCAAAGTCCTTTAATTTTGTGGCTCTCATAATTCTCGTATTTACCAAGGTATTATGATATCACATTTGCAATATTTTAGTTAAGGTTTTGTCATTAATTGCCTCTTAACGTTCTTTTTAAGGTGTTTTTACAGTCATGAGAAAAAAAAAAAAACTTGCATTAGGAGAGCTTATTAGATTCATATTTTTCCCCCTGGTACTTTTATCTTAGCCCCTATTAATGTACCTCTTTACTTCCAAATACCGACTTAAAAGACTAGGAGGAATGGAGAATGTATAATGATATAACTGACATTTATATAATTTTTAAATGTTTACAAAACCTTTATGGACATTATCTCAGTTGTCCCTCACAGTAGTGCTATGAGATAGGTACCAGAAATCACATTCCTATTTATCAGATGAAGAAACCAATGGCTCTACAAGGAATAAATTTTAGTATGTTTAGATTTTTTAAAATATGAAAACATATGCTTAATTTTTTTGCCTGATATGTATATTTGATTATTTTTCCTTGTCAGATTGAGAGAAACTGACAAAGACCTAGAATAGCATTTAAATGAGCATCACAATTTTTTTACCTGTAAAATAAATGGTTTTGTTGGAGTCTAATGTGATATACTTAAGTGTTAGCTCTTAAATAGAATCTTTAAATAGAATGGAATTGGAAGAAAATCTTCCCTCCTGTATAGATGTAGAAACTGATTTAAAAAAAATTTTTTTTAAAGTGACTCTTAAATTTCTTTCATGTGACTTATTTGATAAAATAGTTTAATTTAATTTTGATAAAATCTGTGAACATCTTAAAATTAAAATTTGAAGTTGAATAATTGAAATATGGAATATGTATCATTAGCAAAATAATATGTTCAATTTTGTTAGTAGTATTTTGATACAAAAAGAGGCAGCGCTTTTACTATTTTATTAAAGTAATAAATACTTTGTACTAATTTCTAATGTTTCTCAACCACCAATTGATCATTATTGATCATTAGCACATCTAGAAACTCTTTTTGGAAAACATACCTCTTGTTATAAAAGAGTAAAATCATAAGGGCTAAATTTTTTGAAAGAATATGCTCCTAAATTAATTTAGGAGACATCATACAAATTAACTGCTTAGTGATAGGTAAACATAAAGCTGAAATGATCCTCTAAAGCCTTGATTAAACCTTTCACTGTTAAGAGCGTGTGTGTGTGTGTGTGTGTGTGTGTGTGTGTGTGTGTGTGTGTGTGAGAGAGAGAGAGAAGACAGAGACAGAGAGATTCTGTGTGTGTGTGTCTAAGAGAAAGACAGAGACAGACAGAGAAAGAGACAGAGAAAGAGAGAGACAGAGAGAGTGTGTGTGAGAGAGAAACAGAGATAGAGAGACAGAGACAGAGACAGATACAGAGAGAGTGAGAGACAGAAACAGAGAGAGACAGAGACAGACAGAGAGAGAGACAGAGAAACAAAGAGAGAGAGACACAGAGAGAAAGACAGAATGTTTGTATAGGAGAGAAGGGAGGAAGAGGAAGGGAAGGAAAGAAGGTGTCCTGAAAGTCACCTTTTATAGGTAAAAAGAAGAGGAGAGTATGAACCTGAAATAGTGGCAACTTGCTTTTATCCTACATTTGTACTTCATGTACTACAAATGGACAACTTTTAAATAAATTTGCATAAATAATTAACAAATTAATACACAAAGTACATCTGTTTTTTGCCAGCACATATACCTGAGTGTTCTGGCTGAAAATAAGTACTGAATATTTAAGCGTGACAATATTCATGCAATCTATGGAAGGCCCTTGTAACATGTTTTACAAAGTTTTTCATGACATAAAATTTTAAATTAACTTTTATAAAATAACTATACAATCCTGTATTTGATGTGTCTTATGCTATGCACTAATGGGGATTGGGATAAATACAATTCTCATTTTAACTTGATGTTCTTGCCACTAAGAAGTGGTAGAGAAGATTCATGTTTAATACATTATGATGCTGTAGCTATTTTAAAGGCAAATATTATGTATCTCTGGTGCTGGAGTTCTGCTTTAAAGGTAAAGAAAGCAAAATACCTTTAAAGAATTTATTTTGGATTTACCTAGTGCTCTAGATTACTTGGCAAGGTATGTAATGTACAGCTTCCCGAACCAGAGCAGAATGGGATTTGTTCTCATGTATTCATGTCCACTGTCAGTTCTCTCCCCCCACAAGGGGATAAGGTGGGCATCCTGCTGATCTTAATCCTAAACCTCACTGTGATTTATTTTCCATTGATTCTGAAAGACTGAATTGAACTGGAATGAATTCACCTAGGAGACAGAGCTAGCTTAGTGAATGGAGAACTGGTTTCCTAATCAGAAAGTTGTGGGTTCAAGTTATGTCTCTTTGCTATGGCTATGTCACCCGGGGGGGGCAAGTCACTTCTCAATTCTCCCAGGCAATTTTCAAAAGTAATAAATTATAGAGCAGGTCCCATACTGAATTGCTAGAAGGGGTTTCCTCACTGAGATCCTTATTCCCAAAAAATTATGAGTCTAAACCTTTATTTCAACCACAATACACAGACACACATAATTATCATAGTTTCGGTGATAGGACATCAACCAAACAAGTATTTAAGGAAGAAATTAGTTTGGAAAAAGGGAGATAGAGCTTGAGACTTAGAAATATTGAATTATTTTTCTCTTTATTTTTGTTAATTTTTTTTCATGTGGTAGCTAATATAGGAAGGGAGAGAATAGGAAGTAAAAAGCTTTTAGCTAAAATGAAAAGCAGAAGGTTTATTTATAGAAATCTGAAGAATTGGAAAGTTGGTAATAAATAGTTAGAAAAAGGTTTCAACAAATTTAAGTAGGTAAATTACCTACTTACCATTAGAAAACTGAATATGGATATAAAGAGTTGGAGGAAAGAAAGGAAATAAGATATTTATGCGTTAGATACTACATGCTAGGCACTGTGATTAATGTATATATATATATATTTTTTTTCATTTGATCTTTGCAATAATCCTGGGAGATAGGTGCTATACATTTTACAGTTAAGAAAAGTGACTTATTGAGGGTCACTCAGCCAATTAAGTATCTGAGGCAAAATTTGAATTCTGATCTTTGTGACACTGTGCCATGTAGTTGTCCCTAAAAGAGACAAAAAAAGGAGGAACTTCTGTTTCTATTCAATGTTAAAGATCTAGTGAATAGAAAGTTGGCTTCAGAACCAGAGATCTGAGTTCAAATTCTGATGCTGATATAGAGAGACAGATTATATATATATAGTTTTATACACACACAACTGTATGATTTTAGGCAAGTAATTTAACCCTGTATACCTCCATTTCCTCATTTGTAAAATAAACTAGAAAAGCAAATGGTGAATTACTCCAGTATCTTTGCTAAGAAAATCTTAAATAGAGTTTACTACCTCCTAAAGTATCCCATTCCACTTTTGCTCAGCACGTATTCATCTTATGTTTAAATGAAATCTGCTCCCTGTGACTTCCATTTCTGCCTTCCATAACCAGTTGTTTTTTTCTCTCTTAAACATAGTTTTAAAAATATCCAGTCTTAAGGAGATTTTTGCTGTAGGAGCTGAATTTTTTCCACATTTGGCCTTCTAATAATAGCTAATGAGAAAGATACAATATATTAATATTTTTAAAAAGCTCTTTATAAGCATACATGTCAGCCTTCCTCCTCTCATTAGGAAAAGTAGGGACCGAGGATGTAACATTTTGTAAAAACTGTCAGACATGATGACTGTTGGTTGACTTTGCTGAAATGATTACATTTTCTGTTGTTGTAAGGAAGAGTATAAATCGAGGAATGGCTAAGGGTGTAAAAACATGTAATGTATGTATGTACAAACAAACTGAAAGAATGAAATTATTAGAAAATAAATGTATAAATTAAGGATACGAAATTAGCATATGAAATTTTAAAAATAAATCTATGAATTTAAAAATAACTCTATGAATTTAAAATGGAATTTGCATATAAATATAAATGTTGTTGTTCAGTTGTATTCGATTCTTCATGACCCCATTTGGAGTTTTCTTGGCAAGGATACTAGAATGGCTTGCCATTTCCTTCTCCAGATCATTTTACAGAGGTCCTCAAACTATGGCGTGGGACAGATGCAGCAGCTGAGGACGATTATCCCCCTCACCCAGGGCTATAAAGTTTCTTTATTTAAAGGCCCACAAAACAAAGTTTTTGTTTTTACTATAGTCCGGCCCTCCAACAGTCTGAGGGATAGTGAACTGGCCCCCTATTTTAAAAGTTTGAGGACCCCTAAATTTTAACACATGTGGAAATTGAGGCATACAGGGTTAAGTTCCTTGTTCAGGGTCACACAGCTACTAAGTTTCTGGATCTGGATTTCAACTTAGGTCTCTGAGACCTAATGCTCTATTCACTGTGTTACCTAGTTGCCATTCTTAAATTCCACTAATGTTGTTTCCCTCTTTCAAGATTCCCTTCCCTCTTAATCCCTGTGGGTACTCAAACCAGGCTCTCTAAAGAAAGGACCACACCCTCTCTCAGTAGTAAAATTGCAATCACCCAATCCAACCCAACTATTATTTGCCCCAATTCCTAGGCTACTTCTGGGATAAATATTACATTCAGTAATAAGCAGGGAAGGGGGGAAAAGATGTAGTATGTTCTTAATTTTTTAAAAAATCAACCACACATATAACCTAAAAAGTGATATGTTTATACATAGCCTTTTCATTTAATTATATTATTAATCCTATTGAATCTTTTCAGACATTTGAATTATGAGTTCATTGTTTTAAATTATAAGTTTTTGTAAATTACTTAAAACTCATTTGTTAAACATTCAAAATAAGTCCTTTTTTAGGATAAAACTATAATTCATATATATATATATGTCTGAAAGAGGAGTGAATTTGTTCTAATTAAGATATGGATTTTTCAGCTTGTTGTCTGTGTTTAAGAAATTAGGTTTAAAATATAATTTATTGTTTGGGACCATTTTATAAATGTTTTTAGATGATTTAGGATTTCTTAGCAAGGACTCACCCCCACCCATCCTACTGATTTTGACCTTCTTTTATACTTTCTCTAGGAGTCAACCTTTAATTTATTTCCCATAAGGACTGAAAAACACTCATCCTTAAAAGACTAGAGTAGTGATATAAAACTCATCTCCAACTCTACCCCACCCCCAAGGGCCACAGCCCTGCTCTCTTTTCTCTGTTGGAAATTGGAGACATTGCGATAGCCTCGGTCACCTTGAGACTGCTCAGCATGCCATCAGCCAGTGTCAATCCAATGGTGCTTTCGCCTTCCCAAGGCCACTGCAGAGCCCTGTTTGCTCTTTGGCTGTGTCTGATTTGAATCTCCTAGATATACATGATTAGGTAGATTTTATGTTCCCTGTAGGATCATCTCTTCTACTCCTTTGTCACATAAAATATTGGTTTGTGTGTTACCTTAAAGGTATTTTGTATAAGAAAATGAGAAAAAGGCTAATTTCTACAATAAATTATAAAGAAATTTTCCCAATTTAAAAAAAAATTTAATTTTTTTAATCACATTTACTTGGATCTGCAGTTAGGAAGTTTCCTCTTATTAAGATCAAATCCAGCCTCAGATACTTACTAGCTTTGGGACCTCAGGGAAGTCTCTTAACCCTGTTTGCCTCACTTTCCTCCATCTGTAAAATGAGCTGGAGAAGGAAATGGCACCCCACTCCAGTATCTCTGCCAAGAAAACCCAAATAGGGTTGCAAAGACATCGACTTGACTGAAAAATGACTAAACAGCAATCCATTCTCTACATGGCTGCCAAAGGAATTTTCCTTAAGAATAAGTCTGAGAAAACTTCCTCAATAAACTCCATCAGCTTCTTGTATCAAATACAAAATCCATTTGTTTGGTCCCTTGAATGCTCTTCATAGTTTAATCCCTCATCCTTTCCTTGCCTTCTTACATTCTACTCCACTCTATGAATGCTAATATTCAATACCAGTAACATTTGCTGTCCTTCACACATGATATTATATCTCTTTCCCCTGTACCTTTTTCACTGGCCATTCCCTCTGCAGGAGATAATCTCCCTCTTACTTACTTCCTCATCCCAGCTTCCTGAAAGACTCAGCTCAAATGCTATTTTCTGCTGAAAGAATTTTTCCACTTCCTCCAGACTTAGATACTTACTAGTAGGATGTCACTATTTAGTCATTTAAGCTACTATCTGCCTCGGTTTCCTCATCTATAAAATGGGGATGATAATAAAATTTCCTTCCTGAGGTTATTGTAAAACTTAAATGAGACAATATTTATATTAGGCTTTAAAGCCTTTGCCTCTAAGATCAGCTTGCTTTTACTTTATGATAGTATCTTGGTGTTCCTATAATTGTTGTTCAGTCATATCTCACTCTTTGTGACTCCATTTGGGGTTTTCTTGGCAAAGATATTGGAGTAGTTTGCCATTTATTAATTCAACTCATTTTTACAGATGAGGAAATTGAGGCAAACAGAGCTATGTGATTTATCCAGGGTCACCCAGCTAATAAATATATTAATAATTATTATATGTTAATATGTTAATAATTGTCTCAGATCTTCTCGATTCTAAGCTTAATGCTCTCTCCATTGTTTGCCATATATATCTGGGTTATACCGATTTATATATACCTACTCACTCTTGCGTTGTATATAAGGGCTCCTTAATGACAGGAGGCTTATTTTTAGGTTGTGTACCCAGAGTTTGTTCAGTGCCTGGTACATAATAAATACTTAATGCTTATTAATTGACTGAAAAAAAAAGTAAACTTGATCACCTGATTTGGAAAAACCTAGTCATGTCCATTTCTAATTCTCTATATTTTTGTTTGATTTGTAAAGACCATATTGAGATAATGTGGTGAAGTGAATGGAATCTGACATTCAGAACCTGAATTCTATTTCCATCCTAGTCCCTTGTGAATTGTATGAACACAGAGAAGCCTTTTAATACCTCAGAACCTCAGTTTCTTCATCTGTAAAACAGATAATATTTGCATTACTTCTCTCACAGGGATGTTGTCAAAATCTACTGAAATAATATATGCAAAGCATTTCCTAAAGCTTGAAGCATCATATAAATATCAGACAGTAGTATCATATAAAAGTTGGGCTGTGATATAGGCTGACTACTTGAAGAATTGCATTGATGTGGGTAGTTATTCTAAGGGTGTCCATAACTACCCAACCATGTCCTCATCTTCTATACCTGTCATGTATGGTTTCCTGGACATCTACTACAAGGGTGTGATAGCATATACTGAACAAGGCCTTTGCCAGTTCTTAATATCACATGACCTGCTGAGTATATGTACTATCAATCAATTATCCTTTGCTTTCTCTGATCAGCTTCTTTTCAGGAAAGTATCTCCCTTTGGGGAAGCTAGATGGCACAGTAGATAGCTTAATAGGCTTGGAGTCAGGCCTGTATTCAAATCTGGCCTCAGACATTTGCTAGCTGTGTGACTGAGCAATTCATTTAACCTTGTTTGCCTCAGTTCCTCATCTGCAAAATGAGCTGGAGAAGAAAAATGCTAAGAAAACCCCAAATGGAATTAAGAAGAGTCAGACATAATTTAAAAATGACTAAACATTAAAAAAACAAAAAAATCTCTCTTGTGCTCCACTTTTTTGGGTGAAACTTTTTGTAGTAATTAATATTTTTCAGCCTTGCTCTTTGCCTATCTACTGTTATGTTGACCCACAACTTAAATCCTTTGGAAAATATAATATGCCCTAACTTGTATCAATGAGACATTGATAGCTAAATAATACTGATGCTAAAAAGAGAGACCTTTGTCTCAGAGAGAAATGTTGGATCATTAAAAGGATGATACAGTTTTCTCCAAAATAATCCAGCTTTCTTTCTTCTAGTTTGAAATGTAATTATGTATTAATATATTATATATTAATAAGATCGTATCACTTCACTCTCAAAAAACTTTAAGTGTGTTATATAGTTATATAACACTCTGCTTTTCAGCCAAACTAGTCTTTGTTCTTTCCCATGTTTCCATCATACCCTCTCCTAATTTTTTGCCTTGCTAGAACTATCTCTCCCATGTCTGAAATGGTTCCACTTCTCTCTTTCCCCAAGGATAGCCTTTCTTTTCTTTCAAACCTCAGATAGAACTTGTATGAAACCTTTCCTGACTCACTTTGATGAAAGTGTTTCTCCCATAGATTTTTAACTAGTGTCCTTACTGGAACTCTCCTTGGTGCTTATCTCTCTTGTTCCTGTCATACTTAGTTATACACATATTAATCCCTCCCTTTTTATTAGATTACAAACCCTTTGAGGGCAAGGTTTTGGTACATGTGTTGTAACATCAGAACTTAACATAGTACATTCCACAAAATAGAAACTAGATTGAGAAAAAAAGAAGCACTTTATAATAACAAGATTATGTGACCAGCAACTGTGATAGACTTGATTCTTTTCAACAATGTGGTGACTCAATAGACTTGTGGTGAAAAGGGCCATCTGCAATTTAGAGACAGAAATATGGAGAGTGAATATGGCTCAAAGCATAGTATTTTCATCCTTTTTGTTGTTGTTTTTGTTGTTGTTTGTGGTTCTTTTCCCCTTTTGATCTGCTTTTTTTTTTTTTTTTTGAGCAGCATGGTGAATATGGAAACAAATTTAGAAGAATTGCACATGTTTTACCTATAATGGATTGCTTGCTACTTGGGGAGGGGGGAAGAGAGGAGAAAGGGAGAAAAATATGGAACACCAAATTTTTCAGGTTAATGTTAAAAACTGCCTTTGCATGTATTTGGAAAAACAAAATATTATTAAAAACAAAAAAAAAAGAAGCACTTAAAATACATGCCTGATAAATTGGATTGAGTGAATATTTTCTGAATGAATTAATATGTTGTTATTCAAAATGATACCATATAAAATTAAATCCTAACCCCTATATCTAACCAAAATCTATTTTCTAGTTATATTTCAATAGATTTACAAAAGTTCTTTTTTTTGTCAGAAGTTGTAAAATACAAAGAGTCATTGTGTATAGCAAATTAGTAAGACTAGTGTTTTTAATAGAATGTAAGCTCCCCAAGGGCTGTCTCTTTCTCTATATATCTTTAGTGTCTAGCACAGTGCTTGGTATACATTGGGTGCTTTATAAATGTTTTTGAATGAGTAAATACATTCTAGGCAACCATAAATTGATTAGGGATTCTTTTCCTTCCCTAATCTCTAGCCAGTATCATAATCTAATAGTCTCTTGTGAAATAAAAATAGGTAGGGATGCCTCATTTATTCTGTGATCAGATACAGATGAAGCTCAGGCATCTAGAATATAGACACAAAATCTGTTGTAAGAGGAAGAGGCCCAATGGAGAGAGTCTTCTGCAAGCCTTTGCACTGACATTGACTTAGAATTCAAAGTAAAAATCAATGTACTTACCTAGTGGACTCAGTCACTTGTTTTTTTTTTTTTTTTTTTTACTCAGGCAACCATCATTTCTTCCTACATTTCTACAGGTAGCATGTTGAAACACAAAGAAAGGAGAAGATATAGTTTAGAAACCAGAATATTGAGGGCAGGAGGGAATGGACAAAATACTCAGTTTGCTACTAAAGTCCAGCAGTCAGGAGAATACAACAAAGGGGTAAACTAAACCCCCATACTCTTGAGAATCCCCTGTATTACTGTAGAGAACAAAATTGATGAAGTTTAGTCATAGGAAAAGGTTAAATTAAGTCTACCACATTGTTTCAAGAAAACAGAGAAGTTTGTCATATATTTATTTTAGGAAGATTTCCATTCAAATTGGCTAATATAAATTTTTAAAATGTTTTTGGCATTTAGCTTTTTGGAAAATTCAGCTGTGTGAATCAATATATTCCCTGATGGTTCCAGATAAGAATTCTTCCTCTTAGTTATAAGCTCCTTTCCAAAATTTATTTTGTGATTATTTTGTGTATGTATTTCACATTTACAATTACTCCTTTCTTTTCCCAGTAGAAGGTAAACTTCTTAAGGGCAAGGATTTTTGCTTTCATGTGTCTATAACCTAGCACAATGTCTTAATAAACCTTGCTGAATGGACTTTTAGACACATCTTTAAAGAACTGAACTACTTACCTGGAAATTTTTCCCTTCCTAGTTTCTCTCTGTATCCATCAGAATTTAAGACAGAAACAAAGCTTGCTAACACAATCAATGACAGAGTCAGGATCCAAAAGGCTCATGACAAAGTCTGTATCTTTGTGTTGAATGAAATAAAATGAAATCCAATAGGGATAAATGTAAAGTTTTGCTCTCAGGGGCAAAAAATCAACTTCACAAGTATAAGATTGGGGATGCTGGTTACTGCATTCTGATAAAGACCTGAGAGTTTTAGGGAAGTATAAGCTCAATGTAAATCAACTTGATGGCCAAAAAAGCCAATGATATCTTGGGCTCCATTAAAAGGAGCATAACTGGGGCTGCTAGATAGCACAGTGCATAAAGCACCAGCCCTGATCAGGAGGACCTGAGTTCAAATCTGACCTCAGACACTTGACACTTCCTAGCGGGGAGACCCTGGGCAAGTCACAACCTCAATTACCTTAGCAAAAAAAAAAGGGGGGGGGGAGACACATAACTTCTAGCATTAGGGAGGCAATGTTTCCACTGTACTATACCCTCTTTTAAATCAATTCAGTTGTGTTTTCAGTCATGTCTGACTCTTTGGGACCCAATTTGGGTTTTTCTTGGAAAAGATGTTTGAATGGTTTTTCATTTCCTTCTCCAGCTCATTTGACAGATGAGGAAACTGAGCAAACAGGGTTAAATGATTTACTAAGGGTCACACAGCTAATAAGTTTCTGAGATAAGATTTGAGGTTAGGAAGAGCAGTTTTCCTGATTGACGATCTGGTGCTCTATCTACTATACCACAATGAACTTCTTGGTTTTGGTTTTGGTCTTGTGTTTGGTATTAAGCACTTAATACTTAGGTTAAGGACATTGATAAGCTGAAAAAAATCCTGAAGAGGCAAAAAATGAGGAAGGGCCTTGAGTCTCTGTCACATGAGAATTAGTTGAAAGAATTAGGTCTGATTATCCTGGAGAAGCAGAAGCATAGAAGACTCAATAGCTATTTTCAAATATGTGCAAGGGTTATCACAGGAGGAGGGATTTAGCTTATATTTGGTCCCAGAGCACAGGACTAGAATTTGAAATCTGTGTACCATACATTGCAAAGAGGCCAATTTTAAATTTGAGAGCAGGAAAAAAAAAAAACAAAAAAAAACAAAGCTGTCCAAAATGATGGCCTCTGGAGGTTATAAATTCTTTTGCTTGAATGTCCAGATGACCACTGGTTGAGTATTTGAGTGTGAGAATTCCTTTTGTGTATGTGTCAGATTAGATAGCCTTCTGTCATTCTTTCATTCTGTTCTTGTAAGATTTTTGTAACACTCTAGCTCTTCCATTTGCCCCCATCACTTCTAAGGAGTCCTGGGTAAATCGTATAACAAACACATTTTCCTTTTCCTGGGTGTCTTTGTGCTTCACTTTGATGGGTGGGTGCCCAGAAAAAATTCTGAACTGCTTTTGAAAGCATTTAAAAAGTACACTTTCCTGCCTGTGTAAAATATGCTGTTTAGAATCACGATATCTTCTGATCATTTCAAGTCAAGTTCAGTTATGGTGCTGGGATGGCACCTTTTGGATTCTCTATGTGTTTGTTCTCCCAGATGACAAACCAGCAAACATCAATAGGATTGTGATGTTGATCAGTGCAGACTCAGAAAACAGTTGCTCCTGTTCTCATAGGATTCTCATGGGAATCAAAACAAAAACCATTTTAGGGTTGCTCTTTTGTCTTAACTTTTTAATCAGTTAGCCCTGGTAAAATGATAAACCAATTAGAAAATATGGTATTCTTTTTAAGTTTGGACCATGTCAATAATTTCTCATGTTCCTTTCATTTCAGTAGTTAAGTACTAGCTACTTCTTAGTGCTATGCTAGACCCTAAGGGTAGTTTTTATTTTATATATAAAGGTCAGCTTCTTCCTTGCCTTTCTGTAACTCAACATAGGGCATATTTTGTCTTGTTTATTGGGGTTATAAGAATTATGAGTTATAATTCCATGGAGGAATATATGGAAGGAAGGAATATAATGTGTGATGATGATGAAGAAGAAATAATTTTGGGTTGGATATATAGTTTTATAGGTTTAGGAAATGAGGAAGTTTCTTTCTTGCAATGCAAGTTACAATCTTAAGAGAGTTATTTAGGATAGACCATGACATATTGGAGAGAGCACTGATCTTTGGGGACCTGATTTTTGAATTCTGTTTCAAATGCTTCCTAGCTATGTAACTATAGGCAAGTCATTAGCAGCCTGTGTCTCCGTTACCTCTTTGGAAAAATGGAAAGTGTTAGATTTGACTTCTAAAGTCTCTTCAGCTCAACCTATGATTCTATGAAAGCCTCATACCACTGATGCCAATTTCTGTTTCAGGCATTTTGTGATTATCCTAGGGTTCCTCAGCCCACCCCAAAATTACTCTCTACTTTACTTTGTTTAGGGAAGCAAAATGGTATAATAGATAGGGTGCTGGATCTAAAGTCAGCAAGACTTGTGTTTCTAAATTCAAATCTGGCCTCAGACACTGACTAGCTTTGTAACCCTGTTTGCCTCAGTTTCCTTATCTGTAAAATGACTTAGAGAAGGAAATAGCAAACCACTCCAGTATTTCTGCCCAAAAAACCCCACAAAGAGTCAGACATGACTGAAATGACTAAGCAACAAGAAAAACAAAAATATATTTTGTTCATATTTTTTATTTTTTGTCTGTGTATATTGTGTCTCCGAATGTAAGCTTTTGGAAGGCAGGGCTTGTTTTCATTTTAGACACTGTATCCCTGTTGTTTAGCACAGTGCCTGGCACTTGGATTTCTGAATTCAATTAAACCATTGCCAAAAATGGAGATGTGCAAACAGAGACCAGGTTTGGAGAGGAAAGGTTTTAAATTGAGTTTTATTTTAGACACGTTGACTGACAATGGGATATCTGAGTAAAAAAGACCAGGAGGAAGAAGCAATTTAAGCTGAGATGAGGAAAGAATCGCTGCTGGAGACCTAGATTTGGAAAATAGCCTCACTGAAGTTACAGCTGAAGCTGTGAAAACAGCTGAGATGGATTAGGGAGAAAACACAGAAAAGAGGAGGCGCCTGAAACTTTCTAAAATGATTTTGCAATATTTTGACTTCTTTTCTGGAACACAAACTAAACTTTTATTTATAACTTGCTGAAATTGACCAAATCACATCTGCTGTTTTCTGATCAGGAAATATAGTACTTTTATAAATCCAGTTATAATGATTAAAATATGTTAGGTTGCGATGTTTATAGTATGGACACATCATGGAATGATAAACTAATTCATTTTAAAAAATTAAGTGTGAATGTAATTTTATCCTCTGAGGACAAGATTTCATTCTTCCTTAGTGTATTCAAAGCGTTGTGTTACATGTGTGTATACACTCATTTCTGTTCCTTTCTGCTGAACACTCTCTTAAATCATTCTTCTCCCTAATCCACCTATTTAGTTGTGGTCCAACACAGCCAAACTGCTCTCTCTGTTCCTTTATAAAAAATAAAGCAGAGCTCACTTTTAATGATATAGCTCCAGATTTAACATGAATAAAATGTGAACAGCTTGGGGGTCTTATAGTAGACATTCCAATATTTCCCCTACCTGGAGGAGTTTTTTTCAGCATCAATATTAGGGCCATTCAAAAGGGAGTGTGATCCTTGGAAAAGCCCACTGTGTCCCTTCTACTTCCCTGAAATATTTTTCCTAGCTATCCAATGAGGTTAAAATGATCATTAAGAAAAATCTTGAAATTAAAAAAAAATTGTGCAAAAACTCACACCAACTCAAGAACAGAGCCATAATGAGATCAGAGTGATTTGGGGCTTTGTCTAAGATACCCAAGCTCATATGGACCCCAACAGCACATTTACTCATCTGGCAGCAAACTATAATGGTAAAAGCTATGGATTTTGAGAGAAAAGACTTTTGAATCCTGGCTCCACCAATTGGACACATTCTTAAAGTCCTCCAGAACAATACTCCAGTTTCCCCTTCCAGCTCAAACCCTATGCTCCTAATATTGTGCCCCATAGAAAGTTAAAATTGAAAGCTACTAAATGGTGTTTGACTCCCCCTGTGCCAGGTACTTCTCTTCAGGTCATTCACCTGCTCTGCTGTTCTTCCTTCTCCCTGCCTCCACACAGTAGCCTCAGAGTCTCCTTGGGTCTCCATCACCTTCCCCAACTCAAAGGAGATCATAAGTCTATGTTTTTCGTCCTGAGGGAAAAATGTGAGCTACAACTGCCATTCCATTATCAAAAGATAATTTGGTATTGGCGGATTAAGGGAGGGCTTGGGGAAGGAAGGCAGGAGGCACTTTTGGAGCTGAAGAGGCTCGGTGAACAGAGCACTGGACCTAGAGTTAAGAAGAGCTGAGTGCAAATCCAGCCAGACACTTACTAATTAATTGTGAGACCCTAAGCAAGTGATTCAATGTGTTTTGTTGTGGTTTTTTTTTTTTTTTTTGGTTCAGTTTTTAGACTCTAAGCAAATGCTTTAACCCCATCTGGCTCAGTTTTCCCAACCACTTAATAATATCACCAGCCTCCTAGATCAAGATTCAAGATAAGAAAAAGATTCAAATTTGCGAAGATCAAATGAGATAATATTTGTAAAATGCTTAGTACAGTGTCTGGCATATAGAAGGCATTTAATAAATGCTTGTTTGCTTCCTTATGTTTCTGTATAGCCTGGGTGGGCAGTGGGGAGTTAGCTTTAGCTGTTAGTCACACCCTTCCACAGTCAGTATCACAATGCAAGAATACCCAGAGTTCAGTGCAAGGTGCTCACAATAGGGCCAGTTTGGGCCAGTTTAGGCAGAACTTCTGTTTTGTACAAATTTTTCACAGATTTAAAAAAAAAAGATTCTTAAATGTGTTGAAAACCTGAAAATTGCTTACACTGAATACATGTATAAATAATGATTGTACACATGCCCTGCCTTTTTATGTATAGGACTAACCTGCCCCCTATTTCTCTGTTTCTCTGTGCCTCCGTTTTCTTATTTGTAAAAATGAGGATGCTAAATGAATTGGATGATTTTTGTGGTCTCTTCCAGTCATTTTCAGTCATGACTGACTCTCCCGGACCCTATTTGGGATTTTCTTGGCAAAGAAACTAGAGTGATTTGCCATTTCCTTCATTTTAGTTCATTTTACACATGAGGAAACTGAGACTTCAGTTAACTGAGGATTAAGTGGTTTGTCCAGGTTCACACAGCTCGTGTCTGAGATTGAATTTGAACTCATGTTCCTGACTCTGGGTTAATGCTCTATCCACTGCGCCACCTAAGTTCCCATACAATAGTTTTAGTGTTCCTAAAAGAGAAACAAGGCCCGGGGAGAGGGTAGATGGTTCTGTACCTACCTCTCACAGCCCCTTCAACATCTGTCATTTTTTCCCTTTTTCATTATGCCAATCTGAAAGATATGAAATGGAACTGTAAAGCTCCTTTTATTTTCTCATAACATTGGTGATATTTGAACACTACCAGTTCATATTCTTTGACTGTTTACATATTGATAATGACTTTCAACATTTGCAAATTTGAATCTTGTTCTTATGTAAATTTTTATCAAAGAAATGTGTTTCAAAGATTTTCCCCTGGCAACCTGTTTTTGTTCTAATTTTTAACCACATTGTTTGTGCCCAAACTGTTTAATTTTATATAATCAACATTTTCTATTTTATCCTTTGTGATCCTGTCTATCCTTTGCTTAATCATAAATTCTTCCCTGATTCATAGATCTGAAAAGTAATTTTCTCCTTACTCTCCTTATTTGTTTATCACATGATCTTTGATTTCTAGGTTATGTATGAATTTGGAGTTCATATTAATCTATGGTATGAAATGTTGGTCTAAACCTAATTTTTTGACAGACTATTCTTGAGTTTTTCTAATCGTTTTTGTCAAATAGTGAGTCCTATCCCCAAGTAATTGTGGATTTATCTTTGCTTCTGCAAAAAAAGTATTTCCACATTATATTTATATAGTCCTTTATGGGTATGCTCCCAATTTCCTTGTAGGTTTTATAGTTATTTTGAATGGGATTTCTCTTTCTAGGTTTTCTTGATGGATTATGTGGGTTATAATATGAATATTAGTAATACATAGGCATTTATAGTATATCCTGCAACTCTGTTGAAGTTACTTATTTTATTTAATTTTAGTTGACTCTCTAGATTTCTTCAAGTATACACTGTCATTTGCAAAAAGTGATCATTTTGTTTCCTCTTTGCCCATGCATATTTCCCCACTCTCTTTTTCTTGTCTTATTGCCATATTTCTTAGCACTTATCACCAATATTCCTAGTACTGTATTAAAAAGTAATGCTAATAATAGGCAGCTTTGCTTATTCCTGATCTTATAGTAAAGGCTTTTAATTTTTTCCATTATGTATGTTTTCTCCTGGATTCAGATAAATACTTTTTATACTATTAAGGAAATTAACATTTATTCCTATGATTTCTAGAATTTTTAATGGAAATGGCTGTTCTATTTTGTCAAAACCTTTTCAACATCCATTGATATATTCAGTGTTTTATTGTTTATACTATTAACATTAAGATTCCAAATATAATAAGGAATCTTTCTTATGTTGAACCAACCCTAAATTCATGATATATACCCACTCTGATCATAGTTTATAATTTTTCTATTATGTTGTTGTAGACTATTTGCTGATTATTTGTTTAAATTTTGGTATCAATGTTCATTAGAAATATTAGTCTATAGTTTTCTTTCCCTGCTTTGTCTCCCTGGGTTAGGTATTAAGAACATATATTAAAGAGATTGGAAAGTCTTCTTTTCTTACTATCACAAACAGCTTCTATAGAATTGTAATTGTAATGAATGTTTGGTAGAATTCACTTGTGAATTCATCTGATTGTGGACTTTTTACTTCCAAGAGTTTATTTATTCCTTCTTTAGCTTCTTGTTCAGATAGTGGTTGATTAAATAGGCTATTCCTTCCTTGGTTAATTCTGGGTTTGTTGAAAGTGAATAGAATCCTCTTAGCTTTTGTAATTACTCTTATTAGGTCTTTCACAGCTTCCTCCCTACTCAGGATTGAATTGCTGCTGCTCATAGTGTGGTCCAGAGAATCCTGGTGGTTTCTGAAACCCCTTTAGAGGGTCTACAAATTAAAATTTAATTTTTATTTCTAATATGGTAAATATCTATAAATATAATTCCCAAACTTGACAGATCCTCAATCATTAAAGGTATATTGAATACAAAAATTTGAGAATGAATGATCTAGTCTACCCCCTATGCCCACATTATAAATGAAGAAACTACGAAAATCTGCTCAGGCTCACCCAGGTAGAATATGCGAGAGCTGAGATTTAATACCATTAATTTGGGTTCTTCTGTATAATGCAGTGGAAAGAACATAGAAAAAAGAAAATCTAGGATCAAATCTCAGTTCCACCACTTGCTGTCTGTGGAGCCTCAGACAAATCACTAAACCATTAGATGATTTATTTCAATATTTTAAATTCTATACTGGGTTCCCCCTCCTATAGCTAAAAACCCTGCTAAGCATACTGGAAACATGGGAAGATTATAATGCAGTAATTTTGTATTTTTATCTATTTTAAGCATTGAATTCATAATGTTTTATAATTTATATTCCTATTAAGTATATTTCATTTCTTTTAAATGGATAATCTTATGCATATAGGTAAAAATAAAATTGCAGCTTCTCACATTCAGCAAAATAAGAAACTGCCTATTTACAGAGGTGGATTGATGTTGCCAAGCAAAGGTACCTGGATGCCTAAATTTTTGCTTCTCTCAAAATGTTGTCAGTGTTGTCTGGATAGAGTCTATTTTAGACTCTGGAGTAAGCAGCCTCTCTACAATTCAAATAAATGTCTGAAAAATATTTTTGACTAAAAAAAATAAGAATTTTGTGAACAAAACAAATTCTTCAGATTTGTTTTCTATGTTACAACATTTTATCATTATGGTTATTATTCCAGTCACTGTGTGTAGATTAGCAATTTGTCTGTAATTTATAGTCAGAGATTTTCATGGCACTGAGAGATTGAGTAATTTACCCATAGTCACACAGCCAGCATCTGTCTAAGGAGGACTTGATCCCAAGATTAGTTCCAAGACTGGCTTTCTATTTACTGAGTCCCTCTGGTGATTTTTAAAGCCTTTATATTTTCATAAAATAGTTCTTTCCTCCCCCTCCAAAAAAAAAAAAACAAAACAAAACAAACAAAAAAGTCCATGTCTCATTTAAAAGTAGGATCCAGATGTGTTTAATGTAGAAATCTATCAACTACAGAAGTATCTTTTGCCTGCTGACCTAAAATCTTATACTGAATGGATTTTTATATTTCTTTTGGGTTATAATTTAATATTTACTTTTTTCCTTTCATGAGGTGCAATAGGATATGGTAGATACAGTGCTGGTCACAGAGTCCAGAAAATCAGGTTTCAAATATATACTAGCTGCGAGACCATATAAATCACTTATCTATAGTTCCCCAAACAAAATTAGAAGTTATAAATAAGTTGCTTATCTTTATAAGTGAAACATGAAGCTGTTTTTTTTTTCTGAAGAAATTTAAAGACTAAACCCTGTCCCCCGCTGCCCACTCCTTACCCTTCCAACAGCTATAGGATGGAAGAATCAAAAAGGACTATAAAAATCATCCAATTCATTTAGCATCCTCACTTTTACAAATAAGGAAATGGAGGCACAGAGAAACCAGGAACCTGCCTTACCCAAATTAACTTAGGGATGGAAGTTTTTAAAAAGTGTCTGCCTCAACAGTATCAACTTTTGCATTTTTTGTTATCACAAAAACATATAATTACAGTTATAGAAACATCATCATCATCATAAAAAAATATAAGTGAGATTACTCTGCTCCTCAAATTCCCTTTATTATGTTACTGCTTTTTAAATAGAAAAATAGGTTGACAGAGGAATAATAGTTTGCTATTCAGTTTTGATTTCTCTGATATGGGATGATTGGTCACAATTTAATATGATTTTAGCAAATACTTTTACTGCGTATGGTTTGAAAGCAGAGATTTAGTTTTCTAAAGATCTAGTAACATGATAAGAGTATGTGGAACACCTTGTGACCAGCAAGTGCTATAGGAATGTCTGCTGCCGTTGCTGCAGTTGTTATAGCAAATATAGTCTGGAATATAAAGGCAAGATCCAATTCTAATGTGTTCTAAAAGAACATGGTCGGTTGATTGGTTTACTTTTCCTAAAGAAACTTCTCAGCTTTTGTGTAGTACAAAAGAGTTTTTTCTTGAAAAGGTTAAAAAAAGTTCTAATCAACTTCTGTACATTATGTAGAACTTCATTTTCTAAACTCCGCAAAAGAAAGTTTCATATTTAATGGGAAATCATGAATTATTCCATTTATTATCTACTTCCTCCTTTCAAAGACATGATCTGGATAAAAGGCGGGGTGAATAATTTCAAAAAATACAATACATTTTTAATGGGAAGGTGCAAACTACAGATTCTCATGACTATTAGCAAGTGTAGAGGAAACAGAATTTTACTTGCAAAATCCATCAAACTCTTGCAAAGGTAAAATATACGACATACTGAATAAAAAAGGAACACAGTGAGCTGAAGTTTTCTTTTTAATGTTGCTTGTTGTTTTTGCTAAGTTTTTGTCTTTGTAGTCTATAGATTTCATTTCCAAACGAAAGCTTTCATTTTGATTGCATCACATGAAAATTAGTGAATTCTATCCATGTAAACTGAGATCAAATAAAATACTCTACTTTAAAAAAAATTTTTTTAACTGCACATTGTTCTTTATGAAATGAGATCAAATAAAATACTCTACTTTAAAAAAAATTTTTTTAACTGCACATTGTTCTTTATGAAATGAGATTCTCATTTTGGTCATAATAAAATTAGGGAATTTTAAATTCTATTGAGTAAATTGAATATTAAATTTTATTGAGATTCTACTGATATCATTATCAAAGAGGATATTCTATTCTTACAGGTAAATCATAACAGTTTTATTGGCATATTGTATGTATAGATTCATATGTGTATATGTGTGTGTATGTGTAAACATACATATACATATGCACACACACATACACACACACTCCTTTGGTCCCTTTGTTTTTTGTAGGAGTTATATGTTCTACTTAAAATTACAAACTGTTTTTTCTGCATTTTAGAAGTATCATTTACATATTTACAATTGATATGCTAATTACAAATCTTTGCCACCTGTTTCTTAAAGTAGGTCCCCAAGGATCTCAATCAGTCTGATATTTTTTTTTTACTTTGGCTTTCTATTTTATGATGTTTTATTGATGTTTTAAATCACAATAACTTCTGTATATGCCATACCCACACAAATAACAACTTAAGCAGAAATATGCAACCACTAAGTGGGAATAACTTTCTGAATATGCTTAATATGTGGTTTGCTTCTTTGAGTAGAGCTCATTTGGAATTGGTTTCCTTTACTTCTGGCTTATAGCAATTCTGTCAGTATATCAGTTCCATTCCTTGATGTATTTTGCCCATTTTGGTGATAATTGATTGGTCACTATGAGAATTTAAATAATTTGAAGTCATTTCTCAGAGTTGGCAATGGCTTTGTAGTGTGTATGAGGCTGCAGTGATTTGGAACATGAATGAAAAGAATAATTAAAAATCTTTGCACGGAGGTACAATTCAGCTAGAAGATGTTTTGATATGAAGCAAATATTATGCCTCTAGTTTGGAAGGATTTTTTTTTTCTGAAAAGGATTTTTAAATGATGTTGTTTTTCTACATTTCCATGTGGCACATTCAGTTTGAAACATTCTGAAAGAAAGAAATCAACATTTGTGCAGGAAACTATTCATAGGCACTTGGCAAATGGTTTCTGTTTCGCTTGTTTGGATTTTATGTCTTTTTAAGTAGATGATCTTTTCAGTTCTTCTTATACAACCCATAGGGCTTTGAATTATAACTCATTGGTTACTGACCATCTATGGGAAACTTTTCCTCTTAATTATGTAACAAATAACTTCTGTTTTTATCCATTTTATGAAATAAACACTTTTAAAAAGATTGACAAGGCCATTTAACTAGAAAGGGTCAATGTGAATATTCTATTAATAATTATTCATTGACATTTTTAATTGATAAAAAGGCCATTTTTGCTGTTACAAGTTGTTGATTTTTAATTGATGATATTTAATGCTTTTTCAATGATACTGAATGGGAATTACTAGAATAAATAATTCAAATAGCATTATCTAGTATATTATTTGCCATATGGAAAGAGGGCCATTTAAAAATTCAGGATGACTTTTGCAGACTGTGGTTATCTGACTGCAAAATACATTGAACCTAGTTCATCAACACTTGTTGGTACTGAAAACAGCTCGTGACTCAGGATTTATGCTAGGCTGAAATCAGATTTTAAGATGCACTGTGTAATGATGAATCTAAGAAATAATGTTCTGACTCTAACAATATCCCATATGCCCTAATACTAAGTTACAATTATATAACATCTACTAAGTACCACAAAATAGCATAATTATTTGCTAAAGTAGAACATGCCTCTTGGGGAAAATATTAATGTCATTAATGTTTTAGGGACAACTGACAATCCAATCCACAAAATAGAATAAATACAGAGAAATATGTCTTCTTTTCCTTTTCATTACTATTGTTAGAATTATAGAAGAAATAGCAGGTGGATCTTTTTGTGAAATTTGTTTTTCAAATTGCTTTTCAATAGATGCAGTATATATGCTTATTCAATTTTTAATAAACAATTTTTGTGATAGTTTTCACTTTCATTGTCTATAAACAAATCTCTTGATTCTTCACAAATAACAAATTGTTTCCACATGCATATCAGATCTTTATAAGTACTGAAATATAAAATAAATCAATGTCAATAAATGAACAAAAGAGTGAAAATAAATATTCTTTATTGGAATGTTTTAGTTATATGTATTCAAAATTACTATTTCAACAAATCTAAAAAAAAAGTTTGTCATTTTTAATGCCCTGGATTCAAGATATAATTAGCTTAGGTAATAAATCATACCCAGTATAGAAACAAGCAGCATTATGATAAAATAATTTCAGAGTAGACTTTGCCAGAATGTAAAAAAAAAAAAAAAAAAAGAAATTTTGTTCATTATTGAAGCATTACCATTTTCAAAATGTTCTGTTCATTTGGACAGTAATATATTTTATTTTTAATGATTTTTGCCAAAATCCAACAGATAAAAATAAACCATCAATTAGAAGATACTCAAGTTTAAAATCAATGATATTTAGAGGAAATGTTAAAGTATACAATGTTTTAATATCATTATTATGAAGTTTTCATTAAATCACAATGAAATAAGGCATTCATGTCATTTTGTTTTTTAACACTATCTTAATGTTTTAATAGGCACATCTCTAACACTATATTAGGTTTGGGGATTCTCTTAAGATATACAAACATTTCAGAAAGGACAAAAATTTAAGGAATTTTAAAATATGTATTATTCATTCAACCTTAAATTGATTTCATTTTATTTAAAAAGCTATCATTTGAGTTTATAGCTACATATGTAAAGACTTAGATTATCTGCTACTATGATGCAGAAACTGTATATCTTCATTATTCTTCAATGAAATCCCCATAAAATGTTTATGGAAAATTGAAGATATTATCTGTCTGAATGATTAATTTTAGATATATGTAGCTATACTATGTAAAATGCTAATCGCTTGCTGGTATATCATCTTTAAAATACAAGTAATTTTGTTCATATGAGTTAGAATATTTAATTCATAATGACAAAAAATAACCAGTGGATACAAGCTAAATTATTATAATTGGATATACTGAAATGTAAAATGAAATGCTTTTATAGAAACTATCATATCTTAAAAGCATCATGTATATGTATTATGTAACATACTTATCTGATATAGTCTGAATAGTACATGCATATTTATAAAATCTTTAACATACTTAGCAAAACAGAAAGAAAATAAATTATTTAAGCAACGTGCCCTAAAATGAAAATTTTTTGACTGCAAAAGAGAGTTGGGGTTCCTTCCAAATATATTGGCAAACATTTGTTTTCTGACAAATTAATCCAGTAGAATAATTTACTCAACTTTAAATAAGCTGCATTGTCATGTTATTTGTGTATCAATTAAAAATAACATTTGTGCTATTTTGCATGATATGACTGCAGTTTTGCTAAATTTCCAGTAGATGCCCCCAGAGACCATTTCAACTCCTTGATTAAGCTTTACAATTCCATTAAAAGGTATACTTTTTTTTTTGAAACTTTTTTAAAATTACATTTTGGAGCAAATTGAGTATTCATAGGCACTCATATAATGCAACGTAGAAATAATACAGTCAATCATGTCATAATCACTGCATAAATTCTAATACTTTGTTAAAATAAAAATGTGATTTTTTTTAAAAAATGAGTATTTTTAGAATAATTCATTTAAGTTTATTTATATTTGAAGTAAATGTTTTTTAGAATTAATCAAAATATTAATTCTCTAGCTTCTTCCTTCTGTAATGACACATTTGTATCATTAGAGAAAGTAAACATTTGTTTCAGTTTTTGCTTAAAATATTCACACACACATATACATATACATGTACATACAAATTTGTAATCTCGTATTTATATGCTTGTCTCCCAGATTTCCTGTGATTCTCTTTTCTTTATACAAATGACACAGCAACTCATATTATACTGAATGTGTGAGGATAGGAATAGTGAGTGACTTTTCCCCAGAAATTATATTAACTGAAGCTATTTAAGTATTAATTTAAGAGTCAAAGTAATTATCCCTTAGGTGACTCTAATAACATTTATTCCTACAATATGAATGTAAGACAGTTATAACTCATGCATAGATAAGCCACTTGTGAGTTATAAATATTAACATAATGGAATAAAACTATTATCATGACTCACAATTAGGTATTCACTATCTTTTCAGGGCAACTTTGTCAGTTAAAGTATAATTTTATGCTTCCCATGTTAAGGTAGAGCATTTAATCACATTGCCTTTGAAACAGTGTAATCAAGAATGAAGTTCTTATCAAACCATCTCCCCCTGTAAAGAATTATATCATGAGCAAACAGCATTTGAATAACTGAGTATGTGTCCTTTGGGTGTACTCTACATGGATCTCCAACTGAGAAATTAAGTTTTTGGCTTACGATTTCTCAGATGATCCTTTTACTACTGTTTTTATGCTTATATTACTTTTCGTTGTGAACAAAATTCAACCTTAATTAAGACTTTTTTTAAAAAATTTTTTAGCAAACTTAGAAAGACTTCATTGGAAATTCAGAGACTCCTCAAATGATGGAAGATAGTCTTTGAAATTCTCTCCTTTTTTATACTGTGAAAAAAAAAGAAAAATTTCTAGAAATATGAGACTAATATGATTCATTACAAGCTGAATCAAATAGAGCCACAAGAGTAATATATATATAAAGATTGCAATGATATAAATAATCTCAATATGGAGAGTCAATAAAACTCTGGTCTATTACGGGGTCCTTGTTAGATTTTGTCAGAATACACATTGCTTCTTTCTATTGTCAACAGATAAACTAATAACTCACAGCAGTGGTTCTTGTTGTGGGATTTTTTGGTACTTGTTTTCTTCATCTTTTTGTGTTCCCCCATGCCCAAGGAAAACAATGTGTTAAAGGTGTTGCTTGGGTGCTTGTTGTGAAATGTCTATTATAGAGAAGGTTGAACCTGCAATTTTATTAATATAGTGATTTTCCTAGATGAGTTAATTCCCTCTACTAATACTTTTTCTTTGCATTTAGTCTTAGGGTTTATCTAGAATCTCACAAAACATGGTTTAGGAAACAGAAAATGAAACCTATCAATGGATTTTGTTTTAAATCCTATCTTGTCCATGATGCTATTCTGTACACAATTGTTTTCTCCTAACTTGATCCTGAAATAGAAGGTTAGCCAATGATTTTTCTAACTCTTCACACAAACAAAACCTTTTCTGCCATAATATATAGTCTACACTATAGATTTGATCTTTTTAATTGGTTATGTTTTTAAATATTTGTAAGCTTTTTTCCTGTATGTTCTTCTTTTGTTTGCATTTTTCTACATTGTTTTAAGCTATAAACTCCTGATGTTGAGCTTTTGGCATAGAATCACATAATTTAACTTATTTTCTACACATGCTCCTGATTTCTAACTTTTTTCCCACTCAGAAAAAAAGGGGAAGGAGGATGATAGAATGATACTAATCTCCAACCCCTTTCTTGTCCATAATCAGTAGCCTTGAATAAAAAAAGTAGAATACAATAGATATAAGTCAATGATTATAAAATTTAAAAAGCTCAAGAAGAAAACTTATATGATCATAACATCATAATTTTAATGCTTAGGAAATCATTTAAATTTAATTCCTATTGTCTGTTTTTTGAAAGTATCTTCATAGTTTGGCGCAAAGCAGGGAAGATGTTTATTTTAAATATTTGTGTTGTTGGTAAGAACAAATGCCCAATGATTAATAGTTTGCATGATCACCTAACAGTGAATTGCCAAGTTTTCCAGAAATCTCAAACATCTGAGTGCCGGCCAATTCAAATTCTACCAAATGGTCTACTTTTGCTTTACATGTTAGCCTCAGGCTTCCTTGCTCTGGTATGTTTGGTGATTGTCACTGTGATGTAAGTTCAAAATGTTTATATAGTTTCCGAATAGTACCTCAAAATAAATTTGATGATTTTGTACCTGGCCACTTAAGTCTATGCAATCTTAAATCACCTAAATTCTTTTTAAAGTTGCTAGCTCCTTATCCTAATATAGCCTGAGGCGTCTGCAGTAGCATAGATGAGTAGGCCCTATGTCTCGTTTTGAGGCTACATTTTCAGCATCCTAACTCTCTTCATGAAGTTATAACTTCTGTCACGTTTTATTTCCACTGGGTAGATTCACTTTTTTAAAGTATTTTTTTTTTGGTTTATTTTCAAAAGAAGAGATATATAACAAGTTTACAATAACATGAAAAATATCTAAAGAAAGCATTGTCCTAGCAGTATAAATTATGTTTAAATTAAGAAGGTCTTTTAAAGACTACAAATGGCATGGATTTAGGGCAGGAAGTGCATAAGAAATCACTTTGTCCAATACCCTCATTTTATAGATGAGAAAATTAAGGCACATAGAAGAGAAATGACTTATAGGTAGAGTAAGTGGGAAAGTATTTGAATGCAGGTTATCTGAATCTGAAAATGTAATAAATTCATCTCTTTCACAATTTCTATAATAATTAATCAACAAAATTCTTATTTTCATTTCATTTCACCAAGATCAGGGATATAAGTGAAGGAAGGCTTCTTCTGATACCTACATTATCTTACATTGAAATATGATTCTGTTTTTGTCTTTTAAAAAAGGATGAAAGATAAAATTTATTTACTCAGTAAACAAAGGAAACAAAACAAACAAGGAGGAATGATGAACAAATCGATGAATGAAGGTTTTCTTTATATTTGTTACTAAGGATAATCATTTATTAGCTTAAGAATCTATGAACAACATCACATATTCCAATAGAGAAAAAAATTAAACGGACTTGCCTCACTACTCTGAAATGTAACACCTGTGAATCTCTATTGTACCTATAGACATTAAAGCCCTTTTTTTAATTTACCAAGAGTCTTGATATCTTTAACAAAGGTAGAACACCTCTTTGAAAATAAATGGTTACCTGGTTTGCTTCAACTAAAAATCAATAAGAAGATCCTGCTCAGTGAATTGCCAGTTGTTCTTTCTTGCAAACATATCAGCATGGGTGGCTTTTTAATGGAACTGTGCATGAAGCACAAGAAACCATCATGCACATATATACATATATATGTGGTATGTGTATGTGTGCATGCATATGTGCATGTTGTATGGATATTTCCAGAATGCAATATATACTTAGAATATAATTCTGCTGAGAAATATTTTTCAAATATTAAAAAAAACAAGCATTATTAATAGTTCATAAACCCTTAGCCAGAAAGGATCTTAAAAATCTAGATTTACAGAGAAGCAGGTTGAGGCTTAGAAAAGTAAAATGACTTGCCCAAAGTAAATGATTAATTTGTGGTAGATTCAATAGAATTTAAAATTTTTTGACAGTCTGTTCTATTTATATATTTTTTTATTTTGTTCTTTTTTCAAATAATGTATTATGCTTTAGTTAACAAAAATGATTAAAGATATAATAGGGAAGGGAATAAACACATCTACTAAGTGCTAGACATTGTGCTAAGTGTTTTTACACATAATATCTCATAGGATTTATGTTGAATCTACTTATACTTAAAATTAATTTCTAAATTCAATATATCTATAATAGCTCATTAGTTTCCTGGGGCCCCTTTTGTATTCTATTTGCCCATTGTTTTTATGTATCTAGGTTTAATGAGTCTGTTAGTAAACATCTATTAAATGCCTACTGTGTATAAGGTAAGACATGTTAAATGCAAGAAATACAAAAAAAAGGCAAAATTTAGTTCCTGTCCTCTGTCCTCAAGAAACCTACATTCTATTCTGGAGAGAGAAGACAGCAAACAAACAGATATGTACAAAACAAGCTATATACAGAATGAATAAGAAATTATTAACATAGAGATGATATTAAGAGGGGGGAAAAACTTATTATAGAAGATGGGATTTTGGTATAATCTTTTTTGTATAGTGAGAATGGATATAGATCTGGTCCTGTTTTGTTTTCCCTAAAACTTTATTGTAAATAAGTACTTTCTTTATATTCCTCTTATTTCATTTTAATTTATGAAATACCATAGTTTTATCAGTCATTCTCTAACTGATGAATATTTAGATTGTTTCCACACATCCATACAATGTCCCATACATTTATATTTGTAAATAATGCTATTACATATTTCAACAGATTAGGATATACCCCTAATAATGAGAAAAATGGCTAAAAGAAAATGATTGTTTTTGACTCTTAAATATCACTACCTTCCCTTCCGAAAAGTTTCTATCAGTTTGCATTTTTGACAGCAAAATATGCTTTGTTGTAACTGATTTGTTGTAACTACCAGTATTAAGCTTTACAGCATTTATATGATTATGCTTATAAAGTTATCTGTATTTTGCTCAAAGACTAAATTTATTGCTACTTTCATAATTACAGTGGAACCCTCTTGTGACAAGTGGGAAATAGGAATAGCATCTGTCTCACGTTCTAATAACATGGTTTTAGAATAGGTATTTATAGTCTTCCAGTTTTTTTTTTCCTATTGCTACTTTGATTTTAATATCCAGGGCATAGGTCTGATCTCAAATTGAAATAAAGGTAACTATATTGATTTTGACACATTTAACAAAAATAAAAATTTATAAAGTATAATGAAAATATTTTTGAAATCAAAGTATAATGCACTGTATTATATAGTAATATGTTATTGATGTACTATGTTAATCATACTAATATAATTCTATTAAAATGTAATATATTATTATAATAATTACAGTGGCATATTGCTAATATAAATCATATAATATATCCTAGTGACATATAGCAATATATTATTATAATATATAGTAATATATCATTATATCATAATATAGCAATTGTATAATGTAGTAGTATATTACTATCATTTATTATTGTATATAAATATAATGATATAAACAATGTACATAATATACCATATAGAAAACAAATAACATGTAATATTTTACTGTGTATCATTAGCAATGTATTATTGTATATATTCTAAAGTAACAATAACATTAATAGCTATAACATAGAAATATATTACTGTATACATAATATATTAAGTCAGTATATTAACTTCATTGATTAAATTTGTTTAAACGTTTTCTGTCCTGATTTTTCTCTCATTTATTGTGCATGAAGTTTCCATGGATTAATTAAGTTTAATTTTGGCTTTTGGAGCTTCACATTGCTTATTACCAGTTGTGAATACCTATTTAGTTGAAAATTAATTATAAACATTGGTAATGCCATAAGTGATAAAGCATAAGGACCAAAAAAAAAATAAATGTAATTAATGTAAAAGTATTTTGGAAAATAGTATCAATGGAAGATATGAAAGAGCAACAATGAAGACTAGTATTATTTCAGTTAATCTAAATATTCAGTTGCTTCCCATAAATAATGACTTGGGGGAAAATTGAAATCTAACTATGTATTATTATCTTTTGTAAATTATATAATAAATTAATCCTTTTATGCATTGTGAATATAATATTTTAGTGGAATAATTTTATATTAATTCATCATAATATCTTTTGAATGCATAATTTGTTTTTGAAATTATATGTCAATTATGAAATGTCACATCATTACTTTAATCCCAAGTGAAAGCAGGAAAAGGACCCTGGCAAAATAATATACAGCAATGATATTTCTTATAACTCTCATATTTCTTACATTTAAAAACTGAACCTCCTCTCAGCTAGTGGATTTTTTAAAAATATATCTAACATATATTATTTGACTTTGCCCCAATGTGTAATTTTTCCTCAGCTCATTTTTTTGAGGTGTTTTATAAGAGGAATCATTAAAATATATATGCCCTTTGGACAATATTTTCATATACTGGGGATATAAATTAACATAAAGAAGAAAAAAAGTTCTATGTTCCTTTCCATTTTTAAACCCATGATTCTAAGATATTATGATCTTCAAAAATATTTTTGGAAGGGAGAAGAGGGGTCAACCTGTGATTTGACTTCCAGAAGAAATTCTTTTAGAAGCCAAATTACGAGTCTGATCCAGAACCCTTTTCTGCCTATATAAATTGGGAGATGCTTGACATCTTAGAGCACTTGTATCATGAATGACACAAACGGGGTCACACAAGGAATGGGTGTCAGAATCCCATTTTTCCTGACCCTAAGATTGTGTCTTTATCTATTGTAATTGAAGAGCAATAGAAACCACCAGTTGTTTTAGGAATAATTTGAAACATTCGATTTCCCAAAATACGGTAATTGGGAGATTTGTATCAATCAAGTAGATCTTCTGACTCAAAACTACTAAGTTTCCTGAGCTCTGAAATGGTCGCCCTTAAACTACACATGTGATTAAACTACATATGTGAGAGCCCAAGATCTCCATGTCTTCTGATGATTTCTGATCTCTTCCTGCCTCCACCCCATGAGTCAGCCTTTAATTACTTGAGGCAAGCAATGTTGTGCAGATCTGCAGAATTAAAATGAGCCTCTGAATGTCCCGATTCTCGTTCCCCAGCTACCGAAATTCATACCAAAAGAATATCTGTATAGACATGCTACAACACGGTTATCATAAGTCCTTTTGTGAGTTCTTCGCCCTGCTCAAGATGTGGCACGCCTTGAGGGAGGCTGGAGGGATCAGGTCCATCTTCTGGATGCAGACGCCCCTGGAGGAACTGCCTGAAAAACTGGACCAACTGTACTTCTTTCTGACCAGGGCTGAAGATGCTGAACTCGCAGGTAAGGGGGAGCATCCTGGGGAGCTAGCGCTTCTGTAGGAGGGGCTTTGAACCAGTGTCCCAGGGGGGAGGTCCTGAATAGAGAGATCAGAAACGGTAAAGGAACCTAGAACATCTCGACCTCAGTCAGCTAGATTTATTGGGGGGGTGGGGAGAGGGGAAAGAAGGAGACAGGGAGAGAAGAGAGAAGTGGGGTGAAAGAGGGAGACAATGAGAGACAGACAGAGATAGAGTGAGACAGATAGAAATAGAGAGTCAAGCAGACATAGAGAGACACAGAGAGTGAAGACAAAGGAAGAAAGGAAGAGAGATAGGCAGACAGAGATAAAGATAGATAAAGACAGAGAGTAAGACAGACAGAGACATAGAGAAATAGACACACACACACACACACACAAGGGACTGAAAACAGAGAGGATGAAAGGAAGAGAGAGAGAGAGAGAGAGAAGAGAGAGAGAGAGAATGAACAGAGAAGAAGAAAGGGAGAGAGAGAGAGTGAAAGAAAGGGGGAGAGCGAGAGAGACAGAGAAGGAAGCAGAGATGGAGATGAGGAAAGGGGAGAAGGGGAAGAGAGGGGTGAGGAAAAAAGGAGAGGAGTAAGATTCTGGAACCCCTGTATCATTAGGGGTTCTGGTGACTTATTAGAAACCAGAGGGAAAAAATTGAGGGTGCCTTAGATTTCTGAAGGACCTTTCAAAGTATTAGTGGTTTGGATTATACCCCAGTTATGTGCTCAATCATCATTTCCCTTCATCTGTAATCCAGCTGTTAATTTTGACCCAGTTGGGCTTATTCCTGTTGTAAGTTCATTTTGGTAGGCTGCTTTTATTTTTGCACCATAGCTTTTCATGGTAAAATCACAGAGTCCTGAATATTTAAACCTGATAGTGGCAAGTTATAGATCGTCAACATAGCTGGGAAATGTGATTCACTTTCAGTAGAGGCCCTGTGTGAGTCACTCTGGTGGGCAGCACATTCTGGAGTTAGGGGTTTTTCCCCTAGATAGTTCCATTGATTTTTATATAGTATCTATATATGTGTATGTACACATATCCCTGTAACAATCTATAGCACTATGGCTGTTTGCCGATTTGTTACAGTTTTGTTTTAGGTTTCCATAATTATATAATTGGGATAGCCAGGGGGCGCCAGAGGGCACAGAGCTCTGAGCCTGAATCTCCACGAGTTCAAATCTCGCCTCAGACACTTACTAGCTGTGTGACTCTGGGCAAGTCATTGAACACTGTTTCATCCTCATAAAATGAGCCAGAGCAGAAATGGCAGTAGATTAGAAGGCCTCTGTGGCCCTTTCTAGATCTCTCTGATCTTTCGATATCTTTGCTAAGAAATGGATTCATGAAAAGTTAGACCCAACTGAATGACAATTACATAATTTATATTATATAACAGGTGTTATATAATATACTATATAACAATTATACAATTATAATATTGAATTTTTTTAAAATTTTAAATGTCCATTCTATTCAAGACACTTTATACCTATCAATTCAGTGAATTTGACACCCTTAAAATTTACCATCCTCCAGGTATGTTGTTACAAACAGTGAATGAGATACCATGTGTTAATTAAGTACCTACTAGGAGCATTGTGTCAGTGTGGAGGGAGAGAGGAGATGGAGAAAGAGTGGAAGAGAAACAGAGAAAGAGATTGAGACAGTAAAACAAAAAAAAGTTCAATAGATTTTAAGACAAAAATATTCATTGGAGATCAATAGTTCTAGCCAGTTTCCACTATTCACTTAGGCTAGAGGAATGAAAGATATTCATCTATCTTTATAGGTTGAAATTACAAAATTTTGATAACCCTCCTTATCTACAATGGCTGAAATGGGAAATTTCTTTGGGGTGAAAGAGTGGAAGGGGATTATTTTCCAAATTTAAAGTATGTGTTTGGGACGAGAACTGATTTCCTCATGAAACAGCAAGGTTTTGCTTATGTGTTAGAGAATAACTACTTTGGTTTTAGACATTTCCCTTGGAAGGCTAGAGACATGGGTCAATTTAATAATGAGATTTGCAAGTCCCTTCAATATTTAAAAGCTGTCAAATTACCTTATCCTTGTTGAGAGTTTAGTACTGCCTCGTTCCTAAATTACCTTGCTGCCATGGTTAGGTCACCATTTTGCATCTTTCTTTCAAAGAAAATCCAAGTCTTTTAAGAACTATTAGAGTATTCTCATTGGGATGGGCTCTGTGAGAATAAATATGAGTTTTTGAGTGCCCTTACATGCGCCATGACAATGAATCTTCAATGTTAGAACTGTGTGGTGGAAACTGCCTTCTAAGAATTGATGATTATTTACAGAAATCCCTGGCAAGATCCATATATATTCTTATGATATTTGTCACACATCCAATTGAAGAGGGACCTATGGAAGAATGGAATAAAATGGAATAAAAATAGAAAAATTTTACTGTTAATCATGTCTGACTTTTCATGACCCCATTTGGGGTTTTCTTAGCAAAGATAAGTGTTTTGCCATTTCTTAATGCAACTTATTTTCAGATGGTGAAAGTGATGTAAATAAAATAAGTGACTTGCCCAGTGTCACATAGGTAATAAGTGTCAGAGGCCAAATTTGAACTTAGTTCTTCCTGGCTCCAGACCTGGCACTTTAACCACTGAACCACCTAGCTTTATTGGGACCTGTTTATTACTTACTAGCTGTGTGATCTTAGGACTGCCACCTCCTCTGTGCTTCAGTTTTCTCATCTATAAAATGAGATAATAGACTACATGGCCTATGGGATCCTTTCTAGCTCTGCCTCTGTGATATCCTCATCCTACTTTCGGAAGACTATATGACATGTTCTTAATCCATAGATATAAGCCGATGCCCTAGAGGTGCAAGCTCTCATATCTGTCTTAAAGGAGAACATTGAGAATGATATCACAGTCAGCAGTAACTTCTATGAGGCACAAATTTAATACAAATATTTTCCAAATGAGAAAAAAAGAAGTAATATATTTAAAAAACAAAATATCTTTTGTATTCAAAATACAGGGTGAAACATAATATGAACATGACCAATGTGGGAATTAGTTTTCCTTGAATATGCATATTTTTAATAAGGGCTTTATTTTATTCATTTATTTATTTTACTTTATTTTATTTTCTTCCTTTTGGGGAGGAGATAATTGAGGCAAAAAGAAAATAAATGCTTATTAATTCATTTTAAAAAGTCAAGTCACTAATATCTGATGATGTTGAATATATTGCTTTTTTAGGTAAACCTAATCATCAGCAAAATATTTTTCTCAAGTTGGGTTAGAAAAAGGGAGAAAGTTTGAAGAGAAGACTTTGGTATCCTAATTTTCTTTCTACTTCCTTCTTATGTATCATCTTTGTTGCTACCTCTGAAATATATAAACACTTTTAGCTCCTCTATCAGACAAATATCAGAGTAGAATATTAACATTTTGGTCTACTTTCTCCCCAAAGGATAAAAAGCATTACTGATTGATTATTTTACCTAGATCCTTGGGTGCTAATCCTGTGGTTTTCAATAGGTTTTTTTTTTTAAGTTTGTTAGATAATATTTTCCCGCGATGACTTGACTCTTTCTTTAGATCCTTTAAAGTGCTTGACCATTGTAGGACTTTTTTGACTATGATAGAAATGAAATAATAAACTGGAGTTGTACAGGTAACCAGGGGTTTTAAGCATGGTATTTTGTCCACATTAAAAATTGTTTCATTTTTTTCATTATTAATCTTTACAATTGGAAGGAATATTCTTTTTTTTTTTTAATTTTTGATGAACAGGTATTTTTCTCCTTTCCACCTCTGTCTCCTCCCAAATGAAAAAGAAAAGAAAAGAAAAGAAAAGAAAAGAAAAGAAAAGAAAAGAAAAGAAAAGAAAAGAAAAGAAAAGAAAAGAAAAAAAGAAAATCCATGTAACAAATATGCATAGTCAAAAAATCCTACAATTGTCATATCCAAAAATATGTTTTGACTTTCCTCAGCCCATCACCTCTCTCAGAAAATGAATGTATTGATATCAAGTTTCCCCATTCATTCTCTGAAATAATGATTGACTCTTGCATTGATCAGTGTTCTCAAGTCTTTTAAAGTCTTTTATGTTGACACTGTTGTTATTGTATAAATCTTTCTCTTTGTTCTGTGTATGTTAATCTGCATCAGTTCATATAAGTCTTGTCAGACTTTTTTTAACCATATATTTTAATTGTTCTTATGGCATGTTAATAACATATTAAATTCATATGCTATTATTTTGATAGCTATTTTCCAGTAGATAAACACCCATTCGTTTGCCATAAATATTTTTGCGTATAAGTATACTTATATTCATGTGCATAAGTCCATTTCTTCTTTCTTTGATCTCTTTAGATATTAGTGGGTCAAAACAAATTCACAGTTTATCAATTTGGGAGTTGCATCGCTCCAAATTGCTTTCTAGAATAGCTGGTCTCTTTAACATTTACTAATGAAAAAGAATTCATTCATAATATAAAACCTACTAAGTCATGTAATGGAAATTATAATTCATGACATGATATTACTTCATTTCTTCTTATATTTAATTTATACCCATACAGCTGGTGTAGGATTTGAAATGAGGAAGACCTGAGTTCAAATCCTGCTTCAAGCATTTACAAGATATGTGACATTGGTCAAGTCACTTAACTTCTGCCTCATTTTCCTCATCTGAGGGTGATAATAGCACCTACCTCACAGGATTGTTCTAAATAAAACATATAAAATAATATATGTGGATAAAAATTTTAATACATATATACATATATAAATAAATAAAAATATAAAGCATTTTCAATGTTATATAAGTTTTTGCAGTTTTGAGTATTAGCTTAAAGATAGCTGAGACACAGTATAAGTGCTATAGAGATGTCTATATACATTTGGGGGCTTATAATTTCATATGTATAATTAACTCCCATTATACATACAAATCAGCGACCCATATATAACTTACTTTTAGAAGGCTAATTGTTTTGATCACTTGTTTTGTTGTTATTTCAGATGTCTTTGTAGCCCCATTTAGGGGTTTTCTTGATAAAGATACTGAAATGGTTTATTGTTTCCTTCTCCACCTTATTTTACAGATGAGAAAACTGAGGTCACACAGCTAATAAGTTTCTGAGGCTGGATTTGAACTCAGGAAGCTGAGTCTTCCTGGTTCCAAGCCTAGTGCTCTGTACACCAAGGCAGCCTACAGCTACTCCAGGCAGAGTCACAGTGCTAGTACATATGAGAAGCAGAACTTGAACCTGGGACTTCTTTATTTTAAGCAGCCTTCTACCTAATATGTCACGACCCTCACCTTTATTCATTCCTGATTGAAAAATTCCTTAATCCATTTTAGAAATAGGAACCAAAAGCCACTACTTAGGTTTGTCATTTGGAGAGGTATAAAATTATCTGTTAAACATATTTTTACAAATTATTCTGTTGTTATATGTTAATAATGGGGTCGGTTTTATCTGTTTGTCCGTTTTAAGGTCGCTATGAAGAAATGTACAATAATATATTTGCTTTGGCCCGTTACTTTGACAACCCAGATGACAAATGGTTGAGGGATTACTTTTATGGACGATGTTTTAAGATTGGTCAGCTGATCAAAATTGATGGTGGAAGAAAGCTAGCAGAAGCCTACGCAAACATGGGTCTTCTCCATGAGGAAAATGGTAAGTAAGATTTGGAGAATCTGTTTCCAAAGGGATCCCTGGAATCAAGATGATCACCCTGTCCCCTATGCTTCAGGGAACCTTGTAGTAGCAAGGAGGGAGCTAGCAGAGGAGGCAAAGGTAATAATCTCACTGTGAATGGAGAAAAGGCTGTAGACTATTTAATTGAAAATTACATGATAAAGCAGAGAAATGGCACGAGTGGGACAATAGGGGATTATCATTAAGAAAAGATGCTTTCTTTCTACCTCATGGCTTCTGAAGGGCCTGGACCATTTCCCAGGATTCATTTTTCCATTGAAAGTTTGTACCAGCTGTATCACTTTCCCATCTTCCTTGGGTTTGTCCAACTATAATTGGACTATATCCAATTAAAATAAACAGTCTCCTGTAGTTTCCCCCACAACTCAATTTGCCCTCAAATAGCAGAATTCTAATTTGAACTCTTCTCCAAAGTGATATGAATATGACTTTATAAAAATAAAATATTATTACAAATCTTCTAGAAATATCATATAACTGAATTTAACTGTTGGTTACCACTAATCCTTAAAACTTCCCTTTCCATGTCCAGTCATAATTATAAAGATAGCTTGGATATGACTATGTCTTTTTCCATACATACTCTCCTTGTGCTTTATGTTGCCTTCTTTATGCAATTGAAGTTAAGTGACTTCCTTATGGTCATGCAGCTAATAGTGTTTGAAGCCAGATTTGAACTCAGTTCCTCCTGACTAGAGTTGGTACTTTATCCACTATACCCAACTTTCCCTTATATGCTATCATTTGAACCAGTTCTTTTATTCTTCACAGCTACTTTCATTGATCTTTTTAAATCTGATTTCTCCAGTACAAAAATGTTGGTTTCAGCTAAGCAATGTAATTTTTCTTAACGCTCTTAATTCATTAGATTGAACTTATCAGTAGTTTTTTTTTTTTTAACATTCATCTTCTTTCCCCTTCTAACTCTCCCCCACCTAACTGAAAAACAAAACCAAATCCCTATAATAAGTGTACATAGACAAGCAAAACAAAATCCCACTTTGATCATCTTCCAAAAATATGTATCTCTTTCTGAATATTTAGTCTGTCTCCTATTCCTCGAGAGATGAGGAATGGCATTCTTCATTCTCAACCTTTGGCACTGTGTTTGGTAACTGTGTTAACTGGAGTTCAGTTGTTTGTTGTTAAAATGTTATTATTAATATTATTATTATGTAAATTCTTCTCCTGGTTCTGCTCATGCTTCTCTGTATCAGTTCACAAAGGTTTTCTCATTTTCTCTGAAACCATCCTCTTCATTGTTTATTATGGCAAAATAATATTCCATGACATTCATCCTATTGTATTTTGTTCAGTCATTTATTATTGTATTATTATTATAATTATTATGTAGTATTATTTATATGTCAAAGCTCACCCTTTTAATTTTTTTGAGATTTTAAAGATGAATACTCAAAGTACAATAACAATTGACGATATGTTTCAGCAATATCCTACACTTGAAAATTATTATCTAAAACCTTCAATAAACAAAAATTTATTAATCAGGATAGAAAAGATGATATAGAGGAACTTTAAACATAAGACAGATTAAATTTAGATTCCACTTCTGTTTACCAGTCACCAATTATGTATAGAGCATTATGCTAATTATGAGGGAAGAAGAATCCAAAGATTATCTAGAACACTCTACATCCAAGATGCTCATGGGACACTTGTATTGGAGTGGGAGGAAGGCAATTCTTCAGATTAGAATTGCAAATGGCAGAAGGGTTGGGATGGAGAGTAAAACCGACTGTTATACTAATCTAAAAGTGTACTATCTTATGAGTTACACTAATCTAGAAGGATGACTCATAAGAACAGTAAGAAGGATTTTACCCTACTATTTAAAAGTAAATATTTTAGGGGCAGCTAGTTAGATCACTGGCCCTGAAGTCAGGAAGACCTAAGTTCAAATCTGACCTCAGACACTTAAAACTTCCTAGCTGTGTGTCCCTGGGCAAATCACTTAATGCTAATTGCCTCAGCGAAAAAAATAAAAAATAAAAATAAAAATAATTAGTAAATAAAGAAATTTTTTTCCAGGAATCTGTAAGGTTGCCAAATTTTGGATAAATCACTTCCTAAAATCTGTGTTTATATCAGTTATACAATTTAATACAAATTATGGGATTTTTTTTAATTCTCTAAAAATGTATGAAGTTTTATAACCCAGGGCTATATGGGCTGAAACTCTTAAAAGATATGTTTGAATCAAACAATCAAGCACTTAAGGCTAATTCCCTATTGGCCAACGACTCTATTAATATATGTTTGGAATTGCTCTTCTCACAGTTAATGCTGGCTAGATGCTTGGAGTTAAGAGAATTGTAGGTGAGGATTAGGGGATGGGGTGAGAGAGGTGAGAAAATCTCCCTTTTCAGCAGGAAGAGGAGGAGAAAGGTTGATGGTGAGCCTGTGGCAGTTTGTCTGTCTCCTTCACTTCTCCCCTCTGACTCTGGCTGTTCCTGAGGCCTCCAGGGAGCTAGCCCAGACTTTACAATTCTCTCCTTCAGTAAGATAGTGAAAAAATTACTGAATTTGGACTCCTAAGGCACAGGTTGGAATCCTAACACACACATTTCTTTGTGTGATCTTAGGTGAGTAATTGAACTCCTCAACCTCAGGTTTTTTTTTTCCTAAAATTAAAAGATTTAACTAAGTGAACTTTAACTTTTTTCTCTGCTCTAAATTGCATTATGCTGTAATTATTAGATGAATCTCTCCTTAATGGACACACTGTGATTTGGTTAATCACAAATGCCCACTTGTTATAATGGGAGGACAAGTAAGGGAGAAATTGGTAGCTTACGTGTTCTTAGCATTTTTCATTGTTTTTTTTTTAAATATAATTTGAATAGACATATAGACATATGTAATAGAATTAGACATATTAGAACATCATAGCTAAGTTACTTTGATAGTGTTCTGTATGGATATTTTACTTAAATGTAATTTGGACAGATCAGAGTGTTTTTAATAACATTTTTACACTTAATCTGCATTATTTACATTTTCTCTATAACTTTAAGTCTAAAAAATCAACAAATTAATAATTCATAATCTGATTTATAGTATTTTCCAGCTTCCAGGGTCCAACTGCCCACACTGAAAATTTAACCATCAGCTCTCATGAGCATTATAGGTCTTTTCTAAGAAGAAAACTTCTTTGAAGTATGAAAGTTGTATAAGTCACTTCAGCTCACTGAAGTTATTTCCTCATATCCAAAATGAAGCCGTTGAATTAGATGGCCTTTGATAAAGCTGATTATTATTCTTTTAGTTATATATACAAAAGGCAGGGAATGATATATAAGGATATGAGTCTAGAGATTGACTTTTAATGGGTAAAAAGACCCAGAGGCAAACATGATTGATGCTAAGGATGCTTTTCCCAGGTTAAAAAGGTAGCATGACTATTAGATTAAGGAAAATTTTAAATGCCAAACTGTGGCATGTGGATTTAATTTAGACACAGTCTTGGGAGCCATGCAAGGTTCTTGAGCAGAGGAGTGACATGATTTAGATGTATGCTTAAGGAAAATAAGTCTGGCAGCAGAATGAAAGAAAACAGAATGAAAATTTATCAGGTTAATTAAGTTACTGGACTAAAAATCCCCCTCAACTTGTTTTCTTCTTTGCCTGCTTCCTAAGCTTTTATCCCTCACCATGAGTTCCCAGTTTGGCTTGGAAAATGCCTTTCCTTACAAGGCAATCCAGTTACTCTGAAAAGAAACTGATATCCATATTAGGAGAATTGTAAAAATAATTGGTTTCTCCCCAAGTAGAATGCTATACTCATAGAGACAGAGCTTTCAACTAGACCTTGGAAAAGACAGCTAGCTGTTTCATGCTCCCAGATTGCTTTTCATTCATTCATATATTCATCAAGAATTTTTAGCATCTTTTTGACAGCAAACCTACACTAAGCACTCCTGTACAAAGAAATAAACAAAACAGTCCCTTTTCTCAAGGACCTTGCATTCTATTGGGGGAAACAGTATGAACACAGATGGATAAGTATAAAGTTCATTTGGAGTAAACAGGAAGTAGTTCAGAGGTTCAGCAACTCAGATGTAGTTTAGATACAGATATCTGGCTATGTGGAAGGAAATCATATCCAGACCCCAATCCCCTGCCTTTAAAAATCATTTAAGAGACTAGTTAAGTGGGAGGAAAGAAGACAAAAAGGAATAAAGGGAAAGAAAAAAAGAACAGAGGAAGGAAGGAAAGAAGGAAGAAATAAAGGAAAGAAGGAAAAAAGGAAGGAAGGAAGGAAAGAAAGAAGGAAGGAAGAACTAAATAAATGAATGAAAAAGAAAAGAGAAAGGAAAGGAGGGAGGAAGGAAGAAAAAAGAAGGAAGGTTTTTATTAAATGCCTACTACATGTCAAGAACAGTTCTAAACACCTTGCAAATATTTTATTTGATCATCACAGCCATCATCAGAGGTGAGTGCTATTACTATTTCCATTTTATAGTTGAGGAAACTGAGGTAATCAGAAGTGACTTGCCCATTGACACATAGCTAGTAAATGTCTGAGACTAGGTTTAAACTCAGATATTCTTAATTCCAGTCCTGAAAATGTTAAAAATATTAGCACTAAGAAGAAATAGATCATGATTTATTTATAAGGTGTTATGAGACCCGGGACTTCTAGAAGCCAAGATGGTGGAGTAAGCAGTAAATCACTGTAATTCTTCCATATTTACCTCCAACCAACCGTAAAAGATCACTCTGAAACAAATCCTGGAACAGCAGAACCAGCAAAAAAAAAAATGAGGTAAAATAATCTTTTAGCCCAAGAAACTTAGAAGATTGGGCAGAAAGGTCTGTTTGTCTCAGTGCAGAGCAGAACAGGAAACATCCCAGCAAACCAGCAGGAGATCCTGAGCCCTGTGTGTTGGAGCTGGCAAATACCAAGTCCAGGACCCTCCAAGTGCCTCAGCATAGCCGGGAGAAGGGGCAGACTCCAGCTCCAAGAACAATGACCAGTTTCAGTGTGTTTCAGCCCTAAGCAAAGAGGCAACTTCTAGCAGCCAGACCTCTATGCTTCTGTGTAACCCTGGGAAAATGCAAAAATACTTCCCACCTAAGACACTAGAACTAGGACCCCAGTTCAATACCAGCAGCTGCCAGACCCCTGTGGATTCCAGCAGCTCCAGTCCATCCTGCCTCCTCAATGTTGCCCCAGACATGAGGGTACTCCATGGGTCTCATGGCACCATCAGTGCAGCACAAGGTAAACAGCCAGGGTCTGCAGCCCCTAATACAAGAAGACCGAGACAGTGCCTCTTCCACCTTGGGAGCAGAACTCAAACTGAAAAGAAAGGAAAAGAGCCAAAAAGGATATGCAAGGAAAAAACCACCCAGAAAAAAAAAAGCATCTGATCATAAAAAATTATTATTGTGACAGGGAAGATCAAGACACAAATTCACAAGAGGGCAATGATATCAAAATAGCTATGGGCAAAACTGCAAAGAAAAATGGGAAGTAGTTTCATGCCAAGAAAGAATTCACGAAAGAGCTCAAAAAGAAGTTTAAGATTATAGAAGATAAGTAGAAGAAACATTGGGGGGAAAATGAAAGTGGTGAGAGAGTATTATAAAACAAAGAGTCAACAGCTTGTAAAAAAAAAAAGAAAAATCCTTAACAAGTATAATTGGCCAAATGGAAAGGAACGTACAACAGCTAACAGAGGAAAACCACTTCTTACAAGTCAGAATTACAAGTGGACATTAACGACTCTATGAGACATTGATTCTCAAATTCAAAAGAATGAAAAAACAGAAAATGTAAAATACATCATAGAAAAAATAACTGCCCTGGAAAATAGATCCAGGAGAGACAATGTCAAAACTATTGAACTATCTGAAATCCATAATCACAAGGAGAACCTGGACAACATCTTCCAAAAAATTGTCAGAAAACTGCCCTGATATCCTGGAACCAGAGAGCAAAATAGGCATTGAAATAATTTACCAATCACCTCAGGAAAGATCATCTCCAAAATAAAAACTCCAAAGAACTTTATAACCAATTTATAGAATTATCAAGTCAAGGAAAAATTACTGCAAGCATTCTGGCAATACTGCCAAAATACAACAATTCAAACATTGGAGAGTAACAGTTTGGAAATCACAGTAATTGTTAAGGCCAGTATTAAAGCATTACATTCAAGCATGATATTCTGGAAGGCAAAGGAGCTAGAACTACAACTAAGATTTACCTACTCAGAGATATTAAGCATAATACATAAGAGGGAGGGGATGATCATTCAATGAAATAGAAGGATTTTAAATGTTCATAAAGAGACCAGAATTAAAAACTGTGATCTCTGATATCAAGATCCCACAGAAGCCTAAGAAGGTAAAAAGGAAAGAGAAAATTTTAGAACTCTAAATCTTGTAAAAATGAATGCTAAAAATTGTCAGCTAGATGGCACAGAGGATAGAGTACCAGCTGTGGAGACAAGAGTACCTGAATTGAAATGTAGCCTCAGACTCTTAATACTTTCTAGCTGTGTAACTCCAATTGCCTCATATACACAAAAAGAAAAGAAAAGAAAAATGAATGCTGAAAATTATCTTGACATGTAATTAGAGGAAAAGACTATTTTTGAAAAAAGATGTTATGAGCAAAATTCAAGAAATTCATTTTATTATTGGCACTTAGAATATGCCAGGTGTTAGGTGTCTGAAATCAAAATTTTAAAAATACCTCTTTTGGATAAATTAACATAATAAGGTGTTTTTTTGTTTTTTTCCTTTTCTGACAAAGTGCTAGTCTAGACAATCTGGCACACTGCATAGAGTTCTGGACCCCAATCAGCAATACCTGGGTTCAAATCTCACCTCATCTATTTACTAGCATAGTGACCATAGACATGTTATTTTTAACTTCCCTATAACTCAGGAGACTCTTAAGATTTGTCTAATAAGTTATGGACTGACTGTAAATTTATTCCTAACATAATGACATAATGTTATTTTAAGAGAATTAGAATCAATGATTCATCAAACTATAATTTAGTCTATCTTTATTTTTTAGTGTAAAAAGAAACAAAAATAGCTTTGTGAGACAATTTTCATCATGACTTTCCACTAACTCTGAGAGATCAAATACTTCAGATGACTGGTAATAATTCATGTAAGGAAGTATGTAGAAAAGTTATTTACCCAATTCAGAATTTTTATGGTGAGAATTATGGATGAAACAAATCTTCACTTGTTTACAAAATCAAGAGATGGTGTTGTCTAGATAGTCTTAAAAATCATAACCAAAAACCTGGTTTTAATAGAAAAAAATGAAAATATCTATAAAACATGGATTTAAATGGAAGATTTTTGAAAAACAAGTTCTGGGTAGGGTGAGCTTACAGTCTCATGGCAGTTCTAAATTGCTCTGACTTCCTTGACTTGACTTCACTTTCCCAATCTATAAGCTTCTCTTCTAGTTCTTCTGCCATCTTATTTAGCCAGTACAGGTTCCTGAAAAAGAGAAAGAGTTTTTCTTTCATTAGCCACAAGGTAGCTCATTCCCTGAAACTTTTTAATCCTGAAGTTCAAATGCTACTTAAGAGTTAAGATAGATAATTATGTTTACTTTTTCTTATCTAGTTGTGGATACCTATAGTTTTGATGGCTGTCTCTTTCTCCACACACACACAAACACACATAGATACACTCACATGCATACATACATACATATAATGCATATATATGTGTATGTGCATATGTGAATTTGTGTATACTTGATTATACATGTATATATACATTATAACATAATTATATATAATATAATATAGATATAATATAATATACCTATATATGTCACTTAATGATCTAACACCATTTCAAAAGACTCATGATGGAAAATGTTATCCACATTCTAAAAGAAAACAGAATTTGAATGCAGATAAAAGCATATTAATTTTCACTTTATTTTTTCCTGGTTTTTTTCCTTTTGGTCTATGTCTTCTATTCCAACATGACTAATATATAATTCTTTTACATGGTTGCACATCTATAATCTATATCAAATTGCTTACTATCTTAAGGAAGAAAACAGGGGAAAAGACAGAGAAAAGTTGGAGCTCAAATGGGCAGTTAGGTGGCACAATGGATAGAGTATCAGTTCTGCTGTCAGAAGAATTTGAGTTCAAATCTGGCTTCAAAAATTTAACACTTACAAGCAATGTGACCCTAAATAAGTTACTTAACTCCAACTGCCTCACAAATACAAATAAATGAATGAATGAGTGAGTGAAATGTTGAAATTTAATTGGAAAAAATAAAATGTGATATTAAAAATAATATACATTTTAAAGGAGCAAAAGTATAGATAGCAAGAACTAGATGAAGAAAAATAAATATACATATATGTGTGAATATATATATATATTTCTTCAAGTATATTTTTGTATAAATATGTATATATTTAGATTTAAAGTATACAGTTTTAAAGGAGCAAAAATGTAGGAAGCAATAACTGGATGAAGAAAAGTAAATTATAAAAAAGCAAATGCATATGTATGTGAAGGGATACCCATGAGTTCATTTCTTTACAAGAAACTGCACATACTACTTCTGAAGTCCTGGAAGATAAACTGTTTTAATCCTAAACAAATCAAGACAAGTATTTATTAAGCATACCTAGTACATGAAGCACAGTTGCTTTAAGTACATATTAAAGATGAGAAATGATCCCTACCCTCAAGGAACTTGAAATCTAATAGAGGAAGAAGGATGATGAGTATTTAATGAATATAGATGTATAGACAGGAACATGTCAACATTGTGTTTCTGTACATTGTAGAAATGGAAATAACTATTGAGAAATTCACTGTTGAATGAATGTAAGTGGTTTTCTTTTCTTGTTTTAAAGTAAAAAATGGTCATCATAAATGTAATAACTATCAAGAAAAACAAGCAACCAGCCAGTGCTAGCATTCTGAGGAGGTTTTATCTGCTGTTTTAACTCTTAATCTTTAAAAAACAAAACCTCACAGTATATCTGTTACTTTCCTCTTAAATGATAGTGGCGTCTATTTGAAAGCTGGGAGGCTTCCCATTAGCCACTTTTCCCCAAATTAGAATTTATATTCTGTAGCATCCCAGCCTTTAAAGGTCTAGCATCATCAATTTAGAACTGTAAGGGACCTAAAAAACTCTAAAGCCCAATCCCCTATTTTATAGATGAAGAAACTTGGTCCCAGAAAGGTTAAATGTTATGTCCAGGGTCACGTGGTAAGTTTCTGAGATATGACTCAAACCCATTTCTTTCTGACACTTTAATAGAAGTGTTCTGCCTACCATACTGTATTGGACCATTAAGAGGTGACATGTTATACACAAGTATAATGAACTCAGAGTAGACTGTCTTTCATCTTTGAGAAAGACTAATGAACCATATTAATGAGTGAATCTACAATGTGAGTGAGCTAGTGGCTCACTGAATAGACCCCCTGATCTGGAGTCAGGAAAGCCTGAGTTCAAATCTAGTCTCAGACATTTACTAGCTGCGTGATCCAGGACAGATTTCTTACCCTCCCTCTACCTCAGTTTCTTTATCTGTGAAGTGGGAATGAATAATAGCACCTATTTTCCAGGACTGTTATAAGGATAAAATGAGGTTTCATTTATAAAGTACTTAATAGACAATAATTCATTGATACATAATAGGTGCTTTATGTGTTTATGTGTATCTTAGATATGCATTTCTATATACACACATATATACACTAGTTGGTATTATTTTTATTTGTGTGTATAAGTGTTTAGCATGGGGGTATTTAATTCAATTAAAGAAGATTTATTATTGACCTATTATGCATAAGGTCTTATGCTCTATAAACACCTTTATAAGGTATTGAGGGCATAATTGCAAAAGAAAATGGTCCCTGCACTCAAGGAGCTTACTTAATACTATTGGCGAGTTCCATCTTCTAAATAGGTAAGGAATATATAAATATAATATAATATATATAGAGAGAGAGACAGACAGACAGACAGAGAGACAGAGAGAAAGAAGGAGGAAGATAAAGAGACAGAAGCAGAGAGAGACAGAGACACAGAGACAGAGATAGACATACACACAGAGAGAAACATGAAAGCAAAATATTGGGGAGATAGTGCTAACAATTGGAGAAATCAGGAAAGGTGGTCTGCAAGAAATGATCTTGAGGTTCAGCCTTGAATGAAGTGAACATTTCAAGAGGTCAATGTGAGGAAAGAAAAACATTCTAGTCTGGGGTACAACTTTGTAAGGGTCCTAAGACAAGAGATAGACCATCTGGTATAGGAAACACCAGATGAACTGGTGAGATAATGATGTGAGGTAAATATGGAGATACAGGCTGGAGCTGGGTTGTTAGGGGTTTTAAATGTCAAACAAAGGAATTTGTACCTTTTTAGCCTAGAGATAACTGAGGACTATTGAAGGTTTCTGGGCAAAAAAGTGACATAGTTAGATCTGTGTTTTGGAAAGATTATTTCAGCACCCACATGAATTATGGAATGGGGAGGGTTAGTCCTGAGACAAATGATTATTTAGGAGGGTATTGTTATAGTCCAGCTGAGGGTATTGTTATGAGTCCAGGTGATAAAAAACTGAAATAGGGTGCTGGTTGGATTAGTGAGGAAAAAGGGGAAATGAGAGTAATATGGTGGTGGTTACCATGATGAGACTTGTTAACTGATTGGATTTAGAGATGAAGAAGAAGTGGAAGATCCCAAAATTAGGAACCTCAGAAAGATGATGCCCTTGATAGAAATGGGGGTATGGTTGGGAATATGGGCTGATTTAGAGATAGTGAGTTCTGTCCTAGATCTGCTGATCCTAAGAGTCCCCTGAAACTAAGAAGTAAAGATATCCAACAGGAAGGAGGTGGTTTGGGTCTGGAGCTCAAGAGAGAGAGAGATCATGGATGGTTATATATATTTGGGAGTGATCTCCATGGGATTACAGTTTAGCATGTTGATATTAATATCATCCTTCAGGAAAAGAGCATAAAGGTCTAGAAGAAAGCGTTGACATATAACCATGTTTAAAGGGCAGGATAAAATGATATTCCAGTGAAATGCACTGAGGAGCATTCAGATAGAAGAGGGAGAGAGAAGTATCACAAAAGTCAAAGAGAGTCTCTGAAAGGAAAAAGGATTAATAATGATCAACAATGTCCTTAGCTAAAAGGAGGCTAAGGAGAATGAGGGCTTAGAAAAGGCCATTGAATTTAGAAATTAAGAGATGTTGAGGATACTTTATGCATTGAAATTAATTAATTTGCATTTAAATAGATACTAAGTAAATTGATTATATGTAAAAACAGATTACATTTTTAACAAATCATTTAATTTTTTAAAAGAATCTTTTGAAACTTAGGAGAGGGCAGAGCTAGCAAAATGGCCAGTTCATGCCACAAACATTTATTGAAATTTTACAATAAGAAGTCACTGTGTTAGACATCCAAAGAGATACAAAAATAGAGAGAACCCACATTCCTTGAAGGAGTTTACAATCCAATATCACTTACTTTAAAAAATACTCAGAGAATTAAATAAAAAGTAGAACATGATAAATATCAAAGAAAAATAGAAAACAGAGTTTGAGAATTTACAAAAGGAAGAAATCACTTTCAGCAGGAGTTGGGATTAGGAAAACCTCATAGAAGTATTTGAACTGATGAAACTTGATTTTTGAGACATGCTAATTGATTGTTTCCTAAAGCTCTGTCACTTTTCTTTCTATTACTTTCTCCCTTTCCCATTGTCTTAATTTTCTCCAGTCCTATCCTCCCATCCAAGCTACAGAATTATAATTCCCATTGTCTGATATTGCTATCCACTTTGGAACCTTTTACTCTGTTTGAAATAGTACTCATGGTTGTCAACCTCTCTACCTCAAAAATTGATCATCTTCTTTACTTCACTATGTCTGTTAATGATGAAATAATTCTCCAGTCACACAGGTCACTCTTTCCTCTCTTTTTCCCTCTGCCCCTCCCCCCAATGAATCAGTCACCAAATCCCATATATCCTATATTTCTTTGGGAATCTAGAATGATGATAGTTCCCATTTGTCTTTGGGAATCTAGAATAATGGTAGTTCCCATTTTTTATTCATGGCTTTTGAGAATTGTTAATCACTACATCTTACTGGCAGTTTGCCTATCTATCCATTGATCTATCTATGTATCCATCTATCTATCTTATCTCTCTCTTATCTTTCTACACAACCATCTAACCAGTCTTCTTATGCAATTTCATCAACTTAATATCTATCTTTTTTTTACCTAAATAAAATGAAGGAAATGTTACCTAAATAAAATGAAAGAATATTAAAGCACAGTTTATCCTCGTTTATGGAAGTGTCACTTTCTATAATACAATGCTAAAAAGAACATGAATGCAAGATGACAGAACACTTAAGTAACTGCTGATGTTAAGTTAATGAAATTATACAAGGAGCTGATTGGTTGATGATGCTACGACTCAGTGCTCATCTGTATAATTATATTTAAAATTTAGAGTGGATATTTATGTATATAGTAAAGTCATGTTTAACTTAACCAGTTTAAACACATTCTCCAAATGCATTTCATTTGTGGGGAAATCACAAGAAAAGAAGCTGACATCAGAAAAATTATTTATTATTACTACTACTACTACTACTACTACTACTACTACTACTACTACTACTACTAATCTAAGGTATGACCTAAGTAGATTTAAAAAATCCTATTTTATCTACTACATTTTTTATAATTTTACAATTACTTCTTCATGGAGATTTTATGAAAATTTTGATTAAATTGGTAATTTTCAGGAAGATTTTCAATTGATCTTAGGCCAAAAAAATTCAGTTCATCCTGAGATTTGCAATTTAGCTTATCCTACTTGAGTACATCACCAGTAATAGAAATTTGTGAATGCAAAAAAGGAGAAGGAGTAGTAACGGAAGCATATGGGAAAATTTGTCATTTTCTCTCTGACTCAACAATATTTAGCTCTTGAAAAATAGAAAGGGAGTGGAGGAAGTTGCAAGTCATACAATACAATACCTAATTACAATACTAATGGAATTAATTATACTTAATATACATTAAAATCATTTCTATTTATACATTTGAAATTAGGGAGAGTTAGGAAAACAGAATTGAACTTATCCATATGTAATATATGCTGGGCCTGACTTAGGCTTGTACACCAGTACTTTAGGTCTAAAACTAGATCAAAATGAGATATTATAATCTATCTAACTATTATTAAAAAGTTTCCCTAACCATTGCAGGGAAAGGATAATCAGAGCAAGGAAGGGATATATGTCTAGATTGAAGTATTGAGTCAACTGAGCTATTAGTCTTTTTCATGGTAGTGATTTAGCTTTAGCCATTTCCTGTCCTTAATGTGACCTTAAAGTTATGTCTAAGCTTTAGTTCCCAAATCCAATCAAATCTCATGATATTCTTATGGAAAAAGTAGACTAAGAGTTGTATGTGAAGGTAGTTTAGGATACTGCTTCAACTAAACCTTGTAAAAATTCAAATGCCAATAATTATAAAATCTATCAAAAAGTAATGGAATGATTAAGAGAATAGAAACTTAAATATAACATTCTTATAGAGATCATAAGAATTACCACAAGGTAAGAAAGGTGGAGGGGAGACAGAGGGAGAAAAGGAGAAAGTGAGGGAGAGAGGGAAAGAGAAAGGGTAGGAAGGAGGAATGGGAAGGAGGGAAAGAAGGAGAGAGGAAGAAGGGAGAGAAGAAAGAAAAGAAAGGAAGGAAGGAGGAAAGTAAGAAAAGGAAGAAGGAAGAGAAAAAAGGAAAGAAGAAAGGAGGGAGGTAGGGAAGGAGGAAGGGATGGAGAGAAGAAGGAAGGAAAGCAGAGAGGCAAGGAGAGAGGGAGGGAGAGAGGAAGGAAGGGAAGAAGGGAAGGAGGGAGGGAGGAAGGAAATGAAGGGATAGAAATATGGAGGGAGGTTCCAACTATCAAGAAGTGATTTAAGTTCTTAGATCAGGGGGAGAGTAATTTTATTTGTCCTCTTTCCTCCACTCACTCTGCAATATTGTTCATTGACTCCTAATAGGTTTTTCTCACTCTTTAATTTTTCCTCCATATACTTGCCAAAGCAGTACTCCTAAGCATCAAATATAATTGTATTTTTGGCTCTATTTAACTAGAGTCTGTGAAGCTAAGTGGTATGGTGGATAGAGCTCTGGACTTAGAATCAGGAAGACTTATCTTTAGATTTCAAATCTGGCCTCAGACATTTGCTTGTTATGTGACCCTGAGCATATCACTTAACCCTGTCTGCCTCAATTTTCCTTTTTACCTCAATTTCCTCATCTGTAAAATAAGCCAGAAGGAAATGGCAAACCACTCCAGGATCGTTGCCAAGAAAACCCCAAATGGGGTCATGAAGAATTGGACTGAACAACAAGAGAAGCAGCAAATCTCAAGTCTAGATAGAGATTTTCTTGGTGAAAAGAAAAAAATAATTCTGTTAACTGACTAGTTTGACACTATAGAATCTCTAAACCAAAGCTTCTTTTATTTTCATTATTTTTATTTAAGCTTTTTATTTTTTAAAACAAATGCATAGATAATTCTTCGACATTAGCCCTTGCAAAACCCTGTGTTCCAATTTCATCCCTTTCCCCCATGCTCTCCCTTAGATGGAAAGTAGTCCAATACATGTTAAACATGGTAGAAATATATGTTAAATCCAATATATGCATACATATTTACACAATTATCATGCTGCACTATTTACACAATTATCATGCTGCACTAGAAAAGTCAAATCGGTAAAAAAAAAAAAAAAGTGTGTGAGAGAGAGAGAAAGAAAGAGAGAATAAAATGTAAGCAAACAATAACAAAAAGAGTGAAAATGCTATGTTGTGAACCACACTCAGTTCCCACGGTTCCCTTTCTGGATTTAGATGGCTCTCTTCATCACTGAACAATTGGAACTTAAACCAAAGCTTCTTAATGTGTGCTCATGAACCCCTATGGGGTCTCATAACCAAATGTAGGGTATGATTTATTATTATGATTTCTATCAGTCAGCATCTGATTTGTAACCTTATTTTATATACCTATATACCTGGAGTTGCATAAAAATGTCTCAACCAGAAAGGGAAGGTAACTGGAAAAAATTTAAGAAGCCCTGGTCTAAAGTTTTAGGTACTATTAAATTCAATCATGCCAGATTATGGGAGTAGCAGACCCAGTGCCAGGGAGTGAATCTGACTCGTTCTGTTACAACCATCCAATATATAAGAAATATATGCATTTCCTAACTAGTGAATCCTGTATCTTAGCTTAATAAGATCCTGTTCTTTTTCCTTCTGCTTTCCATCACTTTCTTTTGTGACTCATCATCCTCCTTCTTCACATTCCTAAAGTGAATGTTGCTGATGTCTCTGCCCTTGGCATTTTCCTTTGATCTCTCTCTATGTTCTCTCCCTTGACTATTTCAACCATTCCTCTGGCTTTAATTATCAAACGTATCTGTATCTATAGCCTTAGTCTCTGCCCAAACCCATAGCCCAATGTTTCCAATGTCTTCTGATCATCCACGTTTCAACAACTCATATTCAATATATCAAAAAACTGAACTTGATTTTCCTCAAAAACAAGCCCACCTTTTAGTTTCCTTCCATTTTGTCATCTTCTAGTCACTTAGGCTCAAAATTGGAGATTTATTTTAACTTGTTCCTCTTCCCTCCCCCATCCAATTAGTTATAAATTCTGCCTTCACGATGTCTTTTATGTTGGTCCTCTTCCCTCCACTCATTGGAATATTGTAGTTAGCTTCTGACAGGTCTCTCCTTTCTCCAGTCATTCTCCCAAGCTCTCATTGCTACCCAAGCAAGACCCTCAAGCAAGACACAAAAGCACCTTCATCTGTTCTATCTTGGTTTATTCTTTTGTTGAATTTCCTTGAATTGAATCTCACAAACTTAAATACTCAATTGTCTTTTCAAATAACCTTTCATAGCATTGCTTTTAGGATAAAGTACAAATTCCTGGGCCTGGCATTTAAGGTCCTAAATAGTCTGATGCCAGCCCATCTATTTAGCATTCACTCTGTGTTCCAGGCCAAAAAAAAAAAAAGGAATTCTATTTACAAGATACAGGGATTTTTTTCATGCTGTTTTTCACTCCCACTCATTGGTACATTCTGTTCACCATTCTGGGACACTAGATTCTCCATATATTTTTCATGAGATCTTTTTTTTTTTTTGAATCTCAGAAGCCTTCCGTGATCCTCTAGTAGAAAGTACTATCTCCTCCTTTTTCTTATAGCTCTGACTAGAAACTTCCTTTACTCTCAACAATAACATTTATATAATCATTCATGTCTACCTAGGGCTTTAAGGTTATAAAGCACTTTTTTTTCCACAAAATCAACAGTACAAGCATTTTTCCCCTTTGAATCATTGTACTTCTTAATTGTTAATGTTAATAAGGTGTATATTTTATTAACATATCCCTTTCCCTCATTAGAGTATTGATTACTTTAAGAAAAGGATTATATATGTTTTAAAATTATGATTATCTCTAGCAAAGTGCTTTGTGCTTATTAAATGCTTAATAAATTTTTGTTTGTTTTGGGCTTCAAGTCAAGAAAGTCTGTTTTCAAAGCCCACATCTTATAATTAGTTATATGACAATGGATAAATCACATAATCTATCTGAGCCTTAGATTTTCTATCAATAAAACAGAAATGGAGGAAGGAAAGAAGGAGGGAAGGAAAGTAGGAAGGGAGAAAAAAAGGGGGAAATCCTATTAATTAAATAGGAATCTTTGATAAATTGATACAAAGCAGATCATCTAAGAAGTATTTTTAGAAACTATTTTGGCAGTAACTTAAAAAACACCTTTCATGGCTAGAGTTAAAAGGTTTTTAACTATTTCATTTTTTCCTTTTGCTAATTTTATAATGGCCTTGATTTATTAAAAAGTGAGGGGGCTAAGAAAGCAATTTAGCTGATCTCATATTTTCTTTCCCTTAAAGTTTTAATTCCTGAAAACTAAACTAAACATTTTTCATTGTGGAATTGCTAGAACCTTGGCAATGTTTTGGAGTATATTGCTAGAGTACTGTTGTTCTCATACTGCTGATCTGACACAGTAATACTTTTTAGGGATAGAGTCATTTCCTCTCTTCTCTACCTTCATATTAATTATACAGAGATGGGAAAAATGCAGATCATTTTTTCTGGTAACCTTGTCTTGCTAAATCATTTGTACTACTAAATGATCTGACAGTTAACCAAGAGAGCATTTAAGTGACTTATCAATGGAAGAATAGGTCTCTTTCCCCTAAAAAGAGAATAACTTGAGATGTCTAAATAAACAGGATGATCCCAGTTGCCCCAATAGTATACTGACTGCAGGAAGGTTATTACTGCAACTAAAGTCTCCTTACTGACCCTCCACTAAGCCATCCATGCCCTTTCCCTCCATTGACATTTCAGTGGTGAGTAGAACCTGTTCAGCCGGGCAAGTGTTGACCTGCTCAAAACCCTTCAAAGCTTTATCACAGTTTCCAATTATCTGCACACTCACAAATCATTTAACTAGGACATCAGCTGGTTATTGTCAGCTCCCAGGGTGAACATGATCTGCATACGATTGGAGACTCGCAGAATGTCGTTTCTAACCCTCCTGCCACTGCCATGAGCATCGTGGATAATTTATATAAATAGGGGTGAGGGAAGCACATACATACCCCTTCTCTCCAACACTCACCTGGCCTATAAATTATCACTTGAGTATCAGTTCGAAGGCCTGAAGGAACCTAGACCAGGCCTAAAATAAATAAAGCCATGGAAAACACCTTCTGTGCATACACAAGTGCCACGTTGCTCAGTGGGCAATGGAAGAAGAGAGCTGCTTCAAATGTTACGTAGAATAACATTAAAAGTGTTTTTATTATTGTTCACTTTCCCGTTATGTCTGATTCTTCATGAGCTCATTTGGGGTTTTCTCAGCAGAGATACTGAAATGGTTGGCCATTTCCTTCTCCAGCTCATTTGACAGATGAGGAAACTGAGGCAGACAGATAAGTGACATCCCCCAGGATCATCCAGCTAATAAATATCTTAGGCTGGATTTGAACTTGGGAAGATGAATCTTTGTGACTTCAGACCTGGCTCTCTGTGCATGATGGCGCCATTTAGCTCCCAATTACAAGAGTACTTAGAATTTTTATTTATCCCCCACTACTACCCCACATTCTTCATCCCTGAAATCTGAGTTTCTCAAGGGCAGGGATTGTTTCATAATTTTTCTTTGTATCTGTCCTCGGACATTTATTAACTATGAATCTGGGTAAATCACTCAGCCACTGTCTGCCTCAGTTTCCCCAACTGTAAAATGAGGATGATAACAGCATCTACCTCCCAAGGTTTTTGTGACTCAACTGAGATAATATTTGTAAAGTTTTTACTAGTGCCTGATACATAGTAGGCACTTAATAAATGCACATTTCCTTCTTTCACAGTGCCTCATAGATAGTAGATAATTAATGCTTATTGAACTGAGTTAAACTGAATTATAATTTGGACAATGTATTCTTAGATAAGACAAAATGCTAATTAGATCTATCAGAAACATTGGGATAGGAAGTCTTTGAAATGATGGTAATTTCTTCCGTATAGCTTTCCCTTTCTGCGGCCCTAGTCAGTGTTATTCAGTTATCTCCAACTCTTGGTGCAGTTGGGAAGATTCATCTTCATGAGTTTAAATCTACCTTCAGATACCTGCTGTGTGATCCTGGGAAAGTCACTTAATCCTGTTTGCCTCCGTTTCCTCATCTGTAAAATGAATTGGAGAAGGAAATGGCAAGCCATTCTAGTATCTTTGCCAGAGAAATCCCAAATGGGGTCAGGAAGAATCAGACATGAAGAAAAAACTGAACAGCAAATGTAAGCACCAGAGAGAGATCTTTATTCCAATTTTGCAGGTGAAAATACTGAGTCTCAAAAAACTTCAATTAGGTCTCATTAGTTCCTATTCCTGTAAAGAAGCAGTGTTGGAACAATAAGCAATCAACCGTTGTTCACCACCTCAACAAAAAAAGATTTTATTTAATTCTTTTTGTATTCATCTTTTTTTTCAATCTAGCCAAACTATAGATAAGAAATGGTTGAGCATCTAAGAAAAAAATGATATTGCTTAAATTTTTATTTCTATTTTCTTTTACTTTATTATCTTTCTCCATTACTGTGAATAATTGTCATTGAACAAGCATTTATTGGAGATCCTTTGTGCATCTGCCAAGTATTTTCAAGCATATAAACGGAATTTTCAGGTTTTGTCTCCTTAAGATACCTGAATTCTGATCCTGCCTCTGACACTCACTAGATAGGTGACTGTGGACAGGTCACTTCCATAATGGGTATCTCAGTTTCTTCATCTGTAAAATGGAGCTTCTTGTGCTTCCTCATGTGCTCTAGTCATCCATAAAGGGCCTTTTAACTCCTAAAGATGTATGAATATGAGTTATAATTATCTTATTGGAGAGTACATCAGGAAAAAAGTGCTTATCTGGGGAGTTTTGACTTGATCCCAGAATGAGAGCTAGAAGGAAATTCATAGATCTTACTATCCAATTCCTTGGTTTTATAGATGAGTAAACTGGGATCCCCAAGAGGTTAAGGGATTTATACAGAGTCAGATGAATAATAAATGGGTGAGCTGGGATTTGAACTCAGATGCTCTGACTCCATGATGTGATGAACACTTAAAAGAGTTTTTAGAAGTAAACAACTCGGGAAGTAGTTATGACTGAGGAGAGATTAGAAAAAGGACAGAAAGATTGGAAACAAGGGAAGCAATTAGGAGTGAGCCATGAAAAGGACCCAAGCTCAGATGATAGTTGTGCAAATGGAAAGGAAGGATAAATTAAAAAGAAATTATAAAGAAGAACCAACAGTATTTGCAATGTGAGATTTAAAGGAGACTGGAATGGAAAATAACTTTCTATTGTAGTTCCTGGGACCACATTCATATGGGACCCCCGAAAAACTATCCCATGTTCAAGGCACACTGTGGCTTAGCAACAACCCCTCCCAAACTGGAGCCCCCGCTGATGTATTTACTTTTACAAGCCAACAAAAGGACATATTAGTTCAAAGCAAAGGACATTTAATCAAACAGCATAGCAAATAAAGTGACAAGATCCCCCCATGCAACATGAGGTACACTCTCCCACAGGCTACTACACTGCCAGTGGGGGAGGGCATACCCACAGAGAAGATGTGTGATCAGGGAGCACATCTTCCTGCATATCTTTGTCAGATATGTATTTCTGTTTATGATTTATTAACATTTATAAAAAAAATTATTTCTTTCTGAGTCTGTGCAGTCAATATCAGAAAATTTCCATTCTGTCAAATGTGGTTCTCCTTCTCTACTAAATTTTATTTACATACAGACTGTAGTGGGCTAGTATTTCACCATGCCATACATGCATAGGGCTTTTAATAGTCTTTTAACAAGCCTACCATTGTTTTCCTTTATTTAAATAAGTTGTATTTTCAATCTAAATCACCATCTCCTTTTAAAATATATAACATTGAAAAATACTCTAAATCCAGAAAGCTACAGAGAAAAAATGACAATTGAACTCATAAAGAACATCTTGGTAAGTATTTACCCCAGGGGAAAAGAGATTCAATGATGGGCATTGTATATATTTTGGATTAAAAACTCTAGCAGAGATTTCCAAGGGTTATTGAAAGGATAATCCAAATATTTCTCCATGTTTTGTTTTGTTTTTCTTTTAGTGTCTTTAAGTGCTAAAGGATGACTTCTCTTGATATAATAAAGTCATCTTGCAATCTCATCATAGATTTAAAACAAAACCTAAAACTGGTTTTGAATGGTGAATTTTGATTTGATCTATAATTTCATTGGGTGTATTCACTGGAATGCCTGTTGAGAAAACTTCCTCTTATCAATGAAGATTAGTAGCTGATGGTCCTGGAGAATTTACTGAGGGATTAATTGATTGTTCAAGGTCTCAGTTCTAGTCTATGTCAGAGAAAGGCCTTGAACCCAAGTTTCATTAGCTTCGAAATTAGATAGTTGTCTACTGACTTGTGTCAAAAGTGTTATGTTTTGTTTTTTGCAAACTTTCAGAAATTTTCTAGGTTTCCATTCTAAGATACCTTTCAGAGAAAATCCTCTTCCTAGGGTCTATTTGGAAAAATATACATATCATTCACATGAAAATTTCTTAGAGGCATTTAATTAAAAACTCACCTTACAACTTGTTTATATAAATAAAGTTTATATAAATAAATAAACTACCTTTCAGGGAAAATCCTTTCCTAGGGTCTATTTGGAAAAAATATACATATCATTCACATGAAAATTTCTTAGAGGCATTTAATTAAAAACTCGCCTTACAAATATTTATATAAACACTAATAACCCCAGTGCTCTACATAGGGAAAAACTTTTTGTTTACTATTTTGGGGTTTTACTGCAGTACTTGCTTTTCATTTGAAATAACTTCTTAGAACTGCTGCAACTACTGTTGGGTAGCATTGTTTCCATTTCTGAAGGTAAATTTAATTATACAAATTTCAGAAATTGAGGCATTTTTATATAGGAAGACAAATGCATTGGATAGCTCAAAAAAATCCAAAATTAAGTGAATTAGCGTGTTCTGATATTAATTGTTACCTTTTGGCGGCATATCAGTTTATTCTTCACCAACTCTATGTACATGTTCCTGAGACTGTATAGTATTTAATGAAGAGCTCCTTTTAAAGTATTGATAGCCATGAGAAAATTATACCATGTTTGATCTGTGTTAAAGAATCAAAGTCCAAGATCTTTGAATAGAACTTAGAATAAAAATGTAATTAGGTTACATCCCTAAAGTCTGATATATCTTTAAACAAGACTGCAAATGAAACTTTATTAAAGCTTCAAATGAATTATTTCATTGCCCTTTTTTTTTTATTCATTTTCTTCTCTTCCCTTTCATGTCGATGTTACTGACATTGCTGCTTGTATTTTACCTGTCTTTTTCAGGGTATATTAATTATTTACTGCTTAACGAGTAGTACTGAGACAACAGTACCACATTCAGAGCTGCCTGCTCGGCAGCGGGTTTTTCTGTTTCAAAGCTTTACAAGGTCTGGAATTGTTGCAGCTCAGCCTATAGTTTTTACCTTCCTGAATAAACTTTTCTGGAGGCCTAGTTTCCTGACAGCTCAGGGAAAGGACTCCTTCTCCCAAATACTGTCTCCCCCCAAATATCTACTCAGTGACACTAATGACTCAGAGAACTACAAAGATTTTTCACTTAATGTGTTTTCTTGCCAGTTGGCACAAGGGTGTTTTGCAAATTTTGACATCAGTAATACGATCCCATAAAAAAAAGTTCGGGAATTTTTGAAGCCTTCCAACTGAACTATTGTTCAGTCATTTTAGTTGTATATGAGTCTTTGTGATTTCATTTGAGAGTTTCCTGGGGAAAAAATACTGGACTATTTTGCCATTTCCTTTTCTAGTTCATTTTACAGCTGAGGAAACTGAGGCAAACAGACTTATGTGACTTGTCCAGGGTCACACAGCTAGCATCTAAAGCTGGATTTAACCTAGCACTCTACCCATTGATCCACCAGATAGATAACATTTTTAATTCAATCTAGAATAGCAGATATTAGATTCTATGAGAGAAAAGAACAGTGGAACAACATATTCATGTTATTGGAGAGTCACAGACTTAATAATATTGTTATTAAATTATACTAGCTAGCATTTATTTAGTTCTTTCAGATTTGCAACTGCTTTATATTAATTATCTCATTTTATCCTCTTAATAACCTTGGGAGATAGGTGCTATTATCCCCATTTTACAGATGAAGAAACTAAGATATTAAGTAACTTGCCAGAATCATATCTGGAGTGGCATTTGAGCTCAAATCTTAACAACCTCACAAGATCTGATATTTTGAGAGAGAGTAACTTCTTAGAAATGTTTTGTTATTTACGGGGAAACTAGGTAGCACAGTGGATAGAATGCCAGGTCTGAAGTCAGGAAAACTCATCTTTCTTTAGATCTGGTCTCAGACACTTATTAGACAGGTGACTCTGAAGTAGTCACTTAACTCTATTTTCCTCAGTTTTCTCATCTGTAAAATAAAGTGAAGAAGTAAATGGCAAATGGCCAGCATCTTTGCCAAGAAAATCCCAGATGGTTCACCACAAAGAGTTGAACATGATGGGAACATTTAAATAATAGCAATAAATTATTTATAGTTAGAAGGGTGAACTATGTTGACTAATGATGTGGTTGGCTTTTTTGGACCTTTGAATGATGTCAACATATGGTTTTGAAATGTTCTTTATCGTCCTCTTAGTGATATAGTTTATAAGTGGATAGGATGTCAAGACCAAGTTTAGTCTAACTCTGACTCCTTAAACTTCTGCTGCCTTCAAAACTTTCTGTATGCCATATTGTGAGATGGATGATGGGAATGAATAAAGCCTAACAATTATTTTTTGATAGAGAAATAGTCAACTTGACAAAAATTAAAATAGCAAAAATACATTCTTTATTTTTTAAGAAAAATTTAATTTGATTTGGCAGTGGTAGCCATTGGTATATATTCAAGGTTAAATAATGATAATAATAATAATAAATAAATAATATTTACATGCTGCTTTTAAGATTTGCTCATTGCTTTACAAACTATATTTGTCTTCATGACAACTATGGGAAGTAAGTGCTGTTATCTCCATTTTACAGATACGCAAAATAAGACAAAGATTAAGTTATTTGCATACACACACCTGCATACACTAGTAAGTTTCCAAGGGTGAATCTGAATTAAGGTCTAAGTCTAAATCCAACACTCTATCCACTGAATTAAGAAATATATCAAGCCCTCCCCACCTTCCCCATGACAAATTGATGGGAGGATGGGAAGATATAGTTGGGAATTGCACAGGTGGTCAGATATAGATGCAATGACTGTATAATCATAGGTAATGTTTCTATAGGATTCTGAGTTTTGCAAAGTTATCTATCTATCTGTCTATCTCTTTACAATCGTCCTGTGAGGTAGGAGTGTTTTTGTTTCCATTTTATACTTCTGCGAAACTAGAGGGAATGCTCCCATTCAGGAAATAGCATATGCATCAGGATAATGCCGTACTAATTTGACTTGACAATGGTTTGCCATTGCCCCAGATCTGCCTCCACCAACCCCTCTCATGGATTTCAGTATATCAGATAATAACTGTTTAAGGTCAAAGCTGACTAATGGCTTTCAGTTTATTAAGGCTCATCCTCAGACAGAAATAATCTGTTATGTAATGATTTAAAATAATCTGATTTATATAAAAGAAACCTTATTGGGAAAAAAATAGTTTATATCACCAGGCACCATAATTCAACTTTATACTTATAAATAACAAGTTGTAGTTTTCAGTCATATCCAATTCTTCATGACTTTATGTCATGTTTTCTTGGAAGAGATACTAGTTTGACATTTCCTTCTCCAGTTCATTTGACAGATGAGGAAACTGAGACAAACAGGACAAAGTGACTTGCCCAAAGTCACACAGCTAAAAAAAGTATGTAAAACTGAATTTGAATTCAGGAAGATGAGTTTTCCTAAATTGAGATCACCTCCCCGCCTTCCACTGCACTACTTCTATGCCTATAAAAATAACAATAAAATAGTTAATTATTTCTTTAGATTTTAATTTAGTGTTGTATTTTTCCTTAATTACATATAAAAGCAATTTTCAACATTTGTTTTTTTTAAATTAAGTTCCAAATTTTTTCCTTCACTCCCCACTTCCCTCATTGAAAAGGCAAGCAATTTGATATTGATTATACATGTGTAGTCATGCAAAACACATTTCCATTAATCTTTAGACTCTTTATAGATCCTGATAAAAGTTTTGGATTTCCCTTCTGTATTACAAACATACACCCAGCTGCCTTATTGATACAGATATCATTATGCTCAAAAATCTTCAGTGGCTCCCTATTACCTCTAGGATAAAATACACAGTCCTCTGGCTTAATATGTAAAGTTTCTGCATAATCTAGCTCCAGGTACCTTTCTAGACATTTCCTATTGACCTTCCACACACTCTATTAGCCATGTAGTTGTTGTTGATATTGTTATTGCTTTTCCTTCATTCTCAAAAAGAGCCGGGACGTGAGGGAGTTAACGCCAGGACATGTGAATGAGTCGGATTTAAATGAGGGAGGGCTGGGCAAGGTCACCTGCCTCAGTTTCTCCTCCAGAGTCATAGACAAGGATCACTGGAGGCAATAACAACAACAACAACATGGGCTATTCCCCATATCGCACTATCCACCAGATGCCTATTTATTTAGGTTATTCCCCACTTACATTTTATCTCCTTTTCATAAAATCTTTCCCATAGTTCAAAAGATAGTTCAGGTGGTGCTTCCTCCAGAAAGCCTTTTGGCTTTTTCCCACTCTTCCTCCCACAGTTGTTAATTATCCTTTATTGAAATTACTTTGAATCACTTTACATATACTTTATATATTGATGTATCTATCTGTGATTGTATTGTCCCAGGAGACTGAGAACTCCTGGAGGGCAGAGACTGTTGCATTTTTTGACATATACCTCCACTATCGGCACAGTACACTAGATTACTGGGACTAAGAATAACCCCTCCCTGAGTTTTCATGTCTCGTCTCTGATTAGGTCTTCCTCTGCTCCTTAATTCGAGCCCCTTACTCCAGGGGGATCTCTCATGGCAACCTTGTCAGGATACCTATCTTGGTCTAAAAGAATGAAGTGAGCCACCCTGTAAGAAGAGGTTGTTTTCGATTTTTTTCCAAACTTTTCCCAAAGTTGCCAGCCACCTTTCAGCCCCATGGATTAGTTGGGTCACTGAGAACAGAACAAAAGCTTTGTTTCTCAGTCCTCTCGAAGGACACTGTAAATCCCTCCCAAGAAGTTACAATCCCTGGTGGCTCTCTGTGAAATGAGTGACGAACCCCCAATGATTTCACGACAAGCTGTGCTGGGATCATTTTCATCCTTGAATGTAAAAGCCTAAAAAGGGTATGAATTGTTCAAGCCTCTGAAAGGGCATGGGAAGAAATTGGTTTTTGTTTGTTGTAGTTGCTGATTTTGTTTTGTTGTTTATTGTTGTTATTATTATTTTATTTTTACAAAAAAAAGGCAATAACATCTTTCTCTCTTTGCTGCTGTTCAAGCAGGTTTTATGTCTACATTGTACTCTATAATAGCTTACTACCAAAGATGTCCAGCAGTTCTAGATTAAAATGTAATATAATATACATAAAGCTTTATTATTCCTTTAGGTTGTTGTTTTAAACTAAAGTGGAATATTTCCCTAAAGTCTTCCACAAATGTTCACAATTTAGAGCTAAATGCACTTGCTGTTTATACCAGGACCATTGACGAAATGTGCCTCATAGACCTGTCAAATTATTTTCGTACAACTGTTCCTGCTGCATTCTTTTTTCTTTTTCTTTTTTCTAACTGGCAAATGTTCAAGTAGCCTGCTGTAAGTGGCAATAATTAGCTACTCTCAGCACTGCTGATGCATGGAGCAGATCACTCAGTGCCTCTTAGAGATGGTGACATTTTAAATTACCTGAACAATTCCAAAAGCAATCCTCGGACATAATTAACACCTTCCCTAATTACTGCCAGGTCTGGGCAGAGCTGATTTTTATTTATGGGATAGCGCATCCTAGAGCATCCTTCACAAATGCTGTCTTCATTTCTGTGCAAACTTCAGATATGTGGGCTCTATGGTGAGGATCTTTTCTCCTCCCCCCTCCTTGTTCCTTCCCCCCCCCCTTTTCCCTCTCCCTTCGAGTAATCAATGCACTGCTGAATGAGTTCATTTTAATGCACTCAATCATGCCTCTAATGTTCGTAGCTTACGGGCGCAAGCATCAGTAATGCAGGAATGTTATATGGCTTTGGTTTGGGCCATTTCATAAAATATTCATGGAATCAAAAATGTGCATCAAAATAGCGGCTGGGAGAATTACATTTATGTGCCCGCTTTTATGGCAGCTTCACATTTAAACCCATTTGTGTTAATATCTAGTCAATCTTTCTACTTTAAAAAAAAAAAACCTAAAATGGTGGAGATCATATACATTCTCCTTTGCTTAATATTTGTTCAAGACATCTGCTGTGATGTAACAAATATCTATAAACTTTCAGCAATGTTGTTGTATAGAGAAAGAGAAGAAGGGGTGAACGAGACTGAGATAATATCCAGAAAGAGAGAATCTTATTCCCCCTATAGAATGTGAATCAGAGCCTATGTCCTGCTTTTTAGTTTATGGGGCTCATGTGTTTTTATTTGTATTTTCTTTCTTTTTTAAAAAAATGAATAGATGAGTTTCCGTTTGTGTGGGCTTTAGCTAAAGTGAAATTCTCCGGTAGTGGTTGGTTTTATTTTAATAGTGCACTTTCCTTTAAGTGAAGAACTATAAATATACTTACTCCTTATGTCATTTCTATCCAATTAGAAAAATACCCAGGATTTATTCTATTTTCATTTGTTAGGGGAATGTTGTCTCATCATGAACATAACTGCTCACAACATGTCTCCTCAAGTGTGTTTTATTAGCCTGTTTCACATTTATATTAAGACAGATGGATGATGGATTTGAAGAAGATTCTGAGGTTCCTGTAAAGTTTTGACTTCATTTCATGAGAGCTTTTAATTATTCCTGGAAAAGAAGGTTTTTTTTGGCATAGCTTGGGAAGAATGAGTGAGAAATTCTTGGATTTTAGTTGAAGGAATTCTAACTTATTACAAATGCCTAGTTCAACAGTGCTTTTTTTTTTGTAAATGACTTGCTTATCACCTTGCTGAGAAGCTTTGTGCAAGGTGACAGGATTCTGCCTTTGGATTTAGGAAGGCCTACTTGGCTTCAGTTCCTGATTCTGAAATCTGCTGATTATGAGATCTTAGGCACAATCAACCTTATAATACCCCGGGCAATTCTGTAAGAAGCTGGAAAGAAGCTGCTGATCTGCCTTGGTATAGGGAGTCTATACTCTGGTGTAGGAATTCACTCTACCTACGAAGTCACAAGTTTAGATCTTCATAAATGAATAAATAAATAAATAACATTCCTTTGGGAATCCTCACATTTCAGATTTCTTCAGAAAAGAAAGAACTTTTCTTGATTACATAGATAGATAGATGGATAAACAGACAGACAAATTGGTATGGGGTGAGTAGATGGACTGATAAATGGATAGATGGATATATGCATATATAATGTGTATATATATATATATATATATATGTGGAAAGAGAGACCGAGAGATCCTCAGATTCATAGTAATAATTATGAGAGATTTGTTCCTGTTTCCTCAAGCAAGATCCTAAACTTATCTCTCCATATCCATGAAATACTTCTGAGTTCTCTTTCTTGACCTGTTTTCTCTCATTCTTTCTGTTATGCCATTGATTTTCCAATATAACCTTCTTGCCTTTCTGTCCTTTCTCAGTGACAGAAAAAGTGAACAATAGATATGTCAAGGATCTTACCATGGTAGATGAGGACTAAGATCTGAATTTCTTCCCTGAATCTTATTCACACATTAAAAATTTTAGTTGAAAAAATGGATTATGTATGGACCTCTGCAAAGTGCATGGTAAAAAATAACCAAATTGAATCAATAAACCAAATGAGAAAAATGTCTTCTTCTAGCTATACAGTAAAACATAAGCACCTTCAAACACAGATGCTGTTTTTATATTGATAGCACCTAACACAAATGTTCTGTGCATGTTGAATACTTAACAGATTATTACTGAAATGAATTGAATTGAATTCCTCATGTCTCCATTTACATATTTCTTTAGCAACCTGACACCCATATTAATAGTCCTTTGTCAAACTCTTTCTTGAACTACACTAATTTTTTTAAATTTTATTTAATTTATATCTAGATTTAACTTAAAATAAGAATATCATTCTTTATTGATACATTAAAGCATAAACCTTTATTAGATTCTAATTTTAAATTTTACTATTCAAATTGGAAAATAAATGGTAAATATTATTTAGCGAAAGTGTTCTGAATTGAATCCATTAGATTTTTATGACATTTGAGAAATTGAGAAATTGGCAGACAAGAGTTAAGACTCATCTTAAAGTCAGTAAGATCTGGGTTCGAGTATTATCTCTGACCCCATATTAGTTGTATGCCATTGGGCATCACAACCTCTAAATGCCCCCTAAGCAACTCTCTAAGACCATAAATTATAAGACTAGTTGACAGTCAGTATTTAATGAAGTAAATTTCCAAATCATGAATTCCACATATGGAATTCATAATCTAGAAATTTCATTCACATTTGGGCAAAACACACATAGGAAAAATAAATATTTAACCTTTTTATTCACAAATATTATCATATTGCAATACCTAATCCTAAAATTCTGAAGTCAAAGTCCATTTGATTGTATGATCATAGCCAAAGAGTCCAAGTTTTTCCAAGTCCATTTATTGCCTGTGGACTCTTCAAAATGAAATTCCTGCTTCTTAAAGGAATAGAAAATCTTTGTCTTAATTTACAACTAAGATTTAGTACTGATGGTCAGAAAGGAAATTAACAAGGGAGAAGTAGACAAAATGTCAGCATGTGGTCCAGGTGATCAAGGAGGGAATAGAATCAAGATTGTGAGAAATTTGAGGAAATTCAATGGATGTGGTGGTTATAGTCAAAGGAAAAGCCAAGAAAAAATGGGCAATTCAAAACTGGGAGGAGATCCCTATATCTGCGCCCCCTTCCCATTCAAAGGTACCCTCCTGTACTTGTTAAAATGTGAAGTTAAAAGATCAGGTATTAGGACAATGGGGATTAAAGTTATGAGAGGTCTTAGAAAATCATCTAATGAATACCCTCATTTTATAATTAAGAATTAAATTAAATTAAATGACTTACAAAATATTTCACCAACTTCATTATACAGATGAGCAAATTAAACCCAGAAAACTATGGTGTCTTGCCCAAGAGCCAATATCTAGCTACTGGCAAAATCAGGACTAGAACTCAGTCCCTTTGCCTCCTAATTTCTTATTGTAAAGTTTACTTCTATGAGATTTCTACCACATTGTGGAGTAGAAGGAAAACTGGTAAAAGTGTCAGAAAATCAGGTTAGCATTCAAACCTTAGGGTGCTGTATTAATGCAAATTTGTCATTATCCTTGGATCAGGCTTCTAAATTATGGTTCAGTATGTGACCCCTTTTGAGGGGTTAGGTTTTTTGGGGGGGAGGGAGGGAGTTGTTTGTTTTGGCAAGGCAATTGGGATTAAGTGACTTGATTGGGTCACACAGCTAGGACATATTAAGTGTCTGAGGCTGGATTTGAACTCAGGTCCTCCTGACTCCAGGTTGGTTCTCTAACCACTGCACTCTAAGGTTTTCTTGACCAAGATATTGGAATGGTTTGCTGTTTCCTTCTCTGATTGATCCAGCAAATCCATTTGTCAGGCAATCAGAGGTTAATGACTTGCTAGGAAGCATTTCAGTCTGGATTTGAATTGTGCTTTTTCTGAGTGGAGGCACAGGGATCTATCCTCTGAGACACTGGCTCAGAGTAGTATTGTATATACTAGACAAGGAAGGACTGGGAAGAGAGATGCTTCCATAGAATGAAAAAAAAATACTCTCAGAAACCATGTGTAAAATGTTCTCTAGAGAGAGACTTTAAATTTTAAGGTTACCGTATTAAATTGAATGAGTAAACTCAACTTTATTGAGTTTGGGGAATATTTACTAAAATTTAGTGATTCTTCCTCTCTTCACCACCACTTTGTAGTTGCTATAAAAAAAGATGGAGAAGTTAGCGTCTTTGTATCTGTTGGTTTTCATATTTATTCATGTAATCTGGACACAATTTGTCATTTTTTAAAAAAGTAAATTTTAAGAGGGTGTAGCCATTTTCATGACAACTATCTGGATCCAAATGTAATTCTTATCTGAGGAAAAAGGTATAGTCTATCTAGACAGGTTTCCCAACAATGATAAAGGATTTCATAGAGATTCAGCCAATTTTTAGTACCCTTTCACAGGCATGATTGTACTTCAAGAAAATAATAGTATGAGCCAGTCCATTGTAAGTGATTCTTTTGGGGGGAGGAAAGGCGATTTCTCTGGAGAACATCAGAAATGTGGGCTGCCTGTGGTTCAGGGATGGCTTCCTAGAGAGCCCCACTTAGGAAATGTCAATGGCCACTGCAATTTTTTTACTCATTTCCACAAAGTAGTGGATGCTAATGAGTAAAGTATAATTAATTTTGTGCAGTTGGAAATGACCATATTAGAAAACAAGTTTGCTTAACATTTTTAAGGAATGGAATGGCCTGAGGCAATGTTTGAGGAAAAGTAATGGTTTTCCTATGCTGTGTATTTGTGTATGTTTCTGCCAAATATCTTACATTTCCCTCAGTTTCCACAAATAAAAGCTGTTTCTTTGAGGTAATCTTTAGTCAGGTTTGTTGTAAAGTACTTTGAAATGTTGCTTAGGGATTTATGATCAATCCATCCCTTATCAAAAACTTAAAAATTGGAAAATTGGTATTTGGTTTCATTATGATGATCGATATATAAAATGGCAGGACTTTCAAACTGGCCCCCAAAGATAATTAATCCATCTTAAGTCATGCTAGCCAAAGTCAATCTCTCAGAGGTGATTGCCCATGAGTCCAGAAAAAGGCAATGCTAAATTCCAGATCCTATTGAGTTGGCCTTCCTCCCTATTTGTTTCCTTAAATAATTACCTATCGTAGGTATCACAAATTCTTAATCATCTTGCTTTATGCCTCCTGTAATTCTCAGGAATTCCCTATCCTCTAGATCACACACTGTGGGTCCTGATGCATACACAAAATTTTAAGCATGGTAGGTACTTCCCAATTTGTATTTATGAATGACTTATTTTTTTCAGGTAACTTTGAAGAAGCTGCTAAAAATTATGAAGCCTTCAGTGACATGACAGAAGGACGGCTATGGCAAGACACAAATGGCCATTTACTCAACTCCATTGCCTGCGAAAATCTCCGGAGGATTTACACGTTGCTAGCAGAAAAAATGCTGAAGGACAAACAATATAAACAGGCCATCAGGACTCTACTGAAAGCTTGTGAAAGAGCCAAACAAGGTGGGTAGGAAAAAAAAATACATACTCACTTTCCTTCCGTTAATGCACCATTCTGGGCTCTCCCAGGAGCAAAGTAAAAATTGTCAAGTGTCTGACTGGGTGATTATTTCCAATGAAATTCAAAGACAAATGCCATCAATATACTTCCAAATTTCACTATAAAACCAAAGTGCCTTCTTGCTGACCACAAGAAATCCATTAGTTTCTTGAAAGCTTTATCTCCAAAAATGCCATCTTCTGGGAACAACATTGTAAAACAAGAAGGCTGTAATCAGAAGTTAGAGTCATTTATGGAAGTTAAGATGTTTTTCCCCTGAGGTTATACACTTTCATTGTGTATAAGCATCAGGTCATTCTAAAAAGGAAAGAAACTGAGGCTGAGTTGTCACAGGGAACTCAGTGGTCTTTTTTGGTGAAATAAGTAAGTTTTTTGAGTATTAGTAATAAATTTGAGACAAACAGCCTAAAAAGTAGTTCTATGAAGATTGATTTTTACAGATAACTCATCAACAACTCCAGATTTTTGCCTAAGAGACCAAACTCTAATTTTGAATCCCAGGCAGTGTGATGTAATAAATCAAGTGCTGAAACTGGAATCAACAAGACCTAGATTTGCATTCTGCCTCAGATACAACCTGATTATATGACCTTTCAGGTTCCTGTTCTGTAAATTCAGTGGGATGGAATCAATATTTAAGGATTCTTCTATCTCTCAATCTAAAATCTTATTATCCAATCAAGGGGGGATTCAACTCCCTTTTTATTTTCTTGGTGGAAGAAAATAAGAACCAATTTACTCCCAAGAATTAGCTTTCAAGATCAGATTATATGTATTATTTGCAAGATTTAGGAAACATGTATGCATTATTAATGATACAATTTGTGAAATATGTAACATTGTTAGATTTGCTTTATATAATTAATTACATATTAATTTTGTCATTAGAATAAATCTCTTTTTTGAAGGTAATGACACCATTTCTTTTTGAGTTCCATTCTGTGGTTAACTGATGAACTCTCTTACGAATTTAACTTAGAGGAAGTTCATTGATTGAAAATTTTCAAGACTTTTACCTATTTTTGTTTTGAGCTATTCATTACTCAATCATGTCCAATTCTTCATGACCCCATTTGGGATTTTCTTGGCAAAGATATTGGAGTGGCTCACCATTTATTTCTCCAGCTTATTTAACAGATAAAGAAACTGAGGCAAACAGTAACTTGCCAAGGGTCGTACAGCAAGTAAGGATCAGAGGCTGGATTTGAACTCAAATCTTGATTCTGGGACCAGAGCTCCATCCACTGGGCTTTTTTTATAATCTGCATAATTATAATCTACAAGTACAGGGGGAAAGTGCTATATTTGCATTCAGAGGAACTATTTTCAAAATCTGGCTCTTCTGTTTGCTTCTGTGACCCTATTCAAGTCATTTAACCCAACTGGATTCCAGTGTCCTCTATTGTAAAATGGAGGGATTGTTCTATATGACCTCCAAAGTCCCTTTCAACACTAAGTTAATCAGCCTAAGAAAAATTCTAAAAAAACTTCTCCTTTTCACTTCAAACTTTTTAAAAACAAAGTTCTCTTTTTAATTTCGGAGTGCTTACCACTTAGCTGTAAATGGATCCTGAACACTGTTACAGAAACAGCCAAAATTTAATCTCAGGACTAAGAACAACAAAACAATGGATAAATTAAATTCCATCTTTAGCTTTACCATTCATTATTTGAACCAACAGTACAACATTGCTTCTCTTTTCCAAAGATTTTGGTTTCAGGGGAATTAAAGTAATTAAAAGACTTTGATTCTATGTATGTGTAAATAGACTCTGAAATCTATATCCATCATCCCCACATTTGAAGTTTTCCCAGGTGTAATGCACTCAGATCTGAAACACTCAGCCAAAGACCAATGAAGAATTTCTTTTTTTTTCCTTGTACATTGGAAAATGATGTAAGTGAATTTTGGTGTGGGTCAACTTCTCAGTCTGCTATATAATGGACATCATGACTAAAACCACTTGCTGAGTGTTGGTTGTGGATAAGAATGATGAGCTCATTCATGGATTATCCATTTTACACACAGTAGGGAAAGACCCTTGCTTAAATAAGGAATCTACCTCACTGACAGATCTTAAATGGCCATTAACAAATGGAATCGCTTTTTGACATTACATGAGAATACATAGAATTGCATCATAGAAGGAAAAGCCAGCCATTACTTCCTGTGCTAAAACTTCTAGCTTTATTGAAATTGTTCCTTTCTGAGCTGATTATAAGCAAATGGATATCGGTTTTCCTAATTACTCTTTGTTGTTATTGTTTGGTCCTGTCGGACTCTTTGTAACCTCTTTTGAGGTTTTCTTTGCAAAGGTACTGGAATGGTTTGCCATTTTCTTCTCCAGATTATTTTACAGATGAGGAAACTGAGGCAAGCAGTAACTTGCCAAGGGTCGTACAGCAAGTAAGGATCAGAGGCTGGATTTGAACTCAAATCTTGATTCTGGGACCAGAGCTCCATCCACTGGGCTTTTTTTATAATCTGCATAATTATAATCTACAAGTACAGGGGGAAAGTGCTATATTTGCATTCAGAGGAACTATTTTCAAAATCTGGCTCTTCTGTTTGCTTCTGTGACCCTATTCAAGTCATTTAACCCAACTGGATTCCAGTGTCCTCTATTGTAAAATGGAGGGATTGTTCTATATGACCTCCAAAGTCCCTTTCAACACTAAGTTAATCAGCCTAAGAAAAATTCTAAAAAAACTTCTCCTTTTCACTTCAAACTTTTTAAAAACAAAGTTCTCTTTTTAATTTCGGAGTGCTTACCACTTAGCTGTAAATGGATCCTGAACACTGTTACAGAAACAGCCAAAATTTAATCTCAGGACTAAGAACAACAAAACAATGGATAAATTAAATTCCATCTTTAGCTTTACCATTCATTATTTGAACCAACAGTACAACATTGCTTCTCTTTTCCAAAGATTTTGGTTTCAGGGGAATTAAAGTAATTAAAAGACTTTGATTCTATGTATGTGTAAATAGACTCTGAAATCTATATCCATCATCCCCACATTTGAAGTTTTCCCAGGTGTAATGCACTCAGATCTGAAACACTCAGCCAAAGACCAATGAAGAATTTCTTTTTTTTTCCTTGTACATTGGAAAATGATGTAAGTGAATTTTGGTGTGGGTCAACTTCTCAGTCTGCTATATAATGGACATCATGACTAAAACCACTTGCTGAGTGTTGGTTGTGGATAAGAATGATGAGCTCATTCATGGATTATCCATTTTACACACAGTAGGGAAAGACCCTTGCTTAAATAAGGAATCTACCTCACTGACAGATCTTAAATGGCCATTAACAAATGGAATCGCTTTTTGACATTACATGAGAATACATAGAATTGCATCATAGAAGGAAAAGCCAGCCATTACTTCCTGTGCTAAAACTTCTAGCTTTATTGAAATTGTTCCTTTCTGAGCTGATTATAAGCAAATGGATATCGGTTTTCCTAATTACTCTTTGTTGTTATTGTTTGGTCCTGTCGGACTCTTTGTAACCTCTTTTGAGGTTTTCTTTGCAAAGGTACTGGAATGGTTTGCCATTTTCTTCTCCAGATTATTTTACAGATGAGGAAACTGAGGCAAGCAAGGTTAAAAGTCATACAAATAGCGTTTGAGATTTGAACTCAGGTTTTTCTGACTCCAAGTTTTACATTCTATCCACTGAGAAATCTACCTGCCATGCTAAGCACATAGTAGACACTTAATGTTATCAATTGCTATTGATTAATTAAGAGACTTGCTAATGTGTGTGCCACAGGACATACTTGAACTTAAGTCTTGGATTACCACCATGATGCCTCTAAATTTTAATGCATTTGAAAATTACAACCACAAAGTCTATCATATTCATAGCATTTCTTTGAAAAATACATTCTTTTGTCTTATAGTAATAATAACAATATAATAGTAATCATAAGTGATTCTAGATAAACTCTCTTTGTAAATCTTAGTTTCTTAATCTGTAAAATGGGAATAGTGATATTTGAATTCTCTGCCTTCCAGGGTTATTCTAAGAAAAGTGCTCTATAAGCTGTAAAATTATAAAGTTTTTAAACCTTTTTGTACAATAGATACATTTGACAGCCTGCTGAAGTTTGTGGATCTTCTTTTCAAAATAATATTTTAAATATATAAAATAATATATGTATATAATTTAAAAGAAAAATAATTATACTGAAATGCAGTTCTCAATTTTTAAAATTATTTATACTGTTCTGAAGAACTCGTGATGAAGAATGTTATCTACCTCCAGAGAAAAAACAGATTGAAGCATATTTTTAAAACTTTTTAAATTTTTTTTTCCTTTTTGTGACATGAATGTGGAAATATATTTTGTATAAATTCACATATATAATTGCTATCATAGTGCTTGCCTTTTCAGTGGGTAAGAAAGGCACTTGGAGGAAGGAAAGAATTTGGGCTTCAGAATTTTTTAAAAGTATGTTAAAGATAAATAATAATTTTATGGACCCCAGGTTAAGAAATCTTATGAGAGAAAGTAATAATAGTTATTAATATTATTAATATTAATTAATGCCAGCTAATATTTCTATAGTTATATAGTGCCTGCTATAGTCACTATTTTAAGCACTTTACAAATATTAGTTCATAAGAGCAATGATATAAATGTGGCTTTTACTACTTTAATAATTTCTTTGGATCACAGGATAATTTTCTATATTTTCTTTTTAGGAGGTGACAAGAAGATGGAAGGAGAAGCTGCCTTTGCTTTAGGCTTAGCGTATCATTCAACTGGAGAGTATGAATTGGCAAAATCAGTAAGTGTAGCAAAAATTGTTTTCTTACATTTTCTTCGTAGCCTTACTTCTACTAGGTGCCCTGCAGAAATGTGGTGAGCTGATGCTAGTGAGTTGAGGTTGAGGGGTGAAAGTGGAACATCAATACACATTACATTTGTACGTAGGGCTGCATATTTCTAAATCACTAAACCATTATCATCAAACACATGAAAGCATAATAATAATGTAAGAACACAACCATCTATTTGACAACCCCACCCAGCTATAGCAGAAATGAACTCAAGTGCCAATAATAGATGATAAAGGAAGAATTGTGTTTGGGTTAGAATTCAGAATAAGATATGCAGAGGGGAGAGATTTCCAGGCATCCTATCATAGGGGTTGGGCAATGGAATGGGCAGTAATGAAAAACCTATGATGCTAGTCTAGTGGGACATCCTTATTTATAATCCAAGGCAAAGCCCATCCTATACTCCAATACATTTGTGATTTTATCAATGGGCTTATTGTGTAGATAGTAATCCATCAACATTTCCTGTGTAAACTGATCCATTTCTTCCCACAAATTCTTCATAGAAGGTTAATCCAATACACTTGTGACTTCCACTGAATTCTTTTGACATTAGACTTTTAATGGAGTTGATGAACTATCCATTGGTTGACTCCTTCATTCTTCCTAGATGACCAATACATATTTTCTTTCTGGTCATACTTTCTCTGAAAATATCCTTTCTCCTGCTTTTCTACAATTCCTTATTAGATCAAATGACATGATTATAAAGCACATAGCACAGTGCCTACCATGTAATAAGCTCTATATAAATGTTATCTATTATTATTGTTGCTGTTTTGTTATTTTTAAATTTTATTAATTTTTATTTTTAATTAAAATTTTAAATTAAATTTTTAAAAATTTGATATTTTTTTCATACCCTGGTTGCACCCACTATGCATATTTCCATTTCTCAACTTTAAATTTGGAGAGATTGTAGTATTTCACGTACTACAGCCATTGTATCACTGGAAGAATATCAGTGCTAGAATAGTAGATATTACTCTATAAAGAGAAATTAAAATTGAAGAAATGTAGCCATTCATCTTTCTTCTTAATTCCTTTCATCTAACTTTCCCACTCTGTAAAACAATGGCATCATCTTCTATTTACTCAGTGCTTATTGTGTCCTTTGTACTATTTTAAATAGAATGGAAGGGTATAGAAGTTACAGAGCTGACAAGAAAAATTAAAGTTAAGATGTGATGTATTCTTCATTGTTCACAGTTTGTTCATCTTTTATTTCTATCAGTTATCCTTACATAAATCTCCCATGTTAAATCCTGATTGGGTATTAACATTTGAATAGGTTTCCAAATAGTTTCTAAAACTCTGCCCCATTTCTCAGGAATACTTATCCTTTCTCTTAGTTCCTGTATTCTGTCACTCTGGACCACTTATTTTAGCTTCTCTGTGCCCTTGGATCATTCATTTTAACTTCTATGTGCCTAAATTTCTTGAGAATAATTATATCCTAATGATAATGTTATCTTGAAGATATTAATAGCATTTGCCTCCCAGGAATCAGTGAGATCATTGATCAAATGAAGTTTACATATAACAGATGTTTTGCAAAGAAGGGAGGACAGAAGGAAGGAAGGAAGGAAGGAAGGAAGGAAGGAAGGAAGGAAGGAAGGAAGGAAGGAAGGAAGGAAGGAAGGAAGGAAGGAAGGAAGGAAGGAAGGAAGGAAGGAAGAAGGAAGGAAGAAGGAAGGAAGGAAGGAAGGAAGGAGGAAGGAAGGAAGGAAGGAAGGAAGGAAGGAAGGAAGGAAGGAAGGAAGGAAGGAAGAAGGAAGGAAGGAAGGAAGGAAGGAAAGAAAAAAAGAGGGAGAGAAGAAAAATATGTTCAATGCTCTGTGGGATAAACCTCAGTATTCTTTTCCTTGCCTGCTAAAAAGTTAACAACTGACCTGATAATTATGGTAAATAAGAAAAAGCAAAGAATTAATTTCTTCCAGTTTTGTTATTTGCTAATGGGGAAGATTTTTTGTCATGTCCAATTCTTCCTGACCCTATTTGGATTTTTTGGTGGTAGTAGTTGTGTTTTGAACTCAGGAAATTGAGTTTTTATTTAGTTTTGAACTCAGGTCTTCTTGACTACAATCTGCCTGCTATTTATCCATTGTACTACCTAGTTACCTCAATGGGAAAGGTTTCACAAATTGTAAAAAGAAGGAATATTGGATAAAAGTAGCAAATTTCTCTGGCCAATAACATTTAAAGAGTGACAGACTATCTGAAGATCTGGGAAAATAGTTTCTTCTGTGCTGGTATTCTTTGGGAGGTCTCAGATTTAGGATCGGAAAGACTGAAGTCTCATATTAAAGATTTTATCATAAGGACTCAATCAGTGTTGGATCAGGTTTGAAAATCCATTGGCAATCTTTGATCTTAAGCGTCCTTTTAGCATTTAACTTTTAAATATAAATTTGCCTGCTATTGGTTGGCTAGGTGGTGGTGTAGATAGAGCACTGGACCTAGAATCAGGAAGACTCACTTCCATGAGTTCAAAGATGGCCTTATACACTTATTAGCTGTGTGACTCTGGGCAAGACCCCTAGCCCTGTTTGCTTCAGTTTCCTCATCTGTAAAATGATCTGGAGAAGGAAATGTCAAATCCCTCCAATATCATTGCCAAGAAAACCCCATTGGGATCACAAAGAGTTAGACACAACTAAAATTACTAAACTAAAATTGCTGGCTACTCTATCTAGCCCACTTGAAAATTGTAGGAATATCAAATTTATTCAATTATCAAGGTGGTTGATGTATTATTGATTTTCTAATACTCATCAATAATTAAAGATACCATGGTATGGTAGAGAGAAGGCCTGACCTTAGAATCAGGGAGAACTGTGTTCAAGTCCAACATGAGTCATACTTGCTGTGTAACTAATGGAAAAGATATTTAATCTTTCAGTACCTACAGGCAAATTCTCTTAAACAATAAGTTTTAAAGAGAAGTTGCCCATCTACATCTGGAGTGGGAGTTTCAACAATGGGAGCCCCAAGTAATGAAATCATAGATCTGGACCATAAATAATAAATAGTCCTATCAGAAATTATATTGCTAACACAGCCATTTTATTCACTTACTTGGTTTTATAAGGCAGAACTTTTAAAAATGCATTTTAGTTTAACAATTCCACAGAACAGTAACTTCCCTAGTTTCATTTCTTTCTGAGTAATATTAAAAGTAGTTTATATTACTAGAGTGCTTCATGGCTACTAAATATCATAGACATCATCTTTTGATTTTTAATAATCTTATAAATTAAGTAGTACAAATATCATTAGTTCCATTTTATAGATGAAGAAACTGAAGCTCTCTGAGGTTGTGACCTACTCTAGTTCATACATAAAGTAACAGATTCAAGACTACAACTTATCTTCTGACTTTAGATTCTGTGATCATATACCATGCTTCATCTTATTATTAATTAAAGTATATCTGCTAATATGTTTATCTTTCTAACATCTGAGAATATTTCAATAGTGTTTCTAACATTCTGACCTGCCTGACAATGCCGGAAAAAATTCGGATCTTCTTCTGGGATGTACCTGTTTCAGATAAAGCTATCTTGGTTCTTTGTTTCCTTTCTCAAATAATCAGAAAAACATTTCTTCAACATATTCATATTCATATATATATATATATATATAGAGAGAGAGAGAGAGAGAGAAGAGAGAGAGAGAGAGAAAGAGAGAGAGAGAGAGAGAGATAAAGAGAGAGTGTAATTAAAAGTGAGATCACTGATTTAAAGCTTTTAATCTCCTATCTTTTCCTTTTTTAAGCATCAGGACACATCATGCACTACCTTCTCCATTCTTAATGCTTTTTCAAAGATCACAATCATCTTTCCTCCAAAACTTGTTATACTTCCTAAATTTCCTATTGCTATCTATCACCACAAATATCCACATGCCCCTTAAACTTAAAAATTCAGTTTTATCTTCTCCTTTCCTTTTTTCGCTTTCTGTGCTATACACAAGCAATCATGGAGCCCTATTAAGTCTATCTTCTCAATATTCTCCTTTCTATTTTGCTTTATTTCACTGTCATCTCCTATTTTAGGCTCTTATTGCCTCTAATCTGGATCAATGGAGTAACTCTCCTATGTCTTTCCTTTCCAATCACCATGTATACTCGTCCCAAAGTAATCTTCCTAAAGCATAGTTCCAATCATGTCATCCCTCTACTCAAAAATCTTGAATAAAGTCCACACTCTTTATTCTGGAATTCATTGCCCACCCAAATTGTCGCCCACCTGCAAGTCTCGCCCTAACACTTGCTACTGCCTCCATGTACTCCTCCACTCCAGCCAAATTGATCCACTTGAAGGTACCTAAACACAGTCCTAGCTACACAGACACAAACCAAAGAAAATGGACAAAATTGAACTTAAAAAAGATATACAGGAGGAAGATTAACCAGTGCTTTCCAATATCACCATGCTTGCATCACTATGAAAAAGTCAAGACTACAACCTTACCTTACTCACACTTAATAGACTGGAAGACTGAAGAGTGGTGACAAGTTGTTTTAAGAAGAGAAAACCAACAGCCATCTGCTATTGTTCCCATTTGTTGGAGTTTTTGATTGCTGATGTACCAATTTCCTGATTACTAAACTGTGAAAAATACCTAACATGTTGGTTCAAAGAGAGATCCAAAAAGACATTCAAAAGAGAGAAAGGAGTTAGCAAACTTTTTCTGAAATGGATCAGATAGTAAATATTGTAGTTTTACAAGCCAAAGGGGAAAATTGAGCAGATTATAAAGATAATTATTCAAGAAAGAAATTTCCATAATTTTATTTATTTCAAAATATAATGATACCAATATTAATAACAATAAGTATTAAAGTACAATTTTTTGTAATTCTGATCACTTAAAAGAATTGAATTCTTTTGGGGATATAACATTTCACTTAATGGAGGTTCAAAGTTAATACTCCTTGTCATCAAAATTGATTATTAATGTTCATCTGTTAAATGATCTATAATGGAAGTTTACATTTCATCCTGTGTAAATTTATACACATATATAAATATATACCATAATGTACATATATATATACATTCACATAGATAGGTCTTGCTAAATACTGATCCATAGGCATATAATTTTAATTGAGCCAAAATACTGAATATATTAAACAAGCTTATTTTCTCTAGATGCATTAATTCAGCTGCTTCATTTAAAAATTATTTGATTAAGGAATTGTATTTTCCTTTCTTGGCAAAGACGTGATCCACTTGGAAAATTAGTTTGGTTTCAGCCTCGTTTTCATTTTTTATTTTCGTGAAGGAATTATGCTACAATGAGATATCTTCTTTTAAACTTTCTGATTTTTCTAATCATTGTTTTCCTGTGAGTTGCAAATATTGTGATAGGTGCTTAGTCTGGTAATGTTGGTGTAGATTATATTCTTTTTTTTTTTTTTTTTTTTTTTTTTTTTTGCTGAGGCAATTGGGGTTAAGTGACTTGCCCAGGGTCACACAGCTAGACAGTGTCTGAGACCAGATTTGAACTCAGGTCCTCCTGACTTCAGGGCTGGTGCTCTATCCACTGTGCCACCTAGCTGCCCCTAGATTATATTCTTTTAGCACAGGTACAATGTTATTGCCATCTAATACTTTGCCATCTAATTCAGTAACAAAATAACCCACTTTAACTGTATCTTAAAAACATGACTTTCAAAGTCTTCTAATTTTAACATGATGGGTACACATGGGTAATAAAAGTAAATAAAATGTTGCAGTACAGTGATATCCATGGCAATATACATACTGTAGTTATAACTATCTCCCTACAACTTGTAGCACACTGGATAGGAATGGAAAGTGATGAGAGCACCATATACCTACAGTCTCTGTCATAACTTCTTCACTCAGCCAGTGGTGTAAAAACAGCTGTAGACAAAATATAAATGAATAAACATGACTGTGTTCAAATAAATATTTATGAACACTGAAATTTGAATTTCATATAATTTTGTGTACGAAATCTTCTTTTGATTTTTCTACTCTATAAAATACAAATCTATATACTTATGTGTACATGTACATATACATACATACATACACATATACACCTACACAAATATACACACATGTGTATGTGTTTGTATGAACTTTGTAAGCCCAAAATAGGAAGTTGTATGGATTTTGCCCATGGATTATAGTTTGCCAGCCCCTGGGCTAAAATATTGAGGTAAATAAAATAAGGTAAAATTCACCAGGGATATATTGAGCTAAATCAAATAACGTGAAATTTACTAGGGATAAACTGAGCTAAATCGAATAAGGTGAAATTCTGTAGGGGATAAATGCAAAATATTTCACTTGGGAACTAAAAACTAATTTCTGAAATAAAAGATAGGAGAGGAATTGGACCAGCAACACGTTAGGGAGAAAAAAGATCTAATAGATTATAAACTCAACATGAGTCAGAGAGTTATATCACTGCCAAAAGTTCATGTGATCTTGGACTATACTAAGAAAATCCTAGCTTCCAGAAACAGGGAGATGTTGCCCCTCTGCATTCTGCCCTCATCAGACATCTTCAGCTTTTTGTTTAGTTCTGGAAACCACAATGTAAGAAGGACATTGATAAACTGGAGTCAATCTACAGAAGAACAACTCAGATAATAAAGGGCATTGAGTCTGTATCTTGTAAGGACTGGTGGAAGGAAATGGGAATATTCCACTTAGAGTAGAGGAGATTCATGGACCATATCATCTGTATTCAAATATTTGAAGAACTATCTTATGAAGGAGGATTAGACCTATTGTGATTGACCCTAAGGGGCAGAACTAGGAAAAATGAATAAAAGTTGCAAAGGCAAATTCCTAATCATGAGAGCTACCCAAAAAGTGAAATGGGCCACCTCCAGAATTTATGGGTCCATCCTCACTGGAAGCCTTCCAACAAAAGCTGGGTAACTACATCTCTGGTCTTAGGGTTGATCACCACTGCAAGGTAACCAATTAGGTCTTTTTTATTTCCTTAACATTCAGTAATTCTGTGACTTCTCTTCCATAATCTTTTCTTTTGGTCACTGAATAAATCTTATGTGAATGATATCGTGCTTATATTTATGTGTAATTGTATTTTTAGAATATAAAAGGACAATATAGAAAATAAAATAAATCAATGTTTTCTTTAAGAGAATCTTGAAGGGTAGCTAGGTGGCACAGTGAATAGAGTGCTGGAACTAGAATCAGGAAGATTCATCTTTCTGAGTTCAAATCTCAGTCACTTACTGACTGAGATCCTGGGCAAATCACTTAATCTTGTTTGCCTCAGTTATTCATCTGTAAAATGAACTAGAGAAGGAAATGGCAACCACTCTAATATCTTTGCCAAAACAATTCCAAATGAGATCCTATGGAACCAGACACAACTGGCTCAAAAAAAAAAAAAAAAAAAAAAAAGAAGATTCCTGAGATTTTCTTTATTCTTTGATTTTTTTTTTCTTTTGCCAAACATTACATCCTGAATTTTAAAATGAGTGGTGAGTCGGCTGTGGCTTTCATTCCTTTCATCCTGAAAGCTGATCAATATGCATATGAGCTAAAGATCAGCAGCATTTGCTATCCATTGAACATAAGTTGTCTTTACTTTCCAATTAGAAATCATTGCCTACGATTTACCCTTCTGTTCTCAGTTTAATGGTCTCCACATCCAAGGGGAGCTCAGATGCTTACAGAGATGAAATCATTGCATCCTTCTCCCAGAGGAGCCCTGGTTATCATTACCCATAACATGCCGACAATATTGCTTGGAGCCAGTTTGCCTCATGGTACTGTGTAGTTCATCACCAGCTTCTGTTACATGCTAAAGAGGTCTTGCCACACAGCTTGGGACTATTCGGGGGTAGACTCAAGGGTCTCAGCAGTTGTCTTCCTGCTTTGCATCATAGTTTTCATCTTCTTGATCCTTTTGTCCTGTGGTTTACCTCGGGCTGTCGCCTTCTAGGGGAATCTAAGCAGAGCAGCTGTGGCAGGTTCCATTTTCCCCCATTGTTACCACTCTGTAAACTCCCCACCCCACCCCACAAGACTTAAACTTTTTTCTCATTCATTCTATTTTCTCAAAAGGCAGAGTTACTTAGGTTTAAAATATACATCTGTTGACAGAATCATTAAAAGATGAAATAATGATAAATAATTAATAATCCCCATCTGAGATTATTTTCCAGACACTTAGTATCTCCTATGTCCTGATTTATATCTTCCCCTATTAGAATGTGAGCTTCTTGAGGGCAGGGATTATTTTTGCCTTTGTCTCCTAGGAATTAGCACAATATCTGGTACTGATAGTAGGAGCTTAATAAAGATTTATTGGTTAACCACAGCAACAAAAGTAATATATGCATGGGGTGTGTGCATGTACACACATGTGTGTATACATATATTATTATCATATGCATGTAAACAGATTTTTATTGCATGTACATATTTATATATACATATATAATTTATATATGTACAGTTTATATAACACATAGCATATAGTGCAGTATATATAGTATATGCATATATGTTTTGAAAATATTTATACTATTAACAGATATATATGTTAATATACATATATACATAATGCATATTTGTGTATACATATATATGCATATATACATACAATGGGATCATGATCATTATATTTCCACAATAAAGAAAAGAGTTTTATTTTCAAAAATGCATGGGATTGAGAATCCTCAAAATAAATATACATCTAAAAGGTATAAACAGGATCATTATTTCACATGTAACTCTGCTTAATGCATTTATAATGATCCTTTTTGGGGAGTATAAATAGGATTTATGATGGCACCTAATGAAATCTCTTAACTTTTCATAACTTTTGGATTTATGAAAAAATGTAGAGATAGTACTAATCATTTGGTTTAAATGTTAAACTATGGTCTTTTTAAAACATTAAGGCAAATATCTGTGTGATAATAGCTTAATTCAGCATCAAAGACTACATGTGGAGTCACACTTATGAATTATATGATTTGAATATGACCTAATGGGTGGGGAGGAGAATAGCTAGCTTTCAAATTTTTAATATCAGTTTCTTTATAGCCTCTTTTCTTAACAATCCTCCCCCCCCTTGCATGATTTTACTAGTTATCTGTTGGGGCTAAATTTTCTATTATGTGTAAGATAATATTTCAAAAAGAGAAAGGAATTTCATTGCTTTAATTATTAGAAAGTATAATCTACTATTCATATATTAAGAAAATAATCAAAAATGTGAAAACTTGCTTTCAATGCCCTGGAGAGCTAACATCTCTGTATTAAAATACATCAATATATGTCATTGAAAAAGGACAAACCTCTACAAATTTGACAACCATCTTTTAAAGAAGGCAGAATTTTTGCTTTCAGTTCCAGTGTGTTTATTTAAAAAAAAAAAAAAAGCACAACTGCAAATAATTTCAAAAATTTGCTCAAATTTTAAGTATAAAGACAATGAATGAATCTGATAGCTATTTTATTCACGCTAAGATTACCATGACCTTCAAGAAACTGATGGTTCTCTATTTTGTAGAAAAAAGCAATATAAACCTGAAGTTGGTGAACTTGAATTTAAAAAAAATTAATTTCGTTATCTATTCAACATGATTGGTTTCCTTTGTAATCCTCTGCATTTTATCTTAATCATAGACTTCACTATCAAAGAAGTCCATGAATAAAATGGCCAAGATCCTTTGATCTAAGTAAATAGGTGGGTAAGGCAAATAGAGATAGATAAATAGATAGATAGATGGATGGATAGACAGATGGGCAGAGATAGATAGATAGATAGACAGATAGACATAGATGGTAGATGGATGGATGGATGAATAGAAATGCTTTAATAATCAAGTTTAGTCTATTAAAATGTTCAGTAAAACATCAAAACCTCCTGTATAATCCATCTTGAGACTGATTGTATAACAGACCTCAAGGCAATGACACAGCTGTTAGCTGGAGGCCACTGAACAAGAAGAATAGAGACCATACCTGGAAAAGTCCAGAGTAGTTTATAATATTTGATGATGATTAAATAAATTTGTAATTTATCTAAATTGTACTCTAAAAAAAAAATTAAGAAAGAAAATCCAGACTTCTTAAATATTCTCAAACTTTCCCCCCAAAGTGTTCATGAATGCAGGCAGAGACATAGGAATAAAGAATAAAGTCACTGATATATTTAACTGTCCTCCCCCATCTTACAGGTGAGGAAATTGAGATAGACAAGTAGTTAAGTGCTTTGTCCAGAGTCATACATCTAATAAGTATCTGAGGCAAAATTTGAACTCGGGTCTTTCTAATTTCAGGTTTAGCATTCTATTGCATCTCCTAACTCTCCATCCTGTCTTTTTTTTTTTTTTTAACATTATTCAAAATTATGGGGAAATTAGGATGTACTATAATTTATTCACTAACTTCAATGACTTTAAAGAAGGCAGATTTTTAACTACAAGAAATGATTAGAGTTAGCAATAAAAGTGTAAAAATAATCCTGAATAATAACTCTATTAATTGTTCATTCTCATATATAGGTTTTAGACATGCCATTATATATGATTTGTATAATAGAGTCTAAGATCCCCTGATGACAGATATCCATGCTGCCCAAGCAGTCTTTATGTTGGCCAGAAGATAGTAGTAACAGCAGCCTTTTCTACTATTCATTTTGCGACTAATAAAGTGAAACAGTCATTTATGAAATTTTTATTTGTGACCCTGAAATTTTTGCTTATGTGCAATCTGGAGACCTTTTAAACAATACATATTTTGCAGTCCTGATTTTCTTTTCAACCTCTGAAAAGGAAAAAAAAAAAAAAGCAAGAATTTACCATTTTAAAAAATAAGTGATTTTTAAGATGTCAGATATAAAACAGAATCCACCAAATCATAAAAGTCCTTTACAATGCAAAAATCATCATTCTAATTCATTTTTGTCTCATTCAATTCACAGACATCTGGATATACTTGTTAGGAACTATAAATGCCTTTAGAAAGCATAACTCAGTTGGCATAATCTTTGCCTGTACACAAGTCAATATGAATTTTACTACCCTTTAAATAGTCTGGCTTTTGTTCATTTTTATTATGATATAAAATAATGTAAACATAAAGGAGAAGGCAAGAAATTCATTAAATGTTTCTACTAAAGCAGGCTACTCCTACACCCGATATAGTTTATTATTAAATTTTAATAATAGGAGTTTTAAAAGTAAACAATTCTGATAGAAGAGAACTGGCCTTAGGCAAAATCTTGAAGCAGGCAGGTTGTTTTTGCTATTTCCCTATCTCCTTTTCTCCTTTCTTTTTTTAGTTCCTAGACATTCAGGACTTCCCAGGCAATAATTCTGGGACCCCTCACCTACAATGGAAGTTGGGGGAGCCAGTTGGGTTATCACTAGCAATATTGCAAAACTCATGATGAGCATAATTCCATCTGACAATTTATAAAGAGACCCAATATTTGGTGATTTTTTTAAAGGGAAACTAGGCTAACATCTATGGATAGGATTCTAATCCCATTCTAACCTCTTCCTCCCAAGTTAATTAGGCTAGTTTTTCCTTAAAAGTAATTGAAATCATCCTCAAGAGTTGCTTCACTCAGGGGATTAAAAGCTCAATCTATTGACATCATTTCCTTGTCACTTGAGTATAGAATCCATGAGGATGCTTAGTTGTTACATCATGATGGGCAGTAAAGGCAAAGGAACTTCACCAGATGAATCATTCTTCTCCTACTATGGCTCAGTAAATCCCATTTTCATAGCCATTAGATGACCTATAGTGTCTAATTTTGTTTCATTATTGAAATTAAATTATAAGAGGACTGTCCAGAGTCAGACCCAGCCCACAGCATTAACATTATATATTCTTTACCTCCACCTATGTGAGTTACATAAGATTGTGCTCTTCAATCTTGTACACTGATACAGCAAAGATGGTGTTGGAGAGTATTGTTTTTTTCCATTCCTTTGATAAACCTTTTTTGAGGCATTTAGTCAGTCACATGTTTGGAAGGTGGGCTTTTTATCTATTTCCCTTGGAAAAAAAAATCATATGTGGCTTACCACTAAATGCTATAACAGAACTTGGTGTGGAAACCAAGTTAATGACATTATCCACAGAACATTTTCTTCAGGTGTTTAATCATATCTGACTTTTGATGACCCCATCTGGGGTTTTCTTGGCAAAGATACTATTTCCCACTTAAGCTCATTTTGCAGATGAGGAAAGTGAGGCAAACAGGATTAAGTGACTTGACCAGGGTCAGAGAACTAATAAGTGTCTACTGAATTTGAACCGATTTTTTGTTGGCTTCCTGATTCCAGGGTCAGTGCTCTATCTACTGTGCCACCCAGCTGCCCACAATGTGCCCCAAACTGAGTTCATTTCTTCCAGTTTGACAAATCCTTCCTGAAACATTGCCCAAGGGTAGCAGCAGTATTAGAGTCATTTGGTTGCTGACACCCTGAGCAATAGATTCCCTCTGCTCTCCCGGACACTGAAAATATACCTGTCCTGTGTTTCCTATCAGCTAGAAAAATAATATGATAAATTAATAATCCCTTGAGGTATTAATGATTGATGATGGTTTAATGAGTTAATGAAGTACCAAGGATATTTAAATTTGAGCAGAGACCTCTGGGAGATACAAAACTCTATTGTATAGAAATAAGTCTCTAAAACTGGTCTATCAGGCCATGAGCCAAGACTCTCTAGGAGTCCTCAAATTATATTATATGGAGGGAAGACCTGCAAAGTCTTCTTGGAATACTAACCTCATGAAGCATAAACATATAGCAAGATAACTATATTTGCATTACTTTTTGTTATTGTTCTATATTTTTGGTATTATAATTTAATTACTAATTACAGATAATCACACAATCTTCAGCCATCCTTCAGGGGCTTTTATTTTGCTGGCAGGGTCTTAAAAAACCTAAGGTTAGTCCCATGTCATGGTGAAGAATAGGACAAAGACTTTATTCAAATATTAATGAAAGCTATTTAAAGACATCCCATATTCTTTTAGATGTCTTCCTAACTATTTAAATCAGAAGTTCCCAACCAGGGAAGGTTATAAAATTCTTCTCAAAAAAAATACAGGGAAAATTTGGCAAAAATTTATGCTGTCATATTGAAAAATACAAGAAACTTTACATTGATTTCCAATCAATAAAGTTTTACAGAATTTTTGGTTTACCTGTGAAGAAAAATCAACTAATCTCTTTATTTTTGTTTTGTGCATATGCATGGTAAACTCTAGAATATATTTACTTTCATAATAAATCAGATATGGGGGAATAAAAAGAGAAAGGATTTTCTTTCTTCATCTAACTGCCCCCTTTCTAGCCCTTTTGCTGATTCTTCATGGACTTCCCTAACCTGAAAATGAGGGTTACCCAAGATTCTGTCTTTGGCCTTTTATCCTTCTCTGCCTTGTAGTAATGTTATTTCTTTCTGTGACTTCAATTACAGTATCATTGAAGATAAATCCAAAATCTGCATTTCTAACCCCAGCCTCTCATCTGCTCTCCAGACCTGTATCTGACTTCATATAGGACATATTAGCATAGAAAATAGGTTGGGATCATTGATTGAATAGCCCAAAGGAATCCCATTTCATAAATGAGGAATTTGAGAATGCAAGAGGCTAAAGTTTGCCCAAGGCCATGTAGGTAAAGGCAAGATTTAAACCTAGCTCTTCTAATTCCAAATCCAATGATGTTTACATTGTACCATGCTGCATTATTATAAAATTAATCTAGGTTTGGAATTTGCATTTCACCAGGCATTGTCTTAAAGAGAGTGGGTACAAGTTTATTATTGCCCAGAACCTTGATTTAAATAAGACATAAGGGAAGAGGAAACTCATAACACAAAAGTAATACACAATTAACAAACACAATGGCCACTATGACAAGCAAACCAAAAACATACAACATACACCATCACCACTTCAAGGAAACACCAACATCTGAATTCCTTGGTTGGGAGAACTCACGGTCACAGCTGTTCAGAGTCTCGAATGGGAACTATTGCTATTCAAGTTTGTACAAGATTCCCTAGCCCAAAGTCCCTTTCCATTAAGGAGATTTTATAGGCTGAGAACAAATAAGACACTATGCTAAGTATTCTCATTTGATATGTGACTTTTGGGTCAAAGTACTTCCCAGGTACAAGATGCTCCATTATAAGAGGTCCACCAAGGAGAATATTTGTTCATTACTTTAGGGGGATTGTGTTTACTTCAGGAACTGCCCAAGTTTCTGGGTAAGCACAGGCCTTCCATAAAGAATCCTCATTAATTAAGGCACCAGAAGGATGGCTGACCCTTCTTGTGCTTCTTGAGATTCTATCAGATAGCTGCAAGCAAATTCCAAACAATCAGCAAACAAATTTATACAAAGATGTGCCTGAGATTCACTGGGATTACTCATTAGGATTCCTTACAAGCATATCTGGGCTCAAATGATACTGGTTGAAAAGTATTGCTGAAGACCAGTCTTAAGTTTCCCTATGAAAAGTGCTTTCATTACTGCTGCCAAGGTAGATTTTGGAAGGGAATAGCTGAAAGGTACTGGCCTTAAAAGTCATGGCCTCAAATGTCTACGCATAATGTATACAACAAGCATTCAAGGAAACAAATGACTTTACTCATACCACTGAAATATAGTGGAGTGGGACTCAGAATTAGAAATGTAAACCTTATTCAAAAGGAACGGAATAAGTAAAATGAAAATAGAAGAGTGTTTATATCAATTATAAAGACCTTGATTCAAAGCCTGCCACACTTGCTAGCTATACAACTCTAGAACATTTACCTAATCCTTTATGGCCTCAGTTCCTTATCTGTGAATTGAAATGTTTAGACTTGATAAGACTTATAAGTTCCCAGCCAGCTCTAAATCTAGGATTTTTTTTTTTAATTTTTTATTTAATAGTTACATTATATTGACACTCGTTTCTGTTCCGATTTATCTCCCCCTCCCTCCCTCCACCCCCTCCCCTAGATGGCAAGCAGTCCTTTATATGTTGGATTTGTTGCAGTATATCCTAGATACAATATATGTTTGCAGAACCGAACAGTTCTCTTGTTGCGTAGGGAGAATTGGATTCAGAAGGTATAAATAATCCGGGAAGAAAAACAAAAATGCAGATAGTTTACATTCGTTTCCCAGTGTTCTTTCTTTGGGTGTAGCTGCTTTTGTCCGTCATTTATCAATTGAAACTCAGGTCTCTTTGTCAAAGAAATCCACTTCCATCAAAATATGTCCTCATACAATATCGTTGTCGAAGTGTATAATGATCTCCTGGTTCTGCTCATTTCACTTAGCATCAGTTCATGTAAGTCTCGCCAGTCCTCTCTGTATTCATCCTGCTGGTCATTTCTTACAGAACAATAATATTCCATAACATTCATATACCACAATTTACCCAGCCATTCTCCAATTGATGGGCATCTATTCATTTTCCAGTTTCTAGCCACTACAAACAGGGCTGCTACAAACATTTTGGCACATACAGGTCCCTTTCCCTTCTTTAGTATTTCTTTGGGATATAAGCCCAATAGAAACACTGCTGGATCAAAGGGTATGCACAATTTGATAATTTTTTGGGCATAATTCCAGATTGCTCTCCAGAATGGTTGGATTCGTTCACAACTCCACCAACAATGCATTAGTGTCCCAGTTTTCCCGCATCCCCTCCAACATTCATCATTATTTTTTCCTGTCATCTTAGCCAATCTGACAGGTGTGTAGTGGTATCTCAGAGTTGTCTTAATTTGCATTTCTCTGATCAATAATGATTTGGAACACTCTTTCATATGAGTGGTAATAGTTTCAATCTCATCCTCTGAAAATTGTCTGTTCATATCCTTTGACCATTTATCAATTGGAGAATGGCTTGATTTCTTATAAATTTGAGTCAGTTCTCTATATATTTTGGAAATGAGGCCTTTATCAGAACCTTTAACTGTGAAAATGTTTTCCCAGTTTGTTGCTTCCCTTCTAATCTTGTTTGCATTAGTTTTATTTGTACAAAAGCTTTTTAATTTGATGTAATCGAAATTTTCTATTCTGTGATCAGTAATGGTCTCTAGTTCATCTTTGGTCACAAATTTCTTTCTCCTCCACAAGTCTGAGAGATAAACTATTCTATGTTCCTCTAATTTATTTATAGTCTCGTTCTTTATGCCTAGGTCATAGACCCATTTTGATCTTATCTTGGTATATGGTGTTAAGTGTGGGTCCATGCCTAATTTCTGCCATACTAATTTCCAATTATCCCAGCAGTTTTTATCAAATAATGAATTCTTTTCCCAGAAGTTAGGGGCTTTGGGTTTGTCAAACACTAGATTGCTATAATTGACTATTCTGTCTTGTGAGCCTAGCCTTTTCCACTGATCCACTAATCTATTTCTTAGCCAATACCAAATGGTTTTGGTGACTGCTGCTTTATAATATAATTTTAGATCAGGTACAGCTAGGCCATCTTCATTTGATTTTTTTTTCATTAATTCCCTTGAGATTCTCGACTTTTTATTGTTCCATATGAATTTTGTTGTTATTTTTTCTAGATCAATAAAATATTTTCTTGGAAGTCTGATTGGTATAGCACTAAATAAATAGATTAGTTTAGGGAGTATTGTCATCTTTATTATGTTCGCTCGGCCGATCCAAGAGCACTTAATATTTTTCCAATTATTTAAGTCTGACTTTATTTGTGTGGAGACTTTTTTATAATTTTGCTCATATAATTCCTGACTTTCCTTTGGTAGATAGATTCCCAAATATTTTATGGTATCAACAGTTATTCTGAATGGAATTTCTCTTTGTATCTCTTGCTGTTGGGTTTTGTTGGTGATGTATAAAAATGCTGAGGATTTATGGGGATTTATTTTGTAGCCAGCTACTTTGCTAAAATTATGAATTATTTCCAATAGCTTTTTGGTAGAATCTCTGGGGTTCTCTAGGTATACCATCATATCATCTGCAAAGAGTGATAGTTTGGTTTCCTCATTGCCTACTCTAATTCCTTTTATATCTTTCTCGACTCTTATTGCCGAGGCTAGTGTTTCTAATACGATATTAAATAATAATGGTGATAGTGGGCAACCTTGCTTCACTCCAGATCTTACTGGGAAAGGTTCCAGTTTTTCCCCATTGCATATGATGCTTACTGATGGTTTTAAATATATGCTCCTGACTATTTTAAGGAAAAGTCCATTTATTCCTATGCTCTCAAGTATTTTTATTAGGAATGGATGTTGGATTTTATCAAATGCTTTTTCTGCATCTATTGAGATGATCATGTGGTTTTTGTTTGTTTGGTTATTGATATAGTCAATTATGCTAATAGTTTTCCTAATATTGAACCAGCCCTGCATTCCTGGTATAAATCCTACTTGGTCATAGTGTATTATCCTGGTGACAATTTTCTGTAATCTTTTTGCTAATATTTTATTTAAGATTTTAGCATCAATATTCATTAGGGAGATTGGTCTATAATTTTCTTTCTCTGTTTTCAGCCTACCTGGTTTAGGTATCAGTACCATATCTGTGTCATAAAAGGAGTTTGGTAGGACTCCTTCAATCCCTATTTTTTCAAATAGTTTATATAACATTGGAGTTAATTGTTCTTTAAATGTTTGGTAGAATTCACATGTAAATCCATCCGGTCCTGGGGATTTTTTCTTAGGGAGTTGATTGATAGTTTGTTCTATTTCTTTTTCTGAGATGGGACTGTTTAGGATATTTACTTCTTCCTCTGTTAGTTTGGGCAAGCTGTATTTTTGGAGGTATTTTTCTATTTCATTTGAGTTGTCGAATTTATTGGCATAAAGTTGGGCAAAGTAACTCCTAATTATTGCTCTAATTTCCTCTTCGTTAGTGGTGAGTTCTCCCTTTTCATTTTTAAGACTAACAATTTGATTTTCCTCTTTCCTTTTTTTAATCAGATTTACTAAGGGTTTGTCTATTTTGTTGGTTTTTTCATAGAACCAACTCTTAGTTTTATTAATCAATTCAATAGTTTTTTTACTTTCAATTTTATTGATCTCACCTTTTACTTTTAGAATTTCAAGTTTAGTGTTTGACTGGGGGTTTTTAATTTGTTCCTTTTCTAGCATTTTTAATTGCAAACCCAATTCATTGACCTTCTCTTTCTCTATTTTATACAAATAGGCCTCTAGAGATATGAAATTTCCCCTTATTACCGCTTTGGCTGCATCCCATACATTTTGGTATGATGTCTCATTATTATCGTTTTCTTGGGTGAAGTTATTAATTATGTCTATGATTTGCTGTTTCACCCAATCATTCTTTAGTATGAGATTATTTAGTTTCCAATTATTTTTTGGTCTACTTCCCCCTGCTTTTTTGTTGAATGTAATTTTCATTGCATCGTGGTCTGAAAAGGATGCATTTACTATTTCTGCCTTACTGCATTTGAGTTTGAGGTTTTTATGTCCTAATATATGGTCAATTTTTGTATAGGTTCCATGAACTGCTGAAAAGAAAGTGTATTCCTTTCTGTCTCCATTACATTTTCTCCAGAGATCTATCATATCTAACTTTTCTAGTATTCTATTTACCTCTTTGACTTCTTTCTTATTTATTTTGTGGTTTGATTTATCTAATTCTGAGAGTGCAAGGTTAAGATCTCCCACTATTATAGTTTTACTGTCTATTTCTTCTTGCAGCTCTCTTAGTTTCTCTTTTAAGAATTTAGATGCTACCCCACTTGGTGCATATATGTTTAATATAGATAGTGCTTCATTATCCATGCTACCCTTTAGCAAGATATAGTGTCCTTCCTTATCTCTTTTAATTAGGTCAATTTTTGCTTTAGCTTGATCTGAGATCAGGATGGCTACCCCTGCTTTTTTGACTTCACCTGAAGCATAGTAGATTTTGCTCCAACCTTTTACCTTTAACCTGCATGTATCTCCCCGCTTCAGGTGTGTTTCCTGTAAACAACATATTGTAGGATTCTGGCTTTTAATCCATTCTGCTAATCGCTTCCTCTTTATGGGGGAGTTTACCCCGTTCACGTTTATGGTTAGAATGACCAATTCTGTATTACTTGCCATCTTGTTAACCCCGGTTTATGCTTTCCTCCCTTCTTTCCCCTTTCCCCCCTTCCAAGTATTAAGCTTGTGAGCATCCCTTGCTTCTCACAGCCCTCCCTTTTTAGTGTCCCTCCCCCCGCCTTAGAGTTCCTCCCCCTATCTTACCCCTTTCCCTCCCAGTTCCCGTATTCCCTTCCGCTTAGCTTATTCCTTCACTTTTCACTTTTCCCTTCTCACTTTTCAATGAGATGGGAGAAGTTTCACCATAGATTGAATATGTCTTAAGATTTTTCACTTAAAGCCAATTCTGAAGGCAGTAAGATACCCACTATATTCATCCCCCTCCATTCTTTCTCTCAGATATAATAGGTTTCCTATGCCTCTTCATGAGATGTACTACCCCCACTTTACCCTTTTTCTGGTACAATGTCCTTTCCACATCAATTTCTAGAACAAGGTATACATGTATTCTTTATACATCTATATAGTCAAAATATAGTTCCCAAGATTAATCTTTACCTTTTTAGATTTCTCTTGAGTTCTATATTTGTAGATCAAACTTTTTGTTAAGTTCTGGTTTTTTCATCAGAAATAGATGAAATTCGCTTACTTCGTTGAATGTCCATCTTCTTCCCTGGAAAAAGATGCTCATTCTCGCTGGGTAAGTTATTTTTGGTTGCATACCAAGTTCCTTAGCCTTTTGGAATATCATATTCCAGGCCCTTCGATCTTTTAATGTGGATGCTGCCAGATCCTGGGTGATCCTTATTGTGGCTCCTTGATACTTGAATTGGGTTTTTCTAGCCGCTTGCAATATTTTTTCTTTCATCTGAGGGTTCTGGCATTTGGCCACTATATTCCTTGGTGTTTTGATTTTAGGATCCCTTTCAGTGGGTGATCGATGAATCCTTTCAATGTTTATTTTTTCCTCTGTTCCTATGACTTCTGGGCAGTTCTCTTTGATAATTTCCTGGAAGACAGTGTCCAGGCTCTTTTTTTCATCATGTTTTTCTGGGAGTCCAATGATTCTCAGATTGTCTCTCCTGGATCTGTTTTCCAGGTCTGTTGTCTTCCCCAGAAGGTATTTCACATTTTTCTCCATTGTTTGATTTTTTTGGATTTGCTTGACTGATTCTTCTTGTCTCCTCGAGTCATTCAATTCCACTTGTTCAAGTCTGATTTTCAGTGAAGTATTCTCTTCACTCACTTTTTTAAAATCTTTCTCTAATTGTCCAATTGAGTTCTTTTGTTCTGTGGAATTTTTTTCCATTTCGCCAATTTTGTTTTTTAGAGAGCTGTTTTCTGTTTCCAGTTCACTAATCCTATTTTTCAAGGATTTTACTTCTTTATCCACTCTCTCTTTAACTTTCTCCAGGCTCTTTTGCCAAGCCTCCCTCTCCTTTTCCCAAGCCTCACTCTGCTTTCCCCATTTTTCTTCTAGCTCCCTTGTGAGAGCCTTTTTAATCACTTCTATGAGGTTCATCTGTGCTGAGGAACAGACAATCTCCTCCTTTGGGGAATCACCTGGGGACTGCCTGTTTTTAGTCTCCTCAGGATTTAGAGTCTGCTCTCTATCTGTGTAGAAGCTGTCAAGGGTTAAAGTCCTCTTCAGCTTCTTGCTCATTCTGTCTATTAATCAGAGACAAACTACCAAAGAAAAACAGAAAAAACTGGAGTCTTTCTTTGGGGGGGGGCTAGGTGTGTTATCGAGCTTCCTCTACAGACTGCAGGGGGCAGCAGTGAGGCACTAGCAGGACTGTGCTGCGCCTGCGCTCTGAGATCCCAAAGCGTGCTGAGTCACTGAGGGGGAGGAAGGGAGGGGCGGCCAGGTCCTGAGAGACTCCAGCTGTTTGGGGTTGTATTCTTCAGCCCCGGTGTTTTTAGCTTCTCTGCTGGGCTATTGACTTGCTGCCGGAGCAAAGTATTCAAACCTGTAGCGAAGCTCTTCCCGCAGAGACAGCTGCGATCACTCCCCACCCCCTCTCCAGTCTGCTCCCGTGCTCTCACTGCCGCTGCCCTCAGCCTGCGCCCGATCCAGAACCGTCCCAGCCCTCCAGTAAAGACAGACCTTTCTTGGTGGATCTCAAGGATGGCTTCTCTTGGTAACTATTTGTGGGTTTTTTTCAGTCAAGCATTGATTCAGAGGCTTGTAATGAAGTGGATAGTGAGAGAAAGCGCGGAGCTTATGCAACTGTGAGCCTCCTCTCCGCCATCTTAACCGGAAGTGAAATCTAGGATTTTATGGTTCTAAGATATACTCATGTGAGATCAGTGAATTGGAGGGAGGAAACATGGTGGAGAACATTTGGGTAATGGTCAGTATAAACAAAAAGAGAAGAGATATTGCTGAAGGATACCACAAAATCATGTGAATAAAAAGAGAAAAAAGCAATTTGGGAAACAAATTACAAGCCTAGCAGAAAGAGAAAGAGGCATGATAGATTTGTCATAGGTAAGTGACTTCATTTATTCAGACATCTGCAGGAAGAAGATTCTTAGAAGAACAAGTACAACAAAAAGAACAAGAAAAACATAACCAGAACCAAAAAAAAAAAAAAAGAAAGAAAGAAAAAGAAAAAAGAAAGAAAAAGAAAAGGAGAAGGAGAAGGAGAACAAAACTAGGACAACAAAAAGAACAAGAACATAACCAGAATAAAAAAAGGAGAAGGAGGAGGAGAACAAAACAAGAACAAAAAAAAAGAACAAAAAGAGCATAACCAGAACAAAAAGGAGAAAGAGAAGGAGGATGAGAAGAAGGAGAACAAAACAAGAACAATAAGCAGGAGAACAACAACAGGAAGAAAAACAAGAACAAAAAGTATATGAAGGAGGAAGAGCAAGAAAAGAACAATAAGAAGGAGAAGAAGGAAGAAGAAAAGAAAAAGAACAGGAACAAGAAGAATAAAAACAAGAAGGAGGAGAACAACAACAACAACAACAAGGGAAAGGAGGTGCAAGAGAAAAACAAGAAGAAGAACAAAGACAAGAAGAAGGAGAACAAAAACAAGAACAAGAATAAGAAAAACAAGAAGGAGGAGAAAAAAGAAAAAAAGAAAAGCTAATACATTTTAACATGTATTTGTAATTATTTTATCCCTCAAAAGGCACCAACAAAGAATATTTCTATCCAAAAATTTAATTCTTACTTCCAAGGAGAGACCATAGGTAGAATTGAAATTATGGAAATGAACCTTATAAGAAAATAACTACTCCATCTTAGATTATGTTAGAGAACAGAGGAGTATGACCATTGTGCAGCATATAGCTGAATGTTGGGAAGAGCAGATTCCAAAGGGTTGAGAAAGAATAGCTGGGTTTCCATGAACAAAAAGGAGATGAGGAAACAATGCAGGAATAATGGGAAGTTCAAGAATGAAATCCGGAAGACAGAAAAAAAAGAATCAATTCTAGTGAGGAATTAAAGGAAAAATTACAATTTTAAAAAACACATATGAAAAATAGAAGCATTGGCCCCATGAGAATACTTTCAGGAGTGCCAAGACCAGAATGAGCTGAGACAATCATGGAAAACAAAAATTGTGGGTATCATTGTTGTCATTGTCGATATCGCTCTGTTGGGGAAAATAAAAGTAACAAAGAAGGAAAAATAACCCACCAAAAAGTGCAAGAGAGGATAACTGAATGCAGAAAAGGCAGAGCTGTTTATCTCTTATAATGCTTCTGTTTTCTCTACCAAGAACACACTTTGTACTGGAAAACAAAGCATAAAAATATCTAAAAGGAAAGTGGTACCCAAGATAAATTAGGGCAGTAGAAAGCAAGCAAGCACCTAGTTACACTGCTGAATTTGAGTCTCCGGGCCTATTAGAATTAAATGTGTGGGTTTATTTGAAAGAACTGTCACTTGTATTGATTATAAGTTACTATTAGTTTTCTTACAAAGATCATGAAGAAAATGAGAAAAACTGCATGATTGAAGTAGGATGAGTGTTGCCCCAATTTTAAGAAGAAAGAAAAGAATGGACGGTGAAAACTATAGTGAGTTTTCCCAGATGTTAGCAAAGCACTTTAGTCAATGAGTCAATAAACCTTTATTAAGCATCTACTACATACCTGGCACTATGTTAATTGCTAGAGATACAAATTTGAAAAAGAATATAATGAGGGAAGAAAATACACAAAAGAAACTGAAAAGAAGTGGGAAGATTGGAAGGAAGGAATAATGAAGAGGTTCAAAGTAGTATAGCTAACTAAGAATTGAAAAGATGGCTGGTCTGGGAGCTTTCCTTAAATGGAGATTTTAAAGGGTAGGTCTTTACTCCATATTCCATTCAGAGAGGCCACAGATTTTCTCATGTTATTCTTTAGAACAGTATGGAGGGATTTAAGCTAAATAATAATTTTATATGGAGAGAGCGGTTCTTTTTGTAGTGGCAAAGAATTGGAAAATAAGTAGATGTCCATCTATTGGGAAATACCTGGATAAGTATATGAAAGTAATGAAATATTATTGCTCTATTAAAAAAAAAAACTGATGAACAGGCTGATTTTAGAAAAGCTTGAAAAGACCTATATGAATTGATGCTGAGCAAAGTGAGCAGAATCTGGAAAACACTGTACATAGCAATAATGTGATTGTGTGATGATCAATAGGATAGACTTGGTTGTTCTCAGCAATTAAATTAAGTGATTCAAGACAATTCTAATAAACTTTGGATGGAAAAATATCCAGAGAGAGAACTATGGAGACTGAATGTGGATCAATACATACAGTTTTCATCATTTTTTCTCATGATTTTTCCCTTTTGTTCTGACTTTTCTAACAATATGATATATAAAAATATGTAAAAAATGAATATACATGTATAACCTAAATTTATTTTTAATTTTTTTAAAAATTTAGTTGGAGAAAGAGCTGGTTAAATGGCCAGACAGTGCCTAATAAATTAACAGTCAAATGCTATCTTTTAAGGAGATATCCATTGGACATTTTTATCAGTGACTTAAAGATACAGGTGACCTGTTCATCAAATTTGTAGATAATGCAAAACTAGAAGAGATGTCTAACATACTGCACGACAGAACCAAGATCCAAAAGTCCTTGACAGAATAGAACATTGCACTGAATTTAATGAGATGAAATTTATTGATGATAAATACAAGGTCTTCTACCCAAGTTTAAATAAAGTCAACTTCAGTTTGCCTATAAGTCCCAATTCATATACCATGCTTTATATTAAGCCTTCCCTGATCCCTTGCAGGAATACTTTCACATTTGGACCTCACGTAGTAATTTTCCTAATGCATTAATTCTAATATCTTGATGAATCCCTGATCTTATCAATGTAGGCTTTTTTCCAATGAAGCACGTTGCAATCCATTTGTGCTTTCCCATCTTTGAGACTCTAGAACATATCTTCCTGTAAATCATCTACAGAGGTCCATGCTGAGGACTGAGGGTCTATAATGAATTCACTTGATACATTGCATAGATACCATGGGAATATAGCTGTCTTTCTCTCTAAATTTTTCTCCAGGGTTAAATGGTTAACTGACCATTAAACCCTTTAAATGTTAAAATGACTTGTCCAGGGTCATGCAGCTAGAAAGTGTCTAAATCCACATTTGAACTTGGGAAGATGAGTCTCGGGGACTCTCTGTTTGGCATTGTATCAACCGCGCCACCTAAATGTCCCTCTCTATATAAATAGCACTTTTTCCCCCAGTCACACATCCTTCTGAAGACATTCTTTATATTATTTCTCATGCACAATTCTTAATTTTCAGTATGTTTCAACCCATTCCCACCCACCATTCCTCTCTCTGTTACCCTTTGGGTGATTCTCAAGTCTAATTCTTACAATCCCCAGAAGAATATTGTCTTTAAAAAGATAAGCTTTTGTTGGTTGAGTGGTTTTCTATAGGAGGAAATTTTGGGTTATTAAAGATACCATGTAGTTTTCTAAAGACAATCCAGCCTAGACTCTTCTCCAGTTCATTGTTCTCCTTTTCTCCTTCTTTCTTCTTTTCCTCTCCTCTTCTCTCCTTTTCTTCCTTTTCTTCCTCCTTCCCTCTCTTCCTTTCTTCCTTCTTTCTTTCCTTCTCCCCTCTTTCTTCTTTCTTTTCTCCCTCCCTTCCTTCCTTCCTTCTTTCCTTCTTTCTCTTTCCCCTTCCTTTCCTTCCTTTCTTCCTTAAAATTTGGGAGGGGATGCAATATAGTGAAAAATATAGTGGAATTGCAATCCCTCGTTTGAATCCAGATCAAACACTTACTAACTTTACAGTTAGCTTAACACATAGTACCTGGTGTATAAATTGTTTAACAATTTCTTTTCATTCATTTATGTGATCATGGAAAAGATACATAAGTAACAAGTATTTGGCATAGTATCAAAAAATCCAGGGTCCTAGCTAGACAATTCATTTTTTTGAGATTCTCTGAGACTCAAATTTTCTCATCTGTAAAATGGGCATAATAATCATTTCACTGTCTAGTTCATGACCAGTGTACAGAAAGTTCTTTGTAAATTGCATGAGATGGTAGATAACTATGCATAGCTCCTAGTATAAGAGATGTTAAGCTGTTTGTTCTCTAAATCAGTTGATCACTTACACCCATACCTTGTGCTTTGCTAGTTGATATTCATGCTGCCACAATATACCAAATGTCTGCTAACACATTTTCAAACTGACCTATATTTCTATAGTGGATACAGAGTGAATATAAACTCAGAAAAGTTATTCTTGAAAGATTCTCCAAGGTTTAGTTTAGTTTTTAAATTAACACAACTCAAAAACTTCACATAGAAGAGGCAGGGATAGAAGAATAGTCATTGGATAGGATTTCAAATGCCTCTGGATCTAAAAAAGAATGAAAGTAAGTTATAGAAACAATAAAACAGAAGAAAATTCAAAGAAACATAAGGAAAAGCAAAACAAGTATCAGAGCTATAATGATAATTTTTTTAAAAAGACTTAAAAAGTGATTTATTCACAGATATGAACTAGAGAATTACAAGTATTATAATACTCATTTTACAGATAAGGAAACCAAGGTACTCAGCAACAGTAAGTGACCTAACAAGACTAATAAGGAAATAAGGTTAAAATGATTATATATGTATAACCTGCAGCAGATTGCTTGGGATCTTGGGGAGGGAGGGAGAAAAATTTGGAGCTCAAAATCTTATAAAATTGAATGTTGAAAACTATCTTTACCTATAAATGGAAAAATAAAATATTATTAAATGTGGAGGAAGAGTAAGTGACTTGTTTGTGATCAATAATAAATATTAGAGAGGGGATTTTAACTGAGGCTCTGTAATTTTTAGTGCCCTTGCCACTAAATGGTGACAACAAGAATGAAATAGTTTGGGTTACAACAATTAGGAGAGAGAATAAAGGTATTAGAGACCAAGAAATCAATCAGATAGGATTTCAAATTTTTCAGGGAAGAATATTAAGCACAATTCAAGAAGAACAATTTAGGGCAGGATTCCAAAGTCATTGAATCTATCAGTCAATAAATATTTATTAAGTGCCCACTAGTTCCAGTTACTATAGCAAGCAAATTCAGAAAGGGGCAAAAGACAGTTCTTATTCTTAAGGAGTTTATTGTCTAACAGGAGAGACAATATACGAGTAATTATGTATGTTGTATGCATGTGTACATGGATGTATATGCATGTGTGTGCATATAGATATTTCAATCTATATACTGGAAAATGGGAAATACTTAAAGGAGAGAAGGCACTAGAATTAGGAAAATTTGGGAAAGGCTTCCTATAAAATTTTATTTGAGATTTAAAGGCTTTCTTCTTGGGTCTGTTCTTGATGATAGATGAGTAGGTGCACATTGAATATATGTGGATATTAGGGGGAAACTATCTCAAAGTGTTATAGCTCAGGCAAAGGATGCTTATTTAGATTTAGATTTATTTATTTAGATTTGGAAGTCAATCTAGTCCAACCCTTTCATTTTATAGATGCGCAAACTTATCCCCAAGAAGGTATATGACTTGCCCAACATCACACAAGTTATTAATGATATGTCAGCATTTATAAATCCAGGTCTCTTGATTCCAAACCCAACATCAGTTAGTAACTGAGCTAGCATTTATTTGACCCTCAGGTCTCTCAGTCCAAATCCAGTGTTATTTCTACCATACGATGCTCATGTTGTGATTTTCCTATTCATTAGAGCCACGATAAGGAGAGAAAAGAAAAGAAATGAGACAAAATCAGAAATTTTGTTTTCTTGGAATCAGTGATAGAAGATATCCAGTGGCAAGAACACTGGCTCTGGAACGTGTGTTCAGATCTTTACTACCTGTGTGATCTTGATCAAGGCCTTTCAATTGACTTAGCCTCAGTTTCCTGATTTGTATAATAAAAGAGTAGGACAAGATAAGGTTACTTCCTCCTCTAGATTTATGATCATAAGGTCAGAAAACATTTAAAATCAGATCAGGGAAAATGAGACAAGGGGAGTTGCTAGGACCATTGATCAATCAACCAGTCAATAAACATTTATTAAATATCCACTATGTGCCAGACACTGTGCTAAGCACTGGGAGTATAAATACAAAGAAAAGGAAAGGTCTCACCCTGGAGGAAGTGATAATTGAATGGGAGAAGGAAGCAGAAAGGGAGAGGGAAGGAGCAAAAGGTACAGGAGGCAAAGTATTATGGAGAAGTCCAAAACAGGTTAGGAGTGCATGCAGCTGGGAAGGGGAGGGGAGAGGAGTGAAGACATGGGGGATGCCTTCCTTAAATGGAGGCTTTGGAAAGACTTCTCCCCTTCACCCTCCAATCAGGAGCAGAGGGTCCTGAGATCAGAGGAAGAGGGACCTTTAAGGCTGTCTAAACCAGCCCCTTTATTTTACAGATGAGGAAACTAAGAACAAAATCATTAAGTTGACTTTTGGAAAGTCATGGAGGTACAAAAGAGCATGGCTAAAATTTGAACCCAGATTCTTTGGCTCCAGCTTCCAAATCTCACTACTAGAACAATGATCTGTTCTCCACCTTATGGAGATTTCACTTATCCATACTATTCCCATGAATAATTGAATGATTTGTAGTTTAAATGGCATCACTAGTATTTGAGAAGGACAACCTGATAGTTGCATACAAAGATCATTGCTCTTCCTTCCATTACAGCTAACTTAATCTCATCATATGCAGATTACTTAACTTCTCAGTTTAATGAGTATAGTGCTTATGGATATTGCATTGAGATAAAAATCTCAATGGAATGTTTTTTTTTTTTTTTAAGTTTATTGGCCCTTATTATTACATTGCAGATAATTTAACTGTAATTTTCCCCAAATTTAATTAAACATATTCATTTTCCTAGTGAGCTTACAGCAATAAGAATATACCATATATGTGAGATGTTTTTTTTTTTCCCAATGAGTTTATAAAATGATAGATATAACAAAAAATAGAAGGCTTTGCAGACAACGCAGTGCAATAGGAGGAATATTAGATTTGGAGCTCAAAGTCCTGGGAATCAGAGATCCTCATTTAAAAGCCCAGATTGTTCACTCCTAAATTGTGTGACCTTGGATAAGTCCTCTCTGAAATTCCATTTCTCATCTGTAAAATGAAGCAAAGGGACTAAATGATCTCCCAGGTCCTTTCCCATGTCTAAATCCATGATCATATGACTTTCTGAGTAAATTATGTAAGCAGAACTGAATTTACCATCAAGTCACCTTTTTAACCTATCAAAATCAAACAATTTATCATTGTGATAGGAAGTTGAATGAAATGGGAATCAATCCATCAATCAGTAAGCATTAATTAAGTACCTACTATGTGTCAGGCACTGAGCTTGGTTCGGTGCAAAGATATAATGGAATGGGGGCGGGGGAGGAGTTTTATCATGAGTTTGTTATTTTTAGTAAAGCATTAAGATATTGCTAAAGACGTTAATGATCCATAGCATGGTGCCAGTATTGCTATGAGTGTAGAAAAACCTGATGCTGACTCTAAAAAGGCAAACAGCAGCGAGTTTTTCTGTTTTATGTTTAGCTTATCTGTTATTTCAGAGCTGATCAAAAGCATCCATTGCAGTGCATAGAATAAATCACACCTCTAAATAAACCACTAAAGAATGTTAAATCGATGTAAGTGATTTGAGTCATATTAATATTTAAAACATCTCTGTCCCAAGCCTCTTTATGACTACATACAGCAATAATAACTACCATTTCCCTCTGCCATTTTTCATATTATAATATTGCATAGTAAACTGTGTGGAAATATCCTCTTTTAGTACTGAAATGGACGCATAGGATTTTAGCTGCCTATTTACGCTTAAATGTCTGTGATTTTATTCATCCAGTAAACGTATCCTCCATTAAGACTTTGATTGTATTCTTTGCAAAAGCTAAAACTAAGGAAGAAGGCAATGTTTGGGATTTTGTTAATGACAAGAAAGTTGTTCTTTCACTGGTTTATCTTTTTAGTAAATGTGACTTTAAGTTATATAGATTCTGAGCTGAGCCAATCTTTTAGAAATTTTCTGTCTGTACAAATATAACATGCAATTTATCATTTGTAATCTTAATATCTTAAAGTGATTTTGTGGATTTTTAAATGTAAGAATAAAGCTTTTACTAAAGGTCCAAAAGACTGTGATAGATAATTCCCCCTACAAAGTTCTGGGCACTGGAGCATGCCCATGAGTATGCTCCAAGGCTAGCATCTTCCAAGGCTAGGATTAACTTGACAGCCAGGTATATTTGAATAGACATAGCAATGTGATTAAAAAAAAAAAAATTCCTAAATCTGGATCAAAGAATCACCCTTGTCAAGCTATTTCTGAACAGTGTGTATTTGTACTTACCCCGGTCTCTAGCCTTGTCCGGCACATTCTGTCCATCTCCTTCTCAGCCTCTGCCTTTTATGTACTTTTGGAACCTCAGTTTTCCCCTTCCCAGGTCCCTTCCATCTGCTTGTGTGTCAGTGGGGCCCTTCTGCCAACGCATCTCGGGGAGAATTTCTCCAGATGAAGGGCTGAAGGCTGATCCCCGCTCCCACCTTCTGCAGCTCCCTGCCTGTCACTGTTCAGCTCTCCAGCCCCACTCTGGCTTGTTTTGTCAATAACCATTTATTTGTTGCTGGGATGGTAGCAGCCATTACATCTGACCTCCCTGTTTCATCAATTATGGATAGATTATTGGATGTGAACATCTGCAAAAGCTCACTGCTGAACTCACCTCCTGGCTGGGATTAGATCAAGTATTAAACTGTTGTTTATTGTCAGGCCAAAACTCTACTGGGAAGCCAGGGGATTCCAAGGCAAGCAAAGCCCCCATCAGCAAGTACCAAAAATTGTTTAGTATTGCCACTGTTTCCCTGAAGATTCCAGCCATTTATTATTTACACTTATTACTCGTTGTTATAACATACTTGATAAAAGCTCTTGGCAGGCCTCCTGTTCCCAGCTATTGTCACATCTGTCAGGACCGCAACGATTCATAAATTGTTTTCTTTCCTCTCCTATCACTCAGAAAGGGGAAGGGATGAAGCACCTTCCCAGCACAAACAGATGAACATGGGGCTGTTGGGTTTTATTTCCTGGAAATGCGTTCCCATGGCCTGATATGAAAACATGACATTCTGGATCTAAATGAGGGTTTACCGAGTTGACCAGAATAATGGCTTGTGGTGGGAGAGAGATCAGATTGCACCGAGAATGAGCTCCAAATGTTTTTTCAGGGCTTTTGTGGATTTCTGGAAAAAGGAAACCAAAATGAATTTTTATTGAATCTTGCTCTAAATGAGGAAGAAATCAAGTAAGAGGGATTATAAATAGATGGCGGCTTTGTGGCGAGGGAAAAGACAAATCTTCCAGTCATCATTGATTCATGCAGAAATATAGAAATGTTCATAGTATTGGTATTTATTAAAAACTGTTAGGGATTACTCATGAATATAGAATACTTTCCTGATCCTTCCCCTGATGATTGCAAATGTTTGGGAGCCTAGCATTAGAGCAGAGAGGGAACGTGGAGAGGGCACTCAGTGGAAAGGTCGGAAAATTTAGTTCTTAACCATGCATGGTCAATTCAATTTAACAAACAGTTGTTAAATTATTAGGCAGCTAGAAGATACATTTGTTAGACTGCTAGACTTAAAATCGGGAAGCTTTGAGTTCAAATCCTGTTTTAAACGTACTAACTGTGGGATGCTAAACAAATCAGTGAACTTTCTGACTCAGTTTCCTCATCTGCAAAATGAGGATAATAAAAGCATCTACCTCCCAGGGCTGTTATGAGGATCAAATGAGATAATACAGTTAAAACATTTTACAAACTTTAAGTTACATATAAATATTAGTTAAGTTATAGGGGCTCATCTTCCTGAGTTTAAATCTCGTCTCAGACACTTATTAATTGTATGTCCCTAGGCAAGTCATTTAACCTTTGCCTCAGTTTCCTCATCTGAAGGGAGAACCTTTGCTGGAAAAGGAAATGGCATTCCACTTCAGAATCTCTGCCAAGAAAACCACAAATGGGTCTCTCAGACTTAGATATGACTGAAATGATTCGACAACAAAAATAACATATGCATTATATGTGTATGTAATATGCATTATATGTATTTGTGTACATAATATAAACATGCATGATTTTAAGATGCATACATATGTACATAATACACATACACACACAGAGGAGAATGGAAAGGGTGTCCCAAAAGTCAGAGTGCAGTTGTCAACTTCACTAGCTGAAAATAAGTATGAATAGCACACCTATTAAAATAAGTTTCTAACGTCTATTATGTGTTAGGAACTGGGGTTATAAATGACAGTTTTTTTTTTTTAAATAGTTCCTGACTTCAAGAAGTTTACATTCTATTGGAGTCATTATATTATGTCATTGTACATTATTTTTGTAATCCACAGAAGCATTAGATTTTATATCTGCAAGGGGCAAAAATTGTACAATCGGAGGATATTTATGGCAGTGGGAGATTTCCAAGATCTTGTGTCATAACACTAAAATTTAGAAGACATTAATAATACCAATTTTTCTAAAGTTGTATAAAGTAAATTGAGCATAGGACCTAGTTAGCAAGAATAATTAGTTAAATTAGGAAATTATTAACTGACCCATTTCTTTCTCATTCTGGTAGTCACATGCCTCCCAAACCTCCAGGATTTTTTCATCTGTGATATCATGGATCTGCAGAGTCTTTGCCCCTGAAACTCAAGGTCTGCTAACTACCCAACACAAACTTTTTGTTTTGTTAAGGAGCTGATCTGAGGACATTTCCTCAGTAAGTTTTCATAGCTCTCTGTGGGTATCAAAATTTCTAAGCATTTTTGTACTAGGCTTTAGAGCATAGTGAAGCCTCATCTCATCCAAAACCTTCCCTTCATAATATATAGGAACTGAGATTCAGAGTCAGTTACCTTATCAATGTTCTCATTGAGAGTTATTCATAGAACCAGGATCTACTAGCCCTTATATACTAGACCAACCGTTCTCAAAAGTGTGGTTCAGAGAATCCTGGGAGTCTCTGAAACCCTTTCAGAAGGTCTATAAATTCAAACATAGTTCTTATTTTTAACATTGTAAATATCTATAACTATAACATGTTAACAAAAACTCTTTGGACAGATCCTCAGTAATTTTTAATAGTATGAAGAGACTAAGAACAAAAGTTTGAGAACCATCATACTAAATAATAGCTAATTTTAAAAATACTTATTTTGTAAAAAATATGGAGAAGTTAAGCTTCCAATATGTGACAGATTGTCCAAATGAGGAATAATGAACTTCATGAGGGAAGAGCACATGCCTTCAGTAATCAGCACAGGTTTTTGCTACACTAAGACCACTTCTAGGTGAAAAAAGGTTCAGTAGAATGCCAACTTTTCAAACACTTACATTTTATGTATTTTATAGTAGTCTGCATACTTTCCCGAACTCTATTTATTCAATATAACTATACTTGTAGATAAGAAGTATTTATTGCATGTTAGATCCTTACGCTTTTTCTGAAAGTCTGTAAGAGCTCCTAAGTGACATAAGATAGACTGTCTTCGCCCTGCTTGGGTTATCTGTCTACTGTAACACCCCTAGCTGGCTCCAGTAACATATCTGTGGATGCTGCTGCCCAGGCAGGTCCTGTGCCTGGTACTGCAGTGCTTGTCACAAATCATTAGCTACTGATTCCTTTGACTAATGTTGCAGCTGATTGTCTGAATCATGTTCCAAAACTGCAAATGAGGCAGAACCATCCCTTTCTGCTCACCAACTGTGAAATGGCTAAATAGGCCTAGATTGCCAGAAATCAGAAGAAATGTATTTCCAATAATATTTGACAGTGATTTTGAGTACAAAGTGGTTGAGCTGATTTTCCCCCCTTATCACAGAAAGCATACATCAGGAGGATTGCTCCCTTCCTTTTTTTTTTTTTTTTCTCTCAAAAGTATCATATTTTATCCAAAGCTGTGCAAAACTTTCTGTGACAAGATGGCATGACTGGAGATTTGCTTAAAATTTAAATTATGCAGGATATCTCAAAATTGGTACTTTCCTTTTGGTGAGCTAAGTGAGAACAGATCTTATCACCTTTTTTTTTTTTTTAATTGTCACCTCTTTGACCCTATTTGGTAAATAAGTAGAGTCTAGAACCAGGAAGGTTTTTCCAAGCTCTTTTATGACAGATAGGCTTGTAGGTGAAAGTGGGAATTAAGCTCCTCCATTGTGACTGCTCTGTTATGGATCTCATTCACTTTTACTCTGGGAGATCCTTAATGACTAAAGTAAATCATGCTCTGTTGAATAGAAGGCTTTAGTTTCTCCTCAATATTGACTGGTATTAGGGAACTCCTATTGATTTAAAGATGGGACTAAATTCTGTGCAAAGAAGCTGGGGCTGATGGATAAAAAAAAAGGTGGGGGAGATAGTATTTGCAGAGAAAAAAGACATTACTGCAATATTCATATCAGATCCCAAAGGAAAACTATTTAGCTGTGATTATGGTATCCAAATATTGGCAACTTAGAAATGGTTTATAGTCCAAAAATTCATTTGTAGGGCTGTTGTTTGGAACTTGGAATACATTTTTTCCCCTAGAAACAACTTATGGTTAGATTCCCAGGTGATTCAATGCACACATCCAACATCTAGCCCAGACTGTAGTCAATCTGTAGTCCTAATAGTACCAGCCTAGGTTTAGGGTCCCCATCTGGTACAAGGGTGAGCAGGGAAAGGAATACAGTATCAATCCTTTTTCCTGGGTGCAGGGCCAGCTACAGGCACATTTTGGGAAAATGCAGCATTTATCTTTAATGAAAATGAAACCTTATTTTTGTGAAATGGTGGGAAACAAAAAGGCAACCTGGTCCACTATGGGAGGGGTTGTATGTGTTGTGTATGTTTGTCTGTGTGTGTGTATGTATGGGTATATATGTATGTGTATGCTCAAACAGTACCTGATTACCTGTAATGGAAAAAGAACTTTGAAGGAGAAAGTCTCTGCAAAGGCCTATGCAGAATGAATGGCTTCTAAAAAAAAAAAGACTTACCCATCTGTCCTCAAACAACAATATTGTTAGTAACCCTATCTTTGTTATGGCAGATGATGGCAGATAACAGTCGTCTGTGGTTTGTGGATTCACAATCCTGTTATTTGTCATTATCTGCCATAACAGCGGATAACAGTTGTCATATGGCTTGTGGATAAAATAAGTTTTATTTAATTTATTTTTTATTAAAATGATGCATGAAATTATGAATTATTCTACAAAATTATGACAGCAGCAAAAGCATCATATTTGAAGACAAAAGATGTGAATTCAGATCTTGGCTTTGTTTCTTTGCTTTCACTTGTTCTTAGTGGTGATATTCAGACATTTCATTTAGTGTTCCTATTTGAGGATTTTCTATACTATACTATAATGGTTTGCCATTTCCTTCTCCAGCTCATTTTACAGATAAGGAAACTGAGGCCGAGGGGGTTAAGTGACTTGCCCAGGATCACACAGCTAAGAAGTTTTGAGGCCAGATTTGAACTCATGAAGATAAGCGTTTCCCAATCCAAGCCCACTGTTCTGTGATATTTAGTGGACATAGCTTTTCTTTCATTTCTCTGTGCCTCAGTTTCCTCTTCTATACAGTGAAGAAGTTAGAGCTTCCAGTAAGATCATAGGTTTAGAGTAGAAGGAGCCTTTTTATAGATTTGGCAACTGAGACCCAAGTCTTTAACTAAGATGCAGAACAGTGATTTGGACTTCTCTTTTGTCAGTAAATCAGTAAACATTTATTAAGCATTTGCTACGTGCTAGACCCTCCCCCTCCCATTTTCAGTTGGACTTTTTTCCTACTATACCATACTGCAGATGTTCTCTGATTTCATTTTATCCTCACAACTCTGCAAAGTACATGTAAAGGATAGCATTATCCTTACATTGTTGATGGAGAAAAAAATGGAGTCACAGTGAGGTGCATTGGACAAGGCACTCATCTTCATGAATTCAGATCTGGCTTTGTATACTTAGAAACTGTGTGTCTGTCTCCCTATTTATCTCAGTTCCTTCATCTGTAAAATGGTGGCACACCAGAGAAGTAGATAGCAAACCATTTCAGTATTTTTGTCAAGAAAACGCCATGGACAAAAGTCCATAGAGTCACATAGAAACACAAATGAATGATTGAATAACAAACTGAAAAAAAGAAGGTGTGAGATAGTACTACTAGCTTATAAATGAGTCATATATTTAAATAACATTTTGTTTGTTTTTTTTAAAGTTTTGATTTCTAAATTCTCTCTCTCCCCTCCCCATCCCTGAGATCATAAAATGATATAGGTAATATATGTACATTCAGAATTTTATATATATATATATTTTTTTTCAATGTGTGCCCTTGGCCCACATTATTATGGAAGCCCCTTACCCTTCCTGCCCTCCGCTGTTGAAGTAATATGAGACATTCAACTGTAGCAGACAGATTAAGTCTAGGGGTTAATTCCCAGCTCAGCTTCTTTACCTGTGTGACCTTAAGCATATAAACTGAGTTCTGAGAGTGACCCAAGATTTTGATAAGACATTGATCCATGTGGCATCAAACACCAACATAGATCTACACGTTTTCATCGTATGGGATTCTTATCCCCTTTCTCCACGGGGAATCTGCATAACATGCTAGAGTCTGGAGCTTCTAATATTTCATGGATTTCAATGCATAATTTGGAGTCTTCATCCTTTACTCTCCTTGCATGCCTAGCCATATATAGCAGAATATGACTTCCAAGTCATCTTTGGTAATATGCTACAGATTTTTTTTCTCCATCATATTTGGAGTCAAAAGATGTGAATTCAAATCCTGGCTTTGCTACTTGTGTAATATAGGGCAAGTCCCTTCACTTGTTCTTCGTGGTGGTATTCAGTCATTTCATTTAGTGACTCTATTTGGGGATTTTCTGTACTGTACTATAATGATTTGCCATTTCCTTCTCCAGCTCATTTTACAGGTAAGGAAACTGAGGCAGAGGGGGTTAAGTGACATGCTCAGGATCACACAACTAGCAAGTGTTTGAGTCCAGATTTGAACTCATGAAGATGAGTTCTCCCAATTCCAAGCCCACTGCTCTATGGCACCACCTAGTAGACAAAGCTTTTCCTTCACTTCATTGTGGCTCAGTTTCCTCATCTATACAGTGAAGAAGTTAGAGCTTCCCATAAGATCAAAGGTTTAGAATAGAACTGGAGCCTTTGAGACTATCTAGTCTAATCATTTCATTTTACAGATTTGGAAACAGACAAGTTTTGTAACTAAGACTTTAAGGCTTTAGATAGTGGGATAGGGCTCAGCTGGGATAAAGAGTTAACTTTGGAGGGGCTGGCTAGAAACAGAACATCATAGAGTTGCTAGAAAAACCTTGAGGAATAATATAAATTGTAAGGATAACCCAAATCAACATTTTCTGATGTTGAAAGTTTATCTATGAATGGTCCCTTGACCCAAGAATGGAAGAGACATCTTTATATTCCTTCTCCTCTATGTTCTACACCTTGTATCTTCTATTTTCCAGAACACAAAACTCTTGTCAGTACTATCAGCAGAATATTTCAGTCAGATTTGAGTTTAAATAGATGTATATTGGGCTAACAAAAAATGGCTTCCAGCTCCTGAAAAACCCAGTTTACAAATGAGCTCTTCAAAAGCAGCCCATCTTTAAATTGGGGATACCAGTTTCCCTGCTTTCTCACCCATAAACTGTGGTTATAAGAGGAGGGAAAGCTGCCTGAGCAACTTGAAAGGAGTGCAAGCTGGGAATGTAAACAAAGGAATAGTGACCACCCTGACATTTTCTTCTTTAACAAAATACAAGCAAATAGATGAGTGGAAAACTTAAAGGGATCAATATGAAATTAGTAATGGATAACAGAGTATGAACAAAAGGGAGAATAGGACCAAGTTTTTCAGTATGAGACATCCTTGAACTGTTAGAGCTGCATTCAAATTGCATGACCACAAACGTTATTTTGTTTCTCTGTGCCGCTGTTTCCTCATTTGTTAAAGGAAAAGCCATTCTCTAGGCTGATCAAGTTATTCTTTTCATATATGACAAAATAAAGTTCCTCAAATCCAGAAGCAGAGTTGTTGCCATCTGACCATATGTGATATTTTGTTTCTCCTTGCCTCTGTTTCCTCATTTGTTAAAGGAAAGGCATTCTCTAGGCTGATCAAGCTGCTCTTTTCACATGTGACAAAATAGTTCCTCAAATCCAGAAGCAGAGTGGTTGCCATTTAACCATATGTGAAGGTGAAAGAGGTAGAGGACAGAAAACTAACTTTGGAATTAGGAAATCCTGGATTTTTTCATGTGTCTGACATATACTGGCTATGTGACCCCAGGGAAATCACCATAAATAAACAAACATTTACTAAGAGTATGTGCCACAATGAATATAATATTGGGTTCAAATGTGACCTCAGACACTCACTAGCTATGTGATCTTTAGCAAGTCATTTCTACCTCTGTTTGCCTCAGTTTCCTCATCTTAACATGAAGATAATAATGGTTGTTATAAAGACCAAATGAGAAAATAATTGTAAAGCACTTAGCACATAGAAGTGTATATAAATGTAAGATATTATTATTATCACTATTGTTATTTGGAGTCAATAAAAGACCTTAGAATTCTGCCTCAGACATTTAGTAAAGTAACCCTGTCATTTTAATAATTTCTCAGGGCCTCAGTTTCTATAAAATTCTCAGTTATCTATAAAATGAAAGGGCTGGACTCAATGACCTAAGACCCCGCTCATCTCTGAATTCATGACTCTTTAATCCTGTGTACATATAAGCATGAATAGACTCTCTGTGCTCAGAGACTCTAACAAAGCCAGCACTAGTCTGCATCAGTACAGGGACTTTCCACTCTGGGACTTCCCTTTAATCAATGAAATCACAGATAAAGTAAACACACAAACTAAAGATCATCTGAGAGTAAAAAAAGATCCAGTTTTCTCTCTATTCTCTAGCCCATTCATTCTCTCAACCAATAAGGATTCCGATAAAAAGGCAATGATCCTTTGAAAAATGTCAACGTGATAAAAGCTACCTATCAGCTTTTAGGAGGTAACGGAAAGTGTTTATTTAATTTTAAGCATATAGGCTTTTACTTGAAAGCGAGGTTAAAAAAAACAAACATTTAGTAAACCCTTATTATGTGCCAGCTACTGTGCTAAGCACTTTAGAATTATTATCCCATTTATTTTATTATGTAATTATTAACTCATTTATTATAACAACCCTTTGAGGTAGGTTGCAATTGGGGAAACTGAGGCAGAGGTTGTCACCTACTCGAGGTCACAGAGCTAGGAAGTATATGAGACTGAATTTGAACTCAGCTCTTCCTGATTTCAGATCCAATACTCTGTCTACTGTTTCTTAACAGGGTCTCCAAGAACTTGGAAATTATCTTCCAATTTCCTCCAAATCTCTGATGACAAACACATTGTCTAAACCTTTTTATCTAATCTCCTTAAGACTTACTGCTCTTTTAATTGGGATCATATCAAGAGTCAGACACACTAAGAAAACCCATGGAGGAATTTATTATAGGTAGTGTGATAACCCTAAATACACCTTGATTTAAAGTACATTTATGCTGCTACCTGTTATGTTTTCACTTTATTTTCATTTTTACTCATCCCCTCCCCTTTTTATGAAACTTTGATCATACTCAGTCCTCAGAAACTGCAGAGATGGGACCAGGTTTTTTCTTTCATTAAATATTTTGAACTTGCCAATTTTTTCTCCTCCCTTTTAATATTTCGTTGATGCTCCAGATGCTAACCTTTCAGACCCTGGCTTTGTTATCAACATATTGCTTGCCACAGGGGCAGGTCACCAAGTACAGTGGGGCTCTCTTAAGGTGTCTGGCTCTTCATTTAAAGTAGCCTGCTGAGTCTGGACCCTGATTTCCCTTCGTTTTTTCCTTAATGGTTCTAAGTTTCTTAGTTGTTTTTAAGCTTCCACGGTTTAGCATACCCTCCCTAATCACTTTAGCTCTCATTGATCTCCTGTACGCTGAGCTTGAGACTTATTCTTCATGACCCCAGAGGACCAGAGCAATGGATAAAAGTGGCAAGAGGCAAATTTGGGCTTGATGTAAGGAAAAATTTCCCAGTGGACTCAGAGCCTTAAGCAATTGGGAGTTCTTGCACCTGAAACCAATTCAGTTTAGAGATCATAGATTTAAAGCTGAAATGGACGCCGGTGGTCATCTAGTTCAATGTCTGCTTTTTACATATGAGGCAAGGCTAAGTGACTTGCCCAGAGCTATGGATTACACACGAGGTTTAACTGGCCATCTCCCCTGGTTCTCATTTAATGAACTCAGTTCTCCCCATTGCCTCAGTCATTCCACTTGATAAGTATTTAAGGAAGTACATTAACCAGACAGGGTGGAGACGTGGACTCTCAGCCTGCTACTAACCAGCTGCTTGACCTTGGCAGCAATCTGTCCAACCCAAGATTCAAATCCATTGGTCTTCCTATTGTACCGTGTTCAAGTGGAGGAGAGGGAAGGAAAAAAATAAAACAAGACAGAGTTAGCATATCCTGATCTCCAGCTTTGCATGTATCATGGGTCTTTATATCATATGAAATGTGGGCAGTCCTCTGTGCATCAGTGAGCTGAGGAGTGGAAGGGTAACAAAACTGCTGGGGGGTGGATGGGCGGCATTTGGGAGCTGGGTAAGGTAGAAGTGCTTTCTTGCTTCTTGGCACTAAAGAATAAAACCTTGCAGGAAACAGACATTTTGTTCTCTTTTTTTTCCCTTTCTTCTTTATCACATACTGATATGCGCCCTCCCACCAAGATGGCACACACCCACTCCTTGGTAAACATCCACTGCGTTCTCATTTTTGGCATGAGTACTCTTCCCTATACCTGGAATGGCCTACCCGTTACTCGCTTGATTTAATAAACCTTATCCATTTTTTAAAGATCCAGGTCAAAACATAACTTTTATAGGAAGCCTTTACCCTAGTAACCTGAAACATTCCTTCTTTCCTTTGACTTCAACTTCGAGCCTTTCAATTCAATTCATTAATTCAATTAATAAAACAAATTAATTTCATTCAATTAACAAATCAAATCAATTCAAATAATAAAAAAGTGTTGAGGACTTTAAAAAGAGAGGGAAACAATTAGAATCATGCTGTAGTAGTGAATTGAAAGTAGTAGGTTAAAAGTTTTAATAGTTTTTCATTCATGGCTGACTCTTCCTAACCCCATTTGGGGTTTTCTTGCCAGACACTGGAGTAGTTGGACATTTCCTACTCCAGCTCATTTTACAGATGAGAAACTACAGATGAGGAAATTACTGCTTAAACTTTTTCCACTCATTTTCCACCCTTTTCATGTGAAAAAATTTTTACATAACTCCAGATATGCAAGTATATAAAATAAGTATACGAATCAAACATTTGCTGATAATAAATCATAATTTCATGACCCCCACTTTAGTTATGAGTCCCCCCAATATGGTCTCATGCCACAGTTTAAGAATGTAGAAAACCTTGAATTTCAGACTAAGAAATTTGAATTGTATTTAGTAAACAACAAAAATACTACCACTGAAGGGTTTTTCACACAAAAGTTATTATGATTAGTGCTCAGCCTGAGGAAGATTAAGCTGGCAGTGGTGTGGATTATGAATTGAAGGGAGAAGGAGTCTAAATCTGATGGAACAATTAGAGTCATGTGGATTAAAGAGTCAGTGCCACGTGTAGATAGATACATCATTAATATCCAATGAACAGCTAAAGTATTATGATAATATAATTATGTGGTAGCTTGAGCAATTGATGAGACTGAGAACACCCAGGTTCTATTCCCATTTCTGTCACTAGTTTGCTGGGTAATTTAGTGCAAGTTATTTCTTATCACTGGGCCTCAGTTTCCCCATGTGAAAACAATGGAGTAGACAAACTCCAAGATCTTTTCAAGTTTGAAATTTCTGAGATTCTATAATTGCATCAAATGGCAGGGATCTCTCCTGCTGATTAATATAGCTGCTCGATTCCATTGAAGGTTGTTAACATTTGCCTATGACTCTCACTTCTTACTGTGACTCACAACTCCATATGAAATTGAAAACAACAATAACGTTGCTTTTATCAAACATAGAAGTTGACAAAAACCAACTCAGAGAGAAAGTGAATTAGGATATCCTTTCCTGTATATTTTCTTCCATACTTGGTCTAAGCAAGACCTTCTACAATCAGGAATTTTTGATTTTTAGGCCTTCAACTAAGAAAAGTGAATGTTGGTTAAAGCTATGATATCAGACAGTTAGAAAAGGATAAAAGAATATCTTCAAGGTTATATTAATTGCTACTGGATTCATCCAGTGTCAAGGTCTACTTTAACAAAAAAGCCCGATGTTTAATTGTACAAAATTGGTGGGAACCTAAAGATAGAGACAAGATATATCAGTGGACAGCTTTTTGCTAATAGGCTTTCAGTGTCACAAGGGACTATAGAAGTCAACTTCATTGTTGTTTAGTTTTTAATTTGTGACTAACTCTCCATGACCCCATTTGGGGTTTTCTTGGCATTTTCCAGCTCATTTTACACATGAGGAAACTGGGCAAACAGGCTTAAATGACTTGCCCAGGATCACACAGCTAAGAAGTGTCTCAGGCCAGATTTAAGCTCAGGTCTTGACTTGAGATCTGGTGCTCTATTCACTGTACCACTTAGGTGCCCTTACCTAAAATAGAACTCCCAACATGTTATCATCTGTCCTCCATTTAAGAACCTCCAGTGATGGGGACCTCACTGTCATCTGAGAAACAATCTTTTTCACTTTCATTTTAGGACAGGTCTAATTATCTGAATGCTTTTTTTCTCATGTGTTTTGAGCTGAGATTTTTCTCTCGTTTATTTTTAATTCTTTAGTAATTGTTTATTCCCATTATTACTTGCAAGGACAAACAAACGAGGCCTAATCCCTCTTTTTTAATGGTAACCTTTCAAATATTTGAAAGCAGCTAATTTCTCTTGCTCCTCGTCCCACCACCACCAAGACTTTACCATTCTCACTTCCTTCAACTGATCCAGCATGGAATAATCCTGGCTATCCTGATCCACCTCCTCTGGATTTTCTCCAGTTGGTCATTGTCCCTAATAATAAATCCCATAAAAGATGAACGCCTCCCACTAGCTAAGTGTCTCACACTAATAAGTGCCTCAGAGAACAGCATTCAGACTTAGCCAACATATTTTGTAATGAACAGCATAAAATCTAGACAGGCACAGATTTCTAAGAAATACAGTTCCTTCTCATAAATCTGACTTCACAGAAGTTATTTTTCATTAATTGATTTTAGAAGGTGAATTAAAGAGAAGCATCCCCCTCAGCCCCTATCAGTTAGATTGCCAGGACATGCCTCAGACAGTTGGATTCAGGACATATTCATATCCTCCCTCACACCTCCTCTCTATCTCAAACCAAGCCAAATGACTTTCACTAATCCTTTCTTAGAAATGTGCAAAAAGGATTTCCATAGAGGGTCTTTAGAGATTTCTTGTGTCCTCATGTGTGTAATAGGTTGGGTCAAGTAACAATGAGGGAAGAAGAAAGAATAGGATTTCATTTTATGTATTTTTCCTCCTGCCCATTGGAAAGAAAAAAAAAAAAAGATGAAAGGGGAAATTATACAATACAGATGATGTGAGTGTTAAATTAAATTAAGATCATATGTTTGACTTGGCAGCTCTAATCCTTTGATTATCGAAGAGGTCATCATTAATGGAGTGCATTTGTAAGAAAGATTTTTAGTGTATATTAAGTCCTGGTTAACAGATTTTTGTGTGTGTGTGCACAAATAATGAAAGATATAAGCAATAAAGTGACTGATTGAAATGGAATGTAGCCTAAACTCATGCTTTTTAAATCACTATTTGCAGAAAGAAAATGCTGTTTTAAGCTACTATATTAAAGCAGTATGCAATGCCTTATGTCACTTTGAGTAGTGATGCATTATTTGAAAATCATATTTGAGAACCATTCAATTATTCCTTCACATAGAAAATTATATGGATTGGGAAATTTGGGGCCAAAAGCAAAATAATGCTTGTTGGGAGAAGTCACTGGCACTGTTGCAGTACAAGGTCTACGCAGAGAAACAAACCAATATTTCTGTTTTGATGAATCAAAGTGTTTTGTGCTACAAATGTATAAAAATGAGTATTGATATGAATGAATGGGAAAGTGCGGATTAAGTACTAACCATATGCCAAGCATAGCTGAAGGCAAAGGATACACATAAAATAAAAAGACAATCCCTGCTCTGAAGGAACTACATTCTAATTGGGGAAGAAATAATTACTGTAGAGTTTTGCTGCAGGGGCGATAGAGGTCCTGAAGTTCCAAGGGTGCAGCAGGGTGGCTACAAAGCCGAGGAGTCTTTATGATGCATCAGGAGATCAGTCCTTTAGGGCAGAAAGCCTGGAGGGGGTGGCCCACCAACATTGACAAGTGGGGGGATGGATGGAAGGGGCTCTGGAATTCTGGGTTCCCTCTGGCAGAGCTGAGGATCAAGGAATCAGTGTCCGAACGAGAGGGGAAGGAGGAAGGAGCCGTGTGACAAGATTTGGGGTGGACCCAGAGGCATCCATCCACGGTCCTCCATGATATCCCATGGGCAGCCAACAATGAGGGAGGGGGATCGGGATATAGCTTAGACTGGAAGAACTCCGGGTCTTTTTCATGGGGGTCTCAGGCAGAGGCCAACAAAATAATATCAAAATAGAATTCAAAATCCAAAGTACCTGGTGCTATAATGATTTTATTGTGTATATGTGTGTGTGTGTGTGTGTTTCTATTTAACAGGCTCTCGAAGTCTTCGCGGATATCTCCATTGCTCTAGATGATGCTATTGGCCTAAGTAGGGCTTATGAAGCCATAGGGAAGGTCCTGGTAAGGTAAGTTAGCATATCCTTGTCCTGCTGTCCCTGTGAATTCGCTCAGCTGTGAAAAACTGAAATTGTTTGAGGTCTGTCGCTTCCCATTACTTACTGCTTAAATTTTAAGCAGTGCCCTTCTTAAATAACCCTACCCTCACCAAATATGCTTTTCTTTTTAAAGTGTGGTTTCCAAATTCTTTTTTTGTCAGTAAATTGTTTCCTACATTGTTGTTGTTATTTTTAACTTTCTTATTTTCCTTAATTTTGCGATGACCTTGAAAGACAAGGGAGAAATCAGGTCACATTTTGTAGGTTAAAAAAAAAAATCAGAAAGCATGGAAGCATACGCTAGGCTGCAATGCATGTGCCTCAAAGAACATAACCTTTGTGGAGAGCTCTTCTTAGGGAAAATGCAGCTAGATAAAGCTCAGTCCTGCTTCTTCCATGAAAATTTGAGTCTGTCAAGCAGACTAACAGAGACATTTTGTTGCAATACCAATAATCTTTTCATTTTACTTTAAACTGTCTCCAAGTCATTATGGTTATATGTTTAAAAAGAGAAGACAGTTCTTAGCATAGTGCCTTGCACATGATAAAATACTTAATAAATGACTTTTTAAGAAAAAGAGGAAGGAAGGAAGAAAAGGAAGGGAAAAAAGGAAAGAGAGAGGGAAGGAAGAGAGGGAGAGAGGGAGGGAGGGAGGGAAGGAGGAAGGAAGGAAGGAAGAGAGGAAGGAAGGAAGGGAGGAAGGAAGAAAGGGAGGGAAGGAGGGAAGAATGGAGGGAGGAAAGGAGGAAAGGAGGGAGGGAGGGAAGGAGGGAGGAAGAAAGGGAGAGAGGGAGAGAAGAAGGGAAGAAGGAAAGAAGGAAGGGAGGGAAGGAGAGAGGAAGAAAGGGAGGGAGGGAGGGAAGAAGGGAAGGAGAGAAGGAGGGAGGGAGGAAGGAGAAAACGAAGAGAAACTGGGGATGGCCATCCTATAGAGAGCTTTTTTATTTTAAAGATTTGTCTTTGACTCTCTTTGTATTCAGTTCAAGTTATTTTCTATGGCATTATGGTTTAAAGCCATACAAAATATGACTATAGATGATAGTTTTCAATATAATATATTTTTTATCCCATTTCACTGATGTTGCTAACTCCAGGTAAAGAATTTGCTCTACCAGGGTAGATCATCATCTTTTCAAAAAAACCTTTCCTAAAAACCTTCACAGTAACAGAGTGAGAGAAATACTTTAAGGAATACTTTTCCCCATTTTAAATGAGAAAATGATGCTCGTTTATTAAGCGCTTACTATGTGCAGGCCCTGGGCTAAACACTTTACAAATACTAACTCATTTAGTCCTCACAATAGCCCTGTGAGATAAGTGCTGTTATTATCCTTTTTTTTTCTTTTTATTTGAGGAAACTGAGAACTACAGTTTAAGTGATTTGTCCAGGGTCACACAATTAACAAGCATCTGATACAAATTTGAATTCAGAACCTCCTGCCTCCAGGTCCAGTGCACTACGGTACCACCTGGCTGCCTCTTAGTAATAGCTTACCTACTAAACTATCAGAGTCATGATTCATATTCTGGATTTTCTAACTAGTCCAATGTCCTTTCCTTATGTATCTCTTTTTTGTACTAGGGACCTTCCTCTAGATTACCTGTTGTAATATGCTGACCTGCCAATGCAGTCTTCTGGTCATACATTTCTTGGATGTTTGGATGATTGTAGCATGGTGGATGGTGTGCTGGACTAGAAATCCAGAAGCTCTGGGTTTGACTCCAGCCTCAGAATTATTAGATTCAGCATTCTGGGTAGTTTATCCTCTCTGAGCTTGTTTTCTCATCTGTCAAATGGGGATAATAATAGTACCCCTTCCTCAAGGTTATTGTGAGGATCCTTTGAGGAGCAAGACAGAGAGACAGAGACAGAAAGAGAAAGATAGATGGATGGATAGCTATATAGTTGGATAGATAGATAGATAGATAGATGGATGGATGGATAATGGATGGATAGATGGATAGATAGATAGATAGATATAAATATGTATGCAATTTGATAGTGCCACAGTGCACAGAGTTCCAGGCTTGGATTCAGAAAGACTCATCTTTCTGAGTTGAGTTCAAATCTCGCCTCAGACACTTACTAGCTGTGTGATCCTGGGCAAGGTACTTAACCCTGTTTGCCTCAATTTCCTCATTTGTAAAATGAGCAAGAGAAGGAAATGATAAACACTCCAGTGTCTTTGCCAAGAAAATCCCAAATGGGGTCATGGAGAGTCTGACATGACTGAAAAATGATTAAACTAAAAAAACCTCATACACATATACAGAGAGTTTATACATGATACTATATATACATGCACATACTATATGTGTAATACATATATATATGTATAGTTCTTTCAAACCTTAATATACTTTATAAATCATGTTGAAATTAATTTTTTCTTATTATCATATGGTTGTTAGCATTTTCATGCTACTTCTTTCACAGCGTCATCACTAGTGATATATTCTGCAGCCTATTTCTCTCTGGGTATAAGTGAATGTCTCATCAGACATTAAATAATAAAAAAGACATTGTGTTAGCCTTAACTTTAAAATGTTTTTCATCCATATTTCTTAGGTTCGTAGATAAAAGCTAGAGGGGACCTTGAGGCCATTAAGTCCAACCTCTTCAATTTTACAGATAAGGAAACTGAGACTTACAGAAATTACCTAGGATGACTCAAATAAAAAGTATCTGAACCAGGATTTAAACTCAGATGTTCCTAACTCTTAAGCCACTGCCTATCCCCTTTGTCAATCTTTTATTTTGTAAAGTAATATTTTTTAAATGTAAGAACCTTTTAAAGCATGGAGCCCCATGTATTTAAAAGCAGAGCCATTATCATCTCCAGGATCATTATGTGTGTCCCAAGAAAGCTAATCATTATTAAAAATATGCCAAGGGCCATTGGCAAGCACACTGGTCTCCTGAGGACCAGCGAGTTCACAGTAGCAGTGTAGTCTAAGTTGATAGTCGTTATATTGACAAAGGAGATGTTCAAAATATTCTCGAGGGAGACTAAGGCAGCAACAGGAAGGAAGAATAACTTCCCTCTGGATAAAGTACAGTGACAGGCCGTGCTCAGGGCTAAGCCGGTGATCCCTTAGGTTTGCTTCCAAACGAGATTGTCTAGAACAAAGTGACTGTTTAAATATATGCAAAGGAGAAGTTCTTAATAAGGAAAATCGAAGCTATTTAGGTCTAATCAATCCCATGCTTCTTTATCAGTTCTGTGGCACAGTGGCTAGAGCTGCAGCCCTGGAATCAGAAGGAGCTGAGTTCAAATGTGGCCTCCGACACTTACTAGCTATGTGACCCTGGGCAAGTCACTTAATCGGCTTGCCTCAGTTTCCTCATTTGTAAAATGAGCTAGAGAAGGAAATGGCAATCTTCAGCCAAGAAAACCCCAAATAAGGTCATGAAGAGTTAGGTCTGACTGAAATGACTAAACAACAAATAGCCTAACATAAAAGCTGACTTTTATAGCTTGTCCAACTGTACTGTTTACACTACACTAAATTCATCAAAGATGCATTCAGGTCACTGCCTCACCCTTTAGAACATAGACTTGGCCTAAATCTCAATGGCTTATGTACTGTTTTATGGAACCAATGTATTCCTGAAAAAGTGTTTTGGAGGGGTTTTTTTGGGTGGTGGTGGTGGGGGTGTAAAATTAGTGTCTTTCCATCAATCACCATCATCATTTTAAAGTATATTCCCAGAGGAAAACAATTTTACTATAAGCCAAAAAAACAAAGATTTTTCCTTTTTCCCTGAATGAAATGTCCTCTGGTCAGTGATGAGTGATGAGAAGTCCTTCTATATTTGCCTTTCCTCTGGGGACTCTGTATTTAGCAATACACAAGAGCCTCCCTGCCTCTGATTCATGCTTGGTTCTTTCCATGAATTTATCAAGTGTACTGGAATATTAATGTATAATCACTTCCCAATGATGATTAATAAAACCCTTTCTTAACTTTTTCTATCATCAAATAATTCTCAACTCAATCTCTCATTAGCATCTAGAATTATTTTGTTTCTTATATCTGGATTTGTATTCCTGGTCCAGTCCTCTGGCTATAACTCCATGACAGAACAATTACGTGGTGAATTTGGATTGTCAAAGACAATGCTAAGCATTACTTTCAATTCAACTCAATAAAAAAATTAAGTACCTATTTTATGAAATAATAGTAATAATCACTAGCATTTATACAGTACTTTAAGGTTTGCAAATTGTTTGACAAATGTTGTCTATTTGCTTCATAACAGCCCTGGGTAAAGATCTTAAAGTTTTATTTTTATTAAATAAAATTTTATTTAATTTTTCTTATTTTAAAAATAAAAAAATTGAGACTGAGGTTGGGTGACTTCCCCAGAGTCACACTGTTGGTCTGTGTCTGTGACTGAATTTGAACTAAGTTCTTCTTGACTACAAGTTCTCTATACTATTCACTGTACTACCTTACTATCTCTTAAAAAAAAAAAAAAACACCAGCACTGTGTGCTAGGTTCTGGAGATACAAAGACAGCACAGTAAAACAGTTCCAGCCCTCAAAGGGTTTACTTTCTATTACACAGGTAAGTCAATGCAAGTCTATGTAATGTTAAAGAGAGACAGAGAAGGAGGGCGAGAAAGACATAGTGAGAAACAGAGAGGATAAGGACATGAATAGAGACAGAAAAAGACAGAGAAACAAAAGGAGAGAGAGAGAGAGAGAGAGAGAGAGAGAGAGAAGAGAGAGAGAGAGAGAGAGAGAGAGAGAGAGAGAGAGAATATGAGAGTGTCAGATAGAGAGAGTCAAAGAAAGAGGGAGAGGGAGTCAGAAACAGATATAAAGACAGAGTCAAAGATAGAGAGAGGAGAGAGAGACAGAGAGACAGAGAGAGAGACAGAGAGAAGAGAACAGAGAGAGAGAGAAGAGGAACAGAGAGAGAGGTAGAGAGAGAAATAGAAACAGAGAGAGACAGTGATAAAGAGAACAGAGACAGAAAAACAAAGGCAGAGAAAAATAGAGAGCCAGCAGAAAGACAAACAGACAGAAAAAGAGAGATAGACAGACACACACAAAGATAGAGACAAAGAGGTAGAGAGACACAGAAACAGAGACATAGAGACAAAGAGACAAAGATAGAAACAGAAACACATTCACCATGACCAAGCAAAAACCAACATTTTGCTCAATATACCAACCTGTTGGCCCTGGTTTCCCATGATACTTGAGCAGAAGCAATTGCACCCCACGCTTCACATGTACAAATTCTTTGCTCTTGAGCATCACACACAGAGCCCAGTAATTAGATGATAAGACATGAGAACTTCTCTCTCTAATCAAGTACAAAGCTGTTTCAAGCACAGTATGGGTCTCCTCCTGAGATTGCTCCAATAAACTGGCCTTGTGACCCCAACCAAAAAATAAGAAAAATAAGATCAGTCAGTCATGTTGTGAGAATTAAAGTTCAAACCCAAATAGGCTACTGGTATCCACATGTGGGCCTGGCTCTAGAAAGAAAGCTCATATCTTTGTCATATGTTCTTAACCTTTATTTTAGCATAGAGCCATTTGGCAGGTTGGTAAAGGCAGTGGTCTCCTCAGAATATTGGTTTTAAATACATAAAATAAATCACATATTAAAGCTGCCAGCCAAGTCCCTTGAGGTTGGTAAAGAGCTTTCTGTGTATTATCCAAAAGCACATTGCAAATGCTGTTTCACATGATGACTTTATAGGATTACATGAGAAACCAAAAATTAATGAAAACAAAATTGGATCTTTTTGCCTATCCAAGTTTATGGATCCCCTGAAATCTACCCATGGACTCCTGTCCCTGTAATCTACCCATGGACTCCTGTTATAAAGGAAATGCATGAGCTGCCAATGGAATGGAAGATCCTGGCAGGAAAGAACATTTTTATTTATATTTATTTGTATATCCCCACAATGCCTAGTAATTCATTGAACAAATATTGATTAAATAAACCTATCATGTTCAAGAGTTTGGAGATACAAAGGAAAAAAATAAGATTCTTGCCCTCAAGAAGACTGTATTCTATTTGAAAAAGAAGTAGAATAAAGCACATATAGAAATGTCACACAGATTACCATGACTCCTATTTACACAAGTAGAGAATAAGAAATAATGAGGGAGAAAAGACAAGTGGCAGGGAAAGCTGCATGGCAAAGCTGAGTCTTGGGGGAAGAAAAAGATTTTGAAGAACAGAGATGATATTAAGGTAAAAATCTAAGCCCAAGGAATAGTGTATAAAGTAGAGAGAGAGGAAAGATTGAGTATTGGATTTGGGGAATGTTTTTCAATCTAGGATATGAGAAAAGGGTGGAAGGGCAGATAGGAGCCAGATTGTGGAAATGCCAGCTTGTGTAGGTTTTTAATTCTGTTTGTAGGCCAGAGGAAATAACTGAAGGTTTGGGATGCAAAGGATGAAAAGATAAAAAGGAGATTGGGACAGTTCTTTGTAATGAAGGCCTGAAATAGGGTAGTGAGAGTGAGAGAGAAGAAGAAAAAGCACAAAAAAAAAAAAAACAGACTTAAAATTGGACAGGACTTAGAAGTTGATTAAATATGATGGGCAGGGGAAGAAGAGAGGTAAAGGAGAGACCAATAATAATCCTGAGGTTGAGACAGAATCATGGTGAGTTAGCAGTGCCCTTGCCAGTAAGAGGCAAAATTTAGAAGTATACACATTTAGGAAGAATGATCTGAGAACTCCATTTTAAATCTGTTGACCTAGAGATGCTGATATGATACCTAGGTGAATATATCCAGCATATAGTTAAAAATGAAAGGCTAGAGTCAAGGAGAAAGGTTAGGGTTGTTTTAGACATTTGGGAATCACTTGCATCAAAACACTGCTTTAACCACTAGAAGCTGTTGAGATGAGCAAGAAAAGATATGAAAGTGGGAAAAGCAGGCAAAGCTTTTGGAAATAATCATATCAAGGAGTCAAGACATGAATGATGACCCAAGGAATGATCAGAAAGATAGTCTGAACATTGTTTTTATACTCTCCTTGTGGGTGAGATGGAGAGATATGAACAATTGGCTGCTTCATGAATGTTTCAATTGAATTGATTTGCTCTGGATATGACAAAACTGCTTGCCTAGATAAATACAAATATAGATAGAGATGCAGGTAAATATAAATATAGCTATAGATAGGGAGGGAGGGAAGGAGGAAGGAAGGAAGGAAGGAAGGAAGGAAGGAAGGAAGGAAGGAAGGAAGGAAGGAAGGAAGGAAGGAAGGAAGGAAGGAAGGAAGGAAGGAAGGAAGGAAGGAAGGAAAGAAGGAAGGAAGGAAGAAGGAAGGAAGGAAGGAAAGAAGGAAGGAAGGGAGGAGAGAAGGAAGGGAGGAAAGAAGGAAGGGAAGGAGGAAGGGAGAAAAAGAAATACTAGTGCCAAAGCTTATATAAAGGTTAAAAAAATCTTTGGAGATTGGAAGCTTTTAAAATACATTCTCAACTAAAAATATTTCTAATCCTAAAGCTTGGGGGATCAGTGACTTATACTTTCCCCTATTTTATGAAGGGCCTAGAAGGTGTTGGAATTATTGAGGAAGATATGAATGATGAGCAAGGTTCTCCATTTGGATTGGTTACTTCAAAATCAGTTTCTATACATACATCATGTCCTTATACCATGGTCCATGAAACATAGAAGTTTATGTATGATGATAATGTTTGGTTGGTGGGAACACAGGTAATTGCATATCCATTACAAGAAAAATATTTCAAAATAGCTCTACCACTTAATGCACTGTTATCCTTTTACCACTAACTTTTCTGCCAGAAAGAAGGTAAGCTCTTTGAAAATGGGATTTGTTTTCTTCTTGCCTTTGTAAGCCTCAGCATCTGGCACATTTTTGTTGTTTTTCAGTCATTTCTAACTCTTCATGACCCCAGTTTTCTTGGCAAAGATACTAGAGTGGTTTGTCATTTCGTTCTCCAGCTCATTTTATGGAGAAGCTGAGTCAAACAGGGTCAAGTGACTTGTACAGGGTCATATAACCAATAATTGTCTAAAGTCAGATTTGACTTAGGAAGATGAGTCTTCCTGATTCCATATCCAGTGCTGCACCCACTGCACAATGCTTGTCAAATTGAATTGAAATGATAGATGAGAAAAATTAAATATGTTGCACATGAAAGATAATCTGATAAATTCTATCCTTTGCCTACCTCCCCAAAAACGCATTTTCTTTTCCCTGATAGAATTGTTACTGTAGTGATTTGACCTGAATTGTTTTAGCTGCTTCAAATATCTGCCTGGTTTTGTTTCTATGTTCCTAAAGAGGCTTTTTAGAAACCTTACAAAAACCCCAGAAATACCGAAGTGGTTAAGATTTTTGTGGCTACAACAAGCGATCCAGATTTGTTGTCAATTTCCCTGCCAACGAGGCTTAAATTATTCCTCAAGTAAAACTCCTCCGCTGTAGAGATCTTTAGATCAATCAGTATAAAGTTTCATCTGTGAAAATTACCTTTCTGTTAGAGCTGAGATTAATTTCTTTTTGCTTGAGAGAAATGACATGCCCTAGTAATTTTCATATTTCCTTTAAAATGGAACAGCGGGCCTTTGATGCGAAATTTCCTAAAAAATGACCCCCCAAAAATACATCAAAACATTTCTATTAATTCATGGAATTAAGAAAAGCCTTTTACATTTTCTCCTGTCACTGATTCCATTTGCCTTATTACTTTCATCTGTAGCCCACAAACTTGGTGGCACATTCAACAAACCCCTTAGTGGCTGTTTCATCTCTGCTCTATTTGATTTCTTCTCTCTGAGTAAATGATTAAGTTTTCATGCATTGGTTCAACCAAAATCTATGTTCACTCAACCACATCCTTTATTGATTACTTCTACTGCAAACAGTAGGCCAAGTGTGATATACATAATTGGACAGTTGTCAGGGGATGTGGGTGTTAACAGTCCCGTTTTCCCAGTTGGAAACTGGAATCACCTTGATACACAAATATTCTGCCCTGCTTCATTCTCATTCTTTGGACCGAGGAGTCCTGTTCCTCGGAATATATGTTTTTAACTCTCTAAGGTCTGGTTGAATGAATCTAATGATTATACCATATAATATGCTCCCCGAATTGCACCTGTGCACTGCATATAGAAAACTGGAATTAATATTTGTCTAACACTTTAACCTTGTCCTTTAACTTATACAAATCATCTGCAGCTTTTCGGGGTGGAAATGTTGGATTTTTCTCCTCCTTGAAAGGCAGATTGGTTTCTAAATCTATTGCTAAATTTAAAATTTAGAAGCCTTTTAACCTAAAGAGAATGCTTACAATATACGTTCCAGATGATATATTAACAAGTTGGTTGAATATAGAATTGCATATTACTAGGACAGGGTATATTGTCTAACCGGAGAAAGATTTTTTTCCTCCAGCATTCTTTATCTGTGGCAAGTTTTAAGTAATTCCAGGATATTTCAGAAAACTATTGCTCTAATGGGAAAAGGAAAAGAGAAAATCAGACTCAACCAGAAATTGTTGCATTTTCACTTTATATTTCTAGTTCACTGAACTTACTCCTTTTCCACTGTCACATACCTCAACCTCAGGTGGAAGAGCGGAGTCTGGGGTGTGTTGCCATCAAAAATATATCTGCTTTTAGGAATATGAACTTAAATAAGCTTCACTGAGTCCATTTGACTATGGAGATGATTTTACCCCAGGGTTTTGGAGAGATGTGTAAAAAAAAAAAAAAAAAAGCCACCAATTTTCATCTTTTTTTCATAGGTTCAATTTTCTCTTGAAAGTCACAGTCTAGAAACAGTGCTGAGAAATGGGCCAGAAAAATCAGATGCAAACTTGCCAAAGCATTTCCAGCTCTAAAAATAATGGTCTCTTACTGAAGTGTTCTGTTGCTTCCCCTTTTCTTCTCATCTGATAATACACATCTGTTATTCCACAACATACAGATAAAGGTTATGACCATATGTATGTCTCCCTGATGTCATCTCCTGACCATAAGACCTTGGGTTAGGTCTACATTTGAGAAATTCCAGCCCATGACTAAGTGTTCTCCAGAGAGCATAGAACAAGAGAACCTTGACAGGGAGGACAGATTAGTAAAAGCTAATTCCCCAAACATTAGAGGTGCTTCCTCTCTTCCCCCCATTTCACCTAGGAACACAATCTGAAATAGATTCAGAGTCCCATTCTACCCCATTTCTGGCCCATAGAGCATGAAGTTAACAGAGAAGAAAGTTATATAGTATTTGATCTTTGGTTTCCTATGAAATCATCCAGAGAAAATTGTGTGGGTGATTTTATTTGACACAATACACTTTCAAGCCATAACAGAAAGTGCATAGCCAGCCACCTCCTACATGAGATTGAAGACAAGGGACCATTAGCATCTTAGTTTGTCCTTAAATATGATTCTACAATTTAGAGGCCGATATATTACAATTAAGCTTCAAAACTGGCATCAGCATCTGTTGCAAGTGCTTTTGAATTATCTTTCATAATGGCAAATTTTCATCTCCTTTTTTGTCGTTGTTGAAGGCAGGATTTGAGGAGATGATAGCTAAAAGTTATCCGAAGCAAATTCTGGTTAATATTTCAAATACTAATTTTCTAACATGAGTTCTTTATTATCTCTGAAGGCAGTTCCTAATAACAATTCCAGGAATGTTTTGAGCACTCTTGGTATCTATTGGAATAAGATAACCCTACCAAAGGGACTACTTTAAAAGAGAGAAGATTCATTTGTATGTGATTATAAAGCTTCTTATCCTGTCAGAGGATTCAGGACTTGATACTCTGTTGACTTATCCAAGATATTTGTATTTACTTCTGTATATAAGGGGAGAATTTGGTCATAGACACCCAAGTGATGAGCCCCAAAGCCCATATAGAATATATCTGACCATTTTATAATCTTACATCTGGGTAAGAAGAAACAAAAATAAATTAGAGGTGAAAGTGAATAAATAAGGGGTGGTACAGATGAATGGCAAGGATTTATACTACAAAACTAGGAAAAGACAGCTTCTTTCAAACAGGGATTATTTTATGCCTTGTATTTGTACTTCCAGGGCTAGGTAACTAGAAGGAATTCAATACTTTTTGATTGATTACTGTTTCTTGAGATTGATGAAGACATCATTAGTGAACACAGTGCCCAAACTGTGATTGTACACTTATTTCTGGAATAAGTTCCATAAATTGAGTTCCTTCTGTTGCTCTGCTTAAGGACAGTGTTACTTTCTCATGTAATACGTTTCCCTAGAGTTTTATAATGTTAACAATGTTAGTTTACCCACAGGTCTTCCTGGTGATGTCAATCTTGCTAGAAGCTCAACAAAACAAGACAGGCCCAAAATCCTGATTTCTCCCTCAGGCATGTGAGCACTGGATCTCCATTTGATGGTCTAAAAGCTTGACAAAGTACTCCATTTTTTTCTCCAATTGTATCTGAAGTCCTGGAAAATTTTACTGGGTGGGATCATTTAAAATTACTTTCAGTTGTTAACTGGAACTCCTAGGAGAGACAGAAGGAAGAACAGAAGAAGAGGCAATTAAAGGATCAGTCCCCACTATTTAACCCATATTTCAGGAATTTTTCTCCTCTTATTCAATTCCAGCCAAGGAAAACCGATGGAGGCTGTTGCTTACTTGGAAAAAGTTGTGGAAATTGCAAGAAATACCGACCAAAAGAGAAGACTGGTAGAAGCCTGTACCCTGCTTGGGGACATTTACAATGCAAAAGTAAGTATTTTTAGGAAGAAATGTGTGGTCATACCAGTATGATGTGACCCTTACCACTCTATTTGATCCTCACAACATTATACTAATCATCCTTCCTCTGCCTACAAAATATCATAAGTCTACCAGACATGAGTTAGCAAGGGGTTAGTTGCTGTTTTCGCTATCCTTTGGTTAGAAAGGCTAAAACAAAATTGTTGGAAGAACAAACAATACCTGAGATGGAGATAAACCATTGAAAAACTTGTTGAAGAAGGGGACAGAAAGTAGAGAAAAAAACTAGTGTTTATGATTGACAAGAAACTGTTTATCATCTCTGAAAGATGGTGGAGAACAGAAGAAAACTACAAGAATGTTTTCCAAATTACAATAAAGGGCAGAAAGTAGAGTCCATAGTTGAACTTTTCTTTGATTCCTGCCTAAAAGCTACCAACTGATAGCAATGAGGCAAAAGAGCTAGCATGTCTCAATCAAAAAATAATCAGGCCAGATTAAGCTCATTTCTTTTATTGTTTATTTTCATATGCATATAAAGTTAAGCCAAAATCAGAAGACTCCTGATTTTAACTAAAGCATTTGACAAAGTCTCCGATTCTCTTCTTGAGAAAAATAAGGATAGATATAATTTAGACCATTAGGTTGATTCAGAATTGGTAGAATGGCTAGTCCCAAAGACTAGTCACTAATGGACCGGTGCCATCTTGGAAGATCTCTAATGTTCTAAAGGTCTGTATTTAACCTTGTACCAATTAACATTTTTATTGATGACTTGGCTATAGAAATAGATGATCATTTATAAAATATACAGATGATACAGAGAGATAGCTGTCAAGATTTATTATAAGAACTGAAAAGATCAACTGACTAGAATGTTGAATCAAATCTTATAAGATGAAATTTGTATTTTGATTTAAAAAGAGGCAGCCAGATTATACAATGGATAGAGTACCTTAGCTGGAGTTGGGAGAGCCTGAGTTCAAATACACTTAATAGCCAGACACTTAATAGATGTGTGAGTGAGGTAAGTGTTTATCAGCCTCAGTTTCCTCATCTGTAAAATGGGGGTAATAATAGCACCTACCTACCCAGGGTTGTTGTAAGAATAAAATGAGATAATATTTGTAAAATCATTCTGCAAATTTTAAACTGAGTAGACTTCACGGGGTATTTCTTGATTTTCTTTTGAGTATTTGAAGGATTGTCATGAGGGAAAGAGTTAGGTTTGATCGGTGTAACTTGGAGGACAGTTCCCTTCTGGAGAAGAGAGGAATGAATAGAAGTCAAGAAATAGTTTGAGTTTCCATGTAAGGACAAAATTCCTGAAGATTAGAATGGTCCAATAATAGAATAGGTTGCTTCAGAAGCACCTCCTTCCCCTCTTTGAAGATCCTTAAACACACTGTAGATAACAATTTGTCAGGATTTATAGTGAGATTCCTTAAGTAGAGGCAGACCCAAATGATTTCTGCTGTCCCCTTCCAAGGTTGAGACTCTCTGGGTCTGTAACCTTACATTTCCCTCCATACCTAGCTCTGCAAAAAATAGATTTAATAAATGCTTGTTGAATTGAGGACTCCCAAATTTTTCTCCAACTATATTTCAAACTCAGGCAAATAGAAACAAATACTAGATGATACTGAATTAATAAGAGCTTTTACTATGTGTTAGACACTGCCCTATTTGATCCTCACAACAATCTTGAGAGGTAGCTGCTGTTATAATCCCCATTTTACAGATGAAAAAACTGAGGCAGGGTCACAAGCTAGTAAGTATCTGAGGCTGAATTTAAATTCTGATCTTCCTGTCTCTAGGTACTCTAAAGAGCTAGCTTTATATCTAATTTCTGAGAAAGCACTTTTAAAATCAATACTCTGCATTAGGAGGATTGCTCTTCTTAATTCCCTGTTTAGCAAAGATAGAATGCAAAATGAATGGAGGATGAAGTAGCATTTTGTTTCTGAGTAGTAGTTCTGAGTCCCATCTTTTTCAATCATCAAACATACAGTAATTAAGGACTTGCTATGCACTAAGCATTGTGCTGAGCCCAAGGGTTGTAACCAAGAAAAAAAGCCAGAATATCCCCTACCCTCAAGGAGCTTACATTCTAATGGAAGAGATATGTCTATAAATAGGGACATAGAAAGTATTCTGAATACATGAAAAAATAGCATTAGAGAAGAGAAAGCTTCTAGTTTGGGGAGAATCAGAAGAAACCTCCAGCAGAAATTCAAACTGATTCTTGAAGAAAACCAGGGATTCTCAGAAGCAAAGATAAAGAAAGAGTGCATTCTAGGTATGGGGGACATCACTGCAGAGACATGGGGAAAGAAGGTGGAGTATAACGCTCAAGAAAGAACAAGTAAGTCATAGTGGATGCATTACAGAGCATGTGGATGGGAGAAGTTCTAATAACATTATTAAAATAGGATACGGCCAAGTTGTGAAAAACTTTAAATACAAATCAAAGAACTTTAAGTGAATCTAGATTAATTTTCAATTGTTCCTTTCCTCTGGAAACTGGCTTTTGAAACTTATCAGCAAGCAATAATTTCTTATGCATAATAGAAATATATGTATATGTAATTGAGATGTGATGTAGATATAGATATAAGAATAGAGCCAGAATACAGTTGGAACCATGGAAATTCTCCCACAAACCCTTTATAATTTGCAAAAATCTTTTATGTAGAGCTCACCCTATATTCAGTGTTTTCCTCCTTCCATAATTCTTTATAAAGATGGTCATATTCTGAAAGCTTTCACCAAGTCCATTTTCAAGTATGTCCAAAATTCTAACCATAAATGAAAACACTGCATCCTGGGCCCATTCAGAATGTAACATTCTCCAAAGAACTCCAAGAACTCCCTTGGTTCTCAATCCCTTTCATAGAAATACCCTTTAGTTTCCACTCATCTTTCATTTAAAGAAAGTTCAATGCTTTATTTTTGGCATTCCTAAAGAATAATTGTAACAAATTCTGCAAATTGCCTTTGATCTTATAGATTAAGTAATAAAGTAAATCACTTTAATACTATAAATCTTATCTCAGTCAAGAATAATTCTAAATTCCTTTTCTTTAGTTTATAAGCATTTGTAGATGGTAAAAATATTTCGATTTATTTTATTTTTCTATAGAAAAAAATTAAGAGGAATAGATAAAATTACCATCATTCAGGATGATGGAGAATTGTCTACAGAGATAATTATCCAAATCTTTACTCAGAACACAAGCAAAAAAGTTCTATGCTTTTATTATGATCTATGTGAATTGTGCCAAATGAGACTACCCCATAGTTCTGATGGTTCTAATTTTTGATATAAACAGTACTGTGAATATAGGAGACAATAGGCACGGTTCATAAGAGTTTGTTAAACCAGTAAGGAGGCATGTAGACAAGAAAAATTGCTATTTTTCTGTTGTGATTTTCTAGATAATTTCCAGCTTTATAGCAGCAGTTTTGACCATATATTTGTAGCATTTTAAAAATGATTATCAGCTGATAAACTAAATCCTCAAAACTCAAGGCTAAATCATGATACAAATTAGAATGAAGTGTTGATTTAATGTTAAATATCATTTAGATTGCTTGATATGTTCACAGAATTCTCCCAGAAATATTCTTTCTTAAATTTCTAGAGCAGTGATACGGTGGAGACAACATGCAAACTTTGTGTCAGGAAGATGTGGATTCAAATCTGCATATGCCATTTACTAGTTATGTGGCCATTGACAGTGTATTTTATCTTCAGTTTCAATTTCTTCATCTATATAGAGGGACTATACTTTAGGACTGTTTCTTAGACCTCTGATATCTCAAATAAGATAATATTACAAACTTTGAAATGCTATATAAAATGTCAGTTATGATTCTTTTTTTTTTAAATCATTTTATGAGGACAAGGATACAAAAAAATGTTTGGGGAATGTTTTTAATTCACAACACTTAACATGGTGGCTGGTATGTAGTGAGTACTTGATAAATGCTGAATTAATAAATAAATCAGTGAATTCTGAAAATTGTTACAGAAATGAATCAAAATTTTTTTATGATACATAATAGTATCATCATCCCCTTTGGAATTTTCATAAAATATATATACTGATCATCCAACACTTAGAAGTTCATCACATCAAGTTTTGTATCTAAAATCACAGGAAACTTAAAAATAAGGAAACGAAAATGAGAAGTCTTATTTATGCCTGTAGTTGTAAAAATACAACTTAGTTTTCATTATGGTAACAACAAAAACATTCAAAATATTCACAAGATAACAATAGTTAAACATGAAACTCATAGAAATGAACTTTTGGGATAAATCTGACTATGAAGTTTAAGTAGTCCCTGATATTGGAGGAAAAAAGATATTTGAACACTGCTTAAAAGTCAAAAGGTTTTGCTAAAGATGATCACATTATTGAGAGCAAAAAAAAAAAAAAAAACAAAGTAGAAAAGATTGTTTTCCTTTTTGATTTAGTAATTTTGTAGAAAAACAATCTATGCATCTGTAATCTGACAATAGATGAATATAATAAATCAAAATTATATGAAGATTTATTCAAGAAAGCAATTTCCAGAATAGACAATAAGGGCAACAATAAACTTCAGAAGAGAAAATCATTTGGGAAGATGAACAGCAACTTGATATGCTATTGTCCAAGAATAGTGTAGATATATGCCTATATATTTATATATTGAAATATAGAAATAATAGATTACTTCCCAGGAAATTTGATTTGCCTTAATGTTAACTTCAACTTCAAAAAGTTAAGGAGCCAACACAGGAAAATTCTATTCTGAATCTGATTCTCACAACCTGGTTACAAAGGTAAAATGCTGTGGGAACATAGAGTCACAGGATCATTCCACATTAGAATTTACAGTCAAGAAATAGAAACTCGGTAGAATAATATGAATACTCTAGATTTTTATAAGAATAGAAATCTTATAGGCAGGTAGGTAGGATCCTATGGGCTGATATTCCATAGAAGAAGTCAGCCCATGGGGGATGGGAAATTCTCAAGAATGCTCAAAGAATCAGCAGCAGTTAGTTCCATATGCCAGAAAAAGGGAGGTTATAGGCCTACTATCCTACTCAGAGATCTGGATCACTATGTTCAATTCTGTGAACTACACTTTAGAGAGGATATTGGTTATCTATAGGACATTCAAATTATGACAAAAGAGTGAAGAGCCTGAAAATCTTGCTATACAAGAATCACTTGAAGGAACTAGGGATAATTTACTTGAAGAAGAAAAGTCTTAAAGGCGTTATGAGCAATCCTCAAGGATCTGAAAGGATGCTATGTGGAAGAAGTTGTAAATATGTTGTATTTGGACCCAATGGGCAGAGGTATGACTGATTGCTGGAAAGGAAAAGATTTTGGTTTGCTGTTAAAAAAAAAAAAACCTACCCCAACAATTAGAGTTGTCCAAAAGTAGCCTGTTCTACTAACTCTAAAGAGTGTAGATTCCACCTCCAATGGAGATTTTCAGGCAAAAACTATTATGCATACTTGCTGGCTATGTTAAAGAGCAGATATTTGATGAGATATGTGAGTTGGAATAGATATTGTAGTCCCTTTTACCACCACATCCCAAATTATTAATACCCATGGTACAATGCAATAATTTATTATAAGTATGACTTTAAATATAATCCCAACAAATAGTCAAATTATATTAATCATATCCACTTCAATTATTTCATGATCTCTGATTTCATTTGTATGGATACTCTCCTTCCCAATGAATAATAACCTCTTCATGATTTTGTAGATAATCTCATAAACTACTGTGACAAACGAATTTCTGATGGTGAGATTCTTGAATCTAACCTAGACCAATTCTTGGATTATATAGAGAGAGTTGGCTATGGTACCTATAAAATCAGAAGTTTTTCAGCTGGTCAGAACCTGTACTCCACTAGTATTGCCTTCTGGAGACTGGCCAGGCTCACTTTCACACTATGGTGAGGCATAGGAAAATAGGAACTGAATGAAGAGATAGTTATGTTTTGGGGTGTTTGGTTTATATTTTTATTAGAGAATTCTTCAGTGTATAGGACATTTCTAGAATATTTCCTTGACTATTATTAGTAACACCTCTCTAATGCACAGTCTCACAGATTTTCCAGAACTTAGGTGACTCGTCTAGAATCATACACCCAGTACAAGTCTGTTGCAGAAATCTGATTCCAAGAATGGTTCTCTACCTATTTCAACACCCTGTCTCATATATACAAAACATGTAGAAAGATTGTCAACAAAACATATTTTAGGTGTGGATGCTTGATGACTTCATTTTCCTTTCTCTGGAAAAATATATTATCTAAAGTCCTTTATTTCCCAAATTACTAAGATGGCAAGTTGTTATTTGAGATCAATTAGACAACACAGTGGAGGACAGCCAGGTTTGGAATTAGGAAGACTCACCTTTCTGAATTCAAATCTGACTTAAGACAGATTTAAGACTGACTTAAGACATAGCCAGTATGTGAACCTGATCAAGCCACTTAGTATTGCTTGCCTGTTTCCTCATCATGGCAAATCATCCCAATGTTTTTGCCAAGAAAACTCCAAATAGTGTCAGGAAGAGTTGGACATAACTAAAAAATTTATTGAACAAAATGAAGTTGTTATTTATCCAGAATTAAGGGTCAGTAAATTCAATAAGCTAGTTAAAATAAAGTGATAAGACATATAAATAGCTTATGTCACTGGTTTTCATTTTTCAACTTTTAAAAACTCAATTTTTCAATTCCAAATTCTCTCCCTCCCCCATCTTCTATCCATTGAGACAAACAAAAAGAACAAAAAAAAAATGAAGGAAGGAAAAAGGAAGGGAAGAAGGGAGGGAGGGAGAGAGGAAGAAAGGAAGAAAGGAAGGAAGGAAAGAAGGAAGAAAGGAAGGAAGGAAAGAAGGAAGAAAGGAAGAAAGGAAGGAAGGAAGAAAGAAGGAAGGAAGGAAGGAAGGAAGGAAGAAGGAAGGAAGGAAGGAAGGAAGAAAGGAAGGAAGGAAGGAAGGAAGGAGGAAGGAAGGAAGAAGGAAGGAAGGAAGGGAGGGAGGGAGGAAGGGAGGGAGGGAGGGAGGGAGGAAGGGAGGGAGGGAGGGAGGGAGGGAGGAAGGGAGAGAGGGAAGGAAGGTGGTAGGGAAGGAGAAAGAGAAGAAGAGAGGGAGGGTGGAAGGGAGGAAGGAAGAGAGAAGGAGAGAAGAAGAGAGTGAGGGTGGGTGGGAGAGAGAGGGAGTGAGAGAGGATAAATAATTTGATAAATGCACTTGCACTTGGTACTACAATGATACTAAATACATTTTCTCTTTGGCTATTCAGAAAGTGCTTTAGGATTTCAGGTTGTGTTAAGGTTGTCATAATAATACAGTGTCATGAAAAAAAAAAAGCTTATTCTGATCTGAGATTTATATTCCTTGCATTTTGACAGAAGTTTGTCTTTGTTTAACTTCTTTGTATAGTCCAAAAATACAAGATAGTCTTTTCAAACTTTGGCAAATTCTATATTGTGTTACTAAGAATCTTGATCTGTTCATGGAGAAGAAACATTGTATATTTGATTATCTAAACATTTTCCTTTCAAACATACACCCTTATAGTGCAGGTTTATTTATCTAAAAACTAATACATACGTATTTATGAATCATAGCCACATGATAGTTTCTAACTTTAATCTAAAGCCTGATTCAGTCATTCTGCAGTAAACCAAATGTATTATGTATAATATACAATTTAATTCCTCCAGACTGAATAAAGTTAATGTATATTCCTTCCATAATTGAATATTCTAAAAAAGCATATTTTGTCCTTGAATGACTATAATTTTAGACATTCCAAATTCTAGTAAAATTACATGTCAACTCTGCTTCTACTGACAAATACATTAGGGCCAAAGGAGAAATAAAAACTCTACCCTTTAAGTAGTCTACATATTTTTAAAAAGTTACTTTTATCCTACGTGTCAGTCAAGAAGCAAGGATACCAGATAATACTCTGAGAACGGAGTAAAAAGTAATGGGGATAGATAGTTATGACTTTTACTTCTCTTATTCATGGTTTGAGTCCCCTGACCTTTCTGTCCTACTCCCACTATGGCATGCAAACATATAAATCTGCAAGGCTCACCTGGCACATTTGAATAAGAAATGTAGGGAAAAAATACACCAAATCACTATCACTATACCTGAACATGTATCCTTGTGTGCTCACTGAAAACAAAAAACAAAAAAGCTGGAAAGTATACAATTAAAAAGAAAGATGAATAACTGATAGGTAAGATAGACAGACAGACAAACAGATAGATACATAGATACATAGATCCATCCATCTCTCTGATAAAGTTGTAACCCTTAGAACTAACTGATCCTGAAGACCCATAAATACTAATGTTATTTAAATAGTGTTCATTGCTAAATTTATACTTGACTTCAATTTAACCCACTGTGCACAATATTTTGTTGCCCTTAGAATATTTCAGATTTATTCTAAGTGGAGTTTGTTCTTTTTTTGAATAATAAGCTCCTGAAAGCTGTGTCCTTCTTTAGAAACAACTAGAACATTAACATTAAATTCTAACATTAAATTTTTGCTATTTGCCTTACAAAGCTCTCCAAAATGTTATTCACTAACTACTTATCCCCCAATTACTCCCAACTTTTATCTTCATTAGACAAAACTCCCCACTGACTCCAAGAAAAGACATGTTCATTCCTGTTAATGGTAGACCAAGAAAAATGCAAGGGACCTCTTTATCCATCAATTTTTTGGATTAAAAACACTTCATGCATTTTCATAAGTATATTTCATTCTCAGAGATGGGATGGCATAGTAGGGGAAAATACTGGATGGAAAGTTAATAGAGTCATCTATTAGTCATAATCCTTCCACTAAGGAGCAGGTTCACTTTGACTTTTGGGATCTTGGTTTCTACATTTTTCAAATTAAGAAGGTGGGATCTTCAAGTCTTTAAAGTACATACTGATTTAGAAACTCATTGAAGCTTTGAATTTTATGTGATTTTTCCCATCCTGGTCCATCATGAAATAGTTTGGAGAAGTAGTCTGAAACTCTTGGAAAGGAATTAATCATTCTCCCCTATGACAGAGGGGAGGAGTGGAATGAAGAAAAGGGGTTAGCTGCAAAAGGAGGAAGTTGAGATGTATTATCTTCATTCTAGTGATTTGTTCTAAATTCTTTTAAGATGGGGGATATTCAAAGAAGGGTTTGGAGAAAAACAAGAGTTGGTGACTAACAAAAGTTTTGAATGAATAGGTAATGGTTGATGAAAGCTAGAGGAATTTCAGAGGGACTTTGAGAAGATTGTATAAAAGTAAAGATTTCAGGGCTTTTACAAATAGCCCAGAAAAAAGGAGGTTGAAATGGAAATTCATCACTATCCACATCATCAAGAATTGCCAAATGCTTTATACATATCAACTTATTTGATCCTGACAACAATCCCATGAGATCAGTGCTATTATGATCTCCATTTTTATAGATGAAGAAACTGAGACTTGGAAAAGGTTAAGTGACTTGCTCAGTCATAAAACTTGTATGAGTACTCAGATCTTCCTGACTCCAAGTCCTATGTCCTATCCACTGTATCATCTACCTGCCTTTATAGCTAGCCAGCACCAGTAAAAATTTAGGAAAAAGATTTTCAAGGCAACATTTTTGTATTTTTCATTGCCACTGTTTGAGGGATCACTTTATAATGAGATACAGTCTGTTGGTAACTGACAGCTGTCAGTCATCCATGACTTACTCCATCTGTTAACCAATCCTGAGTAATTTAAGAAAGTAAGGGCAGAGGCTTCTGTCATCGGGGTATTCCAGTTATTTTTTATTTGGCACTAATTAACCAGTTTGGTTGAAAATGTCCTCTTACTTTGACAGAAAATAGCAGCTATTCAAAATGTTCCATATGACAGTCATCCAATTCTCTCCTTGGAAAAAAATTCCAACCATGTCCAAGTGGGTAGGTCTTTCCCTCCCCCCATTTTTAAAATCACCACTATATATAGACATAGCATGTAGCACGTGCAATAATCATGACTTTTTTCCATTATTCTAATGGGCAATGTACTAACTAAAATATAATGCTGAAGAGTTGATAAGTACCATGATTCAAACATGATCCTTATTAGGCTCTATATACTATAAGAGAAAAATGTGAAATGGTATGATGAATAAAATGTGATTAATAAAACGAAATCCTTTCTTTTTTGTTTTCAGGGATTTTATACAAAAGCCTGTGCGTACTTTAAGCAAGCTTTTGATACAACCAGTGAGCTCAGGAATATCCCACTGGTGGATGAGACCAAAGTCCACTATGGAATTGCCAAGGCTCACCAGATGATGACAACGATCAACAAGTTCATCGAATCTGCTGACCACAACAGCCTTAATAACCTTCTGGCATGGAAAGCGAACCGAACCGAGTTTTTCCCAGAAGCCACTGTTGGTAAGATCGAGAAACCTATTAATTTCCAATGCTGCTGATGGCATGTTTGGTTGAAATGTTTATTCAATTGTAATCCCTCTTGGATTGACCTTGTATTACACAGAAGTTAGATACACTTTGGTGTGTAAAATTCTAATTGATTTTAAAGGAATTTCACAAAGAAAAATGGACAATTATGATCTTTTTAAAAGGTAACTATTCTCTACACTATTTTTATAAATATATAAAGTATTCATCAACATAGACTGAGCCATAAAACCTATTCGTATGTGACAAGAAAAAAAAGGACAATGATTGCGCAAAATATTATGGCATAGGTACTACTTTTAATGAAAATTCTCGTTTTTTCTATCCACTTTCCTTCAGTATTCTGTAGTTTTGGATAAACATCCACAGTCTTCTGTCCTTTCTTCAAAGGCATTTTATACCTCTCTTGTCCTGTCCAATACAAAATGAAAAATTATACTTGAAGCCACATAAGAGTTTGTGTGATCTGGAAGGTTAAGTGGATCACATCTTCAGTGAATCAGTAATTCAACACAGAGTAGATTTTAAAAAGAAATTAATACAATCTCTGGATGTAAGAAAGTGATCAGGTCCAGAACATAGATTATAGAAGTCTTGCTGTTCTCTGCCTTGGCCAGACCAAAAATAGTTTGTTATGTCTAGTTCCAAGTATCATGTTAGAGAAAACATTGATACAAACTGGCAAGGGTACAAAGGAGGGATGAAAAGCATGCTATATAAGGGTAATGGAGTCCATGCCATACTTGCAAGCAAGTAGAATACTACTTAATTCATTATTAAAAGTAATATAAGTAAATATAACATACAGTACTAAAAGTAAAGTTAAAAAAAAAAAAAGACTAAAAGTATTCTAGTCATGAGAATAGGAAAAACAGCTTGTTCCATACATGAAATATGAAACAAACTTGATGAACAAAATTTTTAGTAATAGATGATTTTCAAAATGCTAAATAATTGAAATAACTAATCTTGGCCCCAGGGGGAAAAAGAAACAAAGTATATTTCCCTCCTTTCAGCAAAAAAGTGGGGGACTTTAGGAATAAAATATTGAGTATGCTGTCACATCACAATCATTATGGTTTTTTTTTTTCCTTTGTAATAAGTGAAGGGTCATTGTGTGGATGACTCGTGGTGAAGGTGGGCGTTATCTGGAAATGTCTATAATGTAAAAAATGAAAAGTATCAGTAATGCACATTTTTTAAAAATGGAAAATAGCTAAAATGAATGGTTTGGTTAAATTGGGTATGTCCAAATATACAGAAACTATATAATAATTATTAAGCTATCATTTTTAGGAGAATAACTTACTTGAGAGGAAATTCTCTAGAAATATGGGGATTGATTATCCAGTGTATGGACTTTCCAATCTTTGGTTTTGCCTCTTCCTTTCTATTGCCATGTTTTTTAAAATTGTTTTTTCTTTGAATGATATTTTTTTCAATTGCATGTAAAATATTTCTTAACATTCATTTTTTTTAAATTTTGAGTTTCAAATTCTCTTCCCTTCCCTTTCACCTCCCGGAGGTAGCAAGCAATTTTATACAGATTATACATGCACAATCATGCAAAACGTACTTCTGTATTAGTCGTGCTGTGAAAGAAAAACATAATTCAACACACACACACATACACACAAAATAAAATTTTTAGAAGTATGTTTCAATCTGTACTAACATTTTTCATCATGGGCCCTTTGGAATTTTCTTGGATCATTGTATTGCTGAGAAAAGCTAACTTATTCATAGTTGATCATCATGCAGTATTGCTGTTACTATATACAATGTTCTCCTTACTTCACTTTGAATCAGTTCTTGTAAGTCTTTCCAGGTTTTTCTGAAATCATCCTGTTTATCATTTCTTATAGCATAAAAATATACCATCACAATCGTAGTCCACAATTTGTTCAGCCATTCCCCAATTGATGCATATCCCCTCAATTTCTAATTCTTTGACACCATAAGAAAAACTGCCTATTCATATCCTTTGACCATTTACCAATTGGGGAATGACTTGTATTCTTATAAATTTGATTTAGTTCTCTGTATATTTAATTTGCTGCTAATTTGCACTGACCATGACCTGCTACTGGCAGCCATTTGCAAGGAATTGGACTTTCACTACTGACTTGTACTGGGGCTACTGGTCTCACTGCTGGCTTATGCCAGGACTTAGGACCTTGGTGTTGACTTACCAGGATTGCTTAGGCTGCACTTTGCTCCAATCTCACCCCAGTCAGACAGATCTTTCTCACTGACCTTCTAAGTTGTCTTGGGCTAGAAAATCCTTTTGTTGGTTCTGCTGCTCCAGAGCTAATTTTGAGATATATTTTAATGGTTTTCAGAAGGGAATTTGGGAAAACTCAGGCAGTTCCCTGATCATATTCCACCAACTTGGCTCTATTCCCTTTGCCATGCTCTATTTAAGGGAAGAAAAGAAAGAAAAGAGTTGGAATTCTTGTGAGTCTATCTGAGTATTCATTGAGTTACTGCAGAAGTTCTAGCAGAGGATGGGCACTGTTTATGTATTTCATTTAGCCAGGAGATTATTTTTTTCCACCTAACCCCAATCTTACCTTCCTCCTACATTGTGAATGAGTTACTTGTTACTCCAAATACAATTTGTCCATAGTATTTATCTCTTGCTCATTTTTATTGTACCTTATGTACCAAGCCTTTCACTTTATTCTTATAAGTTTCCATTTTTTTTTCCAATGTGGATCCTTCAATACTCTTAAAAAGCAGTGCTAGGGTACCAATAGCTTCCACATTAAAGTTTGACTCAGGCAAGGAAGACAAGATCTACAATCAGAAACAATTACAGCAAAACTACCACCAACAACAAACCTACCTTAATGATAGCTTCCTGTTATCTACTTAAAACAGAACTACACTCAGGTGGGCTAAAACATTTTACAAATGAAGAAATATCCTGCTCTGATAATAATTCTTTTGGCAAATATAAATGGAAAACAAAGTGGTATGTCACAAAACACACTCATTTTTTCATACATGTGTGCTCTTGGCTAGGAATAGATCAGTTTCTCCCCAAAGAAAAAGTAAATAAATAAAATAAATGGAAAAAATAAAAAGGCCATTGTATAGATGTACACATATGTTTAGGTTAAAAAATTATTTTCATTAGCAACCAACTAAGCTAAAATGATTATCTTCCCTTGGGAAAAGCTATCCATACATGGGAGTCATTATTATATCTTGATTATCATTCAATTATCTTGTGTGAGAGAGAAAGCTATGGCAGTTAACACTGGCTCAATATGATACTGTCAAAGCAATGAGCTATGAAAATATTATTTGCCAAACTGATGAGTTCTCAGATCTTTGGATCTCGCCTCTCCTATGGAGAAGCATCCTCAAACTTGCTGCCGAGAGCTCCCGTGTACTCAGTAAAGGGCAGATCAAAGATCAGGAAGATGCTATATAAAAACTGTGCCTTCATCCTCCCCTTGGAGACTTCCAACCCCTCCAAACAAATCATTAGCTCGCAGAGCCAGCAATATTCTTTTAAGCAGAAGGAACCTATCCCCTTAAGGGAATAGACCAGAGAGAGCACTCAGGTCTATAGATAAAACAGAGCTATGATTCATTCACCAATAATCATCCATCACCTTTATGTCTTTCCAAGGCAACACAGCAAACACTAAGAGCTTCCCTTTTATTCTAATAGAATTCCAGGAGGTTGGAAGATGTCAATATTGCACATCTTCTTTCTGATAGTAATAATGAAGAAGATAAAATTCTCCACTAAAATTGAGGAATTTAAGAGGAATTAAAATGTTTCCCAGACTCCCACAAGCTTTCCCCTTTATCCCCCCCAAAATATACACTCAGATCCAAAGCCCCAGGAATCTGTTAATTATTTAAACCTCAGGGCTTTCCTGTGAATTCCTTTGGACTTCTCCAGAACAAAGTATATTTTCTTTACTGGAACTATTAACTCTGCAGCCAAAGGAACTTCATTTCTTTTGCATAAAAAACTAATACATCTTATGTTTTGGAGATCACAGTTGTACATGAGGAAACAGTGGAACTCTGTGAAACAAAAGTGCCCTTCATTTATCTTAATAGGGATGTTAACCTAGAATGTAATGAAGGTCAATAAATGCTGACATTGATAGTCACTTCCCTCCTCTTCTCTTTATCAGGGGCATTTCTGTAATATTCTTCTTTTGGGGGCATCCAGATACAAGTCATCTTTTTGGCATTTCTGGGTTGCTCTATAGAAACAAGATGTAAACTTGGAGCATGGACCCGTTGAAAATAGTGGTCATTTCAGTTGTGAAGATATTTATAATTGCTTATAATTAAATTTATAATTTATAATATAATAAATTATAATTTATAATTAAATGTCCAAAATACTATCCCAGCTCCATTAATCAAATAGTATTTTAAATGAAAGGAAGCTTAATATAATGAACAGAATGCTGGATTTAGGAGGACCTGAGTTTGAATACAGCATTTGGCACTCACAAACTATGGGATTGTAGTCAAGAGTCTCTTTGAGACTCAGTTTCCTTATCTGTAAAATGGGAATAATAGCATAGGTAGGATCAAATGAAGTAGGAGAAGAAAGAGTTGAAATTCTAGTTTTCCCATTTAAGCACTTCCTGGGATATTGTATCAGATCTGATAAATGATGGAATGAAACTTTTTTATGTTAAAGTGCTTTTTAAATATTAAATCATTATGCTAATCAGCAAGCATTTATTACATACTGTTTATGTACTGTGGACTATGCTTAGCTATCACCATAATTATCATCTACTAATTTTTTCACAGGAAAGAATAAGAAACCTAGAATCTGGCTCCCTCCAGATATATTTGATTATTGAAATATTCATTGGGAAGTAGACTTGAGAGTTACACAGGGATGATTCTAGACTAATGGTGTCAAGCTCAAATAGAAATAGGGGCCACTAAAGCATACATAAGTATCCCTGCAGGCTGTATATTGACTGAGAAAACCACATTAATATTATCTATGTATTATTGTATATTTTTATTTATTTTGTTAGTATTTCCCAGTTACATTTTAACCTGGCTGGCTCCAAAATCTACTCACTTTACTTTGCATCAGTTCATGTAAGTCTCTCCAAGCTTTTCTGAAATCATCCTCCTGATTGTTTCTTATAGGACAATAATATTCCATAATATTCATTCCCCAAGTGATGGGCAGCCATTCAGTTTCAATAAAGAAAGCAAGTTTAATTCAATCAATAAGCACTTAATAAGTTCCTACTGTGTGCCAGACTCAGTACTAAGCACTGGAGATGCAAAATTGATTTTTTTTTAAATGAAGCAATCCCAGACCTCAATGATGAAGGCAATCAGGGGAGATGACATGTACAAATAGAAGTATATTCAAAATAAATGCAAGGTCATTAGAAGCAAGGCTGTTTGAGGAAGATTATAGCAGTTGGAGAAATCAGAAAAGAATTTGTATAGAAGGACCTATCTGAACTCTGTCTTGAAAAAAGTGAAGGATTAGGCAGATAAATATGAGAAGAAAGTACATTCCAAATCCAGAGCATGTATAGCGCTAAGACCCATAGATAGAGTGCTATGCACTAGGACTTGAAAGAAGGCAGCTTGGCTAGATCTCAGAATACAGGAGACAGAATAACATAAGAGGGAAAGACAAATTGGGACCAGATTGTTAAGGAACTTAAAAGTGAAACAGAGAAGTTTATTTTTATCATGAAATTAAGAAGGAAACAATGGGGTTTATTGGACAGGAGAATGATGTGGTCAGATCTGTGCTTTAAAAAAATCATTTTCCCAGTTCTGTAGAGAATGAATTATGTCTAAAGACTTGAGTCAGGTTGACAAATAGGTATCATAATGCCAGATAATCGGCCCATGCTCTTTTATATGTCTATTCACTTTCATTTTCGGTGTCTTTCTTAGACAGAGGTGCCAAAGGAACATTTTAAGAGGACATGGTTATTTTCCATGATACCTATTTTAGATACTGATATTTATTCAGTTTTTTTAATTAGCTGTATATCTTTGTGACACTGATAAATTTATCTAAAGTTTTTATGCTCCGTTTCCTCATCAGGTAAATGGGAGAGTCATCATATATTCAGGCTTTCTAAAGCCTGAATCACAGATTTATTGTGAGATTCAAATGAGTTAATACATGTCAAATGCTTTGCAAATTTTAGAGGGCTATATAAATGTCACCTATTGTTGCTTATCATCTTCTAGCTATGAGTTTATCTCGATCCAATTTAAATCCATTTATATTTTTAGTTTTTAGCATCTCCTAGATAATGAGTTCCCTAAGTTTTAGGTAACATTATGATATAATGATGTGCTGGACTTGGAATCAATAGACGAGTTTAGCCCTATGCTCAACACTTGTTAGCTATGGGAGCAAGGGCCAGTCATTCAGCAGATTCTGTGGATCTCCCTATGTTCATCTGTAAAATGGAGATAATATTTGTAGTACCTGACTCACCAGGTAACAGTGAGTAACAAACAGTACAATGCAAAGTATATTGATAACTTTGGAAAAATCAGGTGAGAAAGGAAAAATTGACAAAGAAAACAAAATGCAAGCAAATAACAACAGAAAGAGTGAAAATGTTATGTTGTGTCCCACCCTCTTTTCCCATGGTCGTGGTTCTTGCTCTGAGTGTAGATGGCACTGGTTTGAATCATCTCAATGTTGAAGAGAGCAACATCCATCAGAATTGATTCTCATACAATCTTGCTGTTGCTGTGTACAATGATCTCCTGGTCCTGCTCATTTCACTCAGCATCAGTTCATGTAAGTCTCTCCAAGCCTCTCTGTATTCATCCTGCTGGTCATTTCTTACAGAACAATAATATTCCATAACATTCATATACCACAATTTACCCAGCCATTCTCCAATTGATGGGCATCCATTCATTTTCCAGTTTCTGGCCACAACAAACAGGGCTGCCACAAACATTCTTGCACATACAGGACCCTTTCCCTCCTTTAAAATCTCTTTGGGATATAATCCCAGTAGAAATACTGCTGGATAAAAGAGTATGCACAGTTTGATAACTTTTTGAGCATAATTCCAAATTGCTCTCCAGAATGGTTGGATGTATTCACAATTCCACCAACAATGTATGTGTCCCTGTTTTCCCACATCCCCTCCAATTATCTTTTCCTGTCATCTTAGCCAATCTGACAGGTGTGTAGTGATATCTCAGAGTTGTCTTAATTGCATATCTCTGATCAATAGTGATTTGGAGCATCTTTTCATATGACTAAAAATGATTTTAATTTCTTCATCTGAAAATTGTTCATATTTTTGGACCATTTATCAATTGGAGAATAACTTGAATTCTTATAAATTTGAATCAATATTCTCTATATATTTTAGAAATGAGACCTTTATCAGAACTCTTGGATATAAAAATATTTTTCCAGTTTATTGTTTCCCTTCTAACCTTGTCTAATCATGTTTGTACAAAATAAAAAAATTATCTATTTTGTATTCAGTAATGAACTCAAATTCTTCTTTAGCCACAAATTCCTCCCTTCTCCACAGATTTGAGAGAGAGATTATCCTTTGTTCTTCTAATTTGCTTATATTATCACGCTTTATGTCTAAATCAGTCACATCATGTTTTTAATCATCTCATGACTTAAATAGGGTTTTTGAAAGCTATTTTTAATTACTATTCAACATGGGAGCCAGGAAGGTACCTGGCAAAGTCATCTAATCTTTCTTGCTCCCATTTTATTTACCCAAATGAGGGTGTCAGATGCCTTCAAGGTCCCACTCATTTCCAATCTAATGATTCACAATATTTTTCTTATAATTTTGATAAAACTACAAGTAACTTTAACTCTACAGTGAACTTGCTCACAGATAAGTAATAGAACACCTGAAGAAGATAAACTTGAAAAATGCCAATATTAAGTCAAATTAAAATGTCACATATACCATTCTGAATCAATGAAAAAGAAAAATGATAGAATATGATCATCATAGGGAATAAAACCTAATATATTTAGTGTAATATTATTTAATTATATTTATTATTAAATTAATTATTAGTTCATATAATAATAATAAATTTAATAATTAGATGATTATTTAAATATATTTAATATATTTTCTTATAGCTTGTGTCCACATGAAAAATGGACTTAGGAAAAAAACTCATCCAAATATAGTTTTATGTTATTCAGTTTTATAAATGAAAAAAGAGAAGAGATAAATCAGGCATCCTCTTATAATCTATAAGACATGTTCAACACTAATTGTCATCATTAAGCCAGGTCAACTGTGTGATGCTGGACAAAATTGATTAGAGCTGTTCCAAATAAATGGTTACATCTTTCTTGTATTGAAAGAACCCTTTCCTCTGGAAAACACTCTCATTTGTGTCTTAGCTACCCTCTTTGTCCATCTTTCCCTCTTTTGCTGGTTCAGTGGCAAGAGATAACTTTGTATAATACTTGGAGGACTATATTTGAGAGTCAGGAAGAGGAATTGGAATCCTATCTGAATACGTACTGGCTGTGTAACCATAGGCAAGCCAAGCAACCTCTCTCAGCTTAATGAAAACTTTTTAAGACTATAATCTTAGAGAGTTTGAGGAAATCAGAAGTCTTAGACACAATGAAATAATCTTTTATTATTAGCTTCTGATTTTTATAGTTTTTAAATAGTTTTTCTCCTAATATTCCTTCTATTCCAATTGAACCCTCTCTTGGAACAAAGAAAAATAATTAAGTGAAATAGATCAATAAAGCAATTCTATCTGACAAGGAACAACATTTCAAACCCATATTCCCCAACCTTTCTTAAAAAGCGGGAAATAGATTTCATTATTTGTTTTGAGGACCAAGTTAGGTCACTGTAGTATGCCTTCTTTAAAAAGACTCCTTTATCAGGCAAACATAGTTTTGTAGTTTTAGAAAATCATTTTATATAAGGGTTTTCTTTGGGAATTCTTTCCACCAAAGTAGATAGAAATCTATAGACTGCCTGAAACCAGGGAGCCGCAGGAAGTACATCTAGATTAAGTGACTTGTGTAGGATCATACCCCTAATAAGATTTAAAGGTGGGATAAAAATGCAGGTCTTTCTTTAACACAGAGCCCTATGAAATACTTAAATGCTTTTTTCCTCCTTTCCTTCCCAATTCAAACATCAGTATTCTCTTCACTATCCCACAACAATTCTGTGACAGATAATCAGAAAAAATACAAGGTACAACGGTTGTATATCTGACTAGAAAGGCCCCTAAAATGATGAGAGGGATAGAAAGACTGACATATGAAGACAGATTAATAAAACTAGACCGCAATTCACACAGATGAAAGGTTGAGAGGACATTGTAGCCTATAAAATCACAAAAGATATAAAAGGAAGGAACACATACTTGTTCACTAAATCTTAGAATATTAGAATTAGGGAGCCACTCCTTAAACTTGGAGGAGGTATATTTAATCTAAAAAATCATTAGCATTCATAGTAAATAGTAAACATGTAATAAAACAATAATAGTTGATATTTATATTGCATTTGAAAGTGACTCTCCTTCTAAAAAATTTCATCCCAGACAACAAATCTTTTGTTTCTAGCTCTTCATGTCTTTAGCAGAGGAGATAATAAGGAAATATACTTGATTCCCCCCATCAATAGTTCTCCCCACCCAGAAATTACTTAGATTACTTTTCTGTATTGACGTTGTGTCCCCCCAAATAGAATGTAAGCTCTTTGAAAGCAGGGAACTGTCTTCCTTTTTTCTTTGCATTCTCATTGCCTGCCATAATAATTGGAATATAGCAGGCACTTAATAAAGGCAAATTGAATTACATTGAAATGCAAGTATTGAACATCCAGTTCAATGAATTGAACCAAATTGAACGGAATTGAATTAACTAAATGTCTGCAAGCCAAGTACGCCTCTGGGACTAAATCATATTGAGATGTGAGCTATTTTGGGTCTCCCTAATTCTCCTGAAAATACTTGGTTTGGTTTGGTGTTTTTTTTTTAAGAGCCTTCTTGATACAAATCAATCTAATTGCTTTCCACTCTATAAACCAAAATTGAAGTGATAACAATATGAAGATTGAAGGCTGTATGTACTTGACACCTGACACTAAGAAATACTATATTTTGGGATGGATTTCCATTTCTCTAAAGGAGGTCAGACCTGCAACACCATATCCTGTGATATATTTCATTGATACTCCTCTGCTGCACCTGACTATAGATTCTCTGAAACACCCAACTTGCTTTCTTTTTTCTTATCTTCCTTACAATAGCTTATAAGATAGTTGCATGAGAACTGCTCCTTTGAGGTAGTTGTTTTTTGAATTATGAAATGCTTTTATAAGTTTAATGCTTCCATTTTATCTCATGTGTATTTTCTTTTTGTTTGCTTCTTCTGACCTTACCCATAAGCCATGACATCAACAGGATAAAAAGTTACAAAGATCTCAAGTGCTGGTGGGGGCTTTAAAATCTGATTTTGCAAAAGTTAGTACCATGGGTTCAAAATGTATATGGACCACGTAGGATGTAAATCTTTTGCTGATCTGAAAATGATCAGTGAGGAAATCAAGATGGAATGAATTGAGAGAGCATTTGTAGGGAGAAATCTATTAAAATGATGAATGGATAAGTAGAGTTTCTGCTACCAGCAAACCAAATATGAGAAAATTCTAAAGATCAGAATCTATTTAAAAAGTCATGGTAACCCTTTAATCTAGCAAGGGTTATTGTAAAGAATTACAAAGACATTAGATTTTGATGCTCCCCTTTTCTCCCTCACTCCCCACTATCTGATGCAAAAATTTCTAACCAATAGACAAGTTGAAAATGGACAGTTTCCTCAGATAACTAATTCTTGGTTTATTAGGAAATGGTAATGTAGTCTCATATCCTTGGGTTGAAAGACCTTTTTTTCCTTTTTTTTTTTTTTTTTTTTGGCTGCCTCTGAGCACTTCCACCTATCTGCTGCCTTGTTTCAATAAAAGAGAATTCTTGATCGCCTGAACGAAACCTGCCTCACTTTTAGATTCTGCTCACAGTTCCTAGTTTCTGATAGTGGCACTAACTTTAACTTTCCAGTACTCCAAGGGAAGTTGTGTGTTCACAGAGGGGTTGTTAACAGGCAGTATGACTGGCTCAGTTGGGGAGAAGGGGTTCATTAAATTAAGCTAGAGCAAAAGCCACAATTTGGTCATCTGGGCACTGGGGGAGGTTCCTTCACTTTTCTTGATTTGTCTCTTGTCCCTTGCTGGAGTTTCAGGGATGGGTAATTGACTTTCATGTTTTAAGCACACAAACCCTTAAGTTTTTCATTCCCTCCTCTACCCCAAAAATATATATATATATTGTCTTATTTTGTGTTTATTGTATCTGTTTTGTCTTTATCTGAATATGTGTCATTCCCCTGGTTAAAATGGTAGTTCTTTACTATGCCCAAAGGGTTATGATACTGTGCATACCCTTTGATTCTTCAATGTCACTACTGGGTCTGTATCCCAAGGAGATCATAAAAGAGGAAAAAAGATTCTCATGTGCAAAAATGTCTGTGGCGGCCTTTTCTGTAGTGGCCAGAAACTGGAAACTGAGTGGATGCCCATCAGCTGGGGAATGGCTGAATAAATTGTGGTATATGAATGTCATGGAATATTATTGTTCTGTAAGAAACAATCAGCAGGATGATTTCAGAGAAGCTTGTAGAGACTTACATGAACTGATGCTGAGTGAAGTGATCAGAACCAGGAGAACATTGTACACAGTAATAGCAAGATTGTGTGATTAACTATGATGGATTTCTCAGCAATATAGCGATCTAAGATAATTCCAATAGACTTGAGATAGAAAATACCATCCATATCCAGAGAGAGGACGATGGAGACAAAATGTGGATCAAAGCATACAATTTTTTACCTTTTGTTTGTTTGTTTTCTTGCATTTTTTCTCTCATGGTATTTTCCTTTTGTTCTGATTTTTCTTTGGCAGTATGACAAATATGTACTCAAAATCTTACAAAATCTTACAAAAATGAATGTTGAAAACTTATTTTTACATGTAATTGGAAAAATAAAAAACTGTTGAAATTTAAAAAGGAAAAAAGGAAACTCCTTGAGAACAGGAAATTTTGATTGATTTTGTCTTTTTATCTCTGGCACCTAAGATAGTGCCTGGCACAGAGAAAGTCCTTACCAAGTGTTTGTAGAAGGAGGTATTGAATTTTCTGATTTTATAAATTTCAGACAATCCCCATTTAGATGAGCATTTTGTCTTGTAAAGGTTATGATTCTCCCCAGTCTTCTGTATTCTTTATTAAGATTTCCTAAAAAGTAGCAAGGCACAATAGGCTTGGAACCTGGAAGACCAGATCTTAAGTCCTTTCTCTGACTAGTAGTGGCTATATGATCCTGAGCCTTTGCATTTACCCTCTTGGTATAAGACAACCATCTAAGATTCGATTTATATTACCATGGATTTGTGGTACAATTTTCTATGATGGAAATTGTCTATAGTAGGACTTGTTAAAATTTTTCCATTCACGATCCTTTTTCACCTGAGAAATTTTAACATGACCCTGGATATATAGGTATATAAAATAGGCATACAAAGCAAACATTTACTGATAATCATAATTTTGCAACCTCCACATTCAGTTACGAAATCTTATATGTGATTACAGCCACAGCTTAAGAAACTGAATATAGCAATGTTACATGTCCTAATGAATGAATAAATCTCTTACACGGAGGAAGAGTTTATCTAAAGTTTCTTATTTCACAAGTTTTCTCCATGATATTTGTAACATTTTTGAATACTTAAATTATAGGCTGACTTAAAGCCAGGTCTTCTGACATAGGACCAAATTGAGCAGACTAGCCAATCAGAATTAGACAGGTAGCCTTTTTGAGAGGGGGAAGGGGAACAATATTTCTTTACAGATTTGAAAGGATTCATTATCTCTTCTCATGATGACTGACTTGAAATTCAATTCCTATGTAATTCTGTGAAGTCTCTAGTTTGCATCCTCACTAATTGTCTCTGTGGCTTGGGGGTGTGCATTGCTCAGTGGGAGAAATATTGACCTAGAATAGAATTGTCAGATGAAATGGTTTGTCATGGTATAGTTCTTGATTTTAAAATATACCAGCCTTCTCTGACCAGTGTCTTAGTTCTAGATAAAATATGTCTTTTGGCAAGTATGGATGTGGCTTAAATTCATTTTTTTTTCTTCCAGTATCCTTTGAAATACTGTAAACAGTCAAAATTAAAAGCATTGATTGTTGTTTACAAAAGAAATTCTTTTAACGGTGCTCTGAACTCCATGTCCTCCTCTCTCTCATTTCATTCTATCCTTCAATCAAAAATCTGAGCAAATAGATGTGCTGGCATCTATGCCCTTAAGGTCAGCAAACTCAGACTTTGTTAAACCAATAGGGAAAACTCAAGTTAGCTCATTTGATAGCAGTATGCTATACCTTGGGGGGATTCGATTTATTGACTTCTACCCAGTGCAGACCCCCAAATGAGAAAGAAAGGACAGGTTAATTTTTATCCTGCAGAAGGATGAGTCTGATCTTCCAAAATTAATACTCCAAAAGCTTGGGTTTTGTGGAATGAACAGAGATAGAAATTAAAATGGGCTCAACCAGCTAGCCAAGGGATGTTTAACTCCTCTTATTCAAAAGCTTTTGTGTTCTGAAAATCCACTCAGTGGTGGGATACTCATACTTTATGTATGGTTCAGATAACAATATTGAGATAACAAAGACAAGATTTTTGTTGTTGTGCAATCATTTCAACTACGATTGGATTTTCATGACCCCATTTGAGGCTTTCTGACAAAGATACTGGAAAGCTCTGTTATCTTTTTCTCCAGTTCATTTCTGACAAAAATATTAGAATGCTTTGTTATCTCCTTCTCCAGTTCATTTTACAGATGAGGAAACTGAGGCAATCAAAGATACTATAGTGCTTTGTTAACTCCTTCTCCACTTCATTTTATAGATGAAGAAAGTGAGGCAGTTAAGATACTGGAATGCTTTGTTATCTCCTTCTCCAGTTCATTTTACAGATGAGGAAACTGAGGCAATCAGTGTTAAGTGGCTTGCCAGAATCACACAGCTAGTAAGTGTCTGAGGCTGAATTTAAACTCAAGTCCTGCTGATTTCAGATCTTGATGTTCTATCCACCGTGCTACCTAGCTATAGGACAAGATAACCCTCAACTCAGGGAAAGAAATAAGGGCTTCCAGTTCAATGATCAATAGCATTACTAAAAAAGGGCAGGAAGAAGTGATTAATTCCTCATTAAAATCCTTGGATTTAAAGTTAATCTTGCTGCTCAAAATTTCTTAAGCTAAGTACATAGGAGGCTTTTTAAAATCCATAGTATACTAGTATCATAGGATCCTGAATTTAGCATCAGAAAAGACCTTCAAGGCCAAAGAGTTTAACACTCTCTCGTTTTATAGATTAGGAAACCAAGAATAGGATTGGAAGTAGGATTTGAAAACCTAGTCTCCTGATTCAGTCAAATGCCCTCTCCACTGAACCCTACTGCCTAGATTTAAAACTAGAAGAAAACCTAAAATTCATCAGATTCATCTCCAACTTGTGACAAATGAAAAAAACTGAGACTCAGACACATCTTTTAACCCAAATATTCTCTTCTCTCCTCTATGATGATTTCACAAACTGATATTTGTTGGAATAAGTGGCAAACTGGCTAAAAATTACTATTTGGAGATTAGAGTATTACTTAAAAAGTTCCAAATGCAGAATGAACCAGCTCTAATCCAAATGGATTTATCTGTTTCCTTACACCCAGGGATTTATATCATAATTTCAGGAAATTTTTAAACCTATTTAAAAAAAAAAGGCAAATAGAGATTATTCTTCGATAATTTGATTGGCAGGAAATGGAGAACAAAACATTACAAGCAGCACTTTTTAATAATGCATCATGACTTACATGAATCTACTAAGTTTAGGCACACAATCAGATGACTAATTATGTTGAGAATGCAAGTGGATGCTTAAATAGATGACCATGCCCCCAGGCCCTTCCAGTTGTTTCTGCTGTCTCATTTAGTCATGCAAATGTTATTAAGCATCCCCTGTTAAAAATTTTCAAGGCTCTGCAAGTGTAATTGCATAGATAATTATACATAATCTTGTCACTTTCTATATTCAGTATGGGTGTTTAAAAAAAAAACACCTATATATCAGCTTGTTATTTGGGAACATTCTTGGTGAATGTCAAGGAAAATATAAGTTGTAAAAGATATGGAGATGGAAAACTAACCCCAGCTCTGAAACTGAGAAAAATTCTTGGAGGAGAAAACCCCCCACAAATTTCAGTAAGTTAAAATGAGCTACTATTAAGAAACACAAACACACATGTTCAAGATGTTATATTTACATTATTTAATATTTATTTGAATATTAATGGATGAGAAAAAATTATAAAAATCAATTACTCTCTGCCAAGAAAAAAGTAAATGGTAAGTCTGTTCAGTTGGCACACCAGTCAGCATGGTGTGATGACTAGTCTTAGACTGTAGTTGCTTAAAAATCCCACCTCTTACAACATACAAATATAGGCAAGTCATATAAGGTTTTCCAGTCTCAGTTATCTCATCTGGGAAATGGAGATGATAATCCTTCTAACAACTGTTTCCCAAGGTAGTTGTGCAGCTCAAATGAGATATCAGAGCTGTTTGAATGTAAATTGTTTTTATTAGTGCAGACTTTAGCTACACAATATTAAAAACAAATATTTAAGGAGTGAGGGAATACATTTTTGATATGACAAGAATTTTTCAGACAAATTAATGATACGTTTAGATACAAAAATGTTCCAAGATATCACTGTAGAACATTGTGGCCTTGTCTGCAGGTTAATAGCACACTATTTGAAAAATAAACAAAGTAAACAAAAAGCAGAACTCTTTAAGTCTGTGTCCCAAAGAATTGATGATATGAATGGAAGGATGCTGAAATAACTTCTTCATATTTGCCCCAAGGATATGTAACTGTATCCACATCACAGGACTTGCTATGAAGCAAAATCCATTGAGTGGAAGAATACAATCTGCTTTAGATCCTTGTGCCCAAGTCATACTGAATCTTAAAATAATGGGGAATAAGACTAACACAAATTCAGAAAAGGAGTATGAGCATCTGTTGTTCAGCTAAGTAGCAGCCATGAACCAAAAGCTTAATTAATCAGTCAATAAGCAAGCGTTTATTAAACACCTACTATATCACAAAAACTACAGGATAATTGCCCAATTTGGGAGGGGGTCAGTAGTTAGCTTTTTTTTTTTTTTTTTACATTTCTGCCCTAAAAACAGATTCCCAAAAGAAATAGCCATAAGAGATAAGGATTATATTTAAGAACTGAAAGGAATTCAAAATTAGAAATAGCAATAAAACCCTGCTGTTTAAAAAAGAAAGAAAAATGGACTTAGGTAGGAAAGATGGGAGCTTCTTCAAGGGAAATGTAGCTATCATCAAGGTTAGACTTCCCAATGTTCACTGAAGTTAGATGTGTTCATGGAAAGTTTTTTCCTTCAGAAGGTATAGCTATTAGGGCAGCTAGGTGACACTTTAATGCACCGAGTGTTGCACCTAGAGGGAGAAATACAACTTCATGAATTCAAATCTAGCCTTAGATACTTATTAGAGATAAGTAGATATGTGAACCCGTGCAAGTCACTTAACCTTGTTTGCCTCAGTTTCCTCACCTGTAAAATGATCTGGAAAAGGGAATGGCAAACCACTCCAGTATATTATCCAAGAAAACCACAAATAGGATCATTAAACTTTGGACAAATTCAAAACAACAACATAGCTAGGATCCTTTTGGTGTCAGTCATTGAGTATTCCTCAAAACATGAAGATTTAACTATTTTTTAACAGACCTTCCAATCATTCATGATTATAATAGTTCAGGGAGCTTCAATTTAATACGGTTTTTCCAGCTATAAGTAGATGACTGATATGAAAGCAGAGGAAAAAAAAATGCTGATGGCCAAACAAAATAGTGATACTTTCCAATTAATGAAGCCTTAGCCTTGGACATTCATGTTGTATGTATATCCATAAAGCCAAGCAGAAGAGCAGGACAGGTATACTTGAAGAAAACAAGTGTTAAAATTGATCTTTGCTTGCCTTCATTTTTTTTTTTGCTCAACTTTGATAGCATTGAGAGAAAAAAAAACACAAGTTAGGGTTTCACATTTTTAAGGGAATTGTAATCAAACACAATTTAAATATTATTGTTGTTCAATTATGAGTTTTTTTGGGTATCCTACTCTTCATGATCCCATTTGGAATTTTCTTGACAAAGACACTAGAGTAGTTTGTCATTTCTTTCTCCAGCTCATCTGATAAATGAGGAAACTGAGGCAAACAGAGTGAAGTGATTTGCCCAGGATCACACAGTTAATAAATGCCTGAGATTGGATTTGAATTTATGAAATGAGTCTTTCTCATTCCAGACCCAGCACTTTATATTCACTGCATCATCTCACTGCCCATATGCCCATGTACTTGGAATTAATATAAAAATACTACCTATAAAAAGGTCATTTTCCTTATTATCAAGACCTCCACTTTCATCAATAAAGATAACTCTAAGTAGAAACTCTATACACTAATGCAGATTAATAACTTGTCTGTAATTTATAGTATTAGAGTTTTGCTTGGGGGAACTTAAGAAATTGTTTTATCCACGAAGTTCAGGAGACAGAGACAAGAAGGATAGTTTTATTATTATAGTGGCAAATTTAATAAAATCTTTAAAAACCCCAAACCATAAGCAATAGAAATTCTTTAATATAATAGACATTCTCTGTTTCCAACGTAATCCCTTCTTTTTTTTGTTCTTCATTATACTTTTAGACTTCTTGGTTGTTGAAGCTTATAAAGTTCAGAATATTTTTAAAATGTCCTAACCAATATGTATCAAAGGCAAGACTTGAACCTATATCTTTTGATTCCAAGAGCAGTTCTCTAGCTATGATGCCATATTGCTTCTCACAGGAAGATCATTGCTAGTGCAAGAATTCATCAGCAAATTCATGAGGGAAGAGTCAATTATAACATTTGCAAAGAATTAAAGAGAACTCAGTCTCCTTATTTTATAGAAGATGAAACTCAATTCATGATGCTTGTTCATCATCATATTCAATAGAATTAACTTTTCCTCTGTTATCGGGACTAAAAATTTCAATAGATGGAACCTTCAGGAAGTTCCAACACAATCACCAATGGAACATGGCAAAATGTATGTCCCTTAGAAGATATTTTGCATGGATAATATGGAAATGTTTTACATTATTAGTGTATTTTGTTGTTGTTATATTTCAGTCACGTCCATTTGTGATACCATTTGAGGTTTTCCTGATAAAGTTATTGGAGCATTTTGCCATTTCCTTTTCCAGCTCATTTTTGAGTTGAGGAAACTGAGGCAGAGAGGGTGATGTGACTTGCCCAGGGTCACAAAGCTAGTCTAAGGTGAGAAATAAATCTTCCTGACTCCAGACCCAGCACTCTGTCCTCTGCACCATCTAGCTGTTCCTGCTAATGAATAATCTATGTCAGATTTCTTACCCAGGCCACTATGCCCATATATGTTTCCACTTTTACCACACACACACACACACACACACACACACACACACACACACGTACATAGGTTCCTTGAAGCCAGTGGCTCTTTGCTTTTTTATTTCTATCCTTATAGCTTAGCACTTTAAAAATACTTTTTAAAAAATTCATTCATTCAAAAGGACATTATTTGAAAATTAGAAATATCCCTGGGTTGTTTTCCTAAGACACACACCCTGTGATCATTTCTACAGTGAGGAATGTTCACAATGCTGGACTTTGATTCATACCTTGAGCAAATATTGAACACTTGCAATACAACTCTTTTTTAAATGTGGAAAATCAAATTTATAGCCCTCACCCTTGGAGTTCTAAAGCAAAGATGAGTTTATCCATCCTTACCATTCATTGTATTTTATCTTGACATTGGTCATTGCTTAACCTTTACAGAGAGGCAGTTTGATGACAACAGCTATAAGCCATTTAAAAAATGCATGCTATACTTTTTATCTCCATCCCCCATGGGAAGCAAGTCTCTTAAGCTCCCTGTGACTCAGTCTCCTCATCTGTAAAATGAAAGAATTAGACTAGATGACCTCCAGAGTCTCTTCCAGTTCTAAATCTATGCTCCCATGTTCTTCTGATTCAAACAAGGATATATAACTGCTTTTTTTTTTCATGCACTTCAAAGGCATCATCTGTTATGAGTCGAATTTTAAAGGCAGCAAGGGGCAAAGCAGGTTCTTAAATGTTCCTGGGAAAACACGGGGTTAAAGTGGACTCTATTTCAGGAAGTCTTCAGTTGACTTGCTATGTAGGGAGAGACTGAGCAGGCCTGGCTAATGACTTGTAGGTACTGAATCCTCAGGTCTCTCAGGTGGTTTCAGTCGATCAGTTTCTGCAGAATGATGAAAAGGTTGAGATAAAATAAACTGACAGTTGCTACTCATCGCAGGCAGCAAGCTGTACCCCAGCAGCTGAGACCCTGGGAGCCCTCTTTCTTAAACAAAGGCTTTCACGGCAGTAAGCAGTGAACTCCAAATAAAAAAAAAAATGGGGGCAGATTGGCAGCTGGTGACCGACAGCCAGGAGGAGGGGAAGGAGGGAAACTGGGAAACACAGCAATTGTTGGCTAATTAGAAGCCATTCCCACCTACTTAATACCAACCCATTAAGCAGAAAACACTTTTCATCTTACTCTCCTGCTACACATGACATTATATTCCAATCAATACCCTCCCACTGGCTGCCTCAGTGCCCACAAATGAATACATCGCAGTTTAAGAATGCGGTAATTGAGCTGGGGCGCTGGAGCTGGAGCCCTTTCAGACAAGACATTTCTCTGAAGATCCTAATGTAATGTTTGTGATGCTCAGATAAAGAAATCACATCTGGAAATTGACAGCTGTCAGAAATTGACAAACACTGGAGAGATGCTGTGCATTTGGAACACATTTTCACCTGGCTACCGTGCAGGGGTGGAAATCCGCTGAGTTCCTCCCTTCCCTGCCTCCCCAACCCTTCCTCCATACACACTTATGAAATAAACACTTAAAGGGAACTCAGATGGCTGATTTAATAGCTCCTCATCCTAAATTGTTCTCCCTTGGTGACCTTATTAGTTTTTTATAGAATCAGTGACCAAGTGACCAAGATGATTTCCTAATGATTTTTCCTAATCACCCAGCCCTAATTCCCTAGACTGGCTCCACTGGATTTCCCGCGGCGTCTTGGACTCAACAACCAGATTTAAATTCATTCATTCCCTTCCCTAACATGCCTATTGTTGAAACTTCCCCATTTGGGCTGATGTTGCCACTCATTGGAACTCTACCTATCAGCTTTTGTATCCAAAGCAAGAAGCACAAAGCACTTCTCAGATCTTGGAGAATTGGAATTCTCCACGTCCTTAAAAAGCAGGTTGGCAGCACTGGCAGTTAAATAGGTGCTTCTTTGGCAGATAACTCATTCAGTTGCTTTACATTTTAATTCATTCTTGCCAAAAGAAATTAAGGACAGTTTACTGAAAAATTGCCAGAGCTGTCAAAAACCTTTGAATTTTAGCACCCTAGTTAAGCCCCTCCACTCAGATTAGAAGCTTCTCCCTCATCCCCACGTATTCCCAAAGCCATCTACCTCTTCTATCTGGTACATGTTCCCTCCTCATTCTCACACTTTAAGGTCAAGTTCAGATGGAACTTCTTTCATGGATTCTTCTTTGATGCCCGTTGCTGGAAATGTTTACTTCCTACTTACATTTTTCCAGAATATTTTATCAAAAGCTTTCCTTTGCCTTATCATGCTCCATCTTGAATCGTATTCATCTGGCTATATGCCATATCCTTTGTTCCCACCCTTACACTAGATTGTAAACTTGTAGAGGACAGGAATTGTATCATTCTTAATTTTCACATTCCCATCCTAGCCCAGTACCTTGCTACATAGTGGACTTTTAGCACAGCTTTGTTGAATCATAGATTAGAATATTAGTTGCATATAAGGCTACTTTGTATGCCAGATGTCTAAATTGCTTTCTGAAGATTCCGTCATTACCCAAGCTTTCAAAAAACCTACTTAGGGAACTTATATTTGATTTATCCCAAAAAAGGTATTTATTATCAATTAGCACATTGTTCCAATATTTGCCTCCTACAAATAAGCTGGGATATCCATTTCCATTCTAAGCTAGGAGAGACTTAGCGACCAAACACAAACTTAAACACTCCCACTTATGGACTTTGCAAAGGGTTATATCAGGACACTTTTCCAAAAAAAAAAAAAAAAAAAAAAATCCATCAGAGAGAATCATACTTCTAGGAAAAGGAGTATGGTAGAAATATGGGGGAGGATCGAGCTTAGATCTAAATAAGATTCATTGTATATACCAAATGGCATCTCATTATTTCATAGCTATGTCTTTTGCAAAATGTGATTTTTTTCTCATTCTTAATATCAGTCCCCATTAGTATGTGCCAGAGTGCTATTCACTCAGTGGTTCCAATCAGTTGAGTTATTCCTAAAGCAGTCTGTCACCATTGGGTGGGATTATCAGTTCCTTATAAATTAGTGGAGAAAGTAGAGGAAAAATTCAATTCAAGAAAGTAAATTCGATATTTATTAAGTATATGCTGTATTCCAGATATTATCTTAAGTATAGAAGGTACAAACACTAAAAACAAAACCTCTCTGGGGATTTAGGACCATAATTTTTTGTTCTCTAGATTGTTTCTATTGATAGTGAAGTAAAGTCAATCACTTCTCTTAGAGTAACACCACTTATTCTCAGTTTCCCTATATGTTCTGAATTTTCTAATTCTTGAACATTCAATAAAAAGAACCTAGGCTTCACTATCACACTTCTCCATATGAAAGCACAATACACCAAACCAAGCATCCCTTTCCATCAGAAATCTTTAAAACTAAAATATACTAAGTAGCCTTTAAAAATCTAATTCTGAAGGAAAGGTCAGAGAATGGTGAGTTTTGTTTTCTCTAAATTACTAATTTAATGACTTGAGATTAATTATTTTAATTGTCTGGTTCATATTAGGCATTAATAAGACAGATCTAATAATAAAAGTGGTAGCATAATTTTAGCCTAATACTAAAATAACCCTGACTACTTATATCTATGAATTCAACTCTATTCTCATTCTGCTATCAATTTATCAATGATATTATGATATATAGACATAATTATACAAGTAATAATAATAATAGTTAAATGATTTCTGTAATTTTCAAAATGTTTTAAATATAAAAATTAGTGGGATGGTACATCACCTTGCACCAATGTAAATCTCAGCCCCTCTACAATACCTAAATAAGTTGCTGAGGTCAAATAACAATCACCTGGTAGGTAGACATGATCATGAATATTTCTAAACTTAGAATGACTTTCAAGCATTGCCAAGCATACAATGCCTGGTCATACTAAAACCTTCCTCTTGGTAGTCCCTGTCGGAGATTTCTGTTTGGAATGGGCTTCAAGACTTCAAGGTCATCTCCATGTCATGAGGAGGGAAGAAAATTCAACTTTATAGGAGGACATTAATATAAATGAACCACTTGTGGGAGCCATTATCTAGGTTTCTTGATGTTGCCTTCATGTTACTGGAACATGTAGGCAATATGTTAGTTCCTTGTCCTTATCATACATCTCCCCTCTGACAAAATTTATTTCAGCACTGAAAAATATGGAACTCAATTTTAAAAATTTGCAATTATATTTTATTTAATATTTTTATTGTTACCTAATTGCATATAAAACAATTTTTACATTTTTCTGGTTATACAAATATGTTCATTTTAATACACATTTATGAATCATGGTTTTTTATAATAACTTTTAATTTTTCAAAATACATGCAAAGATAGTTTTTAATATTCCCCTTGCAAAACCTTGTGTTCCAAATGTTTCTCCCTCACTCCCTTCTTTCCTCTTCCCTAGAAAGCAAGCAATCCAATTTAGGTATATAAGTTTGTATTTGATTAACAAATAAGTCTTTCCTATCTTCAAATTGAAATAGATGCCCCAGCTTATTTGTAGGTGTGCAATTCTTCTATACGTATTTCTACATTTGTCATGCTACACAAGAAAAATCAGATCAAAAAGGGGAAAAATGAGGAAAAAAAAGCAAGTAGACAACAACAAAAAAGATGAAAATATTATGTTGTGATCCACATTCAGTCCCCATAGTCTTTCTTTTGGATACAAGCGGCTCTCTCCATAATCTACTGGAATTGGCCTGAATCACCTCATTGTTGAAAAGAGCCAAGTTTATCACAATCATCATCTGAATCATATTGGGAGAGAAAAATCAGAACATAAGGGAAAAAAACAGGAGAGAAGAAAAAAACAGAAGCAAAAAGGAAAAAAGGGAATGTAGCATGTGTTGATTTACATTCAGTCTCCATAGAACTCAAATTTTTGTAAAAAATAAAATAAAGGCTAAAAATTGCTTTATGCATAATTTTAATAATTAAATAGTGCCTAATCCCTAAAAACAACTTTTCCCATGATACTGGCCTAAGAAATAGAGGGGTGAATCACAGGAATAGGTAAGAAACACAACATATAGTAGTAAATTACTATAGTAATTTAGTGTTTGATAAACCCAAAGACTGCAGCTTCTGTGATAAGAATTCACTATTTGATAAAAACTGCTGGAAAAACTAGAAAATATATGGCAGAAACTAGACATAGATCAACACCTCACACCCTATAACAAGGCAAGGTCAGAATGGGTGCATGATTTAGACATAGACATAAAGGGTGGTATGTAAAATAAATCAAGAGAGTAAGGAATATCTATGGAGAAGAGATTTTATGACCAAACAAGAAATAGAGAATATGATGAAATGCAAAATGGATAATTCTGATTACATTAAATTTAAGAGTTTTTTGCACAAACAAAATCAATGCAAACAAGATTAGAAGGAAAGTTGAAAACTGGGAAACAATTTATACAGGCAATGTTTCCAAAAATAGTTGTATATAGAGAACTCAATCAATTTTAGAAGAATACAAGCCTTTCCTCAATTGATAAATGGTCAAAGGACATAAAAAGGCAGTTTTCAGACAAAGTAATAAAAGCTGTTTATAGTCATATAAAAACTATACTCTAAGTCACTATTGATTAGAGAAATGTAAATTAAAACAACTCTGAGGTACCACCTTACACTTATCAGATTATCTAATATGGCAGAAAAGGAAAATAATAAATGTTGGAGAAGAAAATTAGAACACTAATGCATTGTTGGTGGAGTTGTGAATTGATCCAACCATTCTAGGGAGCAATCTGGAACTATGTTCAAAGGACAACGAAACTGTGCAAACCCTTTAATCCATCAATACTATTACGAGGTCTGCATCCCAAAAAAAGATCATAAAAAAGGGAAAAGGACTCATATGTACAAAAATATTTATCGCAATTCTTTTTGTGGTATCAAAGAATTGGAAATTGAGGGGATGCCCATCAATTGGGAAATGGCTGAACAAGTTGTGATATATGAACATAATGGAATACTGTTGTGCTATAGGAAACAATGAGCAGAATGCTCCCAGAAAAACCTGGGAAGACTTACATGAACAAATGCTGAGTGAAATGAGCAGAACCAGAACATCATACATAGTAATAGCAACACTATGTGATAATCAACTATGATAGACTTAGTTCTTCTCAGCAATATAATGATCCAGACAATTCCAAAAGACTCATGATAGAATGTGCTATTCACATCCTGAGAATTATGAAATCTAAATGCAGATTGAAGTATACTATTTTCATTTTTTGTTTGTTTGTTTTGGTTTTAGTTTTGGTTTTTTTCTTACAGTTTTCCCTTTTTGTTCTGATTCTTTTTTCACAACATGATTAATGTGGAAATATGTTTAACATGGTTGTATGTGTACAGCCTATATCAGATTACTGTATTTGGGGGAGGGGAGGTAAAGTTGCTTTAATGTTTGTTTTAGTTATAATAACCATTTTTGCTTGGTAGCCTATCAGAATGCAAGGAAAGATGCAACATGTTTTTGGAAATATTTTCATTAACTTTCATTAACCACCCTAGGCTGGTCCTCATGGAACAATTCATTTCTGAGCCAGAACTCAGTCTTCCTAAATTAGTGGGGGCTGCCAAACAGAGGGTCTACTCTGCTGGTATAATTTTGGAGAACCAAAAGTCTTCTTCACATTTCCACTATAATAATGAATTGGAATAGATCTTTAGGTGAAGATCATGAATAAATTTATGATATAAAATGTTCCACCTCCTCTCACTGAATTGTGTGAACTTTTAAGATATGCTCCTCTAGAAGAAATTCAGAGCCAAAAGCTCTGAATGGAAGATTCCTTTCTGCCAAATCAACTGAAACTAAGATCATAGAACTGAATGAATTTATTGTGTGATCTTTGGAAAGTCACATTGCTAGTCTGTTTTGTCACATTTAAAATAAACAAGTTAACTAGACTTATAAGTTGCTCTCTAAATTTAACATCCCCATTTTAATCCTTCCTATATATATTCATAATGAAATACCATTGCCAGTTTAAGGAAGATGTGGTTCCTTTCTTTCAGAAATCTATAGTCTACTCTGAGTAAATATTCATGTCAGAGTAACACTAGAAGTGAATTGGTTAGTTTATGATAGTTTAGCTCCCCATCAACATAGACTTTAAAAATCAAAAACAAACTAAAATGCAGAGTGTAAGGCATAAAGTGATAAATAGAATAAATATGGAATTTTTTCATCTTTAATTGTTGATAAGATTAGGGGCTCAATTTTTTGTATGTCATGGAAAGGTTATTGAGGTCTGTAAACCCCTTCTCAGGATATTTTCAATTTTGTAAAAGAAAATATATAGGATTTAAAATAAAACAAATTATATTGAAAACTAGTTATCTTTCAAGGTTCTATCTCATAGCCATCAGAATGGTAAAGATGAAAAAAGATGAAAATGATAAGGATCCTAGAGCCTATGGAAAAACAGACACACTAGTAAATTATTGTTTTGGGGTTTTTTGGGTTTGTTGTTGGGGTTTTTTTTCCTGAGGCAATTGGGGTTAAGTGACTGGACCATTGTCACACAGCTATTAAGTGTCTGAAGCCAGATTTGAACTCGGGTCCTCCTGACTTCGGGGATGGTGCTCTTTCTACTACATCAACTAGCTACCCCATGCTAGTAAATTGTTGAAAGAGATATGAATTGAATTCCAAATTCCAAATGAGTTCCTAGGAGGCAAATTTTAATTATATTCAAAAAGTTAATAAATTGTACCTACCCTTTGACCTAGCTATGTCCCTACTATCCCAAAGAGATCGAAGAAAGAAGATTTGTGTGTACAAAAAATATTTATGTGGCAGTTCCAAAAAATTAAAAAATGTGTTCTATGAGAAAATGGCCAAACACATTACATTGTATGAATAAAATGAAATATTATCATGCCAGAAGAAATGATAAAAAGTACAGTTTGGGAAGAAACTAAAAAAACCTCTATGAATTGATGCAGAAAATGACCAGAATTACCAAAAAAAAAAAAGTGGGCAAAGAGAAAAATATTTATACAATGACAACAACATTACAGATTAAAACAACTTTGAAAAACTTCATAATTTTGATCAATACAATGATAAAACCATGAAGACTGAGATTAAGGTCATCACTCATCTTCTTCCAGAGAGGTCATAAATTTAAAATCCAAAAAAAATTAATATCATCCATTTTAGAATTTCTTTTGCTGGATTTGTTTGTGCATATTTATGATTAGGGTTTGATTTTGAGGTTTTGTGGTGATTCCATTGTGGGGATGAGACATTACAGATGCATTTAAAAATAAATGAATTTAAGAAAAGAAAAACATTAAAATATTAAAAACAAATTTTGGATCTTTATATAGAAACCTATACTTCTTCTTTTCATACATTATTTAACAAGATGACAATTTAACATATAGGCAAATTAAAGTTAAATTTTATTTTTAAAGACATATCTGTGTGAAGGCTGTTGTTGCACAGCTAGAATAAGTATATTAAACTGTGGAATGTTCTTTGATGAGACAACACATAATGTCATGTTGAACATCCGATTTCCTGTTTTTGTTTTGATATTTACAAATATTGAAAATCCCTTTTCACAAAAATATGGGGCTACAAATAAAATTAGATCATCCACAACTCACCTTATAGGATAAGGAGAATTCTCTGAAGATTTTTTTGAGTTTAAATTCTAATTGAAGTTAAGATTTTTGTCTTAAGATCAAGGATACAGTTTTTGTTGGAAAAGAATGAAAATTCATGCTTCATTTTTAATGTCATCAAGATAAAAAATTACTGAATTGTATAAATATGTATGCATATATTAGATGTAACATATATTTTTACAATTTTTACATATATTAGATTACTTGCCATCTAGGAGAGGAGGTGGGGAGAAGGGAGGGATTGGAACACAAGGTTTTGCAAGGGTCAATGTTGAAAAATTAACCACGCATATGTTTTGAAAATAAAGCTTTAATTAAAAAAATATAAAAATCACTTTTAACAAAATTCTGAGGTGCCTCAAGTTATTCATAAATGTCTCTTTTCAAGGATATTGTCAGAGAATTTTGTAGAATTTTGTATCTCCATTGTATCTTGAATGTCTGCAAAAATGTTTGTCTCTCTTCTTCCATGTCAGCAACTTATCCAAGAAAGCATGTGATTTTGGAATATCATCCACTATACTGACTTTAGGATCTTGAACTAAAAGATATCTCATTTATATTTTCTTTCATTAAGAGAAACTTCTGCTCTTAGCAATAGATGAATTCCAAGACTTGTCCTTCTGAAAATCAGTAAGGAGAATCATAAAGTTAGAATTCTTTTTTGGTTAGCATTTTCACAGTGATTTAAAAAACGGAGTTGGCTAAATTGAAAGATGTCTGATTTCATCCAGTTGCAGACTGAAGGGAAATGGCTAAGGCAGCCAGTTCCTTCCAGATCTACTTCAAAATATATGTGTGTGTATACACACAAACACACATATCTATTAACTATTCTAGAATAAATCACATCAGTTGACAATGACACCTTCATTTTTTTCCATTTTCTAGCTTACAACTAATTTGATCATTTCCAACACTATGGGGCTTCTTTATTTAGTAAGTCAGTAAGCAATTTTGTAAGATACATCAAGAAAAGGGGAGTTTTGTGAAATTTAAAATCCAAATTTTAGAAGTATTCCAGCTTTTTCAAATTGAGATTTCTTTAGGAAAAAAAAAAAACTTGCACCTTTATATACCTTTTAAGGATAGATAAATGTGAGGTGATCTTTCAACTTTTCTGGTTTCTTATATCCATTTGCAAGAATTTTTCTGGACCCCAAAAAATGGCTTTTACATCCCACTTTATTACTGCAAGTGAAACCATAGAATATGTCATCTTCATTATGCTTTCTTTTCTTTGACATTTCAACGTAAGTTGGGTCTATAAAAACATAAAATAAAGCTAAAATAAAATATTTCATTCATTGATTTTTTCCTCAATGTTCTGAATGACTTTCAAGTGATTTTGTTTAATAAATCTGCATGGAAATAATGCATTTAAATGTTAATTAAGTACAATGCTATTTAAATAATAAGTAAAGTATATTAAAGAAATTTTTAAAGCAAGTAAAATAAGGTGGGTTTTACAATTAATTCAAAGTTTTGTCATTTTTAATGATTTTTAATTCTCTCATAGACACATATTATAGTGGGAGCTAAGAAATTATGTTCTTTCTGGAATTCAGCTACTATTACATGTGTCATTAAATGGCTTTCTGTGACTTTTAAGAATGGCTCCCTGGAAGATAGCAAAGTGGATAGAGCACTGGTCCTAATCAGGAGGATATGAGTTCAAATCCAACCGCAAACATTTAACACCAGCTGTAAATGCCTTAACCCCGATTGCTTGTAAAAAAGAAAGAAAGAAAAAAGAAAAAAAAAATGGTTCCCATTTCTGATATCATTCAGTTTTCTCAATAAGTCATTTTATTAAATTGATGATATTTTATGGAATAACATCAAAAACAATATATTATGTATGCATGCCTTTACTTCACAATACAGACCATGTACAAAAAGAGAATGTGAAGAGAAAAATAAACTCTACGCAGAACTTACCATGCTACACATGACTTCCGTCACTGTACAATCTATTAGCAATAATAAATAAGTAATTTAAATAAGGCATTTCAACAGTGATAACAACTGTTAGACCCTCCTAGAATATTACAATTCTGGCTCATCTTTCAGAGTTAAAAATTCTCATTTTAAACTGCCCAGTTCTATAAAATTTTAATAAAGAATGAAAAGGATTTCTCTTCTACTGCCATAGTATTCAATGAATAATTGTAGATTGAATATATTAGAAAGAAACATAGATTTTTGACTCACCTTTCTGAGAAAATACAACTTCACCATTTGGTGACTTAAACAACAACGAACAAGTCCAGTTGTTCAGTAGTTGACCAGCTATATCATATGAGTGTCTGTAGACAGAAAGACTACTACCATATGTGATCTAGTGGTGTATCTAATAGCTACAGTAATTTTGAATAGTTATATTTATAAATGATATTTTCACATATCTGCAACAATATAATGTAATGTAAAATCATGTAATTTAAATCTGACATCCATAATTTAAGGGGATAATGCTAAATTTTAGGTAGAGGTTATTGAAAATAAATATGTAGGGTTTTTTTCCTCATCCAAGTTCACAGACACCCTCAAATCTATCCAGAGATCTCTTGGAATAGTTGGATCTGTTCTGCAATGTGCTACTTATTGTACTGAATCCAGAGGGAAAAAAAGTGTCCTTTGCTACAAATTGCTTGAATATAGCATAGGAAAGCTTGCAATGTGCTGGTGGGTATGGCTAAGTAAAGGACTTGGGTTTCTACCCAAATCTTATAAGAACTTTACTTTTTTAATGTTCTAGGAATGCACATGGGAACCATTTTATTTCATTACTTAAATTATTTGACTTCATCCTTTGAAGATGCCTTAGCAGATGTTAAAGGAATGGAAAGGTTGAATAGAAAAATGACATTTCCGTCATATTTTACTATCAATGATAAAACTGAATGATTAAACTATTCCATTTGAAAGTTACCAATTTCAGTAAGACAGATGAAAGGAGTACTGAAAAACATAGTTATTCTAGAAAAAGTACAAAGAAATCTACCTCAAGTTAAAATATTGAAATTCTAAACAAAATATTGTTCTAAATCAGTTTTCAATCAATGAACAGGCATTTATTAAGTGCCTACTATATACTGGAGATTGTGATAGATGATAGAAATACAAAAACAAAAAGGAAATAGATTCTGCACTCAAAGAGTTAATTAATTTTATTTTATTTTAATTAATTAATTAATTAATTTAAAATTAAAAATACACAAAATAAAAATAAATTTACTCACAATACACCTAAGGATAGGAATTGGCCCTATAATGACATGGAATTCTTTGTACCAATGCAATTTGGTAACTTATAGTTGGGGGAGGGAGAGAGTTGTAATTTTTTAAAAAATTTCTCCCAATTACATATAAAAAAATTTTTTAATCTTTGTTTTTTTGTCTGTTTGGGTCTTTTTTTATACAATTTTGAATTCTAAATTCTCTTTCTCCCTCTCCCATCCCACTGAGAAGGCAAGCAATTTTCTAGATGTTATACATATGTAGTCATGCAAAATATATTTCCATATAAGCCATATTGCAAAAGAAGACAGTAAATGAAAGAGTGAAAAAATAACAAAAAAAATTTTAAAAGTATGCTTTGATCTGTTTCATCAATTTCAATCAATTCTTTCCCTGGAGGTACACAGAATTTTTCATCATAAGTTGTTTGGAACTGTCTTAGATTATTATATTTCTGAGAATAGCTAAATCATTCATAGTTTATCATTATATATTATTGCATACATTGTTTTCTTGGTTGTCACTTCATTTTGAATCAGTTCATATAAGTCTTCCCAGGTTTTTCTGAAACCATCTTGGCTCAATCATATATTACAATTTGTTAGCCATTCCCAGTTGATAGACATCTCAATTTCCAATTCTTTGTCACTACAGAAAGATAATTTTTTGTTAACATACAGATTTTTTTCCTTCAAACTTTTTCAGATATAGACTTGTAGTGGTATTGCTAAGCCAGAAAGTATGTATGACCCTTCAGGGTTAGTTCCAAATTGCTCTTCTGAATGGTCAGATCAATTCACAACTCCACCAAAAGAGCATTGTCTTCCAGTTTTTCCCACATCCCCTCCAACATGTCATTTTTATTGATTCCCTTAATATTCTTGACCTTTTGCTCTTCCAGATGAATTTTGTTATTTTTTTCTAGCTCTGTAAAATAATTTTTGGTTGTTTGACGGGTATGTCACTGATAAGAAAGGCAACTTATCGTTTTATAAAGTAGCTTAGGATCCTGAAAAGTGAAGTGACTTACGCAAGGTTACAGAGCCATCATATGCCCAAGGTTGTACTTGACCCCATATCTTCCTACTTCCAAAGCCAACTCTTTATCCTTTATACCACACTATCTCCCTACAGATGCCACAGATAGAGTACACTTCCTTCATATGACACTTGACTTTTATGATGTGAACATATCAAATTTAAGCTGTTTACCTGGCCCATCACACATTGTATAATGCTATGTTAAGGTAAATTGTTGGTCTTTCTTTCCCTCTCTCCTTTCTTTATTTCATATGTGTACGTGTGTGTGTGTGTGTAGCCAAATGTGTGATTTCATCTTTGTAGAAATCTCCCTCTTCATGCAAATCAATGATTTCTTTGTAATATTCTTAGAGAATTCACTGAGAATTAAGACTCTTGTCCATGGTCCCATAGCTGATATGTGTCAGAATCAGGATTATTCCATACAGCCTACAGACATGTCCATGTCATCCCCCTCCTCAAGAAATCCTTACTTTGAAAAAAATGTATATTAAAACAACAACAAAAAAAATCCCTACTTGATCCTTCGTCCTTCCATCTGCACTCTCATCCTATGTCTCTTCTGCACTTCATGGCTACACTTCTTGGAAAGACCAAGTACAACAAATATCTTCACCTTCTTTCATGTTTCTCATGAATAATTTTGTTTGGAGAGAGAGAGAGAGAGAAAGAGAGAGAAAGAAAGAAAGAACAATGAAACCCTCTTTGATCTGCTATCTTCCCAACCCTGCCAAAGTGATAGTATTATAATTTCAGTTATTAGTTCTGGACTGACAATCAGGTTAGCTGAAATCCTTAAGTATCCTAAGATACTCATAATTAAAGCCTGCAAATGTGACTCTATCTAGTTTACTTAAGTAAATAACATCTTCCACAATTCCTATTTGATTTCCTGCATTCCTATTTTAAATGCTGTTTACCTTGTAAGCTTCCAATTACAGATCAACTAGGTCAAAAAAGTTCTCAATTCCAACGTTCCAAAGATGTCCTCTGCACTGAAAAAAAAAAGAGATAAAATATTGGGAGAGTCTCTTTTTCTATTTGATTTAGATGAATCGATATTTATTAAGAACCTACCACATGTTAGGCACCATGCTAAGCAATATAAAGACAAAAAATGTCTTTATACCAGGACTTCTTAAATTTTTCCACTCACAACCCCTTTTTGCCCAAGAAAGTTTTATGTGACTCAGGCATATAGGTATGTAAATAGGTATGCAAATCAAACATTACTGGTAACAAATCATAATTTCATGATCTCAACATTGTTACATGACCCCATAGGGGATCATGATCCACAGTTTGAGAAGCTTTGATGGATAAAGTAAATAAATAGGAAGTATATATAAGGTAATGGCAGCTAGTTTACAGGAACATTCATCTTCCTGAGTTCACTCTGTCCTCAGGCACTTAGTAGCTGTGTGACTCTGGACAAGTCACTTAAACCTGTTAGTCTCAATTCTTCATGTGCATGGATTAGAGAAGGAAATGGCAAACCATTCCATTATCTTTGCCAAGCAAACCCTAAAAGGGGACATGATTGAAACGATGCCACAGCCACAAAAATAATTTCCAAATGGAGGGAATTCTATTAACAAAAGGGATGAAGGAGATGATAGCTAAAAATAAAAATAACAATGAACTCCTCTTAACTCTGGAGGGAAAATAAATGATAAAATCCCCAAAGCAGATTCTGTCCTGGAGCAATAATAGCTGATGTTTGTACAAAGCTTTTACATCTATTATTTCTTTTGATCCTAGATGAGGAAATAGAGGTTAAGGGGTGCCCAGAGACAGAATGAAGACCTAAGTCTCTCCCGACCTCGATTTAACTGAATAGATCATTTTTTATATTGCACAATTGTCCCTCTGAAGTCTTGAGGTTTCAGAATTTTGATTGGAAGAGATGTTCCAAAGAGCAAGACTAAATGTCTATTCAAAGCAGTAGGAGCTATGATTGAGCTCACTGTAGAGAGCCAATCTTTTGTAATAGAAAGAGCTCCTATACTTCCTATTAGTAATGCTGAGGACAAAGTCACCTGTCTCCATTAAGAATCAGTTTCCCCACCTGTAAAGGAGGAGATAACATTTGGATTTCCAGTATTACATGGCCCATAAAAGGAAAGTGCTCTATAAATCTGAAAGTTACAAATAAGCTCTGAGAATATGTGTCAACTTTGGAGCTTCTAATACTTTTTAGTGTTCCCAAACTACTGATTTTCCCAGCATTTGACTACCTGAATAAACATTAAGCCAATCTATCCCTAAGCAAATTTTCACTAATATTTTACATGAAAAAACAATTTTAGCAGAAAACAGATCATTGGAAAGTTTATATATTTCTTTTTTTGGTTTTTATCTACAGGAAATTGATGCTTCTTTATAGGTACTTCACTTTGACTAAAATCTAATTTGATTCTCACAAGTGCTGACTATCGTGAATACTCACCTCAGAAAAAAATAAGACATTATGCTTTCTGATTATAAAACCTCTAATTTCTCTAGAATCTCTGCAAAACCCTGCAGCACTATAAATGGCACTGGAGTGATCAAGGAGAAATTGTGATAGGTTCAGAGCTATTGAGAAGATTATTTGACTGGGAAACTTCCCTATAAGATTCATTTGCTTGCTAAAATGATCTAGTTATGGAGAGGTTTTAAAACTTTTTGTTCTGAATGCAGTAAAAAAGCCTTCCATTCAACATTAAAGTTCATAACTTCAACATTATTTTGACTGGCTGCCAGTTTCTTCTTCCATTAGGTGATTTGAGAGAGATGTAAGGGAAGTAAAATGAGAAATTGGCAGTTTTCAGTGCCAGAGCCTGTGGGGTTGACTTTAGAAATATTCTGAGTCATTCTGGCAGCATTTTCTCTAATCTGTTTTTAAAACCCTGGAAATGAATCTCCTTTGGTGAAAAACAAACAAGACAAAAAGAATCCTGTCATCTGTTTCTTTTGCAGAAAAATATCCAATCACATATATGGACCATGGAATTAATGGATTAGACTAAAGTTTTATGGAATCTTCCTAAAACTCTCTATGGCTTATGTCAATGAAACCCATGTTTGTTTCTAAATTTCATCAAATCAAGTAAATTACTCACAGAATTTTAACTATTTTATACATTTATATCCCTTTAAGAGGATAAAATGTTAGAGGGCCATAAATGTTTTATTTCTTCATTTGATAAGGATTGACATCAAAAGACTTATCAATCTGAGTTTGGTGGATCACACCTATAATACCCACTATTGGAGAAGGCCAGGAGATTTGAACTCAGGAATAAAGAAAACTTGATAAAATGCCCACACTAATTCTGGAACCCATATAGTTGACCTGATGGATTAACTCTGACGTTACTTTTTTCCATTAGTTGAATGTAAATTGAATATTTTTTCCTTATTGTGTGAAGTAGAAAATTGCTGAATTTGGAAGGAATCAGGAAGATGTGAGTTGAATTCCTCTTCTAATACCATAAATAACAATAATAGATGACATTTGTATGGTACTTTAAGGTTTGGAAAACACTTTATGTACATTATCATCTTAGGCAAATTAATATCTCTGAGCCTCAGTTTTTCCCATTTGTGAAATGGGGGGATGGATGAAAGGACACTTAAGTTCCTTTCCAACTCCAAATCTCTGATCCCAGAAAAAGTAAGCTCCTTGAGGGCAGGAATTGTTTCTTTATTTTCTTGGTATCTCCAGAGCATAGTTCAACTTCTAGTACATAGGAAATGTGTTTTGAATTGTTTAATCTGAAAATATATGAGCCAAATTATTACAAAAACACTTTTGTTATTTTCATGCCTACAAGTGTTTATGTATACAGTACCTATGATTAAATCATGGAAAGCAAGGCGCAAAATCCCAGAAAGATATTAGCATTCATCTTTGGTTCTTATGGGAATGGTAATTCCAGTTCCCAAAGAGAAATATAGAAAGGAGATTTGTCATGATTAAGACTTTGTAACTTCAGAAATGTTATAAGTGAAGAGCATTTTAGAAATATATAAGCATTTAGTATGAAATGCAAATATGGCAGCCGAGGGACTTGGAGGGTTCTAACATCAGCTTATTTTCCCCTTAAAAGTAATAAAGTTAAGGGAGAAAATAGATGCTCCTAGCAATAAGTTGTACTAAAGTAGAATCACCTTATTAGCATCATACCACAAACTTGTTTTGTTAACTGCTCTTCAGAAAACACTGCCAAATTCTGACTGTGAGAGAAATTTATTTTTAACTTGTACCAAATTCATAGTGAAGTTTCATTTTCTATTTCACATTTCCCACTATCATGGGAGAGTATATATGGGTATTCATATACCGTTATGTAGATCAAAGTACTGCATGTATATTGATATACAAAGCACATCTCTTCTCTGGATCTTTATTTTATCATTAGTAAGATGAGGGCGTCATACTAGATAATCCCTTAGGCCTTTTTCAAGGCTAAATCTAAAATCTTATGATATAGTGCACTTGAAAATGCCAGCTCAACTAAGGAAAACATTAAGGACCTTTGAGAGCTAACCAAAACATCGACATATCTATTAGGGGAACAAAAATGGAGCCATCTGCCCTCAAGAACAAAAAAACAAATAGATACTCTTTCTCCAATCCATCCAGATTTGGAAAAATTGGATTTGGTGAATCAATTGTCCTTGAGCTCAGGATTTATTAACTCACTTATTTAAAGACCTAGCCAACAAAGCTTAATAGTTTTAGATGATTCTAAATGTTTCTCAGTGCTTGGGAAGGATCATATGGAACAGTTTGTACCCACATGAGCCATAGTCAATAAAATACATATACATGCATACATATATACATGTATATTTCTACATGTATGTAAACACAAATGATATTCAGTTGAATGCAAATTTTTTCAAAGTATATGAACATCTATTTTTAAGGTCCTTGGAAGAATTATAATTACAGTCAATCTGCCTTTTCCCACATTTTCCTGCAATAAATATGAGTTTTGGATATGAAGAGTTTAATTCATCTCCAGGAAATCTGGTTTGAAATGTTCAGGAGATAGTTGATAATGTGGAACTGGTACTCAGGGGAGAGAATGGGGTGGTGCATAAAGATCTGTGAATCATCCCCAGAGGGATGTTGAGAGAAATGACATGGGGATAGAAACATCAAAATTTGGCATTAGATTAGATATGTAAAGTGAGAGAAAGTGAGATGTTGGAGAAAAGTACCAAGATTACAAACTTGTGAGATTGGAAGAATGATGGTCCCTTTGAGTTTAAAAAAAATACTGTAGTTTGGGAAGGGGGTGAAGTTGAGGAGGAAGAGAATAAAATAGAGAAATTCATAAAGGTATAATATAAAAAGAATACCTCTAGCCTTTTAAATAAACAAGTTTTATTTGTAAAAGTGGTGTAGTATCTATACCATTTTGGCTCTTATACCTTAAGAACATGAATAACATTCTCAATCAATAAACCAGTTCAAGTGAAAAAAGTCTTTGAAAGCTATTGGAAGAGGTAAAATAATACTAAGTAGAAAAACTGTTCCAATAGACTGAGAAAATTCGGTCATATCCTTGGGTAAAATCTATAAATTATCAAATGAGTCCAGAAAGGATTCAATCAAGAATGTGGAACAAGTGTGGAGTTCCAACACACTTCTGAGAGATAATTTCCCTCTCCCCCAGGCCTTAGCTTCAGCCCTAGATGTCTCCTTCCCTTTTTATCCTTGTCCAGAGAAGGACCAAGTAAGCTTCAAAGAGTCTGAACATTTTTGGACTTCCCTCCAGTGTCTGGACTTGTGGCAAAGTATGTTCCCATTTGGAGATGGGAGAAAATGTTTCATAACAACCGGTCCTATTGTATTGTTGTAGTAAATAACCCTTTCTAAAGGCTATTTATTGCTAGTTGACTAATATTCTGAGCCAACACTCTTGTGGGGAAGCACATCAGTTGGGCATCAAACTAATTAAATTAGAGAATTATCTCCTTGACCCTTCAAGGCATAGTTAACCAAACTCTAGGGATATGACTTAGCTGTAAGAATGGAAATTAGAACGAGGATCACCAAAGCTTATATAGACAACATTTTAAAAGAGTATTTTCATTTTAACATGGCTGAATAGATCACATTCATGAGTCTAAAGAATAACTATTAGTCTATTGTCTGAGGACTTAGCTAGATAATTTTTGAGAAAGCTTATCACTAGATTGGTTACAAACCAATCTAATCAATATTCTAATGATGAAAAAATTTTGCAATTCTTCTAGCCAGCTTTAGAGGAGTTGTGATTTATATCACAAACGGGACTAAGTTAACAAAGCTGCAAATGATTGAATGATTCAAGTGACTGAAAAAAATTAATACATCTGAAGACTGATAGATCATAAAGTAAATTTGTGACCATCTTAAATTTTTTGAATTCAGAATTTTGCTAAGCAAGAGATATCTGGAGATTTAACTTATCCAAGAGAAAGGCATTGTTATCCAAATCAAGTGAAAATTTCTCCTTAAATCTCTCAAACAATACAAAACAACTTTAAACAAGTTAAAAATATCATTATCTTTTCTGTTCACACAGAAGCCACAAACTACTAAGAAGTGACTTCACAAAAAGATTTTGGTATTTTAGTGGACTATACATTCCACATGAATTAGGAATATGATATGGTATCCAAAAAAGCTAATGCCATTAATTGTCATTGAGTGAATTAAGAGAACAGAAGATCCTGCAAGTAAAAGAATAGTAGTCTTTCTCTACTTTGTCCTGGTCAGACCACATTTGGAGTCTTGTGTTCAATTCTGAAGAAAACATTTTAGAAATGATATAAACAAGCTGGAAACCATTCAGGTGAGGGAACTCATGTTCAGACTATATTGATACTGGTTGAAGGAATTTGTGAAGGTTATCCCAGAGAAGATAATCTAGACTTAATAGAGGCTTGATAGTTATTTTTATTTATCTGAAGGATTGTCCTGTAGTAGAGAAATTGAAATTGTTCTGATTGACCATGGTAGGCAGAACTGGGTTTAATATGAACATTGGATTTGATAGGTACAGTGCCTGGTACAGATTGAATGCTTAATAAATGCTTGTTGATAGGCAAATTGATTGGATGATTGAAGCTAAGCAGTCAATATAGGCTTGATATGAGGGGAAATTTTCCTACCAATTAATTAGCAAGCCTCCAAGTCAGAAAGATATGTTTTTAAGACCTGCCTTTGACATGTGCTGGTTGTATAATCTTGAAGCCTTCTCTGCATTCTACAAGAATTTCTAAGACTAGAAAGTTGGAGAGCAATTGTATTGATGAGAAATTTTCCTCACTGAAATTTGTCTATACCAATGAAATCACAAGTCCAGTCAAAATACCCTTACCTCCTTCCCTGCAAAAGATGGGTTCTCTCTCATCAGGGTTTTTTGGTCAAAGGTTGATTGGCTGCTCACCAAATCATGGTTTGGATTAAATGCCCACTGAGAATCCTTTCTGAAACTAATAGTTTTTTTTTTAATTTTCTAAATACATACAAAGATAGTTTTCAATATTTATCTTTGCAAAACTTTGTGTTCCAAATTTCTCTCCTTTTCCCACCCCTCCCCTGGACAGCAAGCAATCTACTATAGGTTAAATATAAGCAATTCTTCTAAACATATTTCCATATTCTTTATGCTGCACAAAAAAATCAAATCAAAAGGGAAAAAACACAAGAAAAAAAAGGAAACAACACCATTACAAAAAAAGATGAAAATATTATGCTTTGTTCCACATACAGTCTCACAGTCTCCTTTCTGAATGCAATTGATACTTTTCATCCCAAGGTTATTGGAATTGGCCTAAATCACCCCATTGTTGAAAAGGGCCATGTCCATCACAATTGATCATCACATAATCTTGTTGTTGTTGTGTACAATATTCTCTTGATTCTGTTCACTTCACTTAACATCAGTTCATGTAAGTCTCTTCAGGCTTCTCTGAAATCATCCTGCTGATCATTTCTCATAGAACAGTAATATTCCATAACATTCATACTCAGTAAATTATTCAGCTCCAACTGATGGGCATCCACTCAGTTTCCAGTTTCTTGCCACAAACATTTTTGCACATGTGAATCCCTTTCCCTCTTTTAAGATCTCTTTGGGCTATAGGCACAGTAGAAACACTCCTGGATCAAAGGGTATGCAGAGTTTGATAACTTTTTGAGCATAGTTCCGAACTGCTCTCCAGAATAATTGGATCAGTTTACAACTTCACGAAAAATGTATCAGTGTCCCAGTTTTCCCACATCGCCTACAACATTTATCATTATATTTTCCTCTCATCTTAGCCAATCTGAGAGGTATGTAGTGATATCTCAGAGTTGTTTACTTTCCATTTTTTCATGTAACTAGAATCAGCTTTACTTTCTTCATCTGGAAATTGTCTATTCATATCCTTTGACCATTTATCAGTTAGAAAATGGCTTGTATTCTTACAAATTTCAGTCAAATCTTTATATATTTTAGAAATAAGGTTTTTATCAGAAATACTGGACATAAAATTTTACTCCAGCTTTCCACTGCTTTTCTAATCTTGGCTGCATTGGTATTGTTTGTACAATTTTTTTAAACTTAATATAATAAAACTATCTATTTTGCATTTCATAATGTTGTCTAGTTCTTCTTTGGCCATAAAATTTCTTTCCTTCTCCATAGATCTGAGAGGTAGACTGTCCCTTGTTATGTCTAAATCATGAACCCATTTCTATCTTATCTTGGCATAGTTTCTATCATACTATTTTCCAGTTTTTCCAGCAATTTTTGTCAAATAGTGAGTTCATATCCCAGAAGCTGGGGGTCTCTTGGGTTTATCAAACACTAGATTACTATAAGACTAAGGTTCTGTGAGAATAAGAGAATAGGACCAGAATAAGCTCTGGGTCACAAATGGACCATACCCAAGCATAGTCTAAGGGAGAATTAAGGAAGAAATCAGACTAATTGCACACCCACCATATGGAATGACCACACTCCTTTTATATTGTAAAATATCTGCAGAGCCTGACACTATCTCTTTTTGTTTTTAATAATGTATAAAGTGTTTTCAGATCTACACATTTTTCCAGATATGAATATCTATATCATCTTTTATCTTTGTGGTAGAGTTTGCAATAGACAATCAAGTGATAGCAGATCCATATGCTGCCATTTACCCTTTTTCACATGACAAAATCCTCTAATCCATACAGTAAGAGAACTATACTATATACAGTTAAATTTACTGGCAGGAAAACTGAATTCACCTGGCTATTTTTTTTTTAATTTGCTATTGCTTCTAAGTCAGTGTCTATGTGGTGGGGATCGGGGTAATAGTCAAAGACAATTCTTGCAATTGGTGCAGGAAAACACCTCCCATGGACAGTAAATTTGAAACAAGAATGATAAACACCATCATTTAGGACCTAGACGTAAAATTCAAAATTCAAAGGTTGCAAAATATGACCACAAGTAGAGAAAGACCTGAAGCCAAGGGCAGGATCTGCTTGCAAGCTAACATTTTGCTGAGAAAGTTGGGCATAGTTAATAGGTTAATTTCTGCTTATTGAATAAGAGCATCCAATGCTGATGGATCTCGTAATTTCAATGTTGGCGATGGCAAATATTTAGCTCATTATCAGTTTTAATAGCATTTTGCCGAACAAGCCTTTTCTTGACATCCAGAAAATACTATTAAATTTCCCCACATAGATACATTGTTATGACATGCAATAACTACTTGAATATAAAGGGGATTAATAATTTAAAAGGTGTTAACAAATTAGGGCCATCATTAAAAATAGACTTTGAACCATTTTGTAGCAAAATCAGATTGAGGTAATGCTCTGCTCTTATGATAAAGAATTACTGCATTAATTCTGCAAAGTGAACTTATTGCTCCTATTTGTCTCCAAAACCCTGGAGCATTCAAAGACAGGAAGAATGAAATGATCACTGCGTGGCTTTTTTTTTCTTTCTTTCTTTTTTTTGCCAGACACCGCAGCTCTAATATTTCCATCACAATTTCATGACTTGGCTTGCAGAGTTGTGCTAAGAGGAAACAAAACAAAAACCTCACAAATGTCATGTTCTCCCTTGTATTTGCTTTAGCTAAGCCTATAAAATCAGATCAGAGTTTTTCAGGCAATTTATAAGAATAAAGAAAGGATGGTATTTGGCTTGGATGACATCAATAGTTGACTCAGAAGCCTAATTGTATTTTATATTCGACTTCCTTAAATTTAAGATGAAACTTTAGGCACTGTCTTCCTGGAAAAAAATATTTTATAGGAACATTCTGTTTGCTTAAGAGACAAGTAAATTTTTTGTAGGAAAAAAGTTTCATCAGTAGAAAGAAGAAAAGAACATTAGTTGGAGACTTTAGGAATTACAAATAGGTTGACTTCATTTACACAAATAAGCTTTGAATATTGTATCACTTAAAACAAACTGTAATTGTAAAAGATTAGGATTTAGTCTGTTAATCGCTCATGAGTTTGAATTCCGTCAATCAGTGCTAATAGCTATCTGAGATGCACTGAAATGAGAAATTTTCTTTATTGGAGAACAGTCTAAGCAATCCAAGAACATGTTTTAACCTTGGAATAAGGATATGCTACAGTAACTGGCAGCAGAAGAACATTGGAAGCTGGGGACTAGTGGAACTGGAAGGTGGGGGAAAAGTACAAACAGGTGAGAGAGTGTTGGTGATAAACCATCTATTTTTTAAGCTTATCTCTTGCCAACCCATCAATAGAAAACTTCTTTCTTTTCACCATTCTATTTTATTTATCCTTCTTTATCATATGAGATTCTTATTCCCAGGACCCAGAATTCAGACTACTCTATTATGAGTTAAAGGAGTTTTTACAAGTTGACTTGAGAATCTAATAAGTTATTTAAAAAAAAACACTTTCTAAGGAAGAAAGTAGATTTTGCATGAACTTTTGAAGTATAAAACCTCCTTATCTGGGGACTTAAAACATGTATAAACTTCCATAATTGGAAATAAGTGATGAAGACACATAAGTATTTCATTGACAATCAGCATTTTCTCGCCACTTTTAAAATAAGAGGTTTGAACTAGATTGTTTCTTAATTCCCTTATAGCACTAAGTTCCTTAATTTTATGATTCTGTATAACAGGGTATTCTTATTGCAAAATGCAATGTAGGTTTACAGAGAATCCCTGGAAAGACCTAAAGATTATCTGATTAAGCTCCTCCTAAGTGAATATCCAGAGAAATTCTCTACTTTTTGTAAAGTCTTTAGGGAACAAGACTCCATAATCTCTTTTAGGAGCCCAGACTGATTTTTTTAATTCAAAAATAAGGGTTTTTTTTTTTTTAATTGATTCCAATAGTCAAGAATAGGATGTTGTATCCAACTTTAATCTCTTCTGTTTGAGCCAATATCATCTGGTCTTCCATGAAAATGAAAAATAACTTATCAATTACTCCCTCTTCACCCTTACTTTTAGAACCCTTTTATACACTTGAAGAACAAAATCTCTCCCATTGGTCTATCTTCAATAGGCCCCGATTCTATTTATTGTTAATCTTAGGACATGTTTTCTAGCCCATTAAACACTTTTGGTTCTAAGATTTTCTACATACTTTCCAATTTCAGTGAGCAGAAGCAATGACAAATTACCCAATAGACATACATGGGTTGCGAAGAGGGGGTGTTCTTCAGGGTTCCTTTCCTCCCCCTACCCTACACACACACTCACACAGGGCACTCCCAGTAAGAATACAGGTACAAAAGTACCAGTTCCCCTGCCGCAGAGCCTGGCCCTATTCACAGGGGTGAGGGAATATGGAGAAGGAATGATAGTTAACTGAAAAAAACATGGGGCAAGGCTAGGGATGGGGGTGGGGGTGAGTCCTTCACAGCACTCACAAGATCCAAAATTAGCAAGAATATGATGGGAAAAGGGAAAAGAGCAGGAAAGGCTGTCCTATTTCCTTGTTCCCCATGAGACCATTCTGGTCATTTTCCAGTCTTAAAATATGAATTCACAATGACTACAACAACATAAATGAGGTCACTAAAGGAAGCAGAATTCTATATAAAAGACAGACCAGAGATAGCCCTCAAGAACAAAAAATGAAGCCCCACTCCTTTCTCTCTAAGAGGTAAGGGAATACCGGAGCAGAATGTTGACAACACTTGTCATTTTTTTCAGGTGCTTTTGTTTAACTCCTATTTCATAGGAGTATCAGTCTAGAAATGGGTTAAAATGAATTTTTTAGACATTTTTATTGTTCAGTCATTTTTTTAGTTGTATCCAACTCTCTATGACCCCATTTGGGGTGTTCAAGGCAAAGATACCAGAATGGTTTGATATTTGTCATTTTTCAGGTGCTTTCATTTAATGGTTTTTGTTTCATAGGAATATTCAGTCTGGAAATGGGTTAAAAGGAACTTTTTAGAAATTTTTGTTATTCAATCATTTTTCAGTTGTATCAAACTCTCTATGACCCTATTTGGGGTGTTCTAGGCAAAGATACCAGAATGGTTTGCCTTTTCCTTCTCCAGCTCATTCTACAGATGAGGAAACTGAGGCAAAAATTGTTAAATGACTTATTCAAAATCACACAGATAATGCCTGAGGCCAGATTTGAACTCATAAAGGTGTGCTGACTCCAGATATAGTACTCTAAATAATATACTACCCAGATGCCACATCATGGCACATTGAATTTAAGAAATTATTGTGATAAAATTTAAATGTATAAATAAAAATATAAAGAGCTTGTAAATAATATGAAAAACCATGAATTGTAGTCTTATCTTAGAAATAAGTATATCTTTTAAAAGATATATATACACACACACACACATACATACATACATACATACATATATGGACAGCTAGGGGGCGCAGTGGATAAAGCACCAGCCCTGAAGTCAGGAGGACCCAAGTTCAAATCTGGTCTCAGACACTTAACACTAACTAGTTGTGTGACCCTGGGCAAGTCACTTAACCCCAATTGCCTTATGGGGGAAAGTTTTTAATATATATTTATAAACTTTTTAAAATTATGAATATTACAAATGAGTCTTGGTGCCTTGAAAGCCCCAGAGGATGTTTAATCCACTATTAAACAACATTAGAAAAAAGATTATAATTAGGATCCAACAAATCAAGAACACATAGTCCAAAAGGAAGCTCTGAGAGGAAGTGATCCATAGCCACCTGTAAGCAGGATATGGGAAACAATAGGGTGGAAAATGCCAGTGATGCTGAAGCATGTTACGTGTTTGCTTGTTTGCTCTTTTAAATTACATTCTAACACAGATTCTGTCAGAACAATCTATGTTCATTTTTTTAAGCTATCATAGTGAGATTTTTTGAGTGTGACTGAAAAGAACATATATATAGGCCTTTATGATGTCATGTCAATGGATTTATCTATTGGTTTATTGCTCCCAGCTTCTAGCCATCAACTTCTATTTCCATACCAAGCATCTTTTCTACTTTATATTTGCCTATTTTCTATTTGAGTTTCTCTCACCATATTTGTACTTTTGATTTTTTTAACTCTTTCAAAATTTATCTTGTTTTTGTAAAACAAAATCCAATTTATCACAGATCTTTTAGATTTCATTTTGGTTTTACTGAATATTGACAATACTATCTAAGAGTGACTTTGGATAAATCCTTTAACTTCTCAAAGAACATCTTTATGTGTTTATGGTGGGACTACATGATCTCTGAGATTCCACCTAACTCAAACATTTTATGACCTCATGACTTTAACGATGTCTTTAATAGTTGTCAATCCCATCAACACTGAGTCAATAAATCAATCTGGGTAATTCAAAGAAATCTATTTTGCTTTATTTTAGGAAGGGCTTTTTCTGCCTGAAGTATCCCCAGAATGTCTAACTTCTCTGATTGCTGATTAAATGCAGCTTAAGAATACTTGAGCTTTTGAGTTGAGGAACAAATAAAGAGGTGATAGACAGGCCCTGCACATAAATGACCCTCCAAAAGAATAGAATCATTTGGAGTTAGGTAAAAATCTGTATCTTAATGTGAAACTCAGGAAAAGTTATTTTCATTTCAGCCAGATAATGGAAATGAATGAAAGAGTTCTAAACCTTAAATACTTTATTAGAGCTTTTATCCTCCCCAGTGAAACATGTTGGAAGGGATGATGATGATGATGATGATGATGATGATGATGATGATGATGATAGCTGACAATTCTCTAGCACTTTAAAGTTTCCAAATTACTTGACATTTATTCTCTCATGATCTTCAGCCCTATGAGGGAAATACTATTGTTAATCACCATTTTATAGGTGAAGAAACTAAGATTTTTGGTGGGGAAGGTCAATGATTTGCACAGGGTCATCTGGATAGTTTCTGAGTCAGAATCTGAACTTTCCAAGGCTAGCATTCTAACCACTGCACCAGCTATATCCAGATGGTCAGCGGATCAAATTTTATAGCTTTCCAACGGTGACATGGACCCCTAAAACACCTAAAGTATTCCACCTTTCCAATACCATTCAGTGTCCTTTGGGTTTCTTTGTCATAGGAGCCAGGGCCCTTGGTCTGCCCATGATTGGTCATGCCAGAAGCTGAACATTCCCCTGGAGAGATCAGCTTGGAAAACATTTCAGTCAGCTTTAGAGAGACCAATTCGCATCCTTTAAATTTATGTTTACGAGACTGGGCTTCTCTTCCTATCGTGGAGTTTCATGCCCACTTAAAATGGTGACTCTGGGTACATGCCAAAATCAGCCTGACTTTCTGAGTGCTGCCTGTCGAATCAGAGCATTCTGGAGGGTGCAACATGCCGGAACAAATGGACAGGGAGCTAGAGTGCTTAAGTGGAAAAACACATCCCTCCTCATCTTGGAGGGAGCAGATACTCAACATGAAGAGGAGCTTTCAGGAGCGATGCAGTGAATTCATTTATAAATCTAGCACCCTTATCTCCAAAGTCTGTCCCAATATGTAGAGCTAAAAATTAAAATTTGAAATATAGACTATATATGTGTATATATTATATAAAACAAATATCCACTTCTAAATGTTAGGGTTCTTATGAAAAGATTCAGGCATTTCCAGTATTTCACTATAAAAACAGATTTCTATTTTTTAAAAAAAAACATTCACTTTCTTTTCCATGTTCATTTTTTTTTGCATGTGCTTACTTTTTCCTATAATTACCGGATCCAAAATCTAAAATAATGAAACAATATTATTTTTGTTTATTTTATTTGGTTCAAACCTTTGATTTTTCATGATATATAGAAACTCCTGATTTCTATTGCCAATTTGTATCTGGTCAGTAACTCAGTCTTAGGGGGTCACTGGGAGATTTCATAACTTCCTTATGTATATTATTTCATAATTTCCCCAGTATATCAGACAAAGACTTGCACCTCACTCCTTCTCAATTCCAAGACCAGTTCTGTATCCACTATGCCACCCAACTTGCTTTTGTCTCCATTTATTCTCCTTGGAAAACATGAAAGCCTTAAGTTATAGAAAATTGACCATTCAGAAACAGACTCCCTAAAATTATCCAAATTCTTTCATCATTTTTGGACCTATAGAATGAGAATTGACTATATGTACATTTCTATAGGAGAGATACAGATAAAGACAGAAAAGACAGACAGAGATAGATGGACAGAGAGATAGAGATGAAGAAAGAAAAAGGGAATGAGATAAAAATGGGAGAGAGAGAAAGAAGGGGAAAGAGAAGGAGAAACAGAGAAAGGCAGAGAGAGAGAGAGAGAGAGAGAGAGAGAGAGAGAGAGAGAGAGAGAGAGAGAGAGAGAGAGATAAAGAGATAAATGGCACTTGCCTGAAGGCCAGGCTTAAAGTCAACGAGCCTGCTCATGCAAAATAAAATAATGTATCTAGTAAATGAGACGCTGATGATCTCTAGAAGAAAAATCTCTATAGATTCTACCCTTTTTAGCAGGAACTGAAGGAGAAAAAACCACAAGGTGGTACCTGGGGATTCAGTCGTCCTTTTGGAACTGAATTTGTTAAAGTACCTTTTTGTTCTTCAATGCTGTATCTCCAAGCATCGCTTTAGCACAAACCAGAAGGTTCCAGGTCTGGCAGTCATTCCTTTATTACATTTTGATTATCTTCATATTAAATGTCAGGCACAAGTGATATAATGGAAGCAAATGATGCTTGTGTCTGAGGATGATCAAAAGAAAAGAAAGATGATTTGCCGCATAAATCGTACCTAAGCTTTCTCTACTCTTCTAAATATACTTTTATTCTTTCATGCTTTTTTCTGTTTCTTTTAATTACTTGTCCTTTTGGAATGGCTTGTAAACTCGCTAAATAGGGAGCCAGATGTCAGGAGGAAGACTTCAAGAACGCTACTTCTTGGGGGCAAGTGGGGCTAGGAATTGGATGGGCTGTGATTCTGCCAGGCCCCGGGAGAGGGGATGAAGGCGGCTTCTCTCTTGAGGAGCCCCTGGAGGCTGACTTGGAGCAGCGTGCCCGCTTTGGAGGAAGCTGTCAGCCCTCTGGGCTACAGGAATATGCTGTTTTTAATAAGTTGATACCAGGGGGAGGGCTACCCTGGGAAATGTAGGTGATGTAAAAACAAAAAATATCAATGAAAAAACTATTTCAAAAATACATAGTGTAAATCAATTGCTATAAACGGGGACCCATTTTCTCTCCCACATCCTCTCAAAATGGGAAGGATCACCGCAGGGAAGCTGGATAACGGATTCTTAGCTTGTCTTCCAGATTGGACCTCACCAAAAACTTGAAATCTGTGCGTTAAGTCTCAGAATAAAGGCAGTTTGGTGGAGCTGCCTTTGAGCCAAACGCTTGCCCTCTGTACTCTGAATTCCAACCGCATAGCAGCACTGCCATGAAGGGGAGGACTGAATCGTGAGACCGAGTTCAGGAAGCTGTCAGCATTGTCCTCCCCTCTGGCTTAGCAATAACCAACCGTGTTATTTAGTGTGATCTTTTCTCTAGAACAAAGTTTAGAACTTGCATGGAGGCGGCCTATAAATATTAATGTCCCATATTTGAAAAAGGAAAAAGCCACAGATTGAAAAAGAAGAGGCTTTCTGCATTAGAGTCTGTTAGCGCAGCGGACTTGGAGGTCATTGTGTGTGACTTCCACTTTCAGAAATCACGTTAGATGGGGACTGGGATAAAGAAAACTGATAGAGGCTTTATTTCAGAGGCTTTGCGTTCCTTCTCTCTTTCCCCTCAATCTATTTGCCACTGAAAAGTTAGCCTCCTTTAAAATATATATACATATGTGTGTGGATGAATGGATGGATGGATAGATAGGTAGGTAGGAAGGTAAATAGGTAGGCAAGTAGGCAGGTACGAAGGTTGATAGGTAGATAGGTAGGTAGGTAGGTAGATAGCTAGGTAGAAAGGTAGATAGTAGGTAGGTAGGAAGGTTGATAGGTAGGTAGGTAGGAAGGTAGATAGAGTAGGTAGATAGGAAGGTAAATAGGTAGGTAGATAGGTAGGTAGGTAGGTACGAAAGTTGATAGATAGGTAGAAAGGTAGATAGAATAGGTAGGTAGGTAGGTAAATAGGTAGGTAGGTAGGTAGAAAGGTGGAAAAGTAGGTAGGTAGGAAGGTAGGTAGGTAACTAGGTAGGTAGGTAGAAAGGTAGGAAGGTAGATAGATAGATAGGAAAGTAGATAGGTATGTAGGTAGGTAGGTTGGAAGGTAGATAGGTAGATCGGTAGGAAGGTAAGTAGGTAAGAAGGAAGGAAGAAGGAAGGAAGGAAGGAAATTAGGTAAGTAGGTAGGTAGGTAGGTAAGTAAGTAGGAAGGAAGGAAGGAAGATACATAGATAGATAGAGGTAAGTACACCAATACATACATATGTAGGTAGGTATGTAAATAGATAAATAGACAGACAGACATGTGTAGGAGGAGATGTGTTATATATGTGTGTATATTTATATCACGTAAGTAAATAAATCAGGTGGTTATTAAGTAAAGGTACAGATGCCTATTATAAGTGTACCAATGCAATTTGGATTTAACTGAGCTTCTTCAATATCACAGTCTTTAAATTTGGAATAAGCTGAGAAAAAAATTACTTTATGGTCCATCATAGCATGCTGCATTATTTTGCATTGCATTATTTGAATTGGGCAAAATATCAGAAGAACTTTCTGAATCCCAGTGAAAGAATGACAGGATAGCCCATCAGGAGACTGGAAAAATTCTTCATCCTTTCCCCATAAGAAAAAATATGGCTGTTGTGACTGATATCAAAGGAGGAAAGCAGAGCAGCTTCTGAATGGGAAATCAGAGAGAAGTAAAGTGATTGGGAGCAAAAATCAAGAACATCAAAGCAACAGCAAAGGAAATTGGTTGAATGGAAAGTAGCTATAAATCCTAACAAGCTCTTAAGAAACTAAATACAATATTTGCCCCATTCTACAAGAGGAGCTTGGAGAGTTCAGATGATCTGTTACTGGAGAGATGGCCAGGATTGATTGTTTTTTTTTTAAAAGATGGAGAGAAGGAAGAGGAGGAAAGGAAAGAGAGAAAGAGAAGGAAGAGAAAAAGGAGGAGAAGGGGGAGGAAGAGAACAAGAAGAACAAAAACAAGAAAGAAGAAGAAAGAAGAAGAGGAGACCCATGAAAATCTGACCCATTAAAATATCTATATACAAACTATAGAAATAACTTAGCTAAATTCTGTCCAGAAGTTTAAAGCTTTATTTTGATTGCTATTGGAGAGCTGCCCTTGATTTATAAATTTTCACCAAAAAAACCCCAACAATAACAATTAAAAAACATATTGACCATCTAGGCAAAGTCCAATTAAAATTGTTTTAGTTTTTTTTTTTTTTTTTTTTTTTTTTTTTTTTTAAGTAGCATGTCCAATAGTTTGAGCGATCATAGCTGGGGATTTTTGCACTTGAAGCAACACCAGCTGGTTGTCCCAGGAAATGGCAGACAACTTTCCCTCAAATGTACTTTGAATAAATGAGGTGTCATCCTACATTTTTTTTTTAGTTTTATGTAAGCAATATTTTCTCTTTTTTGCAGTTATGTTATTTTATTTTAGTTTATTAGGTCTAGTTCAACTGATCCTTAAATTGAAGCTTTTAATTTTCAAAACATATGCATGGATAATTTTCAACATTCACCCCTGCAAAACCTTGTACTCTAGATTTTTCCCTCCTTTACCCTCACTCTCTCTCTGACATGACAAGTAATCCAATATATTTTAAACATGTGTAATTCTTCTATACATATTTTCACAAATATCATGTTGCACAAGAAAAATCAGGTCAAAAAGGAAAAAAATGAGAAAGAAAATATAAGCAAACAACAACAAAAAGAGTGAAAATACTATGCTGTGATCCACATTCAGTTCCCACTGTCTTCTCTCTGGATGCAGATGCAGATCTCCATCACAAAATCATTAGAACTGACCTGAATCATCTCATTGTTGACAAGAGCCACTTTCATCAGAACTGATCACTGATATGATCTTGTTGTGCCATGCATAATAATTTCCTAGTTCTTCTCTCTTCACTCAGCATCAGTTCATGTAAGTTTTTCCAGCCCTTTCTGAAATTATCCTGCTGATCATTTCTTACAGAACAATAATATTCCATAACATTCATATACCACAATATTCATATACCATAACCTATTCAGCTATTCTCCAGCGGATGGGCATCCACTCAGCTTCCAGTTTCTTGCCACTACAAAAAGGGCTGCCACAAACATTTTTGCACATGTGGATTCTTTCCCTCTTTTTATTGTCTCTTTGTGATATGCCCATTATGAGTGTACTAATGCAATTTGGACTTAACTGAGCTTGTTCAAAGGGTATGCACCATTTGATAACCTTTTGATCGTAGTTCCAAATTGCTCTCCAGAATGGTTGAATCAGTTCACAACTCCAACAGTAAATTAGTGTCCCAGTTTTCCCACATCCCCTCCAACATTCCGCATTATCTTTCCCTGTCATTCTAGCCAATCTGAAATGTGTGTAGTGGTACCTCAGAGTTGTCTTAATTTGCATTTCTTTGATCAATAGTGATTTAGAGCATTTTTTCATATGACTAGAAATGGTTTTAATTTCTTCATATAAAAATTGTCTGTTCATATCTTTTGACCATTTATCAGTTGAAGAATAGTTTGAATTCTTATAAATTTGAGTCAATTCTCTATATATTTTAGAAATGAGGCCTTTATCAGAACCCCAGAATGTAACAATTTTTCCCAGTTTATTGCTTCCCTTCTTATCTTGTCTGCATTGGTTTTGTTTGTACAAAAACTTTTTAACTTAATATAATCAGATTTATTCATTTTGTATTCCATAATGTACTCCAATTCTTATTTGGCTCCATATTCCTTTCTTCTTCACAGATCTAAGAAGTAAACTATCCTTTGTTCTAATTTGCTTATAGTATCGCTATGTCTAAATCATGAATCTATTTTGACCTTATCTTAGTGTAGGGTATTAGGTGTAGGTAAGTGCCTAGATTCTGCTATACTAATTTCCAATTTTCATAGCAGTTTTTGTCAAATAGTGAGTTCTTATCCCAAAAGCTGGGGTCTTTGGGTTTGACAAACATTAGATTACCATAATTATTGACTATTTTGTTCTTTGAATCTAACCTGTTTCACTGATTAGCTATTCTATTTCTTATCCAGTACCAAATGGTTTTGATGACTTCAGTTTCATAATAGAGTATTAGGTCAATACTCAACCTTCATTTTTTAAAATTAATTAAAGCTTTTTATTTATAAAATATATGCATGGGTAAATTTTCCAATGTTGATCCTTGCATAATCTTTTGTTCCAAATTTTCCCCTCCTTCCTTCCACCCTTCCCCTAGCTGGCAGGTAGTCTAATACATGTTAAATATCCAATCTCCATTCTTAAAGATAATGATTGATATTGGGTACAGAGCCCAAGAAAAACCCAACACAAATTCTGTATCTGAAGATCAGAAGAAAAGAAAATCTGGTAGATTCCTATTTTACCAAATCCTTCATAATAATTAAATGCTAAGCTCTGGTCATTTCTACACTTTTAAAAGAATATATGTTTTTAGAACAACCTAGGATGAACCACTAATCGCTCCATTCTTCTTATTTCTACGAGTCTTGAAATAAGACTCCTAAGTTAAGAACTCTCCTTTCCAACCCTATATTCCTTTTCACGATGAGTTTCTTTGGTTGAATTTTTTCATCTGCAAAAAAAATATGGATGTGTAGCCAATACCCAGATTCTACAGAGCAATATGTAAATTTCTAGACACTCTCTCCTTCTCTCTCTCTTTATATATACATATTCATATATATGTATACATATATAAATAAATTCAGACTACATATACATATATGATTGTGTTACTTATATATATGCCCACATATTTATATTATTTGTGCATATATATACCTGTTTGTGTTATTTGTATATGTATAAACATATGGATATATATTATTCATGTATCTATAGATATATAAATTTGCACTTCTTATCTATTTATATGCACAAACTTATATGTGCATGTATATACATCCATGTGTCTGGATTCCCCTATAAATACAAAGGAACCACTGTGTATCTACTAGAGGGACAACTTTTCAAAGGAAAACCTAACAGGTCAAAAAAACCATCTCATATCCCCCAAAGAGGCAGAGCAGTAACCGATTAACCGGCTGAAATAACATGTTTTCCTTAGATCCAATTAGAGCAGACTGAAGTTAAATAAATCCTCTTGAATGCACACAGAGTGAGAAACCTTTTAATAGAATTAATGCCCCCATGTATTTAGCAGTTGTCTTCTCGCCGCCTCATCGAGGGAGTTGTTCCTTTGTTTAGCGTAAGTAGCAGTGGGATCACAGTAAAAGAGATGGCTAGCCCTCCTTGGCTGTCTGCAGAGTAGATTGCCTTAAGAGACATTGAGACCAGCAGAGAAAAAAAAAGAAATTACACTGATCCAATAGATATACTGCTGAGAGGTTTCTATTATATTCCTACCTCAGACATTGTACCACCATTAAATTCACACATTCAGGCCCTGGGAATCGGGCCAGCATGACAGAGAAGTTGGACTAAAATGAATCTACTATATTAGTTTTTGTGAGAATGATTAAGCTCGATGGGTTCAGGATCAGCCGTATTTTTCAAACAGTCAAAGCATTCGGAAGCTAGGCAAATAAAGCCTAATGTAGGAGAGGAGAGAGAAGAAGCCAAACAGAGATAAAATCGAATAGCCAAGTCAGCAAGCTCCGGGAATACCCGAATCTTGACCAGAAAACAGCAATACAAGGTTATTTATTTGACATAGCAAAAAAAAATAATAATAAGTAAATGAAAACTCTGCTGGAAGGCAAATTTTTATATATCTTTTAAGGAGACTGCCCATCCCTGAACATAATTATAATCAGAATTCCTAAAACGTTCTCCAAATTCCTAAAGGCAATCAGTTCCACTCAAATTAGTAACTCAGATAAATCACCATTAATTAGCTAATATAAGCCAGCAGGTGGTTGTGAGCCCAGAGACGTTCCCTAGTTATTTAAATTATGTATACAACACTATACCAAAGATAGAGTAAGCAAGAGGAGAGCAATAGATACAAATCTATAAAAAATTAAGAAAGAAAGGAAAAAATCCTATTTAGTAATAAGGGCCCACTATAATCTCTGTGTCTTACCCAAAGGAATACAAGGCAGCTTTTGACCCTCTCCCACTCTATCTCCATCTCCAATCAGATCATTCCCCAACGTTTGTCCCCCTCCTACCACAGTGATTATGCATACAGTGTACAGAATATGCAGTAGAATCTTACTTGAATATATTTGCTCTAGAAAGATTACCAATTACCAGAAGATGGACCCAGAAGAATTTTGTTTTGATGCATAATTCCAGTGGGCACAGGAGAACCTTCCTCATCTTCTTTATATCCTATATTCTTTAATTGACCTACTCTTATTTATATGATGGAGTTTTACTTCCTACACTAAGAGGGAACAGGTCTGGCTTATGAGCCAAGCTAATACTGTTCCCACCACCGTTGTATTTTGAAGTTGTCTGGAATTAAAGATGGATTATTTTGATAAACATTCTGTTTGACCATGATGATGTTAACCTTTCTTCATCATCAGAGAGATCAACAAACTTGTATTTTTAGTAATATTGAGAAACTTCCAATGAGGGACAATGAAAGCTTCGGACAATCTAATCATAAAATAATCATCAGTCAAAATAATTCCTATATATCCAAATACCCAATTTCATATTATTTTACTTATGTTTACCTAATATTCATTTTTTTTAAATTTTACACTTGGACAGCTCTTTAATTCTTTTTGCCTTGATATAAAGATTAATGTGACTTATACAGTACAACATAGTAAAATGTGGCCAATTTAATTCAACAAATGTTAAGTGTTTACCATTTCTTAGTACTAAGACATAAAATTTAAAAATAAAATTTTGCCCCTATCCTTAAAGAGCTTACCTTCTACTGATGTCTCTGGTGGTCTGATTCTAGAGTTGGATTTCCCAATTTTCATGGAGTTTTACTTCCTGTCCTTTATATGCTCTACTTGCTGTTGCTCTTCCTCAAACATGATATCCCATTTCTTGACTCCCTGACTTTTCACTGGCTATCACCCCCATGTCTGAAATGCTCTCCCCTCCCTCACTTCCATACTTCTTAGGCTTCCTTTCAAGATTTAACTCATATCCCAAGAGATCTTTCCCACCTTTCCACTGCCTCATTTCTGAGATTTCTTCCCATTTACACTATATATATATATATATATATATATATATATATATATATATATATTTTTTTTTTTTTGCAGTATTTGTTGTCTCTCAAATTTTGATGTGAACTCCCAGATAACAGGGACCCAATTTTTTGTATTTGTATGCCCAAGGCTTCTGGCACATAGTAATCATTTAATAAATGCTAATTGACTGACCAGTGGAAGTCCAAATTGATTGCCAGTCTAAAGCCCCAAGTCCATCCTACCTTTGGGCAAGGATAGAAAGGCTTGAAAAGGAAAGAGTCTATTTCACTTTCGGACTTGAATGAAGTAATTGAAACAAACATCTGGACCATACTCTATAATTCTGACCTTCCAAGGGGCCTTTTGAATGAGTGACATTCCAAAATTATTTATAGTGCCTACCCCCCCCAACCAGATTTAACTCAATCCTCACATATGGACTTAAGAATTGGACAAAGGAGACAACAATTAACCTGAGAGTCATTAACTTCATCTAGCTACTAGCTGGTTCATTGGTTCATCCAGAATGCTGGATTTGGTGATCCAAGGCAATCCCAATAAACTTTGGATAGAAAACACGTTCTGCATCCAAAAAAAGAACAATGGATATTGAAAGAAAGAAAAACAGAAAAAAAGAAGTGAACATAGCATGTGTAGATTCACACTTCTTTTTTTTCTGTTTTTCTTTTTCTCTTGTGGCTTTTCCCTTTTATTCTAATTTTTCTTTCCCAAGAATGATTTATAAAGAACTGCGTATTTAAAAAATAATAATTGAAGATCTAATAAAATAATTTGTTTAAAACAAAGAATGCTGGATTTGAAGTAAGAAAGAGCCGAGTTTGAATCCTTCCTCACACCCTTACTGTGTGAATTTAAGCAAATCATTTTCAGTTTCCTCATCAGTTAAATGAGGATCACAGTAACACCTACATCCCAAGATTGTTGTGAAGGTAAAACGAGATAATTAATGTACAATACTTTTCAGTATTTGAAACTCTATATAAATGCTAGCTAGCTACTATTATTCTCCCATAAAAAAAGAAAAATTTCCTTAATCTTATAAAGGACATGAAAGGAACATTCTAAGTTTGAAAAAAATTTAAGGAAAAAATTATACTACAAATACTTCTCAAAAAAATTTAATAAATTAGCATATTTACAGTAAGATTTGACTGCACAGAAAATTAAGACTATTTTAATTTCATGAATTTAAGGTTTTAATATGCTACTGCCTATTGTCTTCATAAATGCAAATTATGAAAGTGATACAGTAATGTAGAGCTGATTACAAGGGCTGCATGGAATTGACAAAAAGTGTATTTAAAAGTTGGGGTATTTTAATATCTTTTCTTAAGTACTACTCCCTTCTCCCTTTTTAATAAAAGCACATCAGCCAATCACGGTATCACATGTTACGCAAAGCATGCTACCATGTCCATTAATATCTTTTTTTTTGGGGGGGGGGGAGGAGAACACGGGAGAAGCTTTTTATAATTCTATGACTGCTACTGCTCACAAATATTTTATTTACAAAGTTTTCCTCTTCCATGACTAGTATACATGATCTACAAGCTGAAGGCTAGTCAGTAAATTCTGTTCCCTCTAGGATACTTACATTCTCTAACATTGTTGATTGAGCTGGGAGTTTAGTTAGTTAACTAGCTGTGTCTTCCTAATTTCAATATATAACGGAAAACATCACTTTTCATATAGCTTGGCCCTTACTGTCCATGATGTGGTGTCATAGTGTCTACACTTCTAGTGATGGTGTTCTTGAGTAGTTGTCAAATGACTGCTGTCCAGCCCTGGATATTAATAATTAGCAATAGCCTGGATCTGGAAGTATGATCTCCATTAGGAGCACAGGAGGCATGGGAATTGGGAAAAGAGCAAGCCGATACTGAAAAGAATCATGGGTGTCTTGCCCTGAGATCCAAGAGGCTAGAATTGCTAGGGCTAGCAAGAAGTCAGTGACATTCTGGAAGCCAAAATTTAAATGCATGGAATAAGACTACATTTGATTTTCTCATAGGCTTTTTTATTGCAACAACTGTCATTTTTGATGGCAGTCCCCAACACTTGTTGGGGTTATGTTGTATTATCTCCTGCTTCTTAACTTAGCTCTCCCAGAGAGAAAGTCAGTTTATTTGGATCACAGATTTTAAGAGAGGGAACAATGTCCATTTGGGCTGGATAGAGAGGTTGGGGTCAGATTGCATTATAGGGCTTTAAAAGCTAAACAAAATCGTTTAAATTAGATCCTTGGAGTCATCTGCTTGGAAATAATGGTTAAATCAATGGCATCTGAGGAGCCCCTGATGGATTTCAAGTCTAGGGCTGGTTGAGTAAGGGAGTCACATAGTTAGAAAAATCATTTTTGAAGCGGTATGAAAGTGAAATGAAGAGGACAGACTCATAAGATAAAGAGATTAATTAGGAAATTGTTGCAATACACTAGATGAGGGATGACCTGAACCTTGTGAAAGGAGAGAGGGGGTCAAATGCAAAGTATATTGGGAAGGTAGAAATCACAAGATTTCCGTGTTGGTGTGTGGGCTGACAGTGAGTAAGGAGCCCCAAGATAATGTCAAGATTATGAACCATAGAGACTAGGACAATGATGGGGACCTTCTTGGAAGTTTGGAAGAGGGGAGAGTTCAGGGCAGAGATGATGAGTTCAGTTTTAGGCATGAGTCTAAGATGTCCACAAGACTTTGGTTTGAAATATCCTATAGAAAATGGAGGATGTGACATGGAACTCAGAGGAGAGCCTGGGTCTGGGTATATAGGTCCAGAAGTCATATGCTTAGAAATAATAGTTAAATCAATGGCGTCTGAGGAGCCCAGGGCTCTGTGTCCACAGTGCCACCTAGCAACCAAAATTAGAACAACTCCATTTATAATAAATGAAATAGAGTTTAGAGATTCCCCAAATAATACTTAGACATCGTTAAATGTAATGTTTTAATATATTTAATTATTTTTAATTTAATAAACAAAATGTTAATTTCATTAAATAAAAATAATTTAATATTTCATATTGGACTTAATATGTTGCTGGAAGAATTGTTTAAATAAACACAACAGTGCAAAATGCTGTGTTCAGTAAAAAGAGCATCATCCAGAAGTCAGAAGAGCTGGCTTCTCTAAAAATGGGAGACAAATCAATAAGCATTTATAAAGCACCTACTATGTAAAAGGCACTGTGCTAAACTCTGGTGATACTAAGAAAAACTATAAAGTTAGCTAGTTGTGTTACACACACACACACACACACACACACACACACACTGCCTTATGCTATTCTACAACTGGACATCTAGAATGTACCTACTATTCAAAATTCATTTTTTACCAGGGAGCCAAGAAAGATTCCCTATAGATGAGCATCCCCCACTAGCTGAATCTACCAGGACCTTTTGCCCTTCCCTTTCTAGCTGTCTTAGTGTCTGGCAGTTGGTTTCTATTTTCTGTCACCTGTTTCTTCAAAATTTCCTGCAGAAATTCAAGGCACAGCCCCCTCCCCTAGTAGAGCTTCTGTTAACTTTCTCCAACCCACACGATTGCTCCAGGCAGAATCTCGAATACATAGCCCCTCCAGTTTCTCCCTACCCATCACCCCCAAGTCCTTGCCCAGCCCACCTTGAGCCATCAGCAAGATCTACACAAAAAGAAGGAGCCCGTTCCCCTCCATCTTCACAAAATAGATAAGTTGTTGGGGTTTTTTTGGAAAAAAAATCTCCTGGAAGGAGATTGCAGGTAGAGAAAATTCACAACTGGTTAATGTCCAACCATGCTTTCCCCCAACTCAGGGGAGCAATAGAAGCAGATGTTTGTTTACAGAATCCTGGTGAGCTCATTTGGGATCAGTGAATTCTTTGCCTTTGTTATTAGCTGCTATGATTCACATTTTTTACCAGCTTTAATCTCCACTCTATCAGCCTGGAATAATTTGTCTCAAATTCTTCCTCATTTAGGATGAGTCATAACCCCAGTTTCTGTTGTATTTTATCTCAGAGCAAAAAGATACACTCTACCAGATTCTCCTCAGGTTCCCGATATTGATGCTGATCAAATTTCCTATTCCTAATGATCACTTCTTGAAGAGGTCACACAAATCAAAATTGTCCTGAAGGTCTCGTATTTTCAATTTAATCTTAATTCCCCGTCCTTGCAGACATGCTACGAGGCATATAACAAAAGAGATGGCAGAATAATCCTTCCATATTTAGAGAAACTCTGAAATATCATTACTATCATGGTGGTATTCTCTAGCAGTCTACTTCTCAATCGTTCATGCCCTCTCAAATCTTCAGTCTTCTCCTATCAACTAGTTCCTTCCATACTGGTTTCAAGCATGTCCAAATTTCCCTTGTGGTTTAAAAAAATGTCTTTCATAGACCTTTCCTCTGAAGCTATTATCCCACTTTTTCTTTTTTCTTTCTTATCCAAAATTTGAAAATTTTTCTGTATTTGCTGCCTCTACTTTCCCTCCTTACTTCCTTGTACAACCTAACTTCTGACCTCATCATTCAACTAAAACTGCTCTAAAATCAGCAATGATCATTTGAATTACCAAATTTGATGGTCCTTTTTTATCATTCTCTCCCCCATATCCTCTCTCATCTCTGGGTTTTGGGGACATTAAATCAAGTTTGTTGTCTTTTCTCCCTAAAACCTTACCTTCTTCCATCTTACCTATTTCTGTTAAAGCCACCACATCGTTTTAGTCTCCCAATTTCCTAATATCAACATTATATTTGGCCCCTCATTCTCCTTCATTGTACATACTCATCAGTTGCCAAATCTTGTGATTTCTAGCTTCACAATATATCTCACGTCCAACCTCTTTGCTTCTCTCCCCTTATACAACTACCATTTTTGTCCAGGCCCTCATCATCTCTCACTTTTAGTTGGTGTCCCTGCCTCAAGTGCCTCCCCATTCCAATCCATCCTACTTTGGCCAAAATATTTTCCTTCAATGTATATCTGGATCATCAGTGACTCTTCCCTCTAGGATAAAATATAATCTCTTCTATTTAGCTTTGCAATGAGATCTGGTAATAATGAGATCTGACCCTAACCTATCTTTCCAGATTCTTTGATCATTATTTACCTATCCAAACTGTAAGATCCAATCAAATTGGCTATCTCTCTGCTTCTTAAACACAACATTCTATCTATCACACTTTTGCACTGGTCAACCCTTCTGACTAGAATGTACTCCCACCTTCCTATCCTTTATAGCATCTCTTCCTTCTTTTAAAATGCAACTCAAATACCTTCTTCTTCCTAAAGCCTTTCTGGATGCTCTCTTTCAATGGTTAATGCCCTTTCTCCCAAAATACTTTGTAGTTAACTATTTTACATACATTTGTATTTATAAGCTTTGTAATTCTGACATATATATGTACACATATGTACTTGTCTTCCATATTTGAATGTAAACTCATTGTAAAGATTATTTCATTTTTTGAACTTGTAGTCCCTTCACCCAGCACAATGTCTATCATATAGCAGGTACTTAATACTTGCTTGACAATCTTCAAAGAGACTTATAGATCAGGGAATTGCTATAGATCTAGCATATTTACTTTTTATCAAAGCTTTTGTCAATGATATTCATACCATCCTACTTATAAAAATAATAAATAAAATAATAAAAAAATTTGGATAGTTGATGGTACAGTTAAATGGATTAAGATCTGGCTGAATGGCCAAGCCCAAGGAGTAGTCATTAATGACTTGATATCAATTTAAACGGTCTCTAGTGATATGCCCCAGAGTTATATCTTTACTCCCATTTTATTAATGATTTTGATAAAGAAGTAGGTGCCATGCTTTTTTGTCAAGTCTGTAGATGACATAGCTGGGAGGCATAATAATTAAAACCTTGGATGACAGAGTCAGAATCAAAAAGAACCTGACAATCTTGAACACTTAACTGAATCTAATAAGGTCATCTGTAATAAAGACAAATATAACTAACATCTTGTGTTTGGGTAAAACAGTTAATTTTGCAAGTAACAAGATGGAGGAATTTTGACTAGTTCATCTGATAAAGGATCTATATGCTCAGAATGAGACAGTGGTGTGACTGAGCAACCAAAAAACCAATGGGATTTCAGGGGATATGTGAGGGAAAATGAAATTGTTGACATGTGCAAAGAGAGAAAGAGAGTCCAGGATTAAGAAAATGAGGGCCTTGGTGAGACCACATCAGGGATATTCTATTTGTCTCTGGGCACTGTATTTTAGGAAGTTCATTATGAATCGAGAGGGAGTTGAAAAGGTGAAAGGCCTCAAAAAATATTCTATATGAGACTGAGTGGAAGAATCTAGGGATGTTTAGCCTAAAAAGAAATGTAAGGAGGACAGAATAACTGTCTTGAAGTGTTTGAAGGGACATCAAAGTAAGAGAGATACTGAACTTGTTCTACTTGGCTCCTTTAAGGCAGAAATATCAGCAATGGGGTTAAAGCTAGAGACACAAATTCTGGTATAATATAAAGGAAGAAATATATATATATATATGTGTGTGTGTGTGTGTGTGTGTGTGTGTGTGTGTGTGTGTGGTAGGTAGATATATATACATACATGTATATATAGTTATTTATTATATAATCACATATTACATATAAATATTAAAAATATAATTCAAGTAGTCCAGAAATGTAATGAACTGCTTCCAAAAAGAGTAGATGTCCCTTCATTAGAAGTCATCAAGCTAAAAATAAAAAACCCCTTGTCAGAAATGTTTTAGGTTGAGGTATAGGTTAAGACTAGATGATGATCCCTTTCTAACTTTCCAACTCAGATTCTGTACTTATGCTCTACATGCACAGCCATTTCCACTAATTCACCAGACACTGTAATATCACTTTAAAAATGAGAAAATTACACTTTTTGAGAAATTGGGTCTCTGGGGCAGCTGGGTGGTGCAGTGGATAGAGCACCAACCTGAAGTCAGGAGGACCTGAGTTCAAATTTGATCTCAGACACTTAACACACTTAATTGTGTGAGCCTGGGCAAGTCACATAACCCTAATTGCCTCAGGAGGAAAAAAAAAGGAGACAAATTGGGTTTCTGTATTCAAAACTGTTTGTACACCTAGCTCTGACATTAGCAAAGTGACCTATAGCAAATTCTATAGCCATTCTGAGCTCAGTTCCCTCAAAATGATCATCACACTAAGATCCAGATCTTAAAAATAAGATTCTACTGCCTAAACAGCTGAATACTCATTTTTGTTTTTTTAATTTCTTATTTAACTATCCTCTTTCTCCTATTTTTTTTTATTCCTAGTCACCTTCTCAACTTTCTACCAGAGCTCACTTGCATCTAACTCTTATCATGAATAGGGGATATAGAGCATAAACATAAAGCAGGAAGACCTAAGTTCAAATACTGCCTTGGATGTTTATTAGCTAAGTGACCCTGAACAAATGACTTAATCTTTTCTCAGCCTCAGTTTCTTCACCTGTCAAGTGAGCATAATAAGATAATGCTTATTTCAAAAAATTTTTATAGAAATCAAATGAGATAATTCCAGCAAAGCAGGGGCATTCAACTCAAATGGAAATTAGAGCTCACTCTCTAAGAATCTCAGAATTAGAAAACCACATCTTAACATTATTGGTGTCCTAGTTTATTTTTATTTGCTTTGTTAAACATTTCCAAATTTACCATTTTAATATCAGGCAGCATGTTTGACAACTCTGATGTAAAGCACCTTAGAACCTTGAAACTTGTGGTAGGTATTATTGTAATACCCCTATATAAAGAATAGCTACTTTATCATCAGGGATCTTTCTTCTGCCTCTTTAGTAGAAAAACAACACAGCTGTCATTCTGAGCCAATGTTCTGCCCTTCTCTGGGCAGTAGGGTGCCATGGAAAGAAGCCTGGGTTTGGCATCTGAGTGACATGGCTGTATATACCAGACTGGGAAAGCAGGGGGAGCCAGGTTATCAAGGACTTTGGATGCTAAATGGGATTTTTATATAGGATCCAGGAGGTGATAGAGTCACTGGAGTTTATAGAGTTGGGGGCGGGGAAGGGAAGTGGCAGAGACATCAGATCTGTGCTTTTGGAAGATTTTGTTTTTACAGTTAGACCACAGTTCTGTAAAAAAGCTCTGAATCTGGCATAATTTCTACTAGATTGCTTAAAAATAATGAAACTGAGTTCCTAAGTGACTCATCCATTCGAATAATATATCCCCCAAAGCTTGATAAATCATAAAGTGACATATAAGTGTCAACTATTAATAAATATCTGCCCTTATTCTCATCATCCACCACAACCACCACTCTCCATGCCCAGGAACCTATAAAAATACAAAACACGCAAAAAAGGGGAAAAGAACCTAAGGACAGTAGTTAGTGTGACTGATTCACTCTTGAATTCTTTCACTGTAAACCATCCACTTCTAATTCAATCCGACACGGCTAATTTTGGCATTAGAGTTTGGAATGAAAATCAATATCCATTTTGAGCTTGAGAAAGAGTTACTGTACCGTGGGTCGAGTAGGGCATTGCACTTACTCTCAGCAATCTGAAAAGGATGATGATAGAAATTCTTCAATTGCTCTGCTTTAAGAAGTTGAAATGATTATTCAGATTAAATTTTTATCGTCTTGAGGAAATCCCAGGAATCAGGATGAGGATCCTTCCAACCCTCTGTAAAAGGCAGTTTTGGCTCAGTGGTAAAGTGCTGTGACTGGAGTCAGGTTCAAACTGGTCTCAGACACTTAGTATACTGTGTGATCCCGGGAAATCATTTAACTTCCATTTGCCTCAGTTTTATCATCTTTAAAAACAAGGCTGTTGTGAAGATCAAATAAGATAATATTTGTAAAGGGTTTCGTATAATGTTTGGTATGTAGTATATTGGTATAAAGTAGATGCTATATAAATGATTATTCCCTTCCTCTTGAAAAAAATTCCCAATTTCTGGCCATTGTGCTTTTGGTAGGTTTTGTTGGTATGTTTTTATTTTTTTTTAATGAGAATTCTTGAATAAGCTTTTCACATAAGGTTTAGACACTTTGCTCTATTCTTTTGTTCTTAATGTCTTTGACTAATGCATTTAAGCAAACCTTTGATTAAATTAGATATTTAAAACCAGTATCAGTACAACAAATACAGAAAGCACCTACTATGTGCAAAGCACTGAATTGTAATGATGAAAAACAATATAGTCTCTGCCCTGATTGTGTCCAATAAATCTGTCCACAAGATATCAACTCAACCTACTCCTATTTGGTTTTCTTGGTATTTTCTTGATATTGCATGGATGACCCCTCCATCAGTTCTTACTACATAACCCACTCACTTTCTTTTCTAATCATCATACCTCTGATGATACCCTTTCGGGCCATTTTTCTTCACACAGTGATACACTTCAGGTACTGCCAGATGCAAAGATATACTTGATAACACCATTAAAAATACCTTTCATAAGCGTCAATAATTCCTCCACTAAAAGCTCCTCAGCATATCTAAGCTTCACTTCATGTTACTCCCATTTCCAAGCTCCAGCCAAAGTGGACACCTAACCATTCCCCAAACAGACCCTCCATGCCTTTGCTTATATGCTTCCATCTTTCTGGATACTGGACTAAAAATTTTGTGTGTTTATGAGCACATGCCTATGAACTCCCCTTTCTCAGAATGGTTAAGTGCATGAAATAAAATGCATAATATTTTTATTATAGCTTTTTATTTACAAGTTATATGCATGGGTAATTTTACAGCATTGACAATTGCCAAACCTTTTGTTCCAATTTATCCCCTCCTTCTCCCCTTCTCCCCATAGCAGGTTGACCAATACATGTTAAATAAATAATAATATTTTAAAGGAAACCAACTTCTATTAAAATAATTACCAACTTCATTTTTTAAAATCCATTTCATGATCTTCAGCCCAAGAACTCCTGAATCTAGAATGTCATTCCTTTTATCCATCCTTTAAAGACCAACTTCAGTGTTCCCCTCCATAAAGTTTTCTCTGAGCTCCCCTCAGAGGCAATAATATATTCTGTCCCCTAAGAGTTCATAAAGCATTTTGCTGTGTACCCCCTCTAATCAGACAAGTGTTAATGTCAGTTCTTGCAAGAATAGCTTGTCAAATCTTCAGTGTGATCATTTAACACTACAAATCAGGATCTTAACTTATTCTTTTGTTGATTTCCATACATAAGAAAATGATGGAGAAAATCCTAAAGAATACAGACTAAATTTAAAAGTATGTGATCAGTCTGTTACTAGATAGCTGGTTCATTTCCCAACACAGTCTTGCCTCCAAATCACTTATTTGTCACCTTGTTAGGTTGTGAGTCCCTTGGGAATGGGAATGTGTCTTGTCTAATCTTTGCTTCTTCTCAAATCACACTATTCTCTCTTACAAAGGAGCTTTTTAATAAATGTTGGCCAAATTAACTTGAATACACATAAATATGCTCATTTCTATTTTTAAAAAATAAAGATAGTGTGTTATATGATAAAGCTTAGATAGGGTTGTTGTAACCATAAAACGGGTCGGTCAAGGCTGTAACTAACAATTCTCTTAAAAATGGTTTATGTCAGTTAATAAGGTGTGAACTAGAGTTGTGGCAGGGAGAAGGATGAAGAAAGGTCAGGATTTACTGACTAATTAGACATATAGAACAGTCTTCTAATTTTAGGGGTTCAGGGTTGAGGTATTGGTCTATTCCCATGGGTTTAGAACTTAGGGAAATTTTCACTAAAGAATATGATGCTTAAAGCAATAGGCCTGTATCAGTACACATTTTAACCCAAGAAAATGATTTTTTAAAGGGTGAGAGGCACTGAGGAACTAGATCATAGAATCATAGATTTTAAAAAATGACCTTGAAGATCCTATTCTTTCCATTTTATAGATGAGGAGACTGAGGCTCAGAATGACTTAAATGACTTATAGGACTGTGGAATCTTAATCAGGGTTATTTACAGCTAGATAGCGTCCTAAACAAGATTCAAATTTATGTCAATGTAAATGATATCACCAAATCTCCATCCACAGAGAGAAAAGTCTTTGAGCCCTGAAAGCAATGTATTCAGCAAAAAACCTAGAAGACACTCTTAGGGTTAGAATACTGCCTTTTCATGGGAGCAGAGATGTGAAACACCAGCCTCTTATGGGCAGAGACTATAGGACATTCCAAAGGCTTATCCCTTACCTCCCCAAGCCCAGAAGTATTGAGTCCCTTGCTTCAATGAATTTGTCTGCATAACAAGGTAACAAAGTTGGTTGTTTCTTCATACTTTGTACCTAGCGTGGTGTGGATTTGTAAGCCCTTTTTTTAGCCAATGTCACTCCCAAACCTTCCAGTTTTCAGGTGCATATAATCTATGTAAAATTCCATCTTTGATAGAAAATGAAGCAGGGACCCCAAAAGGAAGGCATGATTTGCCATAGTGAAAGTATTCTTCAGCTCTTACTGAAATGAAAATGAGCTGAGATGAAGTTAAATGGAACTCAAAGCTCATAGATGAACAGACCCTGAGAGTTAGAAAGAATTGTCACAAAACAGAATTAGAAACAGATTAGTGTCAAAGCAGGAACTAAAAGTTCAGATCCTGAATTCTTTAAACTGAGTTGTCAGAATATGGCTTCCTTCAGGGACACCGGCTCTTCCATCAGAAAGTGGTACCATGACAATACAAATCTCTGAGCAAGGGTCCCTTTCTGTCCTTCATAGTGGGAGTTTATCACCTCTATATCTAGAGAGGGTCAATCAATGAGAGCCAGAGAAATTTGGATTTGAGGTATGACCCTAGTAACATATTGATCACACACTTTTAAGTTTAGTCTGTATTTTCCTATAAATCCTACAAATAGGAGACCCTATTCTCCGTCTCGTTTCTTTCCTAGCCTTAGTCACTGATTGAGAATTGACTCAGTCAAACTGGATTCTTTTAAAGACTTTAACTTATAAAGGTCAAAGTCTCCCATTGCATCTAGGGCCATCACCAGTCATCCTGATCTATGTCTAGCTCTGGAGGGGAAACTGAGGCAGGTGATGTTGCACATCCTTCCCTCATTTAAATCCAATTCTTTTGCGTGTCATAGCATCTCTTTGAGAACGAAAGACAAACAACAAAACCATCTCCAGTCATACTCAACCTGCTTCCCAACTCCTAGCAGCTAGAATGTTAAAAAAGCCAACAAGAAAAAAAACTGGAGGATAAAAAGGTTATTGAGATAGGGAACAAGGGAGGAGCCCAGTCCCTTATTGAAGGGCTAGCTCCCTCTCCCTACCTTGATTCATACCTAAAAGTCTCCCCACTAGCTCCCTCTTAAAATAGACACTGCTTCCCTCTGCTATTTTCTTCTATTTATACTGTATATATTCTTGAAGGTATAATTGTTTTTACTCCAGTATTTCCCTCTCTCCCACTAGAATGTAAGCTACTTGAAGCAGACTGTCTATTTACCTTATTTTCTATCTCTAGCACCTGACATGGTGCCTCTACATAAAGGGACTATTGACTGATTGATTGAAGATTGAGAGGTAAATCCCTTTCTACAAGAATTCCCCCTTACACCCAGCTCTGGGGACCTTGGAGAGTTCCCCATCAACTCAGGACTTCCCACTATGCTTTCAACCTGGTTCTCTTACCCTCCCCATCAAACTGAGCCATTGTGGAAGTTGGAGAAGCTAAAAAAGAAAAGGTATCCAAGGAAAGAAAATGCTGCAGGAATTAGGGGAACATGGTTCCCCCCAGGAAGATGTGGCCCTCCATCAAAGATTCACTTGTTGGAGTACAAGTGCCATCAAGGGTCCTTCGGATTTCTCAACAGGAAACAAAACTCCTTCCCTAGCATAGTTGTAACACAAAAATCTGGGGGGAAGAAAAGGGGAGTCAGTCTTGGTTCTATAGTTTCTAGAAATGGGAAAAGCAAAAATAATAGCTAGTAAAAGGAGTAGGTCCAGATAAAAGTCCACTTATATTTAATGCAATTACTCAGGAATCATGAAATCCAGAGAAATATTCAGACTCTCACAAGATTAGAGAAATTCTAAGTAAATTTTCTATAATAAGAGATGACCTGACTTTAAATCACAGGTCTGGAGAAAATCTTTCCAGATAATCTTACACCTATACAATTCCAGAAAGGTTCAGCTTTTCATTATAAACCATCCAAAGATATTGGTAACATATTACAACCATAATCCCTTTCAGGAAGAAGTTCTTAATATCCAATTTAAATCCCTGCTGCTACCTGTTAAGCCTAATCTTTTTAATTTTCTCTTCCATGAAATGAAAAACACATCAACATTGTTACCTCTGTAGTCTCCCTTTATATAATTTTTTTTTCAGAAAATTTTAAGGCTGGAAGGGACCTTAAAAGTCATCTAGAAAGCTTTATCTTTTCTCTAGTTTAAAAAATCCCAGTATTTCATTGTGTATACTCTCTATCCATCTTAAACTATACTAAAAGTCATGGCCACATGGGTATTCTCTCTACCTCCCAAGAAAGCAGTCTTTTTCCCCCAATGGAAACAATCTTCTTTTTTCATATGTCAGTGCCCCCCCACCTTGTGTGGATAGTCATAATCATTTGGGTGGAGAGAAGTCTTATATTTTGCCCTTAGATGTCAGCCTCCAATAAGGTCATCATCAGTTTCTCCATTTTGATTGACACCCCCTATTGACTGGAGCAGCCTAACTAGAAAGGGGGAGATTGTTGATCAAGAGTAAATTATGCAGCAAATAATAACACAGAAGGGATATTACTACTTGAGCTCAAAAAATATTTCAACCTGACCCGAGCAGAGGTCAGTCTGCAAAGGTAGATATGTTTTTTCTTTCATGAAATGTTTAAGCCATATTTAGAAAGGATCCAGCCCAACCATAATAACCTTTTTCACGGAAAGGTTGAGATATATCAAAGGAATATTGCAATGAACTTATTTTTTTTTACATATGGGGAAAGGTGGTTGGCTGAATATGGATTTGTATGAAGATCTGAACAAGGTCAAATAAATCTCAAGCTTCACACACTTTATTTAATGTTTCTTTAACTAAAAAATGCTGTATTCCAAATGTGAAATCTTATTACCTTTCCACCAAAACCTTCTCTTCCTCCTGACTTCAATATGACTGACAGTGACACTACCAATCCCCCAGTCTCCCATGTTTGAAACCACAGGCTGATCTTTCACTTTCCTGAGTATAATTAGAGTATAATTGGATTAAAGCACCTTAGTTCAAATTCTGACTCCTTTTTATTCCTGTGTGATCACAAGAAAGTCACTTAACTTAGATGGTTTCCTCATCTATAAATGAGAATTTCAGATGAGATTCATCTCTTATTAGTTTAGATTGTTATGTCTAATTCCTCATTTCTAATTATGTCTAATGTATGTAATTCCTATTTTCCCTTTCTCTTCATATCCAGTCAGTTTCAATCTTACTTTCAAAACATTTTTGTCATCAGTCTATTCTGTTTATGTCTTTATCCCACCCACCTATACCAATGGTCTTTAATTCAAACAGAAAAGTAAAAAGTGGGGTGGGGAAGGTCTGGAGAATATTAAACTACACATAAGAATCCCTTTGGGCCACATATTGACTTAATTCTAAGATATAAAATTATATTTGCTTTATTGTGTTTTTATTTGGTTAAATATTTTCCAATTATATTTTAATCTAGTTTAGACCACTCTGGGACATGTTGTGGGTCCTATGTGACCCACAGGTTATGTATTTTAGATTTCTATAACCTAAACTACTTCAATGCCCTCATAATATTTCTACTTGCTTCCAATCATCCTTCTTAATGCTCATAAAAAATTGATCCTCTTCATATATGGACCTGATCATGTTAACCTTTCAAAATTCTGTTGTGACTCACTCAAGTTGTCACCTAAAACAAGTTCATATCCCTGTTATTTATTCAAGACATCATTCTGTTTTTTCAACCTTTATCCCTCACTCTTATATGTCCCATATTTTCCAGTCTCCATAATTTTGCTTTTCTTATTTCTTATGCCTGAAATACCCACCCTTCTTCCAAATGAACTCCTAACTCATCCAGTAAGTACCAACTTATGCATCACCTCCTCCATGAAACAAACCTTGTCTACCCAATCTTGCCCCTAGACCTCACAGAGTACATTTGGGTAAAAATTTAAATATCAAATTCTTTAGCCCAACTAAGATATATTTGATTATTTGTGTTTGTTCATAACCTTCCATTGGAGTGTAAAGTCCATGGGGGCAAGGACTACTTGTCTTTTCTACTTTGAGTCACCCCCACTTCCCAACACTGTACTCTGCACATGACTGACACTTAAATAGAACTTTTCAAATTGAAATTGTTGAGATTCTCAGTGAACGAAGAAGCTGGGAGGGAGGGAAAGAGAGAAAGAAGAACAGGCCATGGTGTTATTTTAGGCCTAAATTCATAAAATGATAAACTGGTAAACTAAATAAAGAAAATTGTATTTGCTATGTACAACGCATAACGTCATGGAGAAGCAGTATGTTCTAGAGATGAATTTAGAATTATGGAAGAATGTGTTTGAATCCCAGTTCTACAATCCTAAGCAACCTTCAGCACTTGGATATCAAAATTAATTCTCTCTGAGTCTCAGTTTTCTCCACTATAAAATGGTGGCGATGGTACCACCATTGCCCAGATTCGGAGATCATATTTATAAAGTTTTTGAAATCCTGTTTCCAATACCTCCTAGCTGTGTGACCCTGGCCAAACCAATTAATCTCTCTAATCCTCATCTATAAAGTGGATTTAACAGTACCAATCTCAGAATTGCCATAAAATTCAAATAAGACAATATATGTAAAGAGTTTTGCAAGTCTTAAATCCTAATTATTATTATTATTATTATTATCATTAGGTAACATAACATATGCACATTTTAGATTTCATTTAATCTATTTAACATATTTAACATATGCACATCAGATTTTATTTAATAACATCAAAAAGAAAATTCAGATTTCAAAAACTATATTTATTACCTATCCATTTAGCAAGCAGAATAAGTTAGTACTTAAGTCTGAAATTTCTATTTTACATTCCATCTGTAATTTTCACACTTAGTTCTGTATTAAATCTAGGCAGAGTTTTTTTAAGATCTAACAATTCTATTCATTATTTTAAAAACTAAATATTATATTAGCCTCCCAATCACATTGAGTGCAAACTAAAGTAGCCAAATAGGGACAGTAATATTTGTATTACCTACATTATAGGCTGTTGTGAGGAAATTGCTTTGTAAACTCAATAGCCTTATATAAGTGAGTTGTTTTTATTATTAAAAACTAAAGAATTATTCATGTTCCCCTTGTTGAATTTTATTCATTCATTTGCAAGTATTGACTGAGTATCTACTATAGGCATGACATAGCACTGGGCTCAGTAGGGACCATGAAGATGTATCTAAAGCATGATCCCTGAAGGAGTTTATAATCCAGCAGGGAAGATAAGATACATAGGGGGAAAAAAACTTCATTATAAAAAAATCAGTATAATAGCTAACGTTTCTGTGGTACTTTCAATGTTTTAAATTATATGATTTTTTTGAAATCTAAATTAATTGATATGAGTATTGTGTATGTATATATATACTTATGTGTGTATATATATATTTATGAATGTATATGTGTGTGTACATATATATATATATATATATATATATATATATATATATATATATATATGTATATATATATATATGTATATAATATATATATAAACTTCCTGGAAATTTAGACCCTCCAACTAAGGATGATTATGAAAGACTTCATAAAAGAGTTTTGAAATGACAAGGATGTGTTGCTGTTCGGTTATTTCAATAGTGTCTGATTCTTCATGGTCCCATTTGAGGTTTTTCTTGGCAGAGATACTAAAGTGTTTCACCCTTTCCTTCTCAGCTCATTTTTCAGATGAGGAAACTGAGGCAAATAAGACTAAATGCCTTGCCCAGTATCGGAAGCCAGATTTTACCTCAGGAACATGAGTCAATGACTTCAGGTCCTGGTCCCCTTCACCACCTAGCTGCCATAAGGATGTGCAAATTTCTCAGGGATGGAGATTAAGAAGTAGAGTCTAGTTGGATCCCCATGCAGCTGTGATAATGTATTTTATAAAAATGATAAGGGGTAAAGAGTGACCAGTAAACCAAGCTGAATGCAATGCAGGATGGATAGTGTCAGTAAAGGAGCAGGAGGCATAATCAAGGGCAGATTGATGAAAAGCCTAGAAATTCAGGCTGCAGAGTATGTTCTTTGTTCCACAGACAATGGGGAATCTTTGGAGAGAGCAGACTAACATGATCAAAGTAATAGTTTGGGAATATTATTCTGGTAGTAAGTAGCATGAGGGATAGATGAAAAAAGGAAGGAACTGTAAACAAAGATATTATTGATAAGGCTATTTTTGGCAATAGTGAAAATGGCCAATGGCAATGAATGTGGACGGCCAGATCTAAACACCAAAAAAAAATGATTTTCTTTAATTAAAGATGACCATTTTTTCCTGTACAAATGCCATCCTTTCTTTAAACAAATAACACTACAGGTATTTGGAACCTTACCATGTTTTATACCTGAAGAACTCGCCATCCAAGAAACAATCAGAGAATTCTGATTAACTGCTCTTTTTTGCTCCTTCAAAGAGACCTCAGTGAACATCTCCCTCTTTAATAATGCTCTCTATGTAAAGCCACGATGCTCATTTTCCTTCCTGTGAGTTCGGAGCCCTTTACTAGGCCTAGTTTATATTTTATAGTTCAGTAAAGGTGGCCTCAGAGAGCCATCATTGATATGCATAAAGCACTAGATTCTCTTTAACACCATTCAAAATATGTTGTTTGTATAGCATCTTAATGAAAAGTATCACTCAACAGCAAGCAGGATAACAAGTGCCAAAGAGAAAAGGAGAATTTTATGATGAGATTTAAAACAAGGAAACAGGTCAGCAAGAGGGAAAGAAACTAGGGAGCAATCAATTCAAGGACATAGTTGAAATCAAGTGAGTCTTAAAGCCAGAATGCCCTTCAATAGATTATGGAGTGTGGAATCTCTTGGCATTAAAGTGCCTCCTTTACCATGGACAGGATTTATTTTATTTTACCTGTACTAAAAATAAATCATCAGAAAAGGATTAATGGATTGTAGACCTAGCATTTAGGGGAATTTAGACAGGAAGTAGGTTGATAAATGTTTAACAACCAGCTCTCCAGGAAGAAAAAAAAATATACACACATGAGTTTAAACATTATTTTCTCCATCATTTTCTTAAGTCTAAACAGCAATTTTTAAAAAAGCCTCATTACTTAATATTTGCCCATTTCCCAAGTATAAATGTTGACACTGAAAATTTAATCATAGCTTCTAGTCAGCCAGTAAGATCTGATCTTAGAGGTCTTTCTGGAGGCGATCTCCTTTGCACACCTGTTCCACAAGGACCCTCCTCTCCACTTCTGCCCCCTTGGCACCCTGTACTTCACTCCTGAAGCTACCTTGAGTCCTGATTGGTGAGCTCCCTTATCTTGCCTCAGTTGAAGCCTCTAGAGTACTTTGCAGCCATCTGTAAATCATGTATCTGTTCCCTATTCCCCTCTCTCTTATTCCTTCCTCTATAGCTCTTTTCTGTATGCTGTCACCTCTCAGCAGAATGTAAGCTCTTTGAGCTCAAGGACTGCCCTATTTAGTTGTATCGGTATCACCAATGTATCACCAGTGTTTAGTCCAGTTTGGGGTTCAGTCTTTACCTTCTAAAGAATCCTATGTGTGAGAAGGACCTCTCTGAAATGATCGGCAAATCTAGGACCTGAACAAAAAGTCCTGATTCTAAGATCAGCACATTCTACAAAACGAACAGAATACTAATCCATATTCGGTATTCTAGGCCAAAAAAATAGGAGTGTCTGAGAACATTCACATATAAGGGCCTTTCTAAAATTAATAGTTACTACCACAATTTGCTCATATTAAACTTACTTAAAGCATATGAACTATGAAAATTGCCTCTTTTTTTACCCATAGCTCTCAACTTGTAAAGAAGTATGTCTTTTTTCTGATATCCTGATAGTCTGAAAAACATTTATTAAGGGCTTAATAAAAGAGGAAGAGACTTAAAGCCAGGAAGTAGGTTCAGATCCCACCATTGCTACATATTTGCTGTCCCAAAAAATGACAAACATAGTACATATGCATGGACACAGGGACTCATACATCTAGAGAAGTCACTAAGCTTCTTACTGCTCTAGGTATCATTCTAGCACTGGAATTGCAAAGAAGGTGCTGAGAGTTTCTTTACTTGGAATTTCCTTTTTCCAAAGAAATCACAGATCTCCCAGTGCTCTTTCACCATTTCCTCTTTCTACTACCATCATTAACACCATGAAAAAATTCAGAATCCCATAAAAGGCTCATCCCTCTTCCAATGAGCCTGGCCTTCCTCCCTAGTGACCAATACAGATTCCCATCCTTCCAAACCTAAGGGTTTGGACTCCCTCCCAGAAGAAAAGGTGCAACCTCAGCTCATTGGACCTGAACCAACTCAGTGACTCATGCTGTAGCCAAAGGCAGAATCCACATTAGCAGTTTTTCTATATCATGACAAAGCCTTTCCTTTCTCCATATCTTGACCAAAGTCCTCCAGCTCCAAAGTCCTGTGGACTCTTGATTGCTCTCCTTCTCTTGAAGAACCTATCACTGTCCAGATAGTCTCCCTTTTTTCTTGGTCCCAGATGCCATTCTCCAAGAACACCATTTGTTCCCAACCCAAGTTCTATCCGGGAGAACGGGGCATGGGATTCCATCTCCAGAACCACATAAACACCGAGAGATTTTAATATGGCCTCCCCTTCTGGCCACTTGGGAGGTAACAGATTTGGGTATCTACCACTCCAAAATTGTCATTAGTGACTCCTAGAGAAGCCACTAAAAGTTACCCCAAATAAAGATAAATCTACACATGTATCTCGTATGCAAGAACATAGGGACACAAGCCCGTAATCCAAAGTGACCCAGAGCAGTCGCTCACAAGGTGGCCAGAAAAAGGGAACTTGAAAATCACTTGTATGACATGGGAGACCCTGGCACAGGACCACCCAGCATGATAAACCCCCATCAGAGAGGGAGGGAAGGAGGGAGGAAGGAGGAAAGAAAAAAGAAAGGAAGGAGGAAAGAAAGAGTGAAATGATATTTCCCTTTGAGCACCTGAGTTGCTGATAGTGTGCTCAAAGCATGGGCAATAATGGCTCAGGGCAGGTCTAAGATTTCAGGAATCTCCACATACATGGTTTTTATTTCTCATTGTCCTCACCTTCCTGGAGAAGAATGACGGATAGCCTTTCTTCATGGTATCCTGGCTTTTAAGAGTACAGTTTTATTTATTTTTTATGACCAACCTCACTCTTGTTAAGTGTAATTTTTGCTTTATATAACATAAAAAAACATATCTGTGAGAAGGAGGCCCCATGAATTAACAAGAATGGCTGGACATAAGACAAGAAATCTTTTTAAAACGAATGTCCAAATTAAATACCTTGGATAGGTCGGCCTTCTGGGGATTTTTTTTAATGAAACCCAAGCACACCATTTCTGTTTTTCAGAAATAGTTTCTCTCAGGTTTATATTGAGCTTGTCTAACGGCATATTACATAAGTAAGGGCTTAGTTCGGACATCAAGATTTTACATCCTGGATGCGTCCTAAATCCTTTTTTTGATCAATCTGATTTTGAACAGATCTCTATTGATTTCTTCTACACGTGTTTATGGCATTTGTTTTGATATATCTGGGATAAAAAGCCAAATTAGCAAGAATAATCAATTTTCTTGGTGATAAAGAATAGCCAGCCCTTTAGTACCTTGGAAACATTCTTTCAAGGGAAAAAACACACACACACAGCAACAACAACTAAGAAGGTGTTGTAATAAATGGATCGATTTATTCAATCACTGGGTATAAAAACATTAGCCTTGGGAAAGAGCCTTCCTCAAAGAGCTTTAGCTGGTCAGTTTCACTTGTGAGGTACCAAATTATTTGCATTTTTAGAGAAATTTCATGTCTGCACTGAGCTCCGTGGAAAACATGAATAAATTGCTTTCTTTCCCTCTTTTTCTGACTTTATGAAACTGAATCCATTAGGGGTTGAGTCAAAAATATAATGAAACGAAGGCAACAGAAGGACATAATGGAAACCCTGGATTTGCCTTCCATAGTCCAAGCTCCAGCTGTTCTCTGGCTTATGTGTCAAGTTAGTGGTCGTGGGGGAAGTGGGGTCCCCAAGTACAGAGGTAGGGGGAAACTTATTTTTTTAACTGCTACATTAAATACATGTCTCTAAAGCAACCAAAAATTAAATAATGAACCAAAGATTAAGAATTAAATAGAACAGCAGCAAGCGGCTCCCCACAGATTAAAACTCCGGTGAATCAGCATTGCCACGCTTGTTAATGTGACACAGTTGCCTAACAGGCTCCTGTGTTCCTCACCTTGCTTCCTTTGTGCATATGGAATTATTCTGGTGTCTCAACTGCACTGAAGGCAGGCTCTGACTGATCTTGTTACTGAGCATGCTGGTAGGCTCTTTTGTAAGGCAGTCAGTAAAAATGAACCAATGCACATGTCACTCTGGGAAAGACTCGGTCCAAAGGTGTTCATTTCGTAGATCCTATTTTTCCTCCTTTTCATCATCTTATGTTTGGAACTTGAAAGGACCTTAGAGGTCATCTTGGACAACATTACTTTACAGAAGAGGAAATGGAGTTCAGAGAAGTGAAGTAATTTCCTCAAATTTGCATCGTTTTTTAAATGGCAAAGCCAGGATTTGAACCCAGGTCTCCTGAAACCAAACTCATTCCTCTTTCCTCTCACTATCTTTATTAGATTCATGTCTATGAAAAAATAAACAGAGGGGTAAAAACCTCACCTGGGGATCCATAATACTGAAGAGGAAATCAGAAAACTTGAATTAGAATTCATATCCACCACTAATTAGCCATGATTTTGCATGTCATTCACTCCTAAGGTTCAGTTTCCCTTTCAGTTAAACTTGAGATGATAATCCTTACCTTGAAGATCATCTAGGGCCGTTATAAGGACAATGCTTCATAATGCTGTTGCATTACAAGACTTATGTCTACATATTAGCAGGCAAGTCTTAGAACCACCTGATAATCAGAAGATAACCGACTTTCCTATAGTCAGCTAGTTTCAGAAACAAGACTGCAACCTAAATATTCCTGACTTCAAACAAAACACTTCATCTCCTATTTCAGTACCGTCCCTGTCTTTCTTTAGTTTAAATTGTTACCCCAAACAGATGAACGCATGTTACCTTGGTAGAAATATCCATGCAGGACTGAATAAAGTAGAAAGTCTTACATTTCTATAGCACTTTTTACCTGAAGGACTTGGAGAAAATTGGATAACTCAACTACTATGTTCAAAGAAACCCAAGAGATCCATAATGTCATTGCAGATCACAACCCATCCTATCTATTCTTATCTATTCCTTCTCCAAGTTCACCATTTCAGGGTCCATCCATCCACTTGCAGGGGATCTTCTTCATTTTTTTCTTGATTTTACAAGGATGTCAATAGAAAATGTGGACTGTCCAACATAATTATCCCTCACTACCACCCATATAAGCATCCCATTTTTTTCTCCTATTTTTCTTCAATGTCATCTTTACTATTTTTCTTTGTAATTCCCTATTTTATTATGTTATAGCCCACTGTGGATTTCCTCACCATTCCTTGGATGAATTTAATTTTTTTAACTCATGAAGAAACTCCTAAACAAATAATAATTAGCACATCATTCCTAAGAAGTTCAATAAGCATAAGATAGAATATGAAATAACTTTTAGTCTTTATTCTATCTCAAAATCATTTACTTCTCAAGTAGATGAGACATAAAAAGAACATGCTTTAATCAACTTCCCAATGTTTAATACAGCTTTTTTAAAAGTCACTGAAAGTATTTCAAATAGATCTTTCTATATTTATGTTCTAGGTTTTTATTCCTTGCTCCTCAGCAGTCTACTTAATGAAAATATTTTAACATCATCAACTCATCCTCAAGGATCAGTTCAAGATAATGGATGAGATCTGGAAGGGAATGTTTCCCTCCAGGCAGCCAGGTGGCACTATGGATCTGGAGTCAGGAAGACCTGAATTCAGATTCAGCTCCTAGCTATGTCTCTGGGCAAGTCATTTAATCCCTTTCAACATCATTTTCCTCATCTGCAAAATGGGGATAATAATAGTACCTATTTCCCAGAGTTGTTGTGAGGATCAAATGGTTCAGTATTTGTAAAGTGCTTTGTGAAACTGAAAAGTGTTATATAAATACAATTATTATTATTATTATTCATCTACTCCAGTTTAACACTGATTAAGCATCTTGTGCTAGGCTAGATAGCTATGCTAGATTGTCCTAGACAAATATGATACAAAAATAAAATGAACATTCCCTGCTCCCAAAGTCATATGCTACCAGGGAAAATTAAATACAAATAATTTTGGTGGATAGCATGGACAGAGAACATTAGCATTGGGGAGGAATCAGGAAAGGCATCATGGAGGATGCTGTGGAAAGACTCTGAGGTGCTAAATGGAAAGAAAAGTCATGAATGGTAAAGAAGTAACACAATCTGGCTAAGTGAAAGCAGTCTAGAGCAATGATTCTTAACCTGCTTTGTGCCATAGACCTAGAGACCATACAGTGGAACTGATAGTTAGCTTTTCAGAATGAATTCTTTTAATTTGCAATGAAATAAAATGCTAACTTTCAATTAGAGGTTAATGAAAATAAAGATTTTTTTCTATTTAAGTTCACAGACTCTCCTTTCTCCCCAAAATCAATCACAGACTCCAGATTAAGAATTCTAGTCTAGCAAAAACAAATTGGAACCAGATTTCAAAAGACTTTAAATGGCAGAGAGAAGTATGTTTATTTTATCTTAAAAACAGTAGAGGGCCACCAATATTTCTTGAGTAGTAGTGAGTATTCTTCCTGATATGATCATGCATTTAGAAAAGATTTCTTCTTTTTTAAATATCTTGAGTGTTTTTGAGATGCTAATTGGAATCAAGTCCTAAAGATGTATTCATTTCTAAACCTTTTTCTTTTAAATCAAACTAGCCACAAAATGGTGACAAAGTAAAGATAAATGACCAGTATAAAAAAGTTAATTTTTTTTCATTTGGATTATTGTATCCATCTGTCAGTTGTGAGGACCTGTAAATGCAGTGAGGGGAAAGGGTCCATAATTAACCAGAAACTGCAGTATGACAATCGCATAATCCAAGATTTATAGAGTGGCATTAGGGTGGCAGTTCAGAGGATTGCATTTGGACTCAATCATCACTAAATACACTTTCTCTTCTAAATCTGTGATCCTATGAACTGGCAGTACAAGAGATTCTAGAGAAGTGAAAAGGATAATATCAAGAACTCTATACTCCAATTTTATAGGTCTTAAGAAAGCTTTTCTAGCTAATGGGGAAATTTGTTTTGCATGATTTCATATTGGTAATAAGTTTTTTTATTTCTTGCCCTCTCAATGAGTGGGGGAAGAGATGGGAAAAAGGAGAGAATTTGGAACTGAAAATAAAATTAAATCAGTTAATTAAAAATTTTATTAAAATTAAAGAAAGTTTTTAATCCTATCCCATAGCTAGAAGGAAAATCAAGATACACTGAAAAATTCTTAAAGATTCTAAAATTCTCAAGGGGCAATAAGACCAATTACATTAGAGCTGATGGTATCATCTCTCAGAGCTGTTCCTCAGCACTGAAGGAATCTAGAGGTCTTGCTCCATTTGATCTGTTTTATATCATAGGTGCTTAAGGTAGCAAATACTGCAGTTTTGTCTTAGAACATGCTTCTGGTCCTCTGAGAAACTTTCAGCTTTACAGGCTGCAAACATGGACAAAAGTCTTTAAAACAAGAATTTCTATGGGCTGTGTACATATGCAAGCAGAGAAGAAATTCAGAAATAGTTCAGAGTCAGCCAAAATGTTGGAATTAAAGATCTGTCTGAAAACAGTCAAGTCACAGACCAGCCTGTACCTACAAACTGCCAGAGCTGCCAGCTGTTCCTGCTCCGTTATGAATCTATGGACAAAAGGCAAATCCTTTGCCAAAGGAAAGAAGCGATCAGGAAGGGCAACACATCCTTGGACAGTGTGGTTCTCATGCAGTTTCCCAGATGTCCAGCTGTTCTGAAGACCACATTCGTGGCCAGCAGCGTGGCTTTTACAAGCCAACTTCCACAGAGCTAATTATGGTTCAGTTCTTTTCTGTTGTTTCCAACTCTTTCTGACCCCATTTGGGATTTTCTTGGCAAAGACACTGGAGGGGTCTGCCATCTCCTTCTCCAATTCATTTTACAGATGAGAAAACTGAGGTAAACAGTTAAGTGACTTGCTCAGAGTCATAGAGTGGCTGTGACCAGACTTGAATTCAGGAAAATGAGTCTTCCTGTCTCTAGGTCCAGCATTTTATCTATTATCCTGCCCTGATAATGAGGGAGAATGGATAATGATGTCTAATTGTTCATCTGTGATGAGCTATCAAAAAAAAAAAAAAAGAAGAAGAAGAAGAAGAAAGCAGAAAACAGCAGTCCTCTTAACAACTGACTCATTGGGTTTGAATGCAATGCTAATTAATTCAGATTAAAAGTTTGACTCTGATCGCTGGCTTGATAAGATTGAATTCTGGCAAATCAATTTGGCACTATGTCCCCAGAGTCAGCAAATTGTGCCTAGCCTTTGCCCTAATGATGTGCTATACCCAAACAAAAGGAAAATGGCCCAGTTATACAAAAATCTTTGTATCTGTTTTTTGAAATGGTAAAAAAACTAGAAACTAATGGAGTATTCATCAGTTGGAAAATGACTAACCAAATTATGGTATACGAATACAATGAAATATCATGCAATAAGAATTCACAAAGGGGATGATTTTGGATAAATCTAGAAAGACTTCTGTGAAGTGGGGTGCAATGAAATGAACAGAAACAGGAAAACAATTTATACAATAACAACAACATTGTAAAGACAAACAACTTTGAAAGATTTAAAAACTCTTCTCAATGCAATGACCAATGATTCCAAAGGACTGATAATGAAGTAAAGTACATACCATCTGACAGAAAAATCTGCTTGAGATGCAGAATGAAACATTTTCAGATATCAGGTAGCATGAACTTTGTTTTTCATTTGACTATATATGAGTTAGAAGGAAGGACTAGTTCTTTCTTTTTTTCTTTTACTTTTTAAATGAGAAGGATGGCAATGAGAGAGAGTAAAAGAATGACCAAAAGAAAAGAGGATTAAAGAAGTATCTTTTTTCCATTGAAGAGAAAAAACATAAGGGAAAACAGTCAAGCAGGACCACTTTGAAAGCTATAAGTTGTACTTATTATATACTTTAAAAGAAAAACAAATGATATATGGTAGAGATTTGCAGCCTTATGTACAATCTTTTTTTCTGTTCTACTGTGATAGATATACAAATGTCTATTCTATTTGGTATTTGTTAAGTTCTAAATAGAAATTAAAATAATTTTTATAAAAAGAGAGAAAGTAGTAAACCTAGTCCCTAGACAGCCAGAGAAAAAGAAAGGATCATTATTAGTCCATTACCACTGTGAGAAAAACTAGTTTAAAGGTACATTCTTAATTGTTTGGTATTCATTATTCTCAAAAAGACAAATAAAAAAAAATCTGGTAACATTTCCAAATCAGTCACATCTGAAAATATCTCCTTATCTAAAGGTATACTTTGATGCAATTAGTTATTTATCATAGTGACTCCCCCCAATAAATTAAGGTAGGTTTCTTGCTTATCCATCATAGCCTAGATATGCATGCCCCAGGAGGAACAGAATCATCTTTTCTTTTTTTTCCTATTAATTCCTAGGCAGAGCATTAATTCTTTGATAAGGTGTAAAAAAAAAAAAAAAAAAAAAAAAAACCTCATCCTGGGTCCTTATTATCCTTTTGACATGGCCTTTTGTTCTGCCCTGGGTGAGACAGCCTACTCTTAGTGGAAAAGAGTGTAAGAGGAAGTAAGCTAGAGAGAAGAACAATTAAGATATAACAAGCTCATGAATGCCAGGGAATAAGAAATAGGTTGTGGCAAAAGCTACAGACAGGTAAATGAGAACTAAAGGATGGTGGGGGAACCAATAGATTTAGAAAAGTTGATTGATAAAGCAAGGTCCAATAGAATGCAAACTTTTTGAGGAACTTTTTTTGTCTTTTTATGTGTATAATATTCCAGCATTTAATGTAACGTGTGATTCATAAGAAGTTTGAAATTATTATCTGTTGAATTAACTATATAGGTCTCTGGGGAAATGGAAGTGGAGGTCCACCAAAGTGGGAAAGAGCAGTTGTCTTGCCTATTTCTGAGCTAGGGTATGAGACCATTGCCTTTTCTGCCAAGGTAAAAAGACTCGTCCTATATTTGATGTTTTGTTAGCCTGAGTGCTTGCATGGGAGTGAAGAGCCCCCAGAGACATTTGCCAAATTATGACATTCCCCGGAGAAATCCTGAATAAAGGCATGAGCCAAAGGGATTTTTTTTTTTAAAGCCATCAAAATTGGACTCAGGATTCAGAAGTCCATAGAACATGGATCACACTAGAAATACTTTTAAATTGATAGTATATTTTGGAGATCTACAAACATATATATATACACACACACCTAAATTCATTCCTTATATGTTCTTCATTGTTGTGAAGAGAAAACTTGGTTTATTCTTCAAATATCGGCCATAAGCTGTATGGCCAATGTTTGAAGAGTAAACAAAGTTAAATATTAATTCTTCCCTGGGAAGTGATTTTCTGATTATGAAGCCTTTTCTCAAAAGAAAGCTTGGGGTTTTGGACTTGTTTGGATTTTTCTGCTTTGTTTAGAGCATCATTGTGGTGGTGGTGGTTGTTTTCCACAGGATGACTGCCTTCTAAAGCCTGTCTCTAATTAGGCAGTTCTCAGAACATTGATTTACCATTATTGCTATATGGTGAAACATTTGAAACATACCCAGGAAAACCATATTCAGAGAGGAGTTCTTGAGACTTTTCAGCTCTTGGCAGGGGGAGGTATGATTCTCCTAAAGTAGAATCTAGTGCTCTAGATAAAATCTCAACTACCAAACTAAAACTTAATCTCACCATTAATAACGGCAACATGATGTAAATAGTTACTCTCAGCCTTTGAACATTTCTTAGGTGTAGTAAAAGTATATTTGCCCCATAATCAATTTCACAGAACATAATTTGTGTTTTATTTTTATTAATAATTGCCCTCTGAATCATTTTAATAAGGTTGGTGGAAAGTCCAGCCTTTTACCACGAGGTGATCAACTTTTTGACAATAGCAGGGCCCAGCCTCGCTAATGGAATAATAGCCTTCAGGGTCTGGCTAAATGATATACGGGTATAATCAACCTCTGTGATGACTATTCAAAAGTAATCCCTTTAGCTTCCAACTGCAGCCTATATTTCACTGAGGCAAAAACCACACAAAGTCTCTGCAGACCGCAGGGATGCAATACAGCCCTCACATCTGCACCGTGTGTGTGTGCTGGGCGCCGTGAGCTTTAAATTTAAGGTAATGGCTACTGTATATTCATGCGAGCCTAGAACAATACTGTTGATTTGTTGGAGAAGTGGGGAATTAGCTACCGAGGGCCCCATTCTGTAAACTCTGACGCAGTCTTTATAGATGGTTTTCTGGTGGCAGTGCTCTGCAAGGAGGCGGCTCAGAGGGCTCTGCGGGACCAAATTGCACAAACCTGTCCATCAGAGCATCTGCCGGCCCCCCGAGGGGGTCACCTCCTTTAAAGCTGGTTCCTCCCATCCCACATGCCATCTATGCGTTTTTCCCTCGTGGGGACCTGTGTTTCTCTAGTGTGAAGAGCAAACAATAAGAAATTTCTTTCTCAAAATGTAGTTCGGCACCTGTTCTGTAACTTTTAATCTTAAGAAAGCTGTCCCTGAAGTTGCAGTCATCTTCCAATCTCTTGTGACACCCCCAGATTCCCCCTGAAGCACCCAAGTCTTGCAATGTCTCCTTATTCTTTGACCGGCTCACCTCCTTTTCTGGTTATTCATGTCAGAGAATCAGACTCTCACAGTGGGAAGGGGCCTCTAGTCTAACTCATATAGTTAATTCAACAAGCATTAATTTCAACACTTACTATGTACCATGGACTAGGCTAGGTGTGGGGACCCCATGTACATACATGTTGGAATCCTTACTAACTGCTAAGTAATTAGAGTTGATCTAATCTTACAAGAAGATGTTTTGGGCAGAACCTGAAACAAGGTACTAAGTAGAACTACCCACAATCCCTCTCTCTGGAAGGAGCATAAATAGGCCAATGGGCCAGTCGGAGAGCTCTCTTGAGAGTGAAGACGCTACAAGTCGAGATTTCAGCGGAATGACATGAAGAGTTGGAGCTGGCTGGAGGCGGAAGAAAGCAGAGGCAGAGGCTGAAGGACCAGACCTTTGGATTTGGTGACATTTGGAGAGAGCTCTTGGAACCAAGCAGAGAGATAGGCCTCTAAGCTAACCGGGCTATATTGGGATAATAAAAGATCTGAACTTTTATCACCTGGCTGCGTTTTGAGAAGAAAAAGCTCACCACATTTTGGCGCCCAACGTGGGGCTGTTCTTCATACCCTGTGGCAAAACCGTCCATTCATATCTTTTATAAGGCTCAGCTAAATTGACACTGGGCACCGAAAAGGCAAATCTCTTCATATCCTCTTTATCCAGAGGAATGGAATAGAAACAATCCTTGATGTCTATAACCCAAAGAGGCCATTCTCTAGGAAGCTGAGTAGGAGATGGAAGTCCAGGCTGAAGAGTTCCCATAGTTTCCATCTGTTCGTTCACTTTTCTTAAATCAGTGAGCATCCTCCATTTTCCCAATTTCTTTTTTACAACGAACACTGGTGAATTCCAAGGACTTAGAGAAGGTTGTAAATGCCCTTGTTCAAGCTGCTCCTGTACTATATCTAATAAGGCCTGAATTTTATCGCTACTTAAGGGCCACTGTTCTATCCACACTGGTGTATCAGTTTTCCTCTTGGCTGGCTGATCGCGCTAGACTCGAGAGAAACGACTCTGCTGCAGAGAACACTTTTGACGGACTTCAGTGGAGCTACGCCAGAAGCCCTCTCTCCGCGGCAAGTGTGGCTGGGCTCCCCAGAAGGAGATAAGAGAAATCTTCCATCTCTGTTGGAGGCAGAAGAAGGCAGAGGCAGAGGCTGAAGGACAGAACCTTTGGCTTTGGAGACATCCGAAGGGCTCTAAGCCTCTAAACCGGCTGTCCTCTGAGAACAAACTCCAACATTTTGAACTCTTAACACATACATGTTAAAAAAAAAGTTCCAAAAAAAGTTTACATTCTATTGGTTCCTACTTCTATACCAGTTCTCACATACAAGTGATAATTAATGATGAGATTCAGCCTATGTACACTTATTGGGTATCTCCCTCCTACCCTTTGGGTTCCTTGCTATTCTGATTGAAACCAAAGCAATTTATTTATTTGTTTGTTTATTCTGATTGAGACCAAAGTTATTTATTTATTTGTTTGTTTGTTTGTTTTGCTGAGGCAATTGGGGTTAAGTGACTTGCTCAAGGTCACACAGCTAGGGAGTGTAAAATGTCTGAGGCCAGATTTGAACTCAGGTCCTCCTGACTTCAGGACTGGTACTCGGTCCACTTCACCATCTAGCTGCCCTGAAGCCAAAGTAATTTATAAGCCAAAAAACTCTGAATTTTTAAAATGAGGAATTTTATGAATATTTACTCAAGTATTTAAGTATATTATAATATATACATATATTTTAACATATATGTTAATACACAATATTTTAATACATAATTTAATGCATAATACATGTGTTTTAATTTTTATATAATTTAATACATAATACATATATTTTAATATATACATATACTTTAATATATTTAACATGTATTGGACTACCTGTCATCTAGGTGAGGAGGTGGGGGGAAAGAGAGGAAAAGTTGGAATGGAAGTTTTGCAAGGGTCAGTGCTGAAAAATTACTTATGCATATGTCTTGTAAATAAAAAGCTATAATCACAAAAAATAAAAATAATAAATAATAAAAATAACAAAAAGCTTTAATAAAATAAATAAACAATTTTTTAAAATGTATTATATAGATGTCAGCCAAATGTCATGTGAGGTCCAAGAGTGGGGAGGATAGGAGAAAGAGAGAAGGCCTTTATGGACTTGGAGGAGAAGGAAATCATTATGAGAGGGATAAAATTTTTCCCGGGTTTAAAAGAATGGGTAGAAATTCATAGACCTATAAGAGAAGAGATGAGCATCCCAAGCACTGGGAATAGTGTGGTCAAAGGCAAAAAGGTTTTAAAAAAAAAAAAAGACATGTTTATGAGAGTGAATATTGAGTCTGGTTAAAGAATGGAGTACTTTAAGCTGAGTATTATGAGATAAGATTGGAAACACAATGAATGAATAATATTAAGTACTTATTATGTCTAAAGTACTGGGGATACAAACAGAAAAATATGGCTGTCTCTTGTTCTCAGAATATTCACATTTCAATAAGATAACAAGGTAGGTTTCAGCTGCCTGAAATGGTAAATGGAAAGTCTTATTTTTCTTGGAGTACAGAGGTATATAATCTTCTCTGATAAAATCCTATCAGTTTCTGATATCAAACCAAGAATTTGGTGGCAAAAACTTTCTTTTGTGAGTTTTTAGTAGCTGTAGCCTTCCCAGAAGCATTTCCCAGGCCACATCTCCAGGAAGGATTGCTTCCCAGATGATGACTGGAACCAGTAACAATGGTGGACCATTCCCAAACTTCCTGGGCTTAGCTCAGCAGTGGATGCTGCAGATAATGAGGGAGGAGGTAACCTTCTATACAGTGATTTCTTCCCTAATAATGACCGTGAGGGTCCAGATTTGAAGCAGAACCAGAAACTTGTTCCCACAGTTCTTTGTTTAGAGGTACTGTTAGATTAGTTAAATTGGTTTGCTTGCCAAGAAGGCAGCAATTGATTTTGATAACCAGTCCCTTCTCAAAAGAAATTACTTCCTTGGATGATGAATTCAGGGAAGTGGGATCAGTGCTATTCCCTAAACTCTTGGGTCCTAAACTAGCTCAGGTAAAAGTAGCATCTGTTACACTTGCCACCTCCTATTTTCCCCTCAGTGTGACTTGCTGCTTCAGGATAGCCTTGAATATTAGGATGATATTGAACTTGACTAGTCAAATGTGGTTTGAGAGAAGAGTCATGTGTCTAGCTCATTTATCTACTCATCAAAAAGTTAATCTACCAAGGGCATGGAATGTTTCTTTGATTTGCAGGAGAGTTTAAGAGTGAAAAAATGATAAAATGTTTACTAATACTCTTTATATGAGTGTAGGGGCAATGAGACCAGAAGAGGGAAGAATGGACAGTAGAGATATTTTGACTGTAGCATTAATAATGTAAATTCAGTCTGATATCAGTATAGTATGATGGAGATAGAATCAGTGATATAAAGAAGTGAATTCTGCTTTAAATGATTTTGTAATGGCAAAATAATAAAGAATAAGGAAAATTACCATTGCTCAAACCAACTAGGATACAGACCAAAGCCTTCTTGAATTCCATATTGATGTAGACTATGTTTCCTATGTTTGTTTGAATTATACCTATGCAGTTATATCACAGTGTAAAACATATTCTCTACATATGTTTAATAGTTGTGTAAAAGGTACAATTGGTGAGACCAGTGCCCTTCAGAAGGAGTGAATCCTCAATTTTCATTAATTTGGGATTACTTGCTATTCACAAATGACTATGGTTTTGGCAAACCATTAAATTTATTTAAATCTCAACCTCTCTTTCTTAACAGATAAGTCTAGTGATTCCCAAAACGAGAGGCCTTCCATACAAACGATCCCGGAGTCAGACAGTAACAGGTATGGCAGAGCTTAATATGGAAATCTTAATGAGGAAATAAAGGGAATGGTAGTGTGGACAAAGCAGAGCTGGAACATAGCTATACTTTCCCATCTCTAATTCACTGGGGTATTTCATCTTTCACTGTAACACATGTGAATTTCCTTAATACACAATAAATATCTGCATGTCATGGAGATATTCTAGCATTTAAAAATTATGCACCTATGAGTTGTGCCCCCCATATACATTATGCTCTAGGTGGCTGCCATATTTGCCTATCCCTAGCTTTAGGGATACAAGGTACAGTATGTTCTAATTCTCCAAGTGCCAGGAAATCAGTTTAATCTTAGATTGATAAACTGGTCCAAATTCAAGATAGTTTCTTTTAAATAAAGGTTCTTAACCTTTCTATGTGCCATAAAAATCTCTTTGGCAACATGGTAATCCTACAGCTACCTTCTCCACATGAAGTTTGTAAATACTTAAAATAAAATACATAAGATTCCCTAACCAAATATACTGAAATATAATTTTCAAATAAAAATTAAGTTTATGGACCGCAGGTAAAAACTGAAAGGAACTTTGAATATACATGTTTACTTTTGAATTTACACAAAGTAGGAAGTTGTTCCACAATAGCTATTTTATAATCTTCTGAAACACCTCAAAAATAGCTGGATTTTTAAAATCATATTCAAAACAGTTATCTTTTTTTGCTTAATGTCTCAAAGTAAAATGAACTCACATAATACATTTTTCTTTCAGCAGTTCGGAGGATGAGGATTATCATTATTAAAGAGACTTGAACAGTTAAAAATCAAGAGGATATAAAATCACCTTGAACCTTGAGAATTTTATTAAGATAAGAAGATTAATTTAGGTACAGACTGGAACAATATAACCCACCATAATTATGTATTTATACAGTCTTGTAATTCACAAAAATCACCAATATGGTAGTCTATTAAAATCCATTAAAAATAAAATACCCCCCCAAAAGATTAGAAAAAAATTATCATTCAGCAAGAAAATGAATGACACATTAAAATGGTCATTTTTTTCTTCTGTCTCAAGAAGAGTGATACTAGAAATTAAAAATTTAGCTAATTGTTTCAAGTAGATACATTTAAGGTTTTTTCTAAGTCAACAAAAAAATTAGTACTTGCTAAAATTCCAGAGATGCTTTTCTATAAGGAATGAATCTTTTTGCAAAAAGGTACCACTGTGTTCTTCGGGGCCATTGCAAATAACTCATTGTCCCTGCTTAGAAAACCCATTGTCTGTTGTTTTAGCTAACAATATGGAACCTCCTCTGCCCAGATCAACAGTGATTAAGTGAAATCACTACCTATTGAAACCTAGGATTTGGAGATCCTTAGAGATCATCTCCTTGATAAGCCCAAAAAGTTTGGTTGAAGTGAGTAGAAGCAGCCCCTGACACATTTTTAAAAGTACATGGGATTTTTTTTTTTTTTTACCATTTATGGGGTAATAAGTGCTAGAGAACTCTGTGAATATGTAAATCTGTTATAGTATAATAAAGACTTTTTGCCTCTTTTAATCTCTTGTCTTTTGCTATGTCATCATTCACTTTTCTGTTTGGCACTGTGATTAAAGTTCTACCAGCATCCATTTCTCATGCCTTCTCATGTCACTGAGAAGACTCCTGAAAGCCCGCCGCTGGACAGCAGCATCTCTGGTCCTTCTGAGATCCTTCTAAGCCAGAAAGGTCCCATTTTGGAGTGGATAGTATGCTTACTGCCTGAAAAACTAGGCTAGCCTAGTTCAGGTTGTCCAAAATCCTAACACTGGTCTCCAGCACAGCCAGTCTCTGGGCAATAAATAGTCCCAAGAACCTTTATAGTCTGTCTACTAAGAAAGAGAGGGGTTGTAATCTGCTTCAGAGAAGAAAATAACCAGGAGAATTAAGTCACCTGCCTTTTAAAGTATGTATTAAACCGAAAAAGTCCCCTAAACTACTGAGTTAAAATCTTAAGTCATCACATTATACTAAGAGAGCTTAGGGGTCGTGTAGTTTATTATCAATTATTCCAAATCGTAAATACACCAAAAAACAAGAGTATGCAGTCAGGATATTATGAGGGGTCTTAGATATGGTCTGGTCCACACACTCCCATCTTTTTTTATTAGGGAAGCCCAGAAAAAAAAAGAAATATCCCTGATTTCCTATGCCATCTATTAAAATGGCAAAACCAAAGGCAGCATGGTATATAGAATAATACTGAATTTGATATAAGACGACCTGACTTTAAATTCCAATTGTGCTACAGTGTGACTTTAGCCAAGTGCTTTAATTCCCTTTTTTTCTTGTCTATGAAATGAAGTGGGATGACCATCCTAAATTTCATTTCAGCATTCCTTTTTCTCTTTCCATTCCCTAGTCCTAGAAAGCCATCTCTTCATACTAGTCCCCATCTTTTATGAATATATCATATTCTACAACTTTCTTCGCCCTTATAACTATAAGAATTTTCCTGACCTCATTCTACTTTCCAGGGGCTTCATTAAGGCACGGACTAAAATGTTTATCTGATTTTTACTTGTAAGATATACACTCAGAAGACAACAATCTGAAGTACTATTTCCTATCAGAAATAATAAATGAATGCTAGAAGGAATGAGGGGGAAATATAGATATACTAATGAACTGTTAGTGAAGAACTGAACTGGTTCAACCTTCTGAAGAACAATTTGGACCTATGACCAAAAGGCATACATACCCTTTGACCCAACAATACTACTACTATACTATATACTATGCTGTAATATAAAAACTATATAATATATATATATGTATGTATATATATATGTACATATATATAGGATGTATATAGGGATATAACATTGTTATTATATTATATTATGTTATTGTATTAATATAATATTATATATATGTAATACTATATCTCTAAGAAATAAAAGAAAAAGGGAAATGGCCTATATATACAAAAATATAATAACTTTTTATGGTGACAAAGAATTGGAAATGGAGGGAATGCAAATCAATTAGGGACTGACTGAACAAATTGTGACATATGATTGTGATGGAGTTCTATTGTGTTATAAGAAATGACCAGGGGAATGGTTTCAGAAAAACATGTGAAGACTTCTATGAACTGATAATGCAAAGTAAAGCGAGCAGAACCAAGAGATTATTGGATACAGTGACAGCAATGTGGTAATGGTGAACATCTGTGGAATACAGTGATCCAAGAAAATGCCAAAGGATTCATGATAAAAAATGCTATCCACTTCCAGATAGAGAACTGATGTGGAATGAAGTATAGTTTTTTTTTCTTTTTCATGGTTTTGCTTTTTTTGCAACATAGCTAATATATAAATATGTTTTGCATTATTTTAATGTATAATGGATGTGAAATTGCTTGTTTTCTCAGTGGGTAAGGGGGTACAGGAGACAGGGAGAGAATTTGAAACTCAAAAGAAATTTTAATGTTTAAAATAAAATTATTTTTTAAAATGTGTCTTGTATATACATAAGTGAATATTATACATTTTGTATTTGTCTTGCATGTGCTTATTTATTTATATATCTTCCCTGATAGAATATAATCATAACCATAACAGTAATAATAATAAATAGCATTTGTAAAATGCTTTAAGATTTGCAAAGTACTTTATAAATATTATCTCATTTAAGCCTCACAAAACCCCCAGGAAGATGTTGTTATCTCCATGTCAGAGATGAGGAAACTGAAGCAGACAAATATTAAATAACTTGCCTATATTCTCACAGCTAGTGAATCTAGGAATATCAGGAAATCTTAGTGCTCTACCTACTACACCACCAGCTACCTCAAGGGCAGAAATCCTTTCATTTTTGTCTTTGCAACTCCAGAATCTAGCTGATTGATTGATTGATTGATTTTCTTAAATAGTCATAACTCGAAACTGAACTTTTAAAACATTGTTTTATTTGTGGGATAGTCTTGCGTTTCCTGTTCTGAAAGAACATATAGAAGCATATAGGTGAAATATTTTACTTTACCCTTAAGAAAAAAGTTACTTAAAAATTTGAAAAAAGTGAGAGAATAGCTGGACAGATTATAGCACATCAAAATGATGGAATACTATTATGTTGGAAGAAAATTAGTAATAAGAGAAATCAGAGAATTCTGAGAAAACTTATACAATGTGACATATAGCAAAGGAAAAGAACTAGAACAGAACTATACATAATGACTTCAATAATGTAAAGGAACACATTATTACAATACAGTACAATTTCTAAAATAATGTAGGAACACAATAAAAGAACACAATCCTATCAAACTTTGACTAATAATAATTAATTTCAGTCCTAGAGAAACAAATGATGGGCTACATCTCTCACCTCTTTAGTAAAGGGATGAAAGAATATGAGGGAGAAGATGCAGCTGCATTGGTTCAATTTACTAAAATTCTTTTGTTAAAAGGCAATGTTCAATGGAAATTATTGTGTAGTAAAAACAAAAACTGTCAAAGTTTTCAAAAAATAAAGTTGCTTTTAATTTGTGTATGTGATTTCCCATCATGGTATAGAGGGTGCTCTTGTATCCATCAATCAAATGATCCTCATCTCAAACACCTTTAAGGATATTGCTCTTTTTTAGACAATAAAGTTATTCTTGGGAAAGGCCTAAACTGGGATTCATTTCAGTGAGGACAGCTGATCCTTAATTTAACCCAGAAGCTTTTGGTAAAAGCTAGCTTATTCTAGAATCTCCTTTTGAAAGAATTTTAAGGGTTCAACAGATCTGGAAAATGTTATGAGAATACCTTTATCCCCAATGCCCACATCTTTGAAAACACTCCAGAAAATTAGATGTGCCAAAGATAAACCCGTCAGGAAGGTCAAAAGAAAGCAGAATTTATTTTCAAATGCTAAGTAGCAGCACAGTTATCCCTTCTGTTAGATTTAATCAAAAGGTTTCTCGGGCGCTCCCTCCGTAAATTTCAATTTGACTCATCTTTATTTGTAAAAGTGAAAACAAATCTGAAAAACAAAATCAAGGTTTTATGGATCACAGATGCAAATCACAATAGCCTCATATGTGAGTTCTCATCCATAAAAGGTCTCTCACTCATCCCATAAATAATGCAGTGCCATCCACTCGCTCATAACCCAAGACTCTTTGCCGTGGCCTCTAATTTCTTTTTATCAAGATGCCTAAGGTATAGCATTCCATTGTGTAGCACAATTATTTCACTTTTTGCTTTTTTTTTTTAAAGGATAAGCAATTGATTGCAGAGGAACAGCCCCTTCCCCATTTTTATCTATGCCTAATAAGATTCCATAAAATTCCCTAATAAAATTTCCTATGCCTAATAAAATTCCCTACAAAAAAAAAGTAGCTTCCTATCCAGATGTGTGAATAGCATGTACATTCCACATTTTATATAATCCCCCAACTATTCTGGTTGACACAAACAATGTAAACCTCAGTAGAAAAAAAAAGTCAGTCTCTCTCTCTCTCTCTCTCTCTCTCTCTCTCTCTCTCTCTCTCTCTCTCTCTCTCTCTTACTCTCTCTCTTCTCTTTCTTGCTCTTTTTTCTCTTTCTCTTTCTCTTTTCTCTCTTTGTCTCTCTCTGTGTCTCTGTCTGTTTCTCTGTCTCTCTGCCTCTCTCTTTGTTGCTCTTTTTTCTCTTTCTCTTTCTCTTTCTCTTTTTTCTCTCTTTCTTTGTCTCTCTCTCTATCTCTGTCTGTTTCTCTGTCTCTCTGTCTGTCTGTCTGTCTCTCTTTTCTCTCTCTCTCTCTCTTCTCTTTGTTTTTCTCTCTTTTTTTCCCTCCCTACTCTGATACTTCATTGTGGTATAAAGGAGAACTTTCCTGGGTTCTTAAAACCTGAGACAATGGAGTATAACTTCTGATAAGTGCTTTTAAAAATGTATTTCTTTCTAGCTTCATAATTTAAAAACATTTTACAACTATGGAAAAATCTTTGACTTTTGTGTGTCATATTCAGTTCAGTTCAACAACCATTTGTGAATGCCTACTATATGCCAGGCACTAATCACTGAAGATGGCAAGATGAAAGAAACCAACTCAGGCCTCTTAGAGCTTATATTCTGAACAGATGAAGAAGTACAAATGGTATCAAAAGGAAGACCCCCATTACCAACTTGGGGATCAGAAAAAGCATTGAGTAGAAAAATGAATTTGCAGAGGACTGAAGGGAAAAGGGGGAAGAATTATAATGTCTATTAGGCAGGAGAGCTTTAAACAGTACTACCTTATCTAACCTCCATTTACAGCAGAGATTTTGCCATTATTCTTTATATTTTACCATTTGTTTTTGAATCCATGTATTGTATAGAAATGCTAAAGTAACTCCAGAGTGGACTGTGACTATGGAACAAGACTACTGGGTTTTGTTTGTTTAGTAGATGAATTTAAAAATTGGTGAAATTCATGTAAAATAAAAGGGAGATTATAAGAAATGAGGAGCAGGGATGTTCTCCGAAAGACATGGAAAGACTTACATGAACTGATGCAAAGTGAAATGAATAGAACCAGGAGAACACCATATACAAAAATAGCAACATTATATTTAAGTTCACCTCTGGATAATTTAGTTATTTCCAACTATCCGATGACAATTCTGAATATCTTATGATGAAAGGTGCTAAAAGAAATGATGGAGTCTGAGTGGAGATTGTAGCGTACTTTCTCGTTAATTTATTTTTCTGGTATGTGGATTGACGGAATACTATTAAGCTATAAGAAATGATAAAGGAGTATGGTTTCAGAAAAACCTATGAAAATATAATATGAACTGATGCAGAGTAAAGTGAGCAAAAGCAGGAAAATTGACACAGTAATAGATAACTAGCTGTAAAAGACTTAGTGATTCTGATCAGCAAGACAATAAAGATGAGCCAGAAAAATAAGACAGAGGGCTTTTATATTGGTTTTCTGCTTTTTTCTGCTGTTACAGCGGTTCTTCTGTTTGCCCCCACCCCCTTGGTAGAGGGTTCATCTCTACTCCTGCTCTTGTGAGAAACAGCTCTCAGCTCCTGAGTTGACTGTCTCAATGGTGCTAAAATAGCTAGAGGTTCAAACAGCAGATTGGCCCCAAAAATGGCTTCAAAACTAGCACCATCTCAGGGGAATTAACTGAGGCTGAGGCTGGGGCTGGGGCTGCCAGTGTGGGGTTGGCTGGCTCCAGAGCTGGGACTGAGACACAGTTGGAAGTCTCATCACTGATTATGCTAGGATGTTCTCCCTGAAACAGCAGCTCATGTCCTGTCATCCTGGGATTTGCCCTCTCTGGGGCTCTTTTTCAGATAGTGGAGCTCCTCATCTTCTTCACCATATGATGAAACCATTTCTGTTCCCTAAGATGACTAACATTCTTCCTCCTCCTGGTGCTTCCATGTTTTGTGCAGCATGCGGGTACCACCCCTCCCCAGGCAATCCTGGAGAAAACCACTGGCTCCGAGTTTGCCAGAGGGAAGACAAATACTCTATTAATAAACTGAGGTGGAAGTTATACACCGAAGTTATATATACTTAAAAAGAAAAAGAAGCTTTATAGAATAGAAATACAAAGTTCCATGTATAATTCTCTTTTTTATTCTACTTTTTATATGTAGTTTTTTTTTATTTATTTGGTGTTAAGTTTAAAATAAAAATATAAAATTTACTTTAAAATCAAATGTCCAGGGATAACTAGCCCTGGAGTCAAGAGGACCTAAATTCTAATCCAACCTCTGACAATTACTAGCTGCGTGACAAGTGACTTGACCCCAATTGCCTCCATAAAATAAATAAAATTTCAAAAGTCAAATGTCAAGATCTTAACAAATAAGGACTTTTATTTGGTCAATAAGTACTGTTTCTAATTTCTATACAGCATATTTCCACTTCTTCCATATTGTTTCAGGTAGGAAAAAAAAAACTCAGATGGATGTATTTAGTATGCACTGCCTTTCTTCCTGGTTGTTGTAGGATTGTCTCCTTGTCAACAATGATGGCTCTGGGTAAATTGAATTTGAGATTTTTCTCTGCTGAAAAATTTTGTTTTCTCTTTGCCCTCTGGCCTTCAATCTCCTGCTATGCCTTTCCCTAAAGAGGAAGTGGAAAGTCTATGGATTGCAGGATTTTCATCTCTTCCTGAGTCATTTCCTACTTAATCTCCAGACTTCAGAGGTAAGAAATATTCTGAAATGGGGCTTCCCATCCAACCATTTGACTTTATGCCTCAAAGATTACCTCCAGCCTCTTTTGGTTGCCTTCAACTCAATGATGAGCATTCTCATGACCTACATGTCCCAGTGATTTTAAACTCCTGCAGGTCCTCAACCAAAGCCCATTCGCCATCCCTATATCTTATTCCCATTCCCCTAAACCTTCCCAACACAAAATTCCAACAACACATCCTCTGCTTCTACTGTGTCCTCTGGAATGCCTGTTCCATAAGCAATAAACTTCCCTTTCTTCAAAATCTTTTATTCTCTCACTTTTTCTACCTCCATCATTCAGTAATTTATCCTCCTTTGAGATTCTTGCTCTTCATCTCTATCATCCCATCAAAATCCTGGTAGCTGCTGTCTATAGATCTCCATATTACTCCCCTTCCTTCTACAATGAATTTGGCAAATGGTTTACAATAGTTCTCCCCTCTCACTCTTTGTCCAGACTGTGACTTCCAATCTCTTAAGTCCTCAGTTCTCTTCAAGGCCATCTCTCCTGCATTAACTACCCTCTCCTCTTTTTCTCATCTTGGTCCCTTGGTAAACCAAATTAGTTCTACTCCATCTTCTCTGTCACTCCCACCAATCACCACCTTCCCTCCTAACACAGGCTGTTGAACAAAGGTTCATCCAGACTAGATCCACTGTAAGGTTATATTACATGACCTGAATTGGTCCCTCACTTCTCTTACACTTCTCTCATCAATTCTTCAGAAGATCTGAAAAGGTTTGTCAAGTGTCAGGAGGGAGAGCCTACTGCAGACCCAGAGAGAACAGTTACCCAGAAACTGTAACATAAATATAATATAAATACTGTCAGACATAAATTATGTTTCCTAACCCACTTTTATTTCCTTGCTCTGCTGGCATCTTTGTATATCCCCACAAAATGAGAAATAAAACTTCTCCGACTCCTCAAAAAAAAGGGGGGCAGCTAGAGATGCAGTGGATAGAGCAGCCCTGAACAGATACTTAACACTTCCTAGCTGTGTGACTCTGGGCACGTCACAACCTCCATTGCCTCAGAAAAAAAATCCCCATCTCCACAGCAGCTTTTCCAAACCTTTTATTCCTCTTCAAACTTCCTATGGCTTCCTCTATCCCTATCCACTCAACTAAGAACCTAGCCTCATATTTCATTGAAACAATTGAGAGTATTCACCATAAACTCCTCCTCCCTTCTTCCTTATTTCATATTATATCCTTTCTGCCACCATCCTCTCTTTGGCCCCTATTTCACTAATAAAATAACCTTATACTTTACCAAAGCTAATCCCTTGTTCAAGTGATACCAATAAGCCCAATTTCTTCCACCAGATTCTACCCACTGTCATCAATGCTCTATCACCATCTTCAATCTCTTACTATTTACTAGTTCCTTCCCTGTTGCTTACAAACATGCCCAGGCTATAAAACCCCTCACTTGACTATTCCATCTTGCCTAACTATTACCTATTTCTCTTCAGCCTTTTGTGGTTAAACTCCCTGAAAAGATCATAGATAATAGGTGCTTCCATTTTGTCTTCTCTCATTCTCTTCTTAACCCCTTATAGTCCAGTTTCCAACCTCATCATTTTACCATAAGTGTTCTCTCCAAAGTTATCAAAGATCTCATAATTGAAAAACCCAATTTTTTTTTCAGTCCTCCTATATTTTTACCTCAACACAGTCTCTGACAGTGTTACTCTTTTTCTTCCCTTTTTTCCTCTCTTCTCTCTAGGGTGTTGGAACATTGCTCTCCCCTGATTCTTCTACCTATCTGACCATTCTTCTTCATTGTCCCTTTCAGGATCCTCATCCAGATGATGCTCTTTAACCCCAAGTATCCCACAAGGTTCTATTCTGGGCCCTCTTCTCTTCTTCCTTAATACTACTTTATTTGGTGACCTTATCAATTTATGCTGATAATTCTCAAATCTACCTATCTTACTCTAACCTCTCTGCTGACCTTCTTCAATCATAAACTGCCTTTCAAATATCTCAAATGGAATATCCAATTATATCTGTATTTTTTCCTTTGCCTAAGAATTTTTTTAGTACGTTATGGAAATATAATATTCATATTATTATCTTCTTCAGGATTTTTTCATTAATTTCATTATAAGAAAGTAGTTTGAGCGCTATATATGGAGAACAATCAGTTCCTTATAATTCTTGTATTTTTTCTCTTTGGTCTATTCTCCAAATCTATTACTTTCATCTCATTTGCTTCTGAATCAGTCTCTCTTTGTCTCTGTCTCTGTCTCTGTCTCTCTCTCTCTCTCTCTCTCTCTCTCTCTCTCTCTCTCTTGTTGAGGCAATTGGGTTTAAGTGACTTGCCCAGGTTCACACAGCTAGGAAGTGGTAAGTGTCTGAGACCAGGTTTGAACTCAGGACTGGTGCTCTATCCACTGTACCACCTAGCTTAGCTGCCCTCCCCCATTTCTTTTCTCTCTTCTTCTTCTTCTTCTTCTTCTTCTTCTTCTTCTTCTTCTTCTTCTTCTTCTTCTTCTTTTCTCTCTCTCTCTCTCTCTCTCTCTCTCTCTCTCTTCCTCTTCTCTCTCTCTCTCTCTCTCTCTCTCTCTCTCTCTCTCTCTCTCTCTCTCTCCATCTTTAATTCGAATGATCTTCTGGGGTTTTTGCCTGTTTCCATTGTTCCTCCTTTTTATCTTCCAAAAAATAATTCTACTTTTTATTGATTCCATTGTTGCTTTTTAATTCTCCACATGCATTTCTAAACTGTTATTTCATCACTTTGTCCGATGCCTTGGTTCTACAAGTTCCTTATTTATTTTTATGATTTCTTTTATTACTTCCATTTTCTCCCTTAATTATTTCATTGGCCCTGGCCAATGGCTTGAGAAAAATCTGTTCCTGACATGACTCTTTAGCATATTATTCCTCTGGTATTTTTTGTCCTGCATCTTTTAATCTTTAGTATTTTTTTCATAGTATTGGAATTCTTTGGTTTGCTCATTGGAGTTAGTGATTCTTAAGATTACCTTTTGAGGATTTTTGGTCATCTTGCTTCTTTTTGGTGTTTCTGATATATTTGAGTGGAATATTAAAAAGGCAGGCTCCTTGTGATTTCTCATTCTGCCCTATTCACAGAAGTAGTATAGACTTTTAAAGGGGACATTTTAAAACCTCTCTCACAGAATTGCCAAGACAGAAGTCAAATAGTATCTGATCTGTAAATGCATCATTATACACATAGGTTTGAATGCTGACATAAACCTACAAATAAAAAACATGTCAGTAGGAATTGAAATGTATGTGTGAATCTGTCTCTATTTGAATGGGAATTATAGTCTACAAATCTCTCATTTTTGGAGGTGGAAGAAGAAGAGGAAGACCCTCACCCCCTTCCCTTCCTTCTGTACTCCTTTTCTGGAATTCTTCTATGCTAGAATCTTTGCAACCTAGCAGTAAACGAATTTAATCATCATTTTCTGCTTCCTCTGGGAGTGTGGTAGGTCTGCCAGTTCCACAGGGTAGCACTCTACAGGACTAATTTGGGTTCCTGTCAGGCCCTAACAATTGACAAAAACCCTGGCAATATTATCCCTGCCCTGCCCTGCCCTTCTGTACTCTGGAAGTGTTGGCCAATGCCCTAATTTAGATGATGGATGCTTACCTAGTGGTATCCTCCATTGATTGCCCTTTCTTCCCACTCTTTGTCCCCTTCCCTAGACGTCCCTCTCCAAAGTCCCAAGCCTTTCTTGTGCAAGAAGATATATATTTCATAAAGATACATATTCTATAAAACCTTCCTTTAAATCCCAGGGCAGCTGCAGCGGACTAGAATAAGAACTGTGACATACAAAACAAGGAAAAAAGTAGCTCCATGGGTTTTACTCCTAACCAATGAACAGCCTTCGAAAAATAATGCCTGAATAACTGAAAGGTCATTCTCTCCTGGAGAGAATCCATTCATTCATCTCTTTGCTGTCCAATGTAAATATCATTAATATCCTTTTTTATTGTTAGAAGGCAGAAAAGAAATGGGAAAAAAACATATTCTATTTGCAAATAGAATGCTATACATTGATTTCCTTAATCATTCACATCACAGTTAGAATGACCCTTCATATTTCAAGGGAAGGTCAAAGACAATTAATAAATACAACTCCCTAAGTGATATTCATCATTGACTTGAGCTGGCAATGAAATAATTTTCTTTCCCTTCTATAAAGTTCCCACTCTGCCAAGAATTGACAAAAATCTTTTAATAGACATGTATACATGTATGAGAATATCTTAAATATATTTATATATACATGTTTTTCCCTAGTCTGGCATATAAAGCCCTTTCCAAAGCTCTGAGCCATCTAGACTAATTTGATATTATTCCCCTAATGTACTCTGCACGCCAACCAAGCCGGTAGTTTGATGTTTCTTGAACATGACATCCTATTATGTTCAACCAGGTGGGTCAGTGGATAGAGCACTGAAGTCCAAAACCAGCCTCAGACACCTACTAACTAAGCAACTCACTTAACTGTTACCTGCCTCAGTTTTTTCAACTATAAAATGGGGGTGACAAGAGCATCTACCTCTCAAGGTTGTTGGAAGAGAAATGAGACATTTGTATAGCCCTTAGCACAGTAACTAGCACATAGGAGATGCTTAGTAATGCTTGTTTTCTCTTTTCTTTCCTTCCTTCTTCACACGTTCTTCCCACAATGCTTTCTCTATTATCATTTCTTGGAACTCCTAGATGCCTTCAAGGTTAAGTTCAAAAACCACTTCCTACAAGACATGGTTTCCTGATTCTTTGCATTGTTAATGATCCTACTCAAATTGCCCTTCATTTATATTGTATATATTATATATGTGTGTGTGCATGTGTATACATGTAAGAGAGAGACAAAAGAGAAGAGAGGGGTGAAAGAGAGAGATTAAAAGAGAGGAAAGAAGAGAAAGAAAAGAAGAGAGAGAGAAAAGAGAGAGACAGAGACACACAGAGTTTTTGTTTCTGTGAAAACATGTTGTTTTCTTCTTGTGCAATATAAATTCCTTAAGGTCATAAACTGGTTTTTCCATCCTAGGACTCTAGAATCCTAGAAAGGAACCTTAGAAGCTATCAAATCCAGTCCTCTCATTTTACAGCAAAGGAAACTTATTTCCCAGCACCTAGCATAGTGTCTTGCAACTAGTAAAGTGCTTAATAATTTTATTAGATTGAATTGTTCAATGGTGGTATGCAGTTCCTTACAGAGTAAGGCTTTTTGACATATATGTACATATACATATATATATATACACATATTTTTAAAATTTATCAAAATGTACAAACTGGGCTTTCTATGCTGTAACACTATTCAAGCCAGAAAAAACCTTATCAATCCCAATCCATTTTACAGATGACAAAATTGAGACCCAGAAAGATGTAACTACTTGCTCAAGTTTACAGACCTCCTGACTCCTGATCCTGTAATCTCTCTGCCACTTCACACTGCCATCCTTTTTTGGATTTTAACCCTTAGATTCTCTTTGTTCTTAGGCCCATTTTTACAACAAATGGGCTTGGAATGATCTATAATAAAATAATTTACAACATATTCAAAGGCAAAGGATTGCTTCTCTCCTGGCTATAGCTCTTCACATAGTATTTCTACTGTATCAACAGAATGTCTAACATGTCTGCTGATTTGCTTAAGAGACAAATGGGAAACCTAGACTTTTACGGTTGTAGATTGTCATCTCTTACTGGACACATAATTCCTTTTGGAAAACTTGGGACTTATTTTGCCACTGCAAATAGGTCATCAATTCTGTCTTCCTTGGTCTAATGTTCACATTTATAGAGAGCTTCAAGGTTTGCAAAGCACTTCACTTATCTCATCCCATTTTATCTTCACAACAAAGCCTGGGGGGGTAAGTGCTACTATCCCCATTTTATAGATGAATAAACTAAAACCAGTTAAGTGGCTTGCCCATTGTCACACAGCTAATGTACGACTCCAGTCAAATTATTTAAATTTAAATAAAAATTGCTTCTGAATATGTTGTAAATTATTTTATTATAGATCATTCCAAGCCCATTTGTTGTAAAAATGGGCCTAAGAACAAAGAGAATCTAAGGATTCAAATCCAAAAGCTATGATATGAACTTTGGTCTCCCTAATTTCAAGTCCAATATTCTATTCACAATGCTACCTTGCTTGTCTTTGAGACAGGGATAGGGCAAGGGCAGGTGGGTTATGCAGTGGGTAGAGCAGTGGCCATGGAATTAGGAGGATCTGAATTCAAATGTGACTTCAGACACTTACTAGTTATGTGACCCTGAGCAAGTCAAGAAAGAAGGGAGGGAGAAAGGGAGGAAGGGAGAAAGGAAGGAAGGAAGGAAGGAAGGAAGGAAGGAAGGAAGGAAGGAAGGAAGGAAGGAAGGAAGGAAGGAAGGAAGGAAGGAAGGAAGGAAGGAAAGGAGGGAGAGGGGAGGAAGAAAGGGACAAAGGGAAGAAAAAAGGAAGGGAGGAAGAGTGGGAGGGAGGAAGAGAAGAAGGATTTGAGATACAACTTCACTCCTACTACAAAAGGTAAAGTGATGCACATTAAGTGGTTGTGGCCAAACAAAAAAATAGTATCACTCTGAGACTAACTAGGTGATAAACCTTTCTAAAATGAGCTAATCTTATAGTGAATATAGTCATAATGTTCAGCTGCATTCTTTCTACTTTGGTTGACCTTTCCATTGGAAAAGATAAACTAAATTTCAAGGCTCCCTGACTAGCATCATGAGTCATTAAAGTGGATCTTGGATTAAATGCGTGTGTATACACATATTTACTCACATATATACACACACACACAATACAAATGTGTTTTATGTGTATTATGTATATATGTACATATATATTATTTATATATGTTTATATAAATATGCCTTATAAATTACAGGAAAATTTACTGTGACAATTTTAAATATGGAAATATTAGAATCATAGATTGAGTTGGTAGTAGTTAAGAAATGATTTCTTAATTTAAAAAAATCAAATCTCCTTTGTAAGCTACCATTAACCTACTAACACATGGTTACAATAATTAGGTTTTGTCTATTTTTGCTGTTTAAACATTTTGCCTATGATTTAAATTTTCCACTATAAAAAGCAAGAAGTATTCCTCATCAAATGAACTTTCAAAGTGCTGTGTTCAGCAAAAATGAGAGAAATATTCATTTGGAGAAGGTCTTGCCAAATGAATTAAATACTTGTAAAATGTGTCCAATCCCTTAGGAGTTGAAGAGTCTTCTGTAATCCATTTGCATCCATGTTAAGAGGAGCATGATCAAAAGGGTTCTCAGCCCAACCCATACAGTCAGAGGGTTCTACCACTGCACATCACTAACAAGAAGATATGTCTTCCTACTCGGAGAGAGATAGTGTATTTCATTGGTTGAAGAAGAAGCCTGTGAAATAGTGTGAATTCAGTACCAATTTCTTGAATTGAAAGGATCAATTAAATTCAATCCAAAATCACAGTTTTGAAGACCGTGAAAGCAATTTTTATACACATATACAAATGTACATATATATGCATATACACATAAGCATATTCATATTTTATCGCTGTATTTTAATATAATTGGTTTCATTTGTAATCATCTGAATTTTATTTTATGCATTTAAAAACATTATTCTGAGAAAGGGTCTAGAGACACCAGAATGCCCAAAGAATCCATCACAAACAAAATGGTTCACAACCCATCTACTTTCCATTTGCTCTGTATCAACTTGTACATACCAATTAATGTAGACATCATCTTCCCCAATGAAATGCAAGCTCCTTGAGAGGAAGAACTATTTATGCTTTCTCTTTGCATATCCAACACAGTATCTGACCCATTGTAAGGAAAATATAGGCTACGAAAATAGAGAGATACAAATGAACCCATTCCTGAACTCGAGGAGCTTATATATCATGAAGCCATTTAAATATTAGATATTAAATTAAAATGAATGATTCATTTAGTGCTTATTATGTGCCAGACACTATTCTGAATTCTGGGAAAGCAAAAAACAAGCAAAAAGGAAACGAGTTCCTACCTTCATGGAGCTTACGTTCTTAAGAGAGAAGACAACACATAAAAGAGAGCTGAAAAGGAGGAAGGGAGACGAGTTTACATGAGTTTTAAAAGTAGTCCAGAGAGTCAGGAGAGGAGACAGTAAGTGATGAGTAAGGCTGGTTTCTTCTTCAAATGGAGATTCCAAAGGGCAAGGAAGAGCTCAGCAAATGAAGAAAGGGACTGAAGCATCTCCAAAGTGACAAGACCATTATATCAACTACTTGCTAGCTCCTGAAGTATTTACTATCTAAGGTTCTTCCAGGACCTGAGTATTATGGGTATGGGTGTTTCCTGCACTGTGGACAGGCTCCATTACCTGCTGTAGCTTCCCTGAATTTAAGCCATGGAATAAGAGGATTTAGGATTGAAAGAGACCTTCAAAATGATTTAACTCAAGCTGCCCATTTTACAGATGAGGACTCATGAGGAGAAAGGTCTAAATGTAGGTCACGCTAGCAGCAAATAGCACAGCTAAGACTTGAGGACAAGTCTTCAGAATCTGAATTTTCTCCCTGTTCTACTACATGCTTTCTTCACTATCTTTAGGCCTTTAATATACCAAAGTCAAAGAAAGAGAATGTGGGAAAAGGTCTAGGGGATAGAATATAATTATAGTAATAGAATTTTCCCAAAAAATGATGTTTTCTTCTATATTGTTGCCCAGCAATGTAGTCCCAACTCTTTTTCAATGGAAATAATTGTAACATTCATTTTTTTTAGATTTGACAATTAAATATTCATATTTATTTTATGAATTTATAACTAGTTTATATTGAAGTTCATTTTGAAAGATAAACTTTGCCTTTTTCCATCAAAACAATGATTTCAAAAGATTTGATTTTTCACTCCATTAACACGGTATCATTTTTTTTTTTTTTACTTTTAGAAAGAGAACTCTATTAGATATACGCTCTCTAATTAGAGAACCTATCCTCAAGAATAAAACCATTTAAACTAATTTCAAGGAAAATTGGATGTTGAACTTGGACTGTGGTGGGACCTATCCTATCATATACTCCATGAGCATGACCTTCAAGTACCCAAGGTCAATTCATAGAGAGGTATAAGGGGAGACCTTGACTGATGGGAAGTAGAAAGGATGCTGGACTTGGAGAACTTGGGTGTTCCCTAATCTTGCCACATTGTCTTAATAGTAATGTGACCTGAATGAGAAACCTAAATTCGCTAAACCTCAATTTCTTCAAAGAGATAACAACACTTTTAATTCCTATTCCTAGGATTATTATGAGGATTAAATGAGATTGATAGGATTTTCCTGACTTTAAAATGCTTTAATCTACTTATTAGGAACATTAACCAAAGTAAGTCAATGGCAGGGAAAAAATCCCAAATGCCAAACACTTTTTAGTAGCTCTTTTTGTAACATTAAAGCAAAACAAACTGTCAAAATATGGATGCCCATTGGTTGAGACTCATCTGATCAAAGTGTCATTTATAAACTTAGTGGAATATTATTGTACCATAAGAAATGAGAATTATGTGAAATTCGAAGAAATGTGGAAAGACTTCTATAAACTGATGCAGAAGAAGGTAAAAGAATATCTTTAATGGCTACAACAACATAAATGAAAGTTACACTGGAAGACATTAAAAATCAAATCAATATATACCAAGGAGTTTTTGACAAAAAGAAAGGTGTCAAACACATCCAAATTCTTTAACAGCACTTTTGTGGTAGCAAAGAACTGGAAACAAAACAGGAATGGCTAAATTGTGCCATATAAATAATTAATATAGTGAATACAGAGAAGCATGGAGAAATTTACATGAACTGATGCAAAGTAAAATAAGCAGAAGGAAAGAAAAAAATATGTACAATCATTACAATGATATGAATGAAAAGAACAACCACCACAAAAAAAATTAAAAGTGAATTTTGTAAAATTTCAAAACACAAGGATAGTCCCCAGATAAGATATGTAAGAAAATAGCTCCTCCCACCCCTTTGCAGATATGGGGAGGAGGGGTGAACATGGATATGAAACATTTCATATATTAGCAGATTTTATATACTGACATATATATAATCAGATTTTTACTTTTTTGCTGACCTTTTTTTCTGTGAAATAGGAAATCTTTGTCACAAGGAATGGTACAATAAGAAGAGATGGTATAAAACATCCTTCCCAAAAATCTAGGATACACCATTCCACAAGTATCTATAGAATGTAGGGAAAGTGGTCTCAAGCTTAATGCACACATATGGCAAAAGAATAACTCAGCTACTGGTACCTAAAATTTCTCTTTTCCCATTCCTAGCATACTCAAGGATTTTTCCCTTAGTGTAGTAAATCCATTTTGGCCTTGGGTCCCCATGCAGACACTGAGGCTGATACAAGCATGGCATTCAGAGTATTGATGAGAGATAAGAATTCTGGTATTTTCCAGTCACTTCCAGTACAAGTCAAACCAGTAAAATATGGTAACATCTTTTGAACTAAGGACTCAAATTGCTTAAGGGCAAATTTTTTCAAGAAGAGCAAGAAAATGGGTCAGATGAAACAAAAGTCATCTCTAGTAGAGATGTTTGCTAGATAAATCAGAAAAATAAGACTCTTAATACAATGAAGAAATACTATAGGAAGAGAAGGGAAAGAAAAGAAGTACATTCAAGCACACAGAAAAGAACAGAAGGAAGTTTAAAAGGAAACAGATAAGCAGAAAAATTTTGAAAATAACATTCAATTTATCATATACTTTTTTTTTTCAAAAAGCAAAATGTTCACAATAAGAATTAACAGTTCTACACATAATCTTTTTCTGTGTTACTTTTATATGGAAATTTTTTTCATCAAATTTCATCAAATTCAAAAGTTAAAAAAATCAACAATAAGAACTATTAAAGTTGTAAAAATCAATGAAATATCTGCTGTCAAAAACCAATCTTCATGGAAAATAGGACAAAAAACAAGAACTTAAAAATTCTCAGAGTTCCTCAGAAGTATACTTAAAATATTCAAATAATGTTATGAACTCATCATTTCTGGAGTTTGCTCCAACAATACAGCTCCAAAGCCATCTATCCAATGCTATTCTGGTTCATGTTTTCTTAAAACAGATTCTTAACCTAGGACTGTGAGCTTATTTTTTTAATGCATTGATAATTGTATTTCAATATAATTGGTTTCCCTTATAATGCTGTATATTTTATTTTATACATTTCTTAATATTATTCAGAGGAGTCCATGGGTTTCATCAGACTAGCTATATAAGAACACCTGTCCTAAAAGTTCATCACAGGGAGCCTACCAAGACTTCCCTGATTCTGCAAGAATTGAAAATGTACTACTGGAATATTCTGTCATCCTAAATACTTGCTACATGATCCACATGTCTTCTCATCCCATCCAAAAGTTCCTTGATGATGCCTTTACTCTTATTTCTTGGCAAAATCTGATGCTTCATTTGGCTTGGAAGTGACCTTAGATTCCCAAAGCTTATGTCATCAGAGAATAAGTTCTTCTAGGTTCTACCATGCTGGAAAGATTCCAAGTATAACCTCAGTAACAAATCAAATCATTTCTGAGAATCAGCTAAGCTAAGTTCTAAAAGGCATATTACCATTACATTGGCAACTTAATGATGAATTTATTTTTGACCATGGCAATCTGTGAAACTGATGACACAAAAAATATGAGAAAAAATACCTGATCATATATTCAAATAAATTATAAAAGTGTCTAAAAATAAAGAGGGGAGGCCAAATGGGAGAAAGATTGTGAAGAAAAAACCAACAAGATTTGGCAATTCATTGGACATGAATGAATGGAAAAATTGAGGGAGTGTGTGAGTGAACCAAAAAAAGTCTTTATTTAAGAGTTTACTACTATGTGATAAGGATGTAAGAGATAAAATAAAGTCAAAAGTGAGTTAAAAATTTTCAAACCTGGGTAAATAGCAGAAGTTAAGAGTGATCTAGCAATGTATGCTTAATCTCTTAAATGTTTACTCTCAAAATGTCCCTTTCAAATCTTAGAAAATTAAATCTTGCTTTACAAAACCACAGAGAACTAATATATTCATAAAAAGTCATATATTACTTTATAATGTGCTCATCTTACAACACTCATCTTACAACAATACTAAAATGAAGTAAAATATTATTATCCCCATTTTACAGATGAGGAAATTGGAACCTGGGAAAATTTGTAATTAGCTGATAGTCATGTATCTAATAAATAGGAAAACTGGGCTTTGAACTCAGGTTTCTTAGGACCAAGTTCAGCAATACCCCATACAGTTTCTTTCAAATGAGTTTGAGATTGTTTGTGTAAGACATTTTCTGATCTGATATACTGGAGTTAAAATACTCAATTCAAACTCCACAATTAGTTTCAGTTCCTAATTTTGGAATCCAAAGTAGCCTAACAAGAAACCCTTGTGAGGAGCCCCATGAGAGTTCAATCTTGCACTCACTTCAGAATTTGGATCATTATGTTCTCTTCATAAATCTTTCAATAAAATCTCCTTTCTTTTTTCACATCCTAAATGGGCTTTCTCTTCATTAATTGCAAAAAGGATTCAATATTGATTTTAAAAGTCTATGATAAGGTAGGCTTCATCCAGGTAAGTATAGTTGGGAGAAAGATGAAATCCTTGATTTAGGTCTGAAAGTGCCTTCAGAGGGTATCTAGAGCAACCCACTCATTTTACAGGTGAGAAAAATGAGACCCAGAGATTTGGGCAATCACACATGTAGTGACGAAACCATTATTCAAATCTAATCATCTGACTCCACAATTTCCACTCTATAAGGTGAAATATAAATTGATGATAAATAGAAAGATGGTGGATGGATGGATAGAAGATGGATGTATGGAAGGAAGATGGAGAGAAGAAGGGAGAAAGAAAGGAAAGGAGGGAGCGAGAAAGAGAGAGAGAGAGAGAGAGAAAGAGAGAGAGAGAGAGAGAGAGAGATGCAAGAAAAAAATAACCATTTATATATGACTTATTTCTTGTTCTATAGGTAAAAGGAAACATTGTCTAGAATTATCTTTCTTTTAGTATAAATTCCAATTAGCAGCAATCTAGAAAACACAATTTACCAAACACAATTTGGAAAAAAAGACAACTAAAGAATGATTGCTTACATCATGAGATGAATGTTTTTTTTTTTTTCCTTTGATAATAAAGAATTTAAAATTAAAACAAAATCCCCTAAGTTACATATTAATTCCTTGAGCCTGGGTGAACAGGAAACTTATAGACCCTAACAATTTAATATTAATTCAAAATGAAGGCAAAATGATTTATCAGAGTCATAACTAGAATGGATCAATGAGGACTTTTCCCCAGGGAGCCCAAGTCTTTTAAGAGAGCAATTTGGGGTATCACCTAATTAGCAAGAAAAAAAATTGTTAAAATAGGAATCTGCCAGAAAAATTTCTCCAGCTCTGTTGCCAAGATGAACATCACCCTGATCTAGTCGCGCTATCCTCCCCCCAGCCTCCACCATAGACAGAAGCCTCTTCAGTGTCTCAATATCTGGGGTCTCTCCCCCTGAAAGTCAACTTCTCCGAACAAACTCCCTAAGTTGCTCACTGGATTTGCCCTTAAAAGTTGATTAGATATAAACACATATATTGTATTTAACAAATACTTTAACATATTTAACATGTATGGGACTGCCTGCCATCTAGGGGAGGGAGTGGAGGGAAGTAGGGGAAAAGTTGGAACAGAAGTTTTTGCAAGGGTCAATGCTGAAAAATTACCCATGCATATGTTTTGTCAATAAAAAGCTGTAATAATTTCTAAAAAGTTGATTAAAGGATGTGTTTCATGGTGTTTGTCCTAGGTTTGACCACAAACCCACCTAGTTACAGCACAACTATAAGACAAATGAAAAAATTAATTGATTTGATTTTTTAAAGTCCATTTGCAAAGAGATGCACAGGAACTCATCTATTGTATAAAATGATGTGCTGTTTTTGAACGTATGATGTAATCTATATCCCATCTCGAAAATTTAGCCAGAAAGAGACTGGCCGTCCCTCTAATAAGCTCTACAAATAAACCATTAGCATTGTTTTTCAAATGTCCTTTTCTTTCTCTTTTCCTAATCTTATCTCCAATTTTTATTTTACCCCTAGTCTTAATTTCTCCCAACTCATCAGGTTTTTATTTATAATTACATATCCATTTAATTACAAAGCAATTTGGAACACTTTGTGTAGAAGATAATATGCAAAATAAATCATTCCATACACATCTGCAATGAAACTTTTAATTTGAACATCAGTGCCAGCTGATTTTCCACGGCCCAGAATGATATCTGCAGAGGTTTCCTTAACAATAGCTCAGGCATTTTAATGGCATTCACTAACTTAACAGGGAAAAATTTCAGTCAAATTTTTAGCACCCATTCTCAATCATGGTTTACTCAGTTTAGATTATTAGGCAGCAATAAAGCCTGTTCTTCTTAAAGTATCGTTAGCCACTCAGACTTCCAACTGATGTGTTCTTAAGCCTGCTGTTATCTTGGTAATACAAATGGAAAGAAATAAAACAAGATAAACATTCTTCCTTGCCTTTCCTGCCATCAAATAAATAACAGAAGATCCAGAAATGTGTTAGAAATAATAGGATGTCTACCAAAGGGAATCAAAAGAGGGGGAAAGCTTCAGAATTTAATGCAAGATTATTTCTTATCCAGCTCAATTCAGGAAACAGATTATGAAGAGGGAATTCCTGACCACAGTAGTAACACATTAAGATCTTAGTGACAATCAGGAAACTGAGGCCCATGGGGGTCATGTGATTTAACCAAAATCACACAGATTGCCATCAAATACTGGAACAACTGGCATCAAACTTGGAGTCAAGAGAACTGGGTTTGAATCAGCTCTAGCCTCTTACTAACAAATATTAGTGAACAAGTCACTTAGCTTGTCTGCCTCTCTATGTCTTCCTTTGTAAAGCTGGAAAAACAATATTTATCCTGTCAACTTCACAAGATTGTTGTGGGGAAAAGCATATTGTAAACAAGAACCTAGGTTTTCTGACACAGTTCAGAACTGGTTCCATTATTCCTTATTACTTTCCATTATTAATAATATTCATTATTACTTTCCCTATAGGTTTATACCCTATAGGTAAATATATCTGTGTACATATGCATATATATATAAATTTGTATACTTGAACATATATAAAAAATATGTACTTAAAAACATCCATGTTATTGTTCAGTTTTTTCAATCATTTCCAACTCTTCATGACCCCATTTGGTGTTTTCTTGGCAAAGACACTGGAGTGGTTTATCATTTTCTTCTGCTACTCATTTTACAGATGAGGAAACTGAGGCAGAGTTAAATGACTTGCCCAGGATCACATAGCTGGTTAGTGTCTGAGACCACATCTGACCTCAGATCTTCCTGACTGCAGACCCAACACTCTATATGTGTATGTATATCTGTATATACATAATTGTATACATATTTTCTCAAAAGTATTAAGTCAATCAAGACATTTGGGACATCTTAAATATAATTTCTTGGACCATAATTCAATAGTGTTGATAAAATATAATATTATACATATATATGTATGCATATATATGTATAATATTATATTTTATCAACACTATTGAATTATGGTCCAAGAAATTATATATATATATATATATATATATAATGATGATAACCCAATTTTCCCTCATAATTGTTGCCAGCCACTCAGCACATGAGTATTTCCTAAGAGCCTGCTCTGTGAGATTACCGGGTACTGTGAGGGAATAAAAAGGATAAACAATACACTCCTCTCTTAAGAGGTTACAAAATAGTTCAGGCAGTAAAGGGCAAGCATGAGGTAATTTGAGAACAATTGTGAATCTCATATTAACAGAGATTTTCAGTTCCGCTCTCTCCATTTTAGGGCTGAATTTAGCTCTCTGGGATTCTATAGATCACCTATTTCTCTGCCCTGGGGCTCAAATAAAGTTTTGGAGCGTGCCAAATTTGTATTTGGTGCCTCCAGATCCCCAGTTTTGTGCCCTCCTCTGCCTACTTGGCAAATACCCCCTTTCCCTCCCACTGCATTCTCAAGCATCCTTATGTTTCTCATCATCAAAACCGACTCTCTAGAGTTCATTGACACTAGAATGGCCATACCTGGTATGTATCCCTCCTGCCAGCTGGATTTAATCTTAAGCTAAAAGAATCATGCTCCTGTGGTCTTAGGCAACGATGAGACTGGGGCTGAGAATGGGGACCAGGACAGCTTTTGTGGTGAGATCAGAGCCCTTGGTCCACCTGGGCATAAAAAGCAGCAACAACCTTCCCTTCTAGAACTGTAGAAAGTTTGGTCCCTGACCCTCTGCAAAGGATCACAAATTCTGACCTAGTAGGGACTTTAGAGATCATATAGCATCATCCCACTCCATCATCATTAATGAAACTGAAACTTGGGCAACTAGTCAGTTGTTATTAACAGTTATTAGCAGTCATTAATAAAACAAAGATGCTTGTGACAAGTAAAGAAAGATGTTTACCATGGTCCAAAAACCATTTTCGTTTAAGGATTAACCTCCCCCCCTCCCACACACACACCCCAATTATTTAATTGGTCTTTAAATTTTTGTAGACATTCACTTTGGTAATGGACAAACGTTCTCAAACAATGAACAAACAAAACTCAATGATTGTAATAGACTACTGCATAATTGTGGATTCTCTGTCACATAAATAGTTCAAGAAACTTTAATGTTCATCTATGAGTTGCTAGAGTGGAAATAATCCTTAATTTATAACATTGGGATCTGAATTCGAATCCTGCATGTTACTTGATGTGAAGCAATCATTTAAAGTCTTTGGGTTTCAGTTGCCACATCTGTGAAATGAAGGCTTTAAATTCTCTTGTTTCTAAAAGAGATCTGATTTCATTGCCGTAGGCAGATTTCCTGGAGACTCTTCTACCAAAGCAGATCAGTAACTTATCTGCAACTTAGTCTGATAATGGCAGATTTAAGAACATACCAGTTAGAAGCTGAGTTCAGTAATAATACTGAAAGTCTTTCACTTTTCTTTCCCACTTATTTTTTCAATTCCTTCAATTCCTCTAGGGATACTGGGCTGGGATTATTCCATTTTCCCCCAGATTTCTTTAAAAATGATCTCCAAAAAAAGAACAGGATTGAAATAAATGATAGGGACACAGCGATTTTATAGCCTTTACCTTAGAAGTTTTTAACATATGTATACATATATTGGATTTAACATATATTTTAACATATTTAACATGTATTGGATTACCTGCCAGCTAGGGGAGAGGGTGGGGGGAAGAAGGGGAAAATTTGGAACAGGTTTTGTAAGAGTCAATGTTGAAAAATTACCCATGCATATATCTTGTAAATAAAAAGTTTTAGTAAAATAAAGAAAGAAGTTTTTAACAGAAATGTATATGGCAATTCCTTCCACAGCAATCTCATTTTCAAAGACCCTATAAAAATGAAGTCCTTTCCATAGAAAACTTGCATTTTTCATCAATAGATGTGATTGGTTATATATTTCATCCAAGGCTCTTTCAGCCAAACTCTCAAAGCATTAAACAAGAAAGTAATTCCAACACAAAGGTGAAAACAGTACTTGGATTTTTCTGGAAAAGTTAATTCGTTCCAATTCACCCTGGCCTAATATATGATAGAGCCATTGTCCTGATAAGCCTTAAAAAATAAACAAAAAAAAATCAAGGTCTCTGATTCAATCTATGAAAATTAGAGTTTCTTTTACTAATGCAATGAATGAGCATTAGTTCTTAATCTTTTTGTGTCATAGACCTCACTGGCAGTTTGGTGAAGTCTGTAAACCCTTGCTCAAAATTATGAGATTTTTTAAATTCATAAATGAAGGAAATGCTAAATTTCAGCTAGAAGTTAGTGAAAATAAAGGTATATATTTTTTCTTAACCCCAAGTTCCTAACCACTGAAATCATATATGCCTAAATTGTCTTTGAACCACAGATTAAGAAATCCTATTATAAAGGCAGCATGGCATAAAGGTAAGAATAATGAATTTAGAGTTCCATGATCTGGATTCAAATCTTGACACCCTACTATCTGCATTACCTTGGTCAAACCATTTCTCTCTGGATCCCAGTTTCTTCATCAGAAAAAGTGAAAGGATTGGACTAGGTGATTTCTGAAGTCCTTTCCAATTTCCAAGTAGCACTATATATATAGCACATCTCAGACTTATTGTGAGTTTCGTTACAGACCACCCCAAGAAATACACGATAAAGCAAGTCACACAAATGTTTTTGTTTCCTAGTACACAAAAAAATTATGGTCACATACCTTAGTTTAAAACTACTTTATTGCCAAAAAAAATTTTTTTAATGTTAAGTGTCATCAGAGCCTTCAAAGAATTGTAACCTTTTTGCTGATGGAAAGTCTGCCTTAATATTGATGGCTACTGGCTGACTGATTGGAGTGGTGGTTGCTGAAGATTATGTGGCTGCAACAATTTCTTAAAATAATGCAACAATGAAATTTGCCACCTAGATGGACTCTCCCTTTAGCTTGAATACTTATAGGCTACTTTAGTAGCCTAATTTCAATTTACATAGTTGCATTTCAGGAAATTGGGAAATAGGAGGAGAGGAGGAGAGAGATGGAGGTTGATTAGTTGATGAGATAGTCAGAACACACAACTTTTTTCAATTAAGTTCACAGTCTTATTTGGGTGTAATTCATGGCTCCCTAAAATAATTTACAATAGTAACACCAAAGATCACTGACCATAGATTACCAGAAAAGCTATATGAATAATGAAAATTTTGAATTATTGAGGGAATTACCAAAATGTGACACAGAGATATGATACGAGCATATGTTTTGGGGAAATGACACTAACTAACTTGCTTGACATAAAGCTTCCCCAAAGCTTCAATTTGTAAAAAATCTAATATGTACAAAGTCCAGTAAAGCAAAGAGCAATAAAAAGAGATAAATCTGTTCTGCTCATAGACAAGTAAAATGTAAACCAAGATGTGCCATTTGCAATTTCCTTGATAACACATCAGAACCTACTTTTCTTACTCTTTCTACTTCTTCTGTCTCTCTATTTCTTTGTCTATATCTTTACCTCTTTCTGTTTCAATGTTTCTCTTTCATTCTGAACATATCATGTCCCCTGCATGTTCCTCTTTCTTTTGTTTTCCTCCTTTTCTATCTCTCCCCTTCCTTTTTTTGTCTTTCCATCTGCTTTTCTACCTCTTAACAATCTGGCCTTTCCACTCTTTTTTCTTTCTGCATTTTCTCCTCTCTCTTCCTTTCTCATGTCTTCCCCATCTCTTTTCTTTCTCTAAACTGACCATAACATGTAACTTAGAGAGGGAAAAAAGCAAGTTGTATCAGGTTTCTTATTCATATTTAATTGTAAAATCAAGAAAATTTTATATTTTCTGAGAAAAAATAAATTTGTTTTTATTTATATGGGCCACTTAAATGAACTGTTTTCCTCTTAATCATAAGCTTTCAGCAGAATAAAGACATTCTTCTATCCTGACTTTACCATGTAAAGAATATATAACCCTACTGACCTTACATGATCTCTATATAAATTGCTCTGATAAGATCTCAAATTTCTTGATAAGAGCCACAAAGCTTATCTCTCGGATCCAATTTTTGCTCCAGATTGGGGGACCATAATCTCAATATTTTTTTTTTTTTACAGATTACCAATAGTTTTTCATCAAACACTCAGAGATGAGTAACTGTGTACTGGGGAGAAATTATTACTCAAGGAAAATATTTGATTTCCACGAATCAATGTCTCTGAAGGATTGTTTAAACACACAGTGTTGCTGAGTACAACATTTCTCTGACCTCTTCAGTCCAAATGCTTGCATTTGGATTCCAAGACACACCAAGTCATTCTAGAAAAGGTCAAAACTAACATATGGACAAATATCTTATTCTTATTTCATCTAGATGTGACAGCATGATATAGTTTAGTCCATCTGCTGATTTTTAGAATCATACAGTATGTTTGTGATATAAAAATATTAAGATTTCTATACTTTTCTTTTAAGGATTTCCTAACAAAAGGTCCTTGAAATTAGCCGTGTAAATTTCTGGCAGCAGACACTTGAAATGATAGTATTGTGCTTTTCCATTCTTTGTAGCTTTTATTCAGCTGGTTCAAAAATCAGTTGTTCGTTACTGTTGTTTATGTGAATAAGGAATTAATAGGTCCACTATATTTATAACCTAGCTAGAGCACATTTGGAATATTATCTTCAGTTTTGAGTACTACAATTTACAAAGGGCAACAACCTGGAAGTCATTGAGAAGAGGTCAAGCAGAATAGTGAATGGGCTTAAAACCACGTGGGACATTGGAATTGATTGAAGAAACTGAAGTCATTTAGCCTGGAGAAGAGAAGACTCAGGCAGGGTATAATGGCTGCCTTCAAGTATTTTGAAGGACTATGATGTAGAAGCAAACTATATTTGTTCTATTTGACCATAAAAGGTAAAATCAAAAGCAACTTATGGAAATCATATTTAGATTTCTCTTCAAGGAGTCCATCCTCACAATTAGAGTTTTTCAAAAGTAGAATGGGTTAACAAGGGTTCTTCATTGACAGACATCTTCAATGAAAGGCTGCATGGGGTCTTCTGAGGACATTCTTTTCAGATTGGGGTTAATGCAATTTATCTCCAATTCCTCTGCTCTCACCTGACTGACTTGGAAATATCTTAGGCTTGTCTACTCTGATTTCCCTTTTAGTTAAAGTCTCTTATAACCTTCCTGAGTTCAAATCTGACCTTAGACACTTATTAGCTGTGTGACCCTAGGCAAATCACTTCACCCGATTTGCCTTGATTTCCTACAGAGTAAAATGAGCTGGAGAAGGAAATGGCAACATATTCTGGTATATTTGCCAAGAATATGGAATCACAAAGAATCAGAAACAGTTGAAAAAATTGACTGAATCACATATGTGGCCAGGGTTATGTTGGTATAGTATCTGGCACATAGTAAGTATCTACTTAATGCTTCTTGAATGAGGGTCTTTTGTGGTATGCTAATTTTCTCTGGTAGAATATAAGCTGCTTGAGGGTAAGGCGTGTTTCATTTTTCTTTTCTTTTTATCCACAATGCTTAAGATTGTAGCTAACATAAAGTAGTAGTAACAATGCTTGATTGATTACAAATAAAATTTTTAAATAATCAAAAAGTATTATTCCAGGTTTATAACACTAATGGGGGCAAATAGAGCTTTTCTCCAGGATGCTGAAAATTAGTGAGCACTAACAGTACTCGGTCATGCAGCAATATAAAACAATTGAGTTTATCGTTTTAGGAAGAATAATTGAAAGAAATAGGAAAGCCAGTAAACAGTATCTTCTTCCCCCTGGAAGAAGCACCACAAATGAATTCTTGTCCATCCATACTTTACCAAGTGTTTCTATCCCATTTCAGAAAAAAATGTCCTTAAAAGTTAATTTCAAGATAGATTATTTCATCTCCTGCCTCCATCTGTCTCAGTAGAGATAGTGGCCTTGTAGATAAGTTCACAGCTCCCACTCAAGTGTGTCTTTCCAACCCACCTCCCTAGACCACTAAGCGCCAAATTCCCTCATGGCCAACGTGTTGTTTTTTTTTATCTACAGATGATTTTTTAAAATTTATTTGCAATCCATTTACTTTATTCTCCCAGAACTAATTTCACAATTTAAGATTGAGAAATCAATAAGGTGTGTGTGTCCATCTGCATGGGCCATTGTGATGAAAGATTAACAAGAATATTTACTTTTCATAGACTTCCTTGGGTTTAGTTTTGTTTTGTTTTAAATTCATAGTCTTTTCTCTGATGCTTGAACTCATTTAGATTCTCTTCCAATACATGTCCATACATAAAGATGAAAAGTATAAAACCCTTTTATTAGTGCTATTGATTTTAAATTTAAAACTGTTGAGAATAAATTGCTCGTTTCAGGAAAGCCAGAGGGGAAAAGGGGAACTAGGGAGTTCCATGTAAATAAGCACTCAAAGGTCTCATCATTCTCCTTCTGTCATTTGCCTTGTCATTCTCATTCATTTCTAAGAGGAGATCCTATGCAGGCAGGTAGGAGTCTTGTCTCTGAACCTCAGCTCAATGAAATAAAAAAAAATCTGTGGTCTTGTCACAGCTGATGTGTCCCAACATTCTCAGATCAGGTTACAGGTATAATTGCGGCATGCTCTTCATTCCTGCCTTAATGTACTGCCAAATAAACAAAGGAGAATAATCTTTTCCACAAATAAGGAGAATTCACAGAAACAAGCAGGAGGTGAAGACATTGGGCATAACGTGGGATAGATCTGGGGCATTCACTGTCAGAGAACTCTTCTCCAGTCCCCAAAAAATCTATCAGCAGAAAAAAGTCTCTCCTATGCAATTCTCACAAAACTCACCACTAGGAGAGAATATGGATACTTCCTATCCCACATTTAAAAGAATAGAGATTAGACATACGATTTCATTGTTATATAGAAATCTAGGAGAGAATATGGCTACTTTATATTTCACACTTAAAAGAATAGGGACTAGAAATGTGATTTCATAGTTATATGGAAATCTAGGAGAGAATATGGCTACTTTCCTATCCTACATTTAAAAGAATAGGGACTAAACATGATTTCATTGTTACATGGAAATCTAGGAACAGAAAATTCCCTCTTCTAATGCAGCTTCTCTGACTTAAGAGATTTGTTTAGGATACTGAATGGATATGTGTCATGAAGCTAAAGTGGATTAGAGATGAACTTGACTATAATTCTGACTCTGAATCCAATTCTCTTCACAACCCAATCCTACCCTTCATACTTTAAAAAGGAAACTCATGATTTATCTCTAAAATTCATCTTGGAACACCAGCAGGGAGAAAGATTGAAATTAGACATAGTCATGTTACACAAAATTAAACCCAGAGACAAGGAAGGTCAGTGGTATTAGCCTAAAAATGTTTCAGAAATAATTAAATAGTCTAAAGCTTTATTTGCCAATTTCATCAGGAAATGTGGCCCACATAAATTTACACCTAAGTGGAAACTTTCAGTCCATCATTTACAGCCCACCACTATCCGACTCTAATCTTTCTGGATTTTTTTCATATGATTTCCCTTTTACACATTTCTCTCTTGCTTTCTCCAAAGCTGATATCATGATAGCTCATCCTGGGAGCCTTCCTTGATCCCTTCAGCTTTAGTGCTCCCTCTTTAGTTAAATTATTATGTGTTTACTTGTATATATAGAAAGGAAGGAAGAAAGAGAGAGAAAGAAAGAAAGAAAGAAAGAAAGAAAGAAAGAAAGAAAGAAAGAAAGAAAGAAAGAAAGAAAGAAAGAAAGAAAGAAAGAAAGAAAGAAAGAAAGAAAGAAAGAAAGAAATGGATAGAGAGATAGGTATAGAGATGTATACTGTATAGCCCCAGTAATAATAACTAATATTTATATGACACTTAAAGATCTATAGGTTTCTTGACATATGTTTAGGATTAATTAAAAATTCTGTGCTGTTCCAAGTTCTTTACAAGCTACAATCCAGTCTTTTTTCTACCTTACTCACTCATAAGTATTCTGTGGTCATCTAACTCTGGCTTTCTTGCTATTGCTCTAATAAAATACACCATCTCCAGCCTCTAGGCATTTGCACTCACTGATTCTCAAGCCAGAGATGTTCTTCTCCAACTCTGCCTCCTAGATTGCCTGGCTTCCTTCAAGTCCCAGCTAAAATCCCAACTTCTTCAAGAAGCCTTTCCTGATCATCTTTAATGCTGTGCCTTCCTTCTATTAAATACCTCCAATTTATTTTGTCTATATCCTGCTTATATATAATTGTTTTCATGTTATCTCTGCCAATGGATCATGAGCTCCTTGAGAACAAGAATTGTTTTATGACTTTCTTCATTTCCATCTTCCTTAGCAGAGACCCTGGCATACAGCAAGTGCTTAATAAATACTCATTGACTAACTGGCCATTTTATCATCTGAAACTGCCAACAAATCTCTAAGGTGGATAACATAGTATTGTTCCTGTTTTACAGATGAGGAAATGAATGTTTGAAGAGTGATTTTTTTCTAGTTACTTGAAGAATTAATGAAGGGATTTGAATCTATGAGCAATGGAGGGAGCAATGGGCCTGAAGTCAGGAAGACTCATCAATCTGAGTTCAAATCTGGCCTTAGGCACCTACCAGCTATTTCTATCTTGCTGATCAAGTCACATAACCCTGTTTGCCTCAGTTTTCTCATCTATAAAATGAGCTAGAGAAGCAAATGGCAATCCACTCCAGTATCTTTGCCAAGAAAATAACAAATAATGTGACAAAGAGTCAGACAAAATTGAAAAATAACAAACTCTCACTTCAAAACTAGTACTTTATTTTATATAATGCTAGCTCTCTAAAGAAAGAAGGTTTCTTGTGAGGGATACTATTTCGTTTTTCTTTTTTGTATCTCCAGCATTTTGCATGTAGTAAGTGCTTAATGAATGTTTATTTAATTGAATCTGATAAGTGAATTATCCATGTGCCTTTTAAAAAACTTTAATAATTTTTGGAAATTTTCTTGAAACATATTTGATCTTCTTACCTCCTCAAAAAAAAAACTTAAGGAAAAACATTTCATGAATAAATCAAGAATTCAAAGCTGAAAAACAATATCACTAAATATATATATATATCAAAGAATAGCTATAATACAGGAAGGGGGGAGAGATGAAAAAATAAAAACCTGTGGCATCAAATTAAAATTTCAAAATAAATGACCTTGAAATTGTAATGGATATAGGTGCTTAAGACCTGCAGGATCAATTTAAAATACATTTCCATCTTGTTACAGAGACACATGGATCTGGATCCAAGAAACTTTCATTGCATATAAGCAATTTAAAATTTTCAAGTCAAAGAGGAATGTCCAATTTGATTAATATTGAATATTCATTATGATTGTCGTGATAATAGAAAAATGTTGAAATGGGAAATTTATAATATTACAAACTCTTATTTTAAATTGAAAATATAACCTCTAAATGAGACAAGCAGATTTCAAAATACTGCATTCTGTTTGTCTTCATTGACTATTCTCAATATTTGTAAAGTATAGTGCCTGGAGCATAGTAAACACTATAAAATATTAGTTATTGTTATTATTGTAAAAGATACTCAAATGGAGCTGGGAGCTCATCATTGTGGACATTGTCTATTACCATGTAGATTATAACCCAACCATAGCTACCTATCTATCCTACACGTCCATGGGCTCTCCGTAACTTTGCCACAAGAGGTCTAATATCCTGGGGATATTCCTCACTTTCTCTTGACATCATGAGGATACCACAGAAGTACACAAGCAGTCTCAGTCACCCTCACATGACAAATCATCAATGTATTAGTAAATGTTAAATAATGAGCTCTCAAAAATAAAAATTAAAACTTTTGAGTTTAATTTGCTTAAACTATTAACACTTTCTATCACTTTCTTAAAAGCTAGAAAATCAACAAAAGAATACATTTGATTTGTCATATTTCCCAATTTCCGAGATTTAAATATTCAGACTGAAATTGAACAGTTGGATCTCCTGAACCATTTTGAGCTGGTTCCCGTGATCAGGATCTAATAAATTCTTTATTATATCAGTAAGGAAAGTGAAGCCTATAGACACTAAATAACTTGACCACAGTTAAGTTACAGAACCTGTGTTTGAACTCTACTCTTGTCAAGACTAGTTCTCTATTATACCAACTGCTTTTTCAACTCTTAGTTTTAATATGACTTTATTGCCATTAATGTCTAAGGCTCAATTTGTACTTCAGGTATCAATTAGTACAACTCCACTGACACAGATTGTTGTTCAATCCCGTCTGACCCCATTTGGGATTTTCTTGGTAGATACAGGAGGGATTTGCCATTTATTTTCTCCCTCACATTTTACAGATGAGGAAACTGAGAAAAACAGTGTTAAGTGACTCATTCACAATCGTACAGTTAGTGAGTATCCGAGACCAGATTTGGATTCAGGAAAATGCACCTCCCTGACTCCAGAGCCAGTCCTCCACCCACTGAATCATCCAGCTTTCCTAGCTGATGCAGACTTCTATGACTTGGTAGCTGATCTTAAAAAGTTGCATGATAAAAACAAAAACAAACAAACAAAAAAGAATGAGAAGAGACATAAAGTATTTATTAAATACCTACTGTGTGCCAGGAATTATAATACAAATATTATCTAATTTTATTGTTTGCATTAAGAAATGGGAATGAAGAAGATTTATGCAAAAAGGAAAATAGCTGCTGCTTCAAATGTAAGCGCTGGAGTCACATGAAGTTCATGTTTAATATCCCTTATAACTTCCACTTCATAGAGAAGAAAAGCAAAGCAAACAAAAACCAAACAGCGGTGAGCTGTACTTCAGTGGAACCCATTGCGACAGAATGAGGCCAGCTAGAAATGCATCTGCTTCAAGTATTCCTGCTTAAAGTTAGATGAGTGAACTTCTAAAGAGGCCTTGATATTCACCTGTATGGCCTTTCTTGTTCACAGATCATCAAAATGAGTTTTTTTTCTGCAAAATTGTTTCCTTCCACATGAGATTAGTCTTTAAAAAAAAAATGCCCTGATACTGTTAGCTCTTGAAAATTCTGGTTTCCAAAGATGACAAAAAAAAAGTTTTACTAACCCGAAAAAGGCTAAATGTGATCTTCCTGCAATGATGCTTTGTTGGAAATCACATGAAACTGGGTTCCTTTCTGGTTTTGTTTGCTATTCCATCTCACTAGAGTTCAATTGAAATTTCTGTTATTCATTTTTAGAAAATATAAATTGGAAGCCAGACTTGAACCTTTGGAACTGAGATAATTCCCAGTGTTTCTGCCCATAGTCCTCTCTATTTTCCACTTTTTACTTTGACAATCACGATCAAATCAACATTACCATTATTTCTGGAAAAGCCCTGTCAGTCACTTGAATGATGGCTCCACTCATCATCTCTCTGATTTTTCAAGACCAAAATATCCTTCCCTGATAATCATTCCCCTAATGATGTCATTTTTCCTGTCATCATTTGAATGTAAGCATCTTGAAGGAAGTTATACAAATTCAAGAAGTATGTGGTAGAGTTATTTCTTTCATATTGGTATAAGACAATATATTATGTTAACTAATACAAAATCCTAAGTCAAAACTATAAGTAATATTCCTTTTTATGAGAAATAATTGTGTGATATGTTAAGTTCTCATATGTCCTACTCTTAGGTTATATCTTTGCATTCTTTATTGATACTTCTTGATTGTAAATTTTTTTAAAATCAATAACCATGTATTAGGCTACAAGCATTGTGCATTAGGGATACAAAGCAGAAATGAAACAATTCTTGCCTTAAAGAAATTTTATTTTTAACATCATAGTCATTTCCCAGAATTACCAACGTCTCTTCGCCAAAATGAATTCCCCCTTTCCTTGGGAAAAAAGAAAGGAAGGGAGGGAGGGAGGGAGGGAAGAGGAAAGGAAAGAAGGAAGGGAAGGAAGGAAGGAGAGAAGGAAGGAAGGAGAGAAGGAAGGAAGGAGAGAAGGAAGGAAAGAAGAAAGGAAGGAAGGAAGGAACGAAGGAAGGAAGGAAGGAAAGGAAAGAAGGAGAGAAGGAAGCAAGGAAGGAAGGAAGGAAGAAAGAAAAGGAAGGAAGGAGAGAAGGAGGGAGGGAAGGGAGGAGGAAGGGAGGGAGGGAGGGAAGGAAGAGGAAGAAGAAAAATAGTTGGTCAAAGTTGACCTAGAAAGAAAGAACATCTGGCAGTTTATGCAACATTTTTCACCTATAGTCTGCTACATTTCTTTGGAGAAAAGGAAAGTGTATCTTATTTGTTTTCCAGAAGCAAGACTGTTGGTTTAAAGTAATCTGGACTCAGCTACCTTTCAGCTTTATTTTTAATTATAATAATTCGATCACTGGGGCACCTAGGTGGGGAAGTGGATCGAGCACTGGCCTTGGAGTCAGGAGGATCTGAGTCCAAATTCAGCTTCAGAGGATTGATATAATAAGTCATTTAACTCCCCAAATCCCAATTGCCTCACCAAAGACTTTAATAATCATCAACATTTTACTTTCTGCAATTTGCACAAATCCTTCCAAGTTTTTCGGGAATTGAGAAGATGCAACAGTTAATTGGATGGCATAGGGAGGGGAGGATATTAACATGGGGGAATGCAGTGAGAAGACAGTGGATAAGAGTAAAAAATAAGGACTGATAATGACTCCTAGGTTTTGAAGAAGGGTAAATAAAAGAATAGAGGTACTCTAGAAAAAGATTGGAAAATCAGGAGGAAGGGTGGACTTATGGAGAAAAAAAAATGAATTGGCTTCTGTATTCGCTGAGTTTGAGATGTAGGACATGCCAGTGGAAGGCATCATGTTGGTTGTTTCAGAAGCTGATTCTTCTCTGTCAAATCATTGAATCATAGGTTTTCAGGTAAAATGAACTGAGGTCATCAGGTTCAATCTCCATCCTACCCCTCTTTTTACAGATGAGAAAACCATGATACAGAAAAATGAGTCACATAGCTCTTAAATAACAAAGTGGAATTTGAACTGAGGTCTTCTGACTCACCATGTTGCTACCTCTTATCCATCTTCAAGGTTTATGCTTAATATGCAGTCACCAATATAATTTAGTAACTAAATAAACAAATTTTAAAAAGAAGCTAGTAAGACATTGTATTTTCTGATGTAGAATGAAGTAAACAAAACTAAGAGAACAATTTACACAATGAGAACAATATTATAGAAAAAAATAAATTTTAAAGACTTTGAAATTCTAATCAATACAAAATGAATCATGACACCCAAATCCAGAGAGGGAATAGATTGTAAATGCAAGATTAAACATATTTCTGATGTAGTCAGTATGCAAATATTTTATTTAACAATGAATTTGTGATATGAAGGTTTTAGTTTTCATTTGTTTATTGTCTAATGGGGTGGGGAAGTAGAAGGAAGAAATAATAAGTGCTTATAAAAACATTTAAGGAAAATTAGGAAAGAAAATCTTCAGAGAGACAAAGAAATTTGAGAGAATGGGATCAAGACTATCAGTAAGGAATTGGTGGGAAAATACATACATATGGAAATATATATATATGTATGTATGTATGTATGTATGTATTTAGAAATATATTTAAATATATGTGTCATCTATATAAAATGGGGACAATAATAACATCTACTTCCTAACGTTGCTGTGAAGATCAAATGATATAAGTATAAAGCATAATACATAGTAAACACGATATAAACGCTATCTATTATTATTATGTGTATTGCATTATACATGTATATCTATAATGATATATGTGTATGTGTATAGGCATACATATGTGTATAATTGTATTACTTTTCCAAAAACAATGGTAACTTTGATTTGATTAGAGTTCCCAAAGCAAGATATGGAAAATAGACAGGATTGTAGCAAAGATACTCAGCATTATCTCAGCAAGTTCCCCATAATACCAAAGATTCAAGTTTGGATCCCAATTTATATTTTCCAAAAGAACATAACAGAATTTTCCATTGAATTTTAATGAAATAGAATAACCCAGAAAGAGACTCACTTTCACTGTCAATAATTCTTATATTGACAATCTATCTTGGTTTTACTCCATAAAAAATATGTTTAAAGAAACTAAGCACATAATTATTTTTTCTTAGGGAAAAAATGCATTCTATAAAGACTGTATTCAGAAATGGAAAAGACTGTTATGTTGGGATTCTTGCCCAGTCCTAATATCCCCTGTAGGCCATATACCTGGAAATCTCCCTTGCCTTAGAATATCTCAAGAGTGAACTGAGCCTCCCCAGACACTTAAACTCTTCTAATGGAGAGCCAGGGACCTGGAAGTCTGAGTAGAGTGGGCTAAAAGAAATGCTAAGCTAAGTGAGCTGCATTGAAAGGCCCTCATGTTTTATGGGTCTGAACTTACTTTTGGAGCTTCAGTGACAACAGATCTTGCTCATTAGCAAACTGGAGAAAGGCCTGAGGACTCTTTTTCCCTAATGTCAAAGTGAATTATTAATTAGCTCCCGCTTGTTAAAAAACTCACATATACCCAAATAACACCACCAGATTATGGCCAAACAATGTGGATGATTGAGAGGAGAACTGAGCTTAACCTCCAAATTGATAGAGCTCATACTACTAGGGAAGCAATTATGGTTTAGTATAGACGGGGTCAGGAAAGCTCTGGGTTCAAATTTCATTTTTCACATTAAAAAGCCACGTAATCCCTCAGGGTCTTGGTTAACTCAAATGTAAAGTGTAGATTTTGTTTGGAGAAGGAGAAATAGAGGGGTTACAACCTCTGATGTCATCAATATGGAGAATTTCCATTATAAAAACTCCCTACACCAATACAGTTCTCTAATTTATAATCATTTGCCCTAGTGACTCTTAGAGGTTTAATTACTCACCAATGGCCACACAAACAGGACAATCTTCTCTCCACTCTGCCAGAGAAATGAATTTTCACAGGTGAGATCAATAATATGTAAAGTTTAATTGTTAAGGTCTCCCCATGCTGAGTCACTGGTTGAAGAAAATTAAAGGAAAAAAATATCACTGGGAGCCAGCGGGAGCCACTATGCGGCTACATTTTGTTTGGAGAAGAGTGCTCAAACTCTGTGCCCTGCGGCAATAAGGCTTTCAGAAAGTGCCGGACTTGAGACTGGTGATCAGGAAAATTCTTTACCAACTCCAAGATTTTCTGGAAAGAAAGGATGTTCCTGCTGGAGACCTGGAGACAAGATTCCCAGGTTCTAGGTCACTACATCATTGCTAGGTTAGGTTGCACTCTAGTGTCTGCCGCTGGAGACAAGATTCCTAGGTTCTAGGTCACTACATCACTGCTGCTGCACTCTAGCCTCTGCGATCTCAGCGGTTGGGGAACACTTAGGAGCACTGGATTTTCCTGAAGCTTGAGTGGTGCTACTTTAATCTCTATCTGTACTTTCAATTTAGGAGAGTGGAGAAAGTGAAGGGGAAAGAAAGAGGGAGAGGCAATGGGAGCCAATGAAGATAAAGGACAGCTACCTCCGCATTCAGTTAACAAGCGTTTTCCGAGGGCTGACCCTGCGTCGGGCACAGTGCTAAACGCGGAAGACACAAAGAAGAAAACACACTCACTCAGCAAGTAGCAGTGAGCTAGTGCTTGTTTGCAAGGCAGTGAGACCAACGTCCGACGCCCTTAAAGAGCTTGCAATCATTAATTGGGAGAAAACATGTAAGCAAATAACTCGCGTTTCCTTTATTCCTCAAGCATTTATCAAAGTTTATTGGATACAGAGAAGCGTGGAGATGTAAGTTGGCGGAAGATGGGGTTCCTGCCTGCCTTCCAGAAGCCTCCTTCCGGTCTAGGGCTGGACTCCCGGGTTTTGAGAGCTGGCAAAAGGAATTCCCGGAGGGTAAAATTCCCGAGGGGGGGGAAGGGGGGCAGTGAGGAAGTTTCCTAGAGGAGAGGGGGCTGTGTCCAGATGGCATTTCAGATGGCAAACTCGTGCCCCAAGGGACTGAAAACTACTTCCCCCAATAGCCCCACGCCCCCTCTTCAGAGAGAGAAAGATCTCGGTGGGGGTGGGGCTCTGCCCGCCCACCCTATCTCGCCCCCAGCCCGGAGCGAAGGGAAAGAGGCGGTTTTGCGGAGGGAGGGGAAGGGAGCTGGCCGCTAGGCTGACATAGGCCCGGGGGCAGTCAATGGGCGAAGTCGGGAAGCCTTCTCCTCTGATCCAGGCATTGTCCCCGAGGAGTTGAGGAAAGATCACGGAGAGGGCAGTAGAGGGATGCTGGCCCTGAACAATGAGGCCGAGCGGGCGTGGCAGAGAGGCGGACCCCGGCGCGTGGGGGTTGCTGGAGAGCTCCTCTCCCTCTCGCTCCTCCCGGAGGCCTCCGCCGTTGGTAGCCAACCTTCCTCAGCGTCCGCCTCCCCCGGTGTAATTTTGCCCGGTCTGTCCCCAGTTGGTTGCCTAAGGCCACTGGCATACTGAGAGAGAGAAGGGGGTGGGGGAGAGGGGGGAGAAGAGGGGCAGGAGATGGGGGAGGGGAGGGAGAAAGAGACAGAGAGGAACAGAGAGAGATTGGTGTCATGTCTACCAACTGGGCTCTTTCCTGACCCAGCCACTCATCTGTCACCACTGTCTCATTCCTGTTATTTACATCTGTCTTTAGCATTCTAATTACTCGCTTTATTACTTTAGCCTGGAGGAATCCTGTAAAAAACAACGGAGATGAGGATCCAACCACACAATAAAACTGCCCAAAATCCCCACTGCACATTATACAGAGCACTTGAGAATATTTGTGCTGTTATATGACCTCAATATGTCCTTAAATTGATCTTATTATATCTTTCTTTTCTCCTACTCTTTCTCCTCGTGGAGGTAATGAAGTCCTTTAAAGGTACGCAGTTGAAAAATAAAACTGCTAGTACAAATAATGTCTATATGTTTGGGGCTGGGGGGGAGGGGGAGGAATCCTCAGGAACTCCCCAGAAGGGTCTGCGGGAGAGAGATGTTCACGCTATTTGGGACTTGACCCTCCGCTACACACAGTGCTGGGCGCTAATAGATCCCGTCCTAGCTGTTGCCCCCCATCCCTGTGGGTTATTTTTGCCTCAGATCTAATAAAACAGAGCAACCCTCCCACCCAAGCTTGCACAGGGGCGACAGAGTCCTGAAAATTTAGTGGGAAGAATAAAACGCCTAATGTATTTCATTACCTTGCATTAATCTCTGTGTCCCCAAGAGGCCTTAGGAGGGGAATGAATTAAGAGGAGAAATAGAAGTGGGGTTCAAAGATCATAGATTTTTTTTAATAATGTAAGGTTCAAAAGCGGGGGGGGGGGGGGGGAGAGGAGAGAAACCTGGTAGATTTGGTTAAGCTCTGGCCAGTGGGATGCCAACCTGGAGACTTCTGAGTGGATGGAAGATCTGAACCCAGAGCCAAAGGTGCACCAAGTTGAAGAAAGCTGAAATGAAAATGTGGGTTCCTAACTATTATTTATTCCTGCTAGAGGGATTCCTATTGCACTCAGTTGCAATTTTCTGAGCTGCTAATGGTTTTCTTTATTGTGTTATACTAAACATAATCTTCTCCAGAAAAAAAAATGACAGAATATATGGATTTTTAGATAAATAAAAGGCGTAATTTATTGGCCTTTATACTCTTCTGATGGAGTGGTTGGTAGATAATGTAATAATATGTACATAATTAATCGGGTTTACTGTACCTCAGTCAAATTACGTTCACCAAGATAGTATCTCTCCTTCTCTGTGCCTAGCGTTTCTATTTGCTCACATCCTTCTTGTCCCCTGTGGAAAGGAGGGCAATAAGTGGGATTGGAAGTGGGGGGAAGGGTAGGGGGTAGTAAGTGGAGATGCCCGTATGAAGAAGCAATCGAGCCCATAAAAACTAGTAAACATTGTTGAAGAAATAAGGGAGCTGGTCAACCTGCTTCCCATTCTCTTCCCAACTTATACGGTGTGTTCTAGAGCCCAAAGCCAAATATTTATATGTGATGTAAATGTAGATATGGGAAGAAGAGAAAGAAACAATAGACAGGAAGTGCTTCTCCCTTGAAGAGGGAAATGAATGGCCAAGGGAGACTCCCTCCTTCTTAGCTGATGAGCGATTTTTCAGGGAATGGACTTTGTAAGGAGGCTTGTTCAGTTTTTTGTTCAAAAATGTCTGCTATGTCAAAATAAAACTTTTTTGAAAACTAAATTAATGATAAAAACTGGAAGTTGGGTAAGGCAACACAAAGCTCTTTATGGACACGAGACCCGCTTGTTTGACAGATCTGTGAGTTGAGGGCTTGGAGGGAAATCATTTCCTAAAAACCACAAGTCCCTTTCACCCCTTGCCTTGGCTCCAGTCAGTTGTCCATTCAAGGCATGGCATGCTTGCTCTTCCAAACTCATCTAAATTACATCAATAACAGGGCGCACTCTTTAATGAGCTCTCAACTTTAAAGACTTGAAGGATATTAACAAGCCGCTTGACAAATGGTGCTTAGAAGCACATTAAAGACGCTGCTAATGGAGCGCATAATGACGGCTAATTTTCGATCAGATATAAATTAGAGCCCCAACAGTTATTTGCCTTAAGGACTTTATGTAAATGATTCTGTTCTGTATAAACTGAAAGGCAAAGAGAGCCCCGCCATTTTGGCAATCCTGGTGCTTATGATTAATAGATCTGCAGCAGAACTGGGCAAGACAACTGATGACATTTCCATCTAAAAGTCAGTGTGTTTGGGTAGTAAATAAGAGATCTGCAGGAGACAGGGTGGGCTTCTTCCTCACCGGGTGGGGGTGGGGGTGGGGTGCAGACAAAATAACGTCCTTGGAACCCTTTTCCTGAGGTTAAGGAGACCAAGTCCAGGCTCGACTTTTTCCGTCCCCTCCACTCAAATTCACAATTAAATCACCCTTGGGATCAAGCACACCTCTCTACCACCCAGGCTCACAACCTCTTCACACTTCTCAGGGTCACCTTCAAGGGCACAGTCAAAAGTGGTTTTACAACCTCCACATAGTGGAAATCCCTCACTCGGAATATTTCCAGAGTTTTGCAGTTGTCGGGAATTAGTTTCATCAGATCTCATCCATGTGTTTAGGAAATACCTCTGATCTTTCTGTCATCAGGGGGTGGGGAGAGAGACAGAGAGAGACAAAGACAGCCACAGACATTGAGACACAGGAAGAGACTGGTGACTAAATGCAGCAACAGGATGCTGCATTTACAAGAGAAAGGAGATCCCTTTTAGGATCTGGTATAAAGTAGAAAGGGCCTTAACAAGCATTTAGTTCAACTTTCTCATTTTACTTATGAGGAAAATAACCCCGGGACCTGTACCCTGACTTGCCCAAGTTCTCACATATAGCAAAAGGCAGAGAACTGCCTCCTAGGTCCTCCGATTTCAGAGCTCATGCTCTTCAGGCATCAACAAGCCCCTTCAGCACCTAATCTTTCTTCCTGGAATATAAACTATTAGAATTAGGATTTTGATTTTAACAGTTGTGAGCACGATGCACCCCAAAGTAGTCTCCAATTTATGTGTTTCTGATATCACTAGGAAAGATGAAAGAAAAAATCCTAGCGTTAAGTAAGTTGCTTCCCCACTTAGCCACCAGTGCTTTCAAAAGTGTAGTCAACCCTTTCTGTTGAAGAGGGGAAAAAAAAGGATGGTTTTACTTTTCCAGATCTCAAGTTCATCACCTACACCAGGCTATACATCTAGGCAATGGGATGTGGCATCTGATTTCTTTGGGCCTGAATGTACTCAAGGATTGCAATGGCAGGATCCTTTTCTGGAACAGGAAAGGGAAAAGTATATGTGAGGAAAAGATCTGGAACATATCCCTGCATTCCTCCTTCTTCCCTCTCCCAAAAATCCTTTCTCCAGCAGAAAACGTGCACATTACTACACTTATCTTGGTTGCAACATTCTCTGCTTTCTGATTTTTGGTGAATATGGAAATCATAGCATATCACCAAGGGATAATATTTACAAATATAAAAATATCTAGGCAGGTCTAATGGAAAAAAGGTTGGATGTGGAGGGAGGAAATTCTCTGATTCGAATCTAGCCTCTGACACTCAAAAACTATTCAACCTAGAGAAAGTGACTTAACCTAATTTAAAATATAAATAATTCTGGCTGAAACACTCACCTCAAAGGATTATTGTAAGGATTAAGTGAGAAAGCACTCTGTAAATATTAAAGCATTCTACAAAGGTCAGCTTAGTTAGTTCAAATGGAGAAGGGCCTCATAACTCCTAGGTAATGTTTCAAGTAAGTACTGAAATTCTGTCCAGGAGTAATTTTTTCTCTTGGCTGCATTGAGATCCCCATATTTGAGAGATAGAAGGAGGAAGGGGAGGGGGAAAGGAGGGATATATGGCAAAGGACTATTAAAGAAATTTCACCTAGACTTATTAAGTCATCTTTTTCTGGACGTAAGCTGATACCTAATGGTCATACAGTTGGAGTAAGGTTGCTTCTTACTGCTATTACTGAGTTAGAGAGTAAATTCATACTGGAGCCAAAAAAAATATTCAATTTTACTTAAATTCTCTATGTCTCTTTCAAGGGTGTGGTATGTATGTGGATATTTGTGTGTTTGTCTTTGTCGAGAGAGAGAGAGAGAGAGAGAGAGAGAGAGAGAGAGAGAGAGAGAGAGAGGTCTATTATGGAATTTCTGTACTTTATCCAAGCAGTAGGGGAAAGAAGACAAATGAGTTCCAATAGCTTCACCCTCAACCCTAAACATAGAGCAAAGAAAAGATGGTAACAGTGAAGTGATTTCTGCTACTTTAACTATTTTGAAGGACTCTTTGAGAATCTTCACCATGACTGTCCAAACTGAATTATGAAAACAATAAGTTAATTCTACAAACCTTGACAACTATTAGTGGCAGGATGAAAGAAATCACTACTATCATTTGAAAAGCAGTCTTGAAACTTGCTGAAGGAGAAGCTGGGTTTGCCAGTTTGCTAAATTAGCTTTGCCAATCAAACATCCTCCAGTTTCTGTGGGTTTCTTCCTTTTGGGTCCTACCTAGATTGACTATTAGATAGATTGAATCCCTTCCCCCTCAGCCCTTAATTGAAGTGTGTTTTCCCTTCTTCTCTATCTCTTTATACTAAACAGCAAAAACTACAGGATCAAACTATATGATCCCTGGAATCTCAGAGCTAAGTGGGAACTTTGGCAGAACTGACAACCTCCATGTGAGTCACTCTGGCTAAATGGAGAGGGACATGACACAGTACATTTCTGTGACTGTTTTGGCTAGCCCACACTGTTAGGAGATGCTATATTTCCTTTTCTCCCTGGAAAATGCAGGATTCTCTCTCCTAGGCCACCATTAGACAATACCTCTTCTGCATAAGGACTATCTACTTCTGGAACACACGCATAAAACAGAACAAACATACCCTCACAGTACTGAAGAAGAATCAGTGAAGTCCACTGAATCATCACAGAAAGAAGAGGAAAGGCCTTGTGAAAATATCCCACTTAACAGTCATTTAAACTCTAAAGGAGAATTTGCAAAGCAAAAATCCCATGTAACTGGTGGTTAAAAACTTTTTTTTTACTGGAAATTAGAAAAAATAAACAAGAAGTAGATTGATGAGTTTAAACAAATTTTCAATTGTGGTGACTGAGCAGAAGTGGGGTAGAAACAGCATAACTAATAAAAAGATCTTTGGACCTAGAATGGAGGGATCTGATATCCAATTAAGTTCTGCCTCTCAGTTTCTGTATAACCTGGAACTACTCCTTTTCCCTCTCTGAATCCCAGTTTTCTCATTAAGATGAATAGGTTTAAACTCTTATTTAGTTTAAATAAAATATCTAAAGTCTTTTCTAGCTCTAAGTCTCATGAGTCTAAGAACCCCACAGTCCTCAGAAAACTAAAATGCTTCTCCCTCGAGAGGAATAAAATGTGGCTTTAACTTCACCCAGAGGTGAGATTGTCTTCCTTTAAAAAGAATAATTCACATTTATATAGTACTTTAAAGTTTGCACAGCATTTACCTTCAAATAGTCCTGTGAGGTAAAGAGTACAAATATTATTATGCCCATTTTAAAGATGAGGAAATTTAGGCTCAGAAAGGCTTAATCGGCTAGACCCATATTCACACAGCTAGGAACTAGGGAAGGCAAGATTAGAGCCGAAGCTTACAATACTGGGTCCAATGGTTTTAAGACTTTTGAGGTCAGAGGTTCAGAGCTCTTTCCCCAATCTGGTAGCTAATACAGAGGCCATCTGGCAAAGTAATGGGGCTCTTCAACTAGGACTGAGAAGACAGGTTGTATATTTCAAGTCAAGTCAACAAATATTTATTAAGCACATACTATGGATTGGGAATCGTGCCAGGTGCTGGGAATACAGAGGCAAAATATAGGTCCAGTTCTCAAGATCTCACCAACTCAGCACTTAAGAGACTTAGAGGGAATTAAAAAGTTGGGAGGGGACTCAGGTATACTGAGGAATCTCTATCACTTTAGAAAACTGGGACTTTGTCACCTCTCATCTAAGGGTTCAGGATTCCCTGAAACCCAATTTGAATTAGAATCATGGATGTAATCTACAGTACCGCCTCTTCTTTCTGTTCCCTATTTCCAATATGGCAAATTTCCCTAATATTTTTGGGATGCTGTATATTCCTACTTTTATTAACCAGAGATAATAGTTACATTAGGATGGGGCCACTGAGCCTGGAATCAGGAAGAGATGTTCTTCAACTATGCACCCAAAAATCTAACCATCTACATCTCAGTCGGTTAGAAATCAAAAAAATGTAAATTGCATTTCTTTTAAAGGTACAAGACTGCTCACTTTAAGTCTCTTCGAAAGAAAATAGTGATCTTTTTTAGGAAGAATGAAGAGTTTCACAGAAGCTTAGCATTAGGAGATGATCCTGTAAATTCCCACATATTTGTGCAATTAAACAGGATGAAGAGGGAATCTCCAAAGCATAAAGCTGATCTCATTTGCTTTTAACTCCCTGCCTTCTCCCCTGTCATTCTACTGGAACAGATGCAGCAGGACCTAACATGTGCCTTTGCCACGCTGTAATGTGATTTCCATCAAGCTGGCCATTAAGGATCCTTTTACAGCTCCCCCTCACCCTCAGCTTCCATGGTGCCCTGGGGCTCAGTCAAGAAAGGCCGGAAGTCTGGGCTCAATCTCATTCCCTCCACCTAGCAAAAGGACTACTGCTCCTGCTGCTAACTAAAAGTAGAAGGATTGACAGATTTGTATGAAGGAATGGGTCAAGCAGGACACAGTGGCTTCTTCAACACTAAGTCCATAAAAAGACCTTCAAAAGAAAAAAGTAAACACATTTATGGGGAAGGCACAGATAACTAACTGTAACTTGAGAGTACAATTTTTCCAAAAAAGGCATTATGGATGTATAACACCTCTTCAATACCACCAAAGCCCTAGATACTTCTGCCTCTGGGATCTCATCCAGTTTAACCAAAAATATATAGTTTAATCAAATTCAGGTTGCTTTGTTTTCAAAGTAAATAATGGAACCTTTTAAGGAAATGGGATTATTAGGAAGTGTGTGCATAGCATCTATGTATCTCCTGGGACCTAGCTCAAGGGATCCTTGGCTCACATGAATTCAACTGCTAAATACACACACTCTGCCCATCTGAACTTGCCAAGAGAATTATTTTTAATCCCTTCCCCCCAAATAACCTCTTACTAGCTTAAAGGAAACTTTTTGTCTGGAAGGAAACTGCGAAGGGAGCAGGATTAAATAAGTGCTAATATAAAGAATAGGTTATTTCACACACACACACACACACATATACATATACATATGTATAACTGCTCCCTCTCTATTAAAAAAATGTTTACCATACTAATCTCATTAAATTTCTCAGGAAAGTAATGTGTTTGAAAAACTAAAGGGTAAGGAAATAATAACTAAACCCTTATCCCTTTAGAGGAAAATGGGAGAGAGGTGTTAAAGAATCATACTCTCTTGAAGAAAACTCAAAAAGAGTTTGTGAATCTGTGTCAAAGATGATAAGAGTAAAGGGGAGGGGAGAATGAAGAAAGCAATGAATGAATAAGGAAGAGAATGATAAGAAGAGTAAGATAGAGGGAGTAGTGAAAAAGGGAGAGGGAGAAGAGGGAGGGGGGAAAGAAGAGGAGAAGGGGAAGAAAGAGAGAATTCTATAAGCTCCAGAGGATCTAGGGTAAGAGGGCTCCTGCTTTCTGCCCAGTGACAGCTGGAGTAATGGCTCTAGTCCCCAGTGCTGGGGCTTTGGGTTTAGTAATTACTGTCCAGCTTTCTCAGCTCAGGACTTTGGAACCTGCTCCCTTTTCTCTTTTTTCCTCCAACACATTTCACTACCATTTCATTACCACTCTGGGCATTCCACAATCTAAAGGAGTGGTCTGAGGGTGGGAGGAGAAGCTTTCCTCTGGGGACTCCAGTCTCACCAAACATAATTGTCTAACTCCCTTCAAAATCAGGACTATCTCAAACTCCCAGACTCTTCGGCTTCTATGAACTATAGTTGGCCTGGACAGGACTCACAATGCTGGTAAAGAGGAGAATTTTCCCTGGGACTTCAAACTTTATCCTCCTATTATCTTCTTCCAAGGCCTGTTTTGACCAGAGAAGGGAATAAATTGAAGATCTCCTCTCCCCTCACCCAGAGATTCTGTTAGTCCCCCAAAGGCCTGTTGTCCACAGCCTTAAGGAAGAAAGGGAGGGAGGGAAGGAGGAAGGAAGGAAAAGAGAAAGGGAGGGAAGGAGGGAGGCAGGGAAAGAATAAATAATGGAAGGAGGGAGGAAGAGAAGAAAGGAGGAAGAGAGGAAGTGAGGGAAAGGAAAGAAGGAAAGAACGGAAGTAAGAGGAGGGAGAAAAGGAGAGAAGAGGAAGGACAAGGGGGAAAGGGAAAGAGGAAGGAAAGTGGGGTAGTAGGAAAGAAAAGTGGAAGGGAAGAAGGGATGGAGAAATGCAGAGGGCATATACACATTTCAGTGGGCCTGAGGGCACAGGGCTGGCTAATGGGCCGAGGGAGGGGGTTAGGAGATGGGGGGGAGGCGGGGGGGGGGGGCCGGGGGGAGGACGGTGAGGCAGCAATGGGGGTGGAGAAGAGGACGGGTCTTAGCTCTCCTCTTCCTCTTCCTCCCCCGCCTCCCATCCTCCCCCCCCCAAACCGTTGGAAGCCTCACGTAGCCAGGGATTTTTCAGAATAATTGATGGGTCCAGTTCTCCTGAGCTTTCCCGGGGAGAGCGCGGCAGACCGCGCTAGAATTTAAATAGACGTGATTAGTAAAATGTGAGGGGCCGAGGCGCCCTGGCCGCCGTTCTCAATCTTGCTCTTTCTCTCCGGCTCTCAGATTCTCCGGCTGGCAAGACGTCTGCTCTCGGGGCCGCTGGGGGCCCACAGGGGGCAATGGGCAGCGCCTGGCCCGGGGCCCGGGGCAAACCCGCCCTCGTAAGGGAGCGTCTCCAAAGTCCCCCCTCCCCAATCCCTGGCTTTCTATCTCTTGCACCCCGCTGTAGCTTCCCCGCCCCCTCGCCCCTGAGAGGGGTCCGCAGGGCGCGGGGGAGGGAATTGGGAGGTGGGGCTAGCTGGGGGGAAGGGTGGGGGAAGAGTGGCTCGTGGTTCGCGATCCTCTGCTGCTGCGTAAGCTTGCCAAGATTGCGGGGAAGAGTTCTCGGCTCCCTAGCACACCCGCAGCAGAGGGAGGGTAGTTGTGCAGAAGGCTTCTGGGTGATCCTCCTCCCTTCGCTCCTCGGCCGCTCCCCAGCGCAGGGGCTACTTCTTTCCCTCGCCTCCTGTCTCTCCCTGCAACTGAGGCCCAGAGCAGGCGGGTAAACGGGAAGGCGAGCTCGCTGCGCCGGCCGGAGCTAGCGCCTCTCCCGCCCTTCATCCTCACCCAAGGTCTGCACTTACCTAAAGCTGGGAAAGCTTGGGGGGAGAAAAGAAGTTCCCCAGCCGGGGGAGAGCTTCTGCCTCGACTCTTTCCCACATCCCCACCTCATCGATTTGTTCCTGAAAATAGGGGGCTGCGCATTCTTATAACAGCTACAGCCAATTAATATTGCATTAACTCTATTTAAAAAAAAAAAAAAAAGCCAAAGCACCAGAATGCTTCACCCTATCAAAGCTATCTATTATTCACGGAAATGTAATTGGAGACCTAAGATGTGTGTGTGTGTGTGTGTGTGTGTGTGTGTAGTGTGTAACCAGGGCAATGGAGAAAAACACAATCGTGACAATATTCCAAAAAGGAAAGGGAGCCGGGCGTATCTAATATTTAATTTCGAGTCTGTGGTTTTCTAATTCGAGATTAAAAGCAGTCACGTCTTTGAAGCCAGACACTTGGTATAAATGTACAGTTAAAATATTCTATTCCATGGTCCCCAGACGGAGCTCTCTGCTCGTCCCAGCCTTCATTAAATTTTTATTATCATCCCAGGCTGGAGCAAGGAGTGAGAGGGAAAGACTGGAAAGACTGTCCATCTAATTGCGATTGATTAAAAAAAAAAAACCCTTAGCTTTCCTCTCTCCTCCCCCTCCCCAATTTGATAAATTAACAGCAGTTTTCTTTATCCGCCCATCTTTAGAAAACGGTAGATAGAATTATAATATCATACGAACGTACTTTCCAACAGGCAGAAAGAGTCCAGAATTTTCTGTGTTCTTTGAGATTGGGGGGGGGGGAGATAAGAAGAAGGGGAGGGGGAGGATGGCTTTGGAAAGTGCAGCCTATATGAAAAAAGATGACATCAGTTCTGAAAGATATCTGGCGAAAGATCAACAGAGAAGCGTTTGCACTAAGCTGGTTCTTACCATTCTGAGATTAAAGCTTATTGTTACCCAGCAAAACAAACAGATGATTATACCCTGCTTCCCACTTGGGCAGCCTTTCTAGTGTGCAGGATGAAAGGCAAGAGCGGCTCTACCTCTTCCTGGCTTTATTCTGTTTGTTCCCCTTACCCTGAATCTACCAGATCTCTATATCGCCCCCTTCTTTCTTTCCCCACCCCCAAACTAGAGTAAAGCATTTGTTCTTCAATTCTATCTTCATCTTGTGCAATTAATCTGTTAGACCAGGCTACTATGTGAGTATAGAGGTATAGAGGTGGGGAGTGTGTGTGTGTGTGTGTGTGTGTATGTGTGTGTGTGTGTGTGTGTGTGTGTGTGTGAGAGAGAGAGAGAGAGAGAGAGAGAGAGAGAGAGAGAGAGAGAGAGAGAGAGAGAGAGAGAGAGAGAGAGAGAGAGAGAGAGAGAGAGAGACGCAAGACAGAATTCATTCCAATGAAAAGGTTAAAAAAAATGTTTTCAAGAAAGCTTTTCGTCTTGCGGGCACTAAAGGTACAAAATAAAAGCCACAGAGTTTTCTTTCTAAGCAGCTCCCTATTATCACGTCGCCACTTAATTTTATTTCCATTCTCTCCAAGTTAAATAGAAAGACTGGCTCACAGGGGAGCTGCCATGTGGCCACAGACTGGGGATGTCAAGCAGAGAGCCTCGCTGTGCAAAGTTAATTTCAATTCCCGAAGAGGATTTCACATTCCGGCTCGCTCTGACCCACAGTAATTAGCTGAGATAACTAATGATTACTTACTTATTCCTTGTAATTATCTGGATTTAATAATTCGCTGTGTAATTTATTAATTCTCCCATAATAGCTTTTCAGTACTGGGAATGGCTCATTTAAAGGGGAAAAGCGGAAGAAGTTTCAAGATTTCTCTCCTGTTGCAATATATTCACTCGCCTATTGACAAATTTGGCTCTTCTGGTCGTTCTAATTATCCTCATTATGAGGGAATCTTGTTCTCCCTGTTTGCCATATTAGAATACTACGTTGACTTTTTTTTTCCCTCTCCTGTTGCTGCTGCTACTGCTGCCATTAGAGGCAAATGAAAATATCAATCTGCCTTCTATTTCTTTCTTCTTTCTTTCTTTCTTTCTTCCATCCTTATGTTTTTCTTTTCTTCCTTTCCTAAACTTCCTTTTTTTCTTTTCTTCCTTCATTCTTTATCTCTTTCTTTCCTTCCTGCCTGTTAGTATTATTTTCCAAGTGAAATAAAAAGCATTTCAATTAAGATGGTTAAAAGCTTATTTCCAGTACTTTTAATTCTGCGGGACGCAAAGATATCTAAACTTCGTCGAAGAAGCTACTTGACAAGTTAATCTCCCGACCTTCTAAATAACAGGTTTCAAAGAAAATCAAGGAGATTTTTTAATTTCCACACTCCCCACCACTACTATATCAACATAAAGAGCTCTCCTAGTAGACTAAATAGAAGAATTACATTTAAAGGGAAAATCGACAAAGGTGTTTTACATGAAATGGGAAGGAAGAGAGAATATTTGGTCCAGAGCCTTTGCAAACTGCATTCTCAAGCCCTATTCTTGAGAGGCAAAGCCTTAGTTTTGAAAAAAAATGTATAACAAGGAAAAAATCGAACGTATGATTTATTACTTTTGCATATTTCATTGACACCCTCAGATTTCCATATAACCCCTAAGAAATCTGTCTAAAGAAATAACTGTACCCCCTAGGTGGATAAAACACCAGTGATATCAGTGATACAACATCTAAGTGATGATCTAGTGTTTTAATTGAGATATAGTGTTTTCAAATAGCAATTGAAGCCACTTTTCCTGACTGTCAATTGTTTTCTGTTTTTATCCACATGATCTTGGTGAACAGAATCCTGGAAAATGGCTTAATTGTTAGAGTTTTTATATTGTTTAAAATAAGTCACTTCAGACTGAACTTTCTAGCCTAGGGGGAGAGTTTGCCCATATAACTTCTCCTTTTCACATAATACATATAGTTTCCTAGAGTACAGCTTGGAGAATGACTAGAAAATAAATCACATAAATACCTAGTGATTGGACTGATGTGTCAGTGACATTCCATATTTTCATATGATCAATTACTGTTCTGAGCATTATCAAGTCATCTCTGGGTCTCCAGGGGGCTAGCTCAACCATTTGCATACAGTCGGTGCTTAAAGATGTTTATTGAATTGAACACAAATGAATATTAAACAGTACTTTGTGCATGGATTATTCTCCCTCCCCCCTTGTTACTTTAACTTTCTTAGTCATTTGTCTAAGTCCCCCACCTCCATATCTTTTACCTAACTTGGGATTTCTCTGTTCCCTTTCTTTACTTAAAAAAACTATGTGAAAAAAATGGTTTTATTTGGTTTTCTTCATTTCCTTCACAAACCATCATACTCTTAGAATATAAGATCATAGATTTAGACCTAGAAAACCTACTAGAGGCCATTAAGCATGTTTAATTAATAAATGAAGAAACAATATCTTTCTTGTAAGTAAAAATACGCTTGAGAGGGAAGAAATGTAACACCCTGAATGTGAGTATTAGGTACCCAATCATAATCTAAAATGTCTTACACAGAGCAAAACCCAAGAACTAAACAATACAAAACACAAAGAAATCCTTGGTGAATCAGGGCAGAGAACATGGTGCTATCCCAACTTTTGAAATAGTTGGATTGTTACTGAATTTCACTTTATTCATTATTACAACCATTGGCACATAGAGTTTGTTGCAAATCTCAAAATATGTAGAAAATTTTTCAAGGAAAGCAATATTGTTTCCTCCACTCCTATCTCATCTCATTCAACGTCTTTCTTCATTTCCACTTACTACCTGGATTCCTCTTTTAATAAAAATCTGATGGCTTTATTTGTAAAATAGAATATTCCCACACACTATCTCCCCTACACTTCCCACCCCTTTCCCCCCCCCCCAACGTATCACCTCTCCTCTCCCCATCCCCTCAACCAAGATAGCACTGGCCAGGTGAGAATTGAGTATTTATATTAAAGAAAAATTGCAATCAAATTTGGGAAACCTGTCTTCTTCTGTATGAAGGATCAGTTTCCTTTTGAGGAGAAACTATTGGATTCCTCCACTCTGAAATAAGTACAACTCCAAACAAGGTTTACTACTCAAAAACACTAGATAGAATTGGGGTTTGGCCAGACTCTGTGCTCTGTCCATGGTGCTGAATGCAGGCCTCCACTGGGGTTTGGGCAGCAAATTGAGAAGACCAGGAATAGAGTGAGAACAAAAATGAAGGTGATGGATTTCAGTTCTAAGAAACTAGAATATAATAAAGTCAGATGCCTTGTCACTTTCTTCTAAACTTAGCAAAGTTGCAATAATTCTTTCGTTTTCTTCAAAGTCCCTTTTCCTTGTCCTCCAACTCAGCCTGATTCACGAATATCAAATGTTTTTCCTTTTTTTTTTTTTTTAAATTTAGAGGTTCACTCCTTCCCTTTTTTTGGTTATTCTTAATCATCTTCCCCCTTTATCTTTCCACTCTCTATCTCTAATGGGGTTTGTCACATCTCTAAAGCATACTCAAGTGCCACTCCAGCATTTATTGACAGTCTGAATTACTAAAATGATTTTGAGTAGGGAAATCTGGCATTCCTCCATTTAGTCACTGACATTAAAAATACCTTGAGGGAGTTTCACTTTTCAGGAGAGTATGGGTTAGATAAAGCATAGTCATCAGGGATGGGGAGATTGGGAAGTATAAGAAGGAAAACCCATTGGTCTCTTCTTATTTGAACTACAAACTATAATTGTTATTTTGTACAATTAGTATTTTTCTATCAATGATATTAACTTCAAATCAGAGCCCTCTTAATAAAGTGTTTTAAAACCCCAATCACTCTGTAATTTGAGAGAATCTGAAAATTATCAGATTGAGGTTAATTTCACTGTTGAGCAAAAGACTGGGGTCAGGAAAAGAACTTCTTTGTCTCTATTCTACCTTGAAGAGACCTCTGTCAACTCCAGCAACTCCACTCATCACAGCAAGTGGCATAACAGAATCACTTTTTACATATCCCCCTTCCCACCCTTGTTTCTCCCTCTCTGGGATCCACTACCCCACCTACCCCAGACCAGCTAGCTTCATTAAGTGTGATGGGAAGTGTTGTAAAGGAGGGAAATCTGAAGGAAGAGAGGGAGGTCCTTCCAATCCAGTGTCATCCCCCTGCAGCTTGGCACTCGTCTATACTATAAGAGCTGTCAAATAGTAGGAAGCTGCTGTAGGGTCGTATTCTACATCTAAGGCACCCTGAGCTTCAGCTCTAGCCACACCCGGTCCCCTGGCACTGCTCTGAAGTGATCTGAGCAGTCACCTCCCAAGATTCTTCAATTGGCTTCCCTCTCTAAATGCTGGAGAGGGGAGGGGCAAAGAGGAAAGATGATTAGGAAACGTTGTTCATTCAATATTTTCCATTTACAAAGCAACTCCTATATACCTTGTTGAGGGTCTGGAAGAGGCAAGTGAAAGGAAATATCTTAATTTGTTGTTAAATGCCCCACATCATCCTGGCCGAAAGGGAAATTCTCCAAAATACTAAGTAATAGAATTCTGTTTTAAAGAGCCAGTAATAAATCCAACTTATTCATTTTCTGCTACAAAACCATGTTCCTACATATACCTAAAATAACCATTAGTTTGAGGAGAAAAATATCAAAATCGTCATATTAATTTTCCAAGCACTTCCACAAAAAAGAACCAAATTAATGATTAAAGCAACAACTTAACATTTAAAAGCAATTTAATTTCAATAGCATATTTTAATGAAAAAACAGCATACTTTCCCAATAAAACATTAAAATCTTTTCTTCAATGAAAGACAATTCAACAACATTGAAAATAACTTAATACATGACTATATTAAATAAAGCTTCTATTAACAAAAACAATGAAACCGGCTCATATACAGAACTTAAGACTTCAGAAAGTCTCCATTATAACAGCAGTACAGCGAAATCTGTAAGAATATATCTATGTGTGCATCATTTTTCAATGAAATATTTACAATACCTAAAGTACTAGAAGTTGTGTACCTTATTTGTTATTGTTATTTCAAAAGAATTGTACCAAACAATGTGAATTTACAAGCAGTGCACTGTCCCTCTAATAATTAAATTTTGGCTTTTCTACAAACAAACCTCCAAAGGGGGGAATCTTAAAAATGTAAAAAAAAAAAATAGAAAAGAATAAACAAAATATAAGAGAACTGGGAAGTTGAAACATTGTGAAATAGTCTTGAAATCTATAAGGACAAACACCAGGAGGCAAACCAAGCCAACCCTAATTTATTTTCAGCTTTAGAGGACTGTCTGTGTGCTTGTGCCTGTGAATGTGTGAGAGATAGGAGGGAGGGGGGAGAGAGAGAGATTGAGAGAGAGAGAGAGAGAGAGAGAGAGAGAGAGAGAGAGAGAGAGAGATTGGTGGGGACAGGACAGTATGGGAATCCCCATTAAATATGTAAGGAAGTAAACAATACTTTGGACAGTGAATCAGGTCTATACAAATAACGGAGGACATCTATTACAGAGTGTCAACGAGTCACAAATAAGAACACTGCCAGGAAAAAACAAAAGAGAAACAATCTTCGTTCAGAGTGAGAATTTACACGTGGGCCAAAAGGAACATTGTAGAAAGCGATAGTTTTAGGAATTCCACAAAGTCTTCAAACTTAAACTTTTCTGGTGTTCACTATACATATTTTCCCCTTGTTTGTTTTTAACCAGACTTAGATTAAAGAAGTTTAATTAATCATAATGAGCACAAATTAAGTTGCCAGAGACATAAATGAATAATTTACAGAGGATTGTTTGGCAGTAATCTAATAATAGCTTTTAAAGATCAGTGAACACAGTGGGCAGCTCCTTTCCTAAGCATTAACACTTCAGAGGAGAACGAGAATAATAACCACAGTAAAAATATATTATATATAATATACAGTGTAAATGCAGAAAAATCTGCCATCTCTCTCTTTTTTAAATCAAAATACTTTTGAGATGTCTCTATCATGTTAGGGGTCAAACTCTAGTTTAAAGTTCCAGTCCTGACACAATTTTAATTTTCTGAAAAATAGCTGCAAAGTGTACTTTTAAACTCGAACAAGGGTAATGTCTTTAAGAATAAAAACAAATCTTACTTGATCGTTCTTCAGTCTTTTAAAAAAGGATTTTATATCTGCCTTCAGTCAGTGCCAGAATACTTGGAAGAGCAGGCTGCCTTTCTAGATGTGAAGAGGGACAACATCGTCCAAACTTGAAAATTCAAGTCTACTTTTCTTTTCTTTTCTTTTTTTTTTTTTTAAATCTTGTTTCTTCATCCATCCCCCCCCCACACACACCCACACACCTCCCCTAGTTTCGCCAGGCTTCTTCAATAGCTTTCTCATTTTCTCTCTCTGGTGGAATCAGACACTGAAATAATTTCTTATGGACAAGTAAAGAGGGAAAAGATGAGGAGAAATAGGTGGAGAGAGGACGAAATTGAGATCGGAGAAAGGGTAAAAGTCCCAAGAGAGATGGAGGGCCTTTCAGATCCCAGCCGAATATTTCATCCTTTTCTGTTTCTGCCTCTGGTTGCAGAACCAAACCCGCACCACATTTTTCTTAAGGTCGAGTTTCTCTGCAATGGCGGCAATTTTCTCAGAGGAGGGGCGAGGCTGGATGGCGAAATAGGCTTCAAGGGAACGCTTCTCGGGAGCGGCGATGGACGTGCGCTTCCTCTTCTTCTCGGCCCCATTGAATAGCTCGGGTTTGGTGAGCTTTTCTCGGTGGGACTTCTCGGCTTCTTCGAGCCAAGCCTGCAGGATGGGTTTGAGAGCGATCATGTTGTTGTGGGATAGAGTGAGGGACTCAAACCTACATATGGTGCTCTGGCTCAGAGAGCCCACGCCGGGGATCTTAAGGTTGGCCAGAGCGGAGCCCACGTCCGCTTGGGTCACCCCCAGCTTGATGCGCCGCTGCTTGAAGCGCTCGGCGAACGCTTCCAAGTCCCGCGGGTCGGCGTCCACGTCGCTCATGCAGCCCATGTGCGAAGGGAGCCCGTGTGCGTGGGCCATGCTGAGAGCCGCCTGGTGCATAGGATTCATGGTGGCCATGTGCGGGGCGTGGGCCGGCGTGGACACCACAGAACCGTCGGGCCCCGTCATAGCGCCCAGGGCCAGCCCCGGCGTGATGTGATCCAAGAGCTCTCCCTCCAGCGCCTGGTGCGGTTGGTGGTGGTGGTGGTGGTGATGGTGATGGTGGTGGTGGGTGCCGGACAGGGCAGAAGGGTGCGAGATGGGCACGGAGGACGACGACGCGGAGGAGGTGCACGGGATGGTGTTCATGGTGTGGTAGGTAGCGTCCGGCTTGAAGGGACTGTGATGGGGCGCGTGGTGATGGTGGCTTTTGGTCTGCGAGACGATATCCACGGCCGCCAGAGCTTCCGCGCGGGCCAGCAAGCTCTCATCCAGACCACCGAAGATGTTGCTCTGTAATTGCAAGTAGAAGGCACACATTACTGACTACTGGGAATTGGGCTCTCCTCCCCACACCACCTCCGCCAGTGCTCCCGCCTGACCGCCCGCTGCCGCCAGCCAGCCCAACTAAACCATCTCCGGAAGGTTAAGAAAACCAAACAGAAAGAAAAAGAAAGAAAAGAAGTCCTGGTAAAAGAAAGAGGAGCAGGGGGAGTGGGCAGAGAGAGAGAAACGGTGGAGGAGGAAAAGAGAGCGCAGAGAGACTACACAACACCCAACACAACACAGCACACACAGAGAGGCAACATCCCAGGTCATAAAAATTAATATGAAAGACTAGATCCACTGAATACATAAGTTGAGGGAAAGGAGGAGAGCGGGGAGAGAGAGAGAGAGAGAGAGAGAGAGAGAGAGAGAGAGAGAGAGAGAGAGAGAGAGAGAGAGAGAGAGAGAGAGAGAGAGAGAAGGAGAGAAAGAGAAGGGAGAGAGGGGGGAAAAATTGGAGGTGTGGGGTGATTTGCTGTGCAGACATGAAAAAAACATCAAGCAGATAAAGGGGGCTGTCAAAACGTGCCTTTAAGCGGTGATTATGCAGAATACATACCGGTGGGGTGGGAAGACACGCTCGCCTCATCGCCTCGGAACCTCCGCCGCCCCCGCTGCCTCCGCCGCCGCCGCCGCCTCCGCCGCTGCTGCCGCTGCTGCCGCTACTGCTGCTCCGGCCCCCGCTGCCTCCGCCGCCGCCCCCGCTACTAGTATTGCTGGGGGAACTGGACGAGGGTGCGGCGGAAGAGGAGGTACAGGGAGAAGCGGAGTGCAGCGCCGAATATTTGGGCTCAACGTGCAGGCTGCCGCCGTGAGGCATGCTGAAAGCCTGCTTGCTGTTCAGGGACATCATCATCATCTTCCCGGCCGCCCCGGAGCGCAGGCACCAGGCACCGGGATGCGCAAACGATGCCCGGAGCCGGGAAAGGCAAGGGAAAAGTTGAGCTGGCGGCCGGCAGGCTCCGCTCCGAGACCTGGATGTCGCTCTGGGGCAGAGTGGCTCGACTCCGCTCTTGCCGCCGCAGCTGCCTCTTAGTCGTCCCAGGCTCCGCTGTGCTCTGGCTTCAGCCCTTTCCTCTCGCAACTGCCCCCCAAGCCTCCGGCCGGCCGCAGTGTTATACTTCCCTCGCTCCCCCTCGCCTTCCCCCTCGCTCCCCCTCCTCCTCCCTTCCTTGCCAAGCTCCTACAAGGTTTGTTCCTTTTCCCCTTTCTCCCTCCTTTTCTCCCTCTGGGCTCCGGATCTCTCTTTCTCTTTCTCAGCCCCCCCCCAAACCCCCCACCCTCAACCCCCGCCTTCTCCTCTGTCACCAACTCTCCCACCGACTACCTCCTCCTTTCTCCTCCTCCTTCTCCGCCTGCGCTTTTGATCCCAACGCTTCTGGGCTGGCCCCCTCCCTGACTCCCACCCCCACTTAGCCTGGTCTCCCCACTTCTCACCCTACCCCAGGCCCCTCCCCGTTTCCCCAGGAAGCACCAATGCCGCTGGGAAATGCCGTAGGCGATTGCCACCAGTCCTCTTCTGTACCTTCCCAGCGCCCTCTTTCCCGCCCCTCGTCCCTCGATCCAAGTAGGAAGGAAGAAACTCTGCAAGGAAGTTGCCTCTAGAGCCAGGCTTAGATAGAGATGGGCTTTCCCTGTCTTCCCCAGTTAACTGTCACCTCGCACCGGGCTCTCTCTTCCCCCAACCCAAGTAGCAGGTTCCCGCCCTCCCCTCGACACTGACTGACTCTGGTTCCCGGCCCCGGATGGAGTGAACAGCTGGAGCAGCTGCCAACCAGCGTGTTCTCCCTGCCCTCCTCCGGGCGCTCTTTTGTGTCACCGCCTCGACTGCCTCAGTCTCGAAGCTCAGCCCTGCGCACCTTGACCCGGCAGGTGCCTTGTGCCGAAGAGACATCGGGGTATTTGGGTTGTGAGTCTTTCTCTCTCCCTCGGTTTCTATCTGCTCTCAGCCCATTGGACAGCGGCAGGTCGGGCCCTGGGTGAGAGTGCGCATGCGATTACCCCCCCTCCCTCTTCGACACCCCCCCTCCACACACACGGAGTGCCTCTCCTCCCTTCCCCCCTTCTTTTCCTCCTCCTCCTCCTCCTTCTCTTCTCCCGTTTCTAGTATAGTGAATGTGAATCTCGTGTGGATACGCTTGAAAAACCTTTCACTGGATTTATTATTCTTCATTAACCACAATAAAAGGGGGGAGGGGCTGGCTACGGGGGAGGGGGAACCAAAGACACTACATAGCGCATGTGTTGAATGCGCCCCAGGTTACACACACACACACACACACACACACACACACACCACACCACACCACACCACACACACCACGTACCCTCGGGGGCTAGCACAAACCCCACTTATCTTCATTCTCACCGCTACACCCAGCGGTTAGCTCCTATTTTTAGCGGATATCCTGTCGGCACTTTTAAATTTTATTTTATTTTATTTTGCTGAGGGTGGGGAGGGTGTGTGGGGGAGGGGGAGGGGGGATGAATAGACCCGGTCTCTTCTCTGAGAAGTAGACAGACTTCTAGTTCCAGTTGCGAAACTAGGTGTGCCATCCCACCCTACGGCCTCGCCACTTCACTCCCATCTCCCACGGTGTTTGGTTGGGGGGTCAGTGAGGTCTCCTCCCAAGTCCTCACACAGGGTGAAGGGAAGGTGTAGTAAAGGGCTCGGGGCTCACCCGGTGAGGGAGTGCTGGGCAGGAGTAGCCCAGCGGGCAGGGGCGTCGGGGTAGCCGGGAGCAGGTGCAGGCGCAGCGCCTAGGGAGTGGCGAGCAGGTGCTGAAGCAGGAGGCGCAGCTCGGGGAAGTGCCCGCATTGGCGCTGGGGCAAAGTCGGAGCGGGAAGGTAGCGGGCTCCGAGCTGGGGAGGGAGGGAGGGAGGGAGGGCGGACGGGACGCACCCCGGAGGAGCAGGCGAGGGCCGGTCCCCCACTCCCCCCGTGCCTCCTGGAGTGCTGGACAGAGCCCTCGCTGAAAGAGCTTCTCCGCCCGGACGTCTTTTCTCCCAGCTCTCGCCCAGGGCAGGTTAAAGTTTGGTCCCCAGTAAGCCGGAGCCGACTCCTCTGGGCTTGGCTGGCCGCAGCTTAGGGCTCCGTCTGTTTTCTCCGCCTGGGCTCTGGATCCCAACGAATTTCCCTCCCTGGGCTGGCGGCCGCCTCGGTCGGTCGGGTCGGTCGGTTTGTTTGTTTCCCCTTTTCCCTGCGTGGGCTAAGTGCATTAGACATCCAGCCAAGGGAAATTGTGCCGGCTGTCTGGCGGGGCTGCGAGCGCGGGCTGCGCTGGGGAGCCCCGGCAGGGCCCGGGGCTGTTGACATGAATGAACCCGGCTCGTGCCGGCCTCCTGCAAATATGTGCTTAGGTGGTTAATTTCGACCTAAACTGGAGCCCGTGTAATTTTCGAGGAAATAAGGGAGGAAAATGACATTGTACAGCTCTCACTGTCTCCAGCTTCGAGAAATGAAATAAATCAAAGTTAAAAGCTTGAGTATCATTTAATTATAGTGTGAATAGCGCTTTGAAAGAAGTAGAACAACATCTCTAAACAAATTATGACCGGGCCAGGAAGGAATTATTAGATTGAAATTTCATTTAGGCTCGGGAGACACCGCGCTTCACTGTGTAATCTGCTACGCCTCATCTGATTTGTATGCTTAATTCAGCTTGACGAATTTATTAGTTTTCATAATAGTGAAAAAATGGAGCCGCACTATGGGCTAATGCATTGTGTGTACTATAAATTGTATGTCATCGGTGAAAGGCTGAAGTCTATAGAAATCTTTTATTAATGACGGTATAGGAAGAAGGATTTTCTTGCCAGCCTCAGAGAGAGAGAAAAAGAGAGAGAGAGAGAGAGAGAGGACCATGCCAGAGCCCAATGCTGGGCGTCTTGCTGGCCTTATTAACATATCGCCGTACTAATTAGGCTACTTCATCAATGATATCATTTCAAACTTTAAATTATCTTCTAATTAAAAGAGTTGTCCAATTTGCTTAATCTTCAAAAGGCTTTGCTTAGTCTAATGAATAAACTGTTGAGCGTCTCCGACGTGGAACAACAACAACAACAAAGAAAATCCATAAAAAGTGTGAGCGTGTATGTGGTTTTTAGTTGGAACTTGTATCAAGTCCAAACTAAATAAGTTGGTGTCAAGGGAGGAAAAACAGTTGCCAGATGCCCTCATTCACCCACCCAGTAAGTACCTTGGATCAGAAGACTCAATAAACTGAATTTCAAAATCTGGATGTTGACACAATTTGTGTGTGATTTTGTCTAGAAGAACATCATGGAGAACAACAGAAAAAGTCTTCTCTCCCATTAGGTGCCTAATTAGATGTAAAGGGAACAGCAACCCTGAGATGTTTAATGAACATTTTTTTTCCCTTGGCAAAGCACTCCACGCTGAACTTGGAGACCAAAATCAAATATTTGGGGGTGTTGGAAGCTTCTCCTTCTCCCCTCCCCCTTCATTGAGCTTAATTACTTGCAATAGTTGTTTTAATGTATGTTGTCACCTGGGAGTATTGAGAAATGCATATCGTTAATATGAATTAATCTTGATTTTAATAGCAACTGACAACTGATCTCCAAAATGCTAAACACTTGTCACCGCTTCCTATGGTAAATAAGGCATTATAATAAATTCATGAAATAAAGAGACTACTGGTGAAGGGACTAGACAAACTTTGTTTGATGTGGAATGTGGCTTGACGAAAACAACTTTAACCCAGTCAACTCCAAGGCAGACCTTTCCGAAAGGGCCAGAATCGGTATTTCCATACAAGTAATGTTGCTCATTTCTTTTCACAGATGCCTCTTTTCCTGGAAGGGATGGGGACTTAGGAGTCAAATTATCTGAAAATGAAATGAAAATCCTTCGCATTGGACTGGTAATTCAAGAATTTATTCTAAGTCTGTTATTCTCTGACCTCCTAAGAACACATACTTTAAAAAAAAAAATCAAGTTACAAAGTCAGATTCTTCCCTTTCTCACTCAGAGTGAAAAATGAACAGCAGCGCCCAGAAGTGACTTCTGGGCTGTATAGGAGGGGAAATGCAATCTTCTCCCAGCCCCGCGACTTGCAATCTCCGCCTCATTACAAGAGCGCCCAGAATACCAACATGCTCCCAGTGATATCGATAAAACAATAATACGTCGAGAGTTTGCCCACAAACGTCGCTCCAAAGTGCATCCGCTTATTTAGAAACTCTGCTCAATCGCTGCTCCACACGCCCCTAGAAAGTTTCGGAACAAATCGAAGAGGTTTGGATCAGTATCCCAACCTCGGGGAACTTGACCTATCAAGCTTCCGAGCTTAATTGGCTACCTGTCCACAGAAAGCATCCTCAAATGGCTCGACTTTACTCTACTCTTAGCTACTGATTTGTTTTTGTTTGAACTCAAAGAACTGGGGAAAGGATCAATTGCCTCACTTTCCTGGGAAAGCCCCCTTGGCCGGGCCGAGCTATTGTTCTGGCTTAGTCCCCTGCAGGCTGCAAATAGATGTGACCCCGAGGGCGTCCTAGAGCAGATTCAGGAGGAGCTGGGAGGGTTCGAAGCAGTGTCACTGGATTTCTCTCCCTAGCTTCACCCCCTGCAGCCACTTTGGAGCAGGCTCTGGGAGCAATGAATTGTCTCCCTCTAAAGAGCCCGCCCCACGAGTGTCCAGAATCTGGAGAAGAGAACTCTGGTCTTCTTTCCTGAATCGGTGAACATATTTAAGATCAAAATTACAAACATTTATTATTTTACTGACCCTGGTGCATTGGGGGGAATAATACATGAAGGGCACTCTGATTTTTTTTCCCTTTGGTTTGATTTGGTTTGGTTTTAGACACAGCCGAGTCTAACCTTCCCGGGTTTCTTGGATTTTTAGGGGCAGAGGCTTCGGAGCCTATTCCAGCGTTTTCGAAATGAATGACAGAGGAGTTCGTGGGCCTTCTCAAGTTTCTAGTTTTCCACAGAGGGCGAGGTCAAAGGCAAGTAAACCACTGCCTCCCAAAAGGATGTTCTGGCCCGACAGCACTCTGAAAGTGCCATTTTGAAGGTCTCCTACAGAATTCAATCCCACGACAGAGACAGCTCCGGCCTTGGGTAGGGATGAATGGAGAAGAAGAGTTAAAATAAGAGTGTGGGAGAGTTTGGAAGAGCTTGCTAAGCAATCGTAACCATTTCCTTGTCACCTTTTCTTCCAGTATCCTCTTTTCCCCTACCTCTCCTAACCTCCTTTACGACACATTCAAACCCCAAGCTCTTTGGTGTTTCCTGTGCTAACTTCTATTCGGCTTTGGACTTCCAGTGCTCTTTGGGGCCCCAAGTCTGCCCAGGATTTGGGAGCAAGAGGAGGGAGACTTCAGGTTTTCAAGAGATGCTTCTCCTCCACCAAGCATCCAAGGCCAGAATATATTGGGTACTTTCTCTCTGCCTCCCCCCCTGCCCCTTCACTAGAAATCCTATTCTGCTGGTCTATCCCTAGAAAGTTGGGACCCCTTTACTCAGATCCTGGGAAATGCCTGCGAGCAGCATTCCTGCTACCTTCTAGATCTGGATCCTCCTTTGCTGAACCCTCCTCTGGGAGGCAGCCGGGGCTGCGGGTTTATAGGCAGAGAAGGGATAAGGCAGAAGGCGCAGAGCAGGAGCTCAGCTCGCTCTCGGCTTCTCCATGGAGAGCCCTGGAACCTTCGAACCTCTAGCCTTAACGGTTGGAAGTCACCGTCCCACCAGCACCTAGAGCTCTCTCTTTGGTCTAGTGGAAAAAGAAATAGAACGGGAAGGAGAGGAGAAAAAGGGGAGTGGGGCGTTCTGGAAATTGTCCAGCTCTCGGAACCAGGGAAAGGAAAGAAAATCTTTTTTTTTCCCCATTTAAGACCCACTTTGGGGTTTTCAGAATTAGGATGTGAGAGCATGTAGGAAAAAAGTCAAGGTTTCTTCCTCCAGAAGAGAATAAAGGCTTTTCCCCACACTCTCTTTAAGGTTATTTTTGAAAGACTGTGAGATGCTGGACGTCCCTGGCCACGCAGGGTTTGGAAAAGAAAAAGGATTGAATTTGGGGGGACTGAGTTGAGCCAACACGACCAGGAGAAAACTTTTAACTCTGAACCACTGAGAGAGACAAATCTTTTTGGGGTGAAAACATTTTAAGGAACAAGGAAATTAAAATCTGCCTGTAAGAGTAAGAAGCAGGAATTAAGCATTCGATACCCTGGTTCCTCAATCTCAAGAGACGGAGGACGTGGGCGCGCGCGCACACACGTGAACACGTATAGGTTTTCACACAAACATATAGGTCATACACACTCAAACACACACACACACACACACACACACACACACACACACACACAATCTAGCCCCGAATCTCAGTCCTGCGCGCACCTTTCCATCCTGTCTCTACAACGATGCTTAATTCCCTTGTGTGCGGAGGTCCTGCCCCTTTACTCTCACCTCTGGCAGTGAATTTCCTAAACCCGTGTGTTTACCTTTTCCCAAAGTTAAGTCCAGTCACGAAATCAAACTGAAAGCATTGGAACAATCAATGAAGACTTTTGCAATTTTTTTTTTTGCCTCGTACTTCCTGGCACTAAAATAAATGCAAGAAATCGAAACTTAATTACTTGAAAGAAATCCAGAAATCCCTCTGCATAATTTATCCAGTCATTTTTAGTAGAGTTCACATGTTAACTCTATACTTTTCCCAGAGATCTAACCCTATCCTCCTTCCCCAGCTCTAATCTTGCCTCAATCTCAGTTCACTTTGCATTCATTTTCATGCACAGGGATCATCTTTCTAAAAGCCCCCAGCCAAAAGAGTGAGTGTGTCTCTGATGGTGTGGGTTTATGTGTTCCTTTAAGTCTGTTACTCCCTCCCCAAGCTGAGTCCACCTCTGCCCCCTTCTCCCCTCCTCTCCCCCTTTTTTGATTGCAGGTTATTATTTGAATTTGGGGAGTTGATTATTTTACTGATCCTGAAACCAGGCCTCTTAGTAAATACAAGTCTTGACTATTTCTCCAGGGAATATTGTACCATCAAAAAGTGCCATTCTGCTAGTGATGGAAAAATTGATTAAAAGGTGGATTTTTTTCTTTCTCCGGGGATAAAGTCTCTTTTCTAGAGTATAGTTAACCCAGCTAAGTTGCAGTCAGTCTGTCAGTATCTCTGGCTCAGTTTACTTCTCAAGCTACTTATAAGCAATCCCCACAGTCTGGGTGCATATTTCCTTAGCTGGTTCCCTGGCTGCCTCGTTTTCTCTTTCCCCTTTCAAGGCTGACCTCTTGAGAACTACATGTCAGAAAGCATCTATTCAGTAAAGTGCTAAAGAACTAGTTCAAAATTAAAGGGCATAATGATTAAAAGAAAATACATACATGTATATATATCTGTCTGTCTGTATGTATATACATGCATAAATAGATACTTTTCAGTTAAAAGGGATGAATACCAAGGCTTGTATCTTCTTGTAAAAGATTGGATTTCTCAAGTGCAAAAATGTGAGAAGTATGGTGGTGGGGAAAATCTGGGATTTTTTAGTGACTTGAAAACTCAATGTGAATCAGCCATGTAATAGAGGCTGTCTCTTATGGAAGATACAGTGTCGACTGGTTTGGAAGCCAGGAATATATTCAGCAATAAATTCAGAAATCTGCCTTAAACCCTTAGGACATTGTGTGATCCTAGTCAAGTCATTTAACTTCTATAAATTTCAGTGTCCAAATCTGTAAATGAGGGGATAATAGTATCTACCTGATAATGTTCTTGTAAAATCAAATGAAATAATACATGTAAAGCATTCTGAAACCAGAAAACTCTGAAAAATGCTGTATAAATAGGAATTATTGGTTATATTATCATTGTTTTACCATTCACTGAGAAATAGTAAATAAAATAAGTGTCTGTTAAGTCAGTTCAAAGACCCAACTTTGATCATTGACTGCTGGACAAAACCTTTCTCAAACAGAACTAAAAATGCAGGCATTTGGTGATGATTAGCTAATGCCTGGTCCAGTGAAATTAAGCAACCCAGTATTCCTTGAATTCATTAGTATTGTGAATATGTCTCCCGAAAAGGAAACTTCATCATAGACACCTCATAGAATCTGAAGTAATGTTATGAAAGAATGAAAAATACATTGGGGAGCTGCTTGGAAACCAAAGTACATTTTGATTTAACTTACATTAACAGAAATGTAATGTAAAAGTGAAGGGATCTAACAAAACCATTAATAATTAAAAAATAATTACAGATAGTCTATCCTTACTATTCATAACCACTCAACACTTCAGACAAAGAAAACGGAATACTCTTAATGTGACTGGGATGTGAGCAGCCTACTAATAAGAAATTAACCAAGGACCATGCATTTGTCAGAGTAGGCTGGCTCTCCCTCCCCACTATCCTCCATTCCCTCCTCCTGACTCCCTGCATTTTAGACTCTCAGAGTTGACTAAGATCTTCATATTCTTCTGGCCTAGAGATGGAATCTCCCACAGTTTACACAATGGGATTCTCATGGAGAGGTTTATTTTATTTTATTTTGTAACAATAGTTCAAGATTTCATCTAAATGTGAGAACCTATCTGAAAATTAGACATTCAAATACTATAACCAATGATAGCTATTTATTCTATATTTACTGAGCACTTAGCTCCTGGATTTGCCTATGTGGGGTTGAACACGTTCCCTTGAACAGTTTAAGTATTCAAAGAACAATTTTATTTCCTTGCTCACTTTGCAGAGAACATTTTGTTACTAGTTTTTTGTTGTTGTTGTTGTTACTAGTAAAAGTAGAGAACCAGTCAGCACTCAAGATAACCTGAGTCTGTCTTGTCTTTGACACACATTGGCTGTGTAACTAATGACCAATCATTTAATCTCAAATTGGTCCTCAGGCAATGGTCTAAAATGGTAAATTTGAGGTAAGGCACTGATCTGCATCAGTAAAGGGATTGTCCATTCCAGGACTTTCCCACAATACTGGTGAAATCAGTGGTCACAAATGAAAACAGTGTAACACTAATAACAATAGTTGTCAGCATGACATAGTAGATAGAAAGGTGGCCTTGGGTTCAAGAACATCTGGGTCTCTTACTCAATAAATTTTTAGTAAGAGCTTACCATATGCCAAGCACGGTACTGTGTCCTCTCATAAAAAGAAAGGCAAAAAGCAAACAAACAAATGAATAAATAATTGAGTAAATGAATGAATAAATACAATTTTAAAACTGGAACTTTAATAGAGCTCTTATTCTAACATACTAATGAAGGAGAAAATGTGTGACAAATTACACATAAAATATATGTATATATAGTATAACTGGAATATAATCCCAGTGGGAAGGATCTAGGTGGCAATGAAGGAGAGGAAACTGGAAGAGCTTTTTGTAGAAGATACAAGTTGAACTGAGTTTTATAAGAGTTCAGGGAATTCAGGAGGCAAAAGGAAAGAAAGAGAGGATGCAAGATCCTGGACAAGTCATTTAATCTTTCAATACACCAGGTAACTCTCTAAAATTTTAAAGTCATAGAACAGCTACCTAGCTGTATTAGTATAAAAAATGATAGTAAAGAGAATTTTCTCCCTTAGAGCAGTGAAACCACAGATCTAGTCCAATAAAAAATGATCCAATGGTGATTTTTAGCATTAGTAATAACAATGATTCTGCTAATTTAAATCACCTTATCACTTTACTGTTTCAAGGCATCTGTTTTCCTTACCCTATATCTTTTTTAAAAAATGGAAACTACAGTGTTACTAGTTATGAATAAAATGGACCTGTATTATCCTTTTCTGTAACATCTTTTTTTTCTTTTTGATGTTTGTAACATGCTTATATCTAAAGAGCTGAAAGTCGTTTCATATCCATTTTTCTGTAGTAGGCCTTTTCAGAAAGTGTCTGTGGAAGAAGGACCAGTCAAATCCATTATCTTAGCTGTCTTCTGGTCTTATTTTGTTTCAGAGACACAGGGGACTGAACCTGTAGAAGCTGTGTTGATGTAAGCTGGAGCTTTGGAGAAATCAAAGCAGCCTGGTGGAAGGCAAACTTTACTGCCTCCTTTCAGAGATAAAGGAAGATGTTACAAAAGGAAAGATTTGCAGACATGGTACTAAAATGTAAGGAAGCCACGACTGACCCTGGCTGGGAAGACACCACAAAGTAGAAACTTACTATCCAGGAGACATTTTCCTCATCAAAAGAGTCTGAAGCTTCCTTTTCCCAGCCCCAATAGAAACAAAACAAAACAAGATTTTTTTAAAAAGGTACAGATAGTTTCATTTTTCTAGAAAGCTGAAAGGAGAAATAATGAGTTGGATTCATAGAGTGTGTCTTTTCAAAATGAATACAATTAATTCAATATAAGAAAGCATATTTCTATGCTATTTTAAAATGAGGTTCTTTATAGCTTTTTATGAAGGAAAATATTATTTATGTGAATGAAAAAACCTATTTGTTTCCCCACTGTTTCTGAAAATATACATATTACATTTGGTTTATTTATATAAGAGTTCTTAACTTGGGGTATGTGAACATATTTATGTTTTAAAATATTTTGATAACTGTACTTCAATATATTTCAATGCATTTCAATAATTGTTTTCCTTTGTAATTCTATGTTTTATTTTGTGTATTTAAAGACATTATTCTTAGAGGTATGTCTCAGAGTCAACGAGAAAATACATACACAGAGACAAACAGACAGACAGACTCTGGTCTATTAAATAATGACTATGCAGAAGAAATATTTGAAACTTGGCAGAATCAATTGTTTGACCTAAAAGAGCTTTAAAAAGAGAAATTAGATGAACTATTCAATACTGAAAGCAATAGGCTTTTTTGTTTGGTGTGTTTAAAGGAAAGCCATGTGGCTCATATGGTATCATACAAGGGAACAACACCAGGTAAGGTGCTAGGATAGAATAGCACCCTATCATACTGATACTAGGACTAATACCTTCAAACTTTGATTGGGAAAAAAATAGGAGAGGGATGAAATTAGTACTATCAGTAGGAAGAGTTGTCTATAATTGTCTTCAGGCCAAAGTAGAAAAAAAGAGTTCATCATGACTCTCATTGAATCTTTATTCTATGTTCCAAGGATAATAGCTCAAAAGTTCAGTTGGTTGGGGAAAAGGGTTGGTAGTTTCTTGATCAAAGCAGCTCTCATTTGATATGAGGAGAGGAGGGAAAAGAAGTCCTGTTCAGGCTAGCAGGATTTCCCACTCCTGAAATGATAGATAGGGAGCTGCCAAACAGATGGATAAACAGAAATTTTTAACCTGGCTATAAGAATCTCAATATGGAGGACTTCAAAAAAAGAGCAGGGAAGCAAGGAAATAGCCAAAATTTAGATATGAGGAAAGTATGTCTACTATGAATAGTGCACAGACTATGGTTTGGAAAAAGACTAAATCAGAAATACACACAAACATACACACAAAAACACACATAGGTTTTCATGCTATAACACTTTTATCATACTTTTAACTCCAAATTGCATTTTCTCTTCTTATCTTTCATCAGCCATTCATCTATACATGTCAAGATAGTTCCATTATCTTACAAATGCTTTATTAGGAGGCTATACTGTTGTGGGTTGGAAAATTACATCGAGATACAGCAAGGTGTCTTTGTGAGGAGGAAGATATATGAGGTGAAAAGGAAAGCTATTCCTACTTTGTAGCCTCCACCTTAGAAATGTGGGCATCATGGTATTTTTAGCCAGCACAACCTTCCTCTCCATGGATGTGACCTAGCCTCAAGACAGTTCCCTCAGGAACACCTTGAAGGAGAATTTTTGTGGGCATTTGTAAAAGGGAGCAATGTAGAAACTGATGTGACCAACTCAACAACCCAAACACACAATATAGTCACACTGACTTTTTAAAGATTACTTATTTAGCCTACAAGAAAAAAAATTATCAAAACTACATATCTTGATATTGTTTGAAGTTTATATATTTCAGTGGAAGGAGGAGAGAAAGAAGGGAGACTTCTTAGACATCATCAGCCTGGACCAAGGAGGTATGGGATGGAAGGGAAGAATATCTTTCAGGTTTAGGAGTTCTGGTATTAGCCTTTCTGGAGAAATGGAATTTCTTGATTTCAGAGAAAGAAAGAAAAAATAGCCCACATACATGTTGTTGTGAGTAGCATTCTCTTTGGAAAGAAAAAAACCTATGAGTCATTTATTTTAACTTTGCTAGGACCAATGAGAAGGAGATGGTTTGTAGGATAGCTACCAAATTGAATTTGCTTTCTAAAAGGGGATTGAAACCAAACCAGAGTCTATCATACTAGTGTTTGATATTGGAAGGGATGTGTCACTCTCTTTGAGGAAGCCAAGGATTTAGCAAAATGGCAAAGGGTTGCCCTCTTAGCAAGCCTAAGTTCATTTTCTTTCTGAAGGAAGTCTTTGGTTACTTTGATACTTCGTGTGTTTGTGTATCTGTTTATGAGCTCCTTTGGGTCCTGGCTGCCCTTATGAATTTTCTGTGAAATAAAATAAATGGCTAGCCATTACTACCTTGATTGCTTATGTGAGAAATGGAACTTTGGAGAAACATACAGAGGAATCATATGTGAGCTACACATACACCTGTTCCTTGAATAATTCCAGACAGAGACAAGTCTAGGAGAGAAAATAATTCTTTTGCAGTCAACGTCCAGGATTGAATCTGGTCTGTGAGAGCCTTTGCAGGCTCAGGACCATGAGTTACAAATATAATATGATCATGTAAAGTAACCCAGTATAATTTAAGATGTTAGGTGCAAAAGAGTCCAAATACTTTAGAAAAATTTTATGAGAGAGAAAATATTGGAGTTTGCTCAAGGAAGGAAAAGGAGAGAATTGAAGGATATTGAGAGGCAGAAAGGAGTTAATGCCTTCCAAGTAAGGAATTGGGGGAAGAGGAGGCGTGGCCTAAAGACAACATCATATTTAAGGAACAGCTAATGGTCCAATTCTATTGGATTATGGCCATGTGAAGAAGAGAAATGTGAAAAAAGCTTGAAGAGGTAGATTGGAGTCATATAGTACAAGGCCTTAAATGTAGAGGTATTTTATACTCATGGGTAATAGGGAGTGACTAAAAGGTTTTGAGCATGGGAATGACATCTGTGTTTCAGAAAGATCATTTGGACAAAAATGGGGTGATTAAATCATTCAATTTATTATTTCAGTTTTGCCCTCCACTTTAACTAGCTTTTGTGACCAGTTACTTCCAGGTATCATTTCAGGAGGATAGAAGCACTCATTGAGTTTCAAGCAAAGAATAGATGAACTTAACTTTTATTAAATTATTAAAAGATATTGAGAAATATTAAAAAGAAATATGATACATTTTATTCCTGTCATACATTAAAAAACAAAAGTACCATGAGTACATAGACCACTGCCAACATATTAATTAGATGCCTTCAGGGATCACAAGTCTACAACATTTGCCTGAATGTTGTATTTTCACAGAATCTTTAACTTTGCCAAAAAACATAGAAAACTTCAAATGTTCAGGCAGTTCTCTATTTGAGGAAATCCAAAGGAAATGCAAATTATCCTATTGAGGTCAACCACACTTATATTTATTAAATTTGTTCTAGCTTTTTCTGTTTCACAAAATCTTTTCAATCAATCCCAATTATTCATCTAAAAACATGGAGTCCACAGAATCCCACAGAAGTGTTATGCCTTACTCCCTTTGGAAAAAAAGAAGTAGGATGGCTATGCGCATTACCCCTCAAATGAATCATTGTGATTGGTGAATAGTGGCTATCTCTGTGCCTAGAAGTGGAACCATTTCCCTCAGTTTCCTGAACTGATAACCTTTCAATGTGTAAAGGCATGGAATTTTTCCTGACACAACTTCCTTCAACCCCAACTTCCCTGATACATTTTTCTCCTTCTGTGCAATCTGACTGATCCCAGCTTTCCTAGTTTAAGGGCATAAAAGTCCTAATCATATATGATATGGGTCTCTCAGATTTGATGGATGTCTGAGAATTCTCAAGTTTCTATCCTCTGGTGACCTACTGAGCCATTTTCATGGAAATTAAATGTCATTATTTCATATATGTGTGTGTGTGTGTGTGTGTGTGTATCTGCTAGTGTACACATATGTGTGTATATATTGCTGTGTTAGTGCTTTTCACCCCAATACCAAACCTAAACTAAGATGGTTTCTGGCATTAGAGCTATACCTCCAACATTGTGCTTTGAGATAGACTGTCTCAGGCCAGTCCTATCTGGACATTTAGATTCAATAGTGGAACAAATGAAACATTTGTGGATCATTCAGCAGTTATCAAAAGAAGAGACACTTAGCCATAAAATGAGGATACTCAGGAAAGTTTGGCATTAAGGATGCTTTGATTTGATTCTACTCAGCAAATCTCCCCCACTTGAATTACCCATCTTTTCCCACTATTCAAGCCTAATAAAACACTCCTAACTCCTCATGGCTGCTTCGTACTCTGGAAACCAAAAAGTAATGTCAACAACTCAAGTTTTTAGTCCCTTGAACCAATTAAATCTACAGGATTAAAGGGGGAAACAAAAATCCTAGTCTAAATTGCATGATTCAGGTGTACTGACTATTCACACTGATATCCCAAGTTATGTTTCCAGGGTCTTAGTCTAGATGCCTTCCCTTTAAAGTTTCCTTTAAAGTTTAAAGTTCATACACAATATGAACAAAGCATATGTCACAGTCAAGACTGTAGTTAGCATTGTTACTATAGGAAAGAAGTTATATTTTTAAACAATATAGTAAAGAAAGACACATTCATAGGATTGTAGATTTAATTGGAACCTAAGAGGAGGAAAGGGAGATCCAGACAAGTAAAATGATGTTATAGGGGCCTAAATGTAGATCTGGAAGAAAACTACCCAGAAATAGCAAACATGTGTCCTCCATGCTGCCTATAACACTTCCAAGAGCCAATGCATTTAAACTAGATTAAAATGCAAAATTGGATTGTATCTAATAAAGTAAATAAAAATGCAATCGAACTTAACTAATGTCAGTATGTGGTTTTCTAAATCACTCTGGGATCAGCAGGGATCCTTATATCCAGCTGAGTGATCCCATTGCTTTAGGCCTTCATTCCATCCTCACTTAACAGATTCAGAAATTGAAGTCAGAAAGATTAAGTAATTTATCCAAAATCATGCAAAGGGTAAACAGCAGAACCAATAATTGTTGAGCTCTTTGATCCCTGTATATAATTGCACATTTTCTTTTCCTTTCCAATATATATTCTAAGGTAATATATTTTGGGAGGAGGTTAGGGAAGCAATGTTGAAATAATATTTGGAGAATTTGATCAAATATGAGATCTCACTGAGCTCTAATGCAGAAATAATCAGTAAGTTCAATAATTTGGATTAGCCACAAATCCTGAAGAAAATCAGAAGTCATCAACCATAGTCAACCTGTCAACAGCGTCCACTATATGCAAATACTATGTAGTCCTAGGTTCTTTGCTTATTGGTGCCAGATAAACATAGTGGGCATTTAATACTAGCTGACTGACTGTGAGGATACAAAGTATTAAATATGGTCTCTGTTCTGTAGGATCTCACAATGTATTTGGAATAGCAAATAGAACCTTATTTGGAATAGCAAATAGAACAATTTCAGCATCTGTCACAATTGCCAGATTCAAGGTGGGCTTTTGGAGATGAGCTAGGGAAAGAAATCACACTTATGCAATTCTGTCTCAAAACCCCTTCCAAGATAGTCTATGCCAACAGACCATGGATTATTTCTTCAAATCATAAAATATTTGATTAGGACAGAATAAGAAAGTAAATAACAAGAACAAATTCACTCTACACAATGGAATACTATTTCACAAAGATTCCCACCTTGTGTGTGAGAGAACTATCCATGGTCCTAGAATTCCATGCTACATAAACACTTCTCAGGGTTCTGTTTCTTAGGAAATAGCTGTATTCCTCCAGAGGGAGTTTTTCTCAGTCCATTAATATTTATTAAATACTTACTATGTGTCAGGAAATATGCTAAGTATCAGCAATAGAAAGATAAAAATGAAAATTCCTACTCTCAAGGAGCTTATATTCTAAATGAGAAAAAAAAAAAGATTACCAATAAGCATTGATTTGGGGAGATTCAAAGTTTTCCTTTTTCTCTTCTTCATTTTAAGGCCATAGTCTCTAAATATTGAGCTAACCTTCTCCTCTATCTAATCCCAGAAAATATTACAAAGAATCTCTAGTCAAGGTGAATTCCATTCAATCAAGCTTGGGTGAAAACAGACTCTTTCGTCTAAATTCTCAAGGTTGGATAGGGAATGGGTATAGATATTATCTCTCTATTCCAGGGGTAACATGTCATCTCTCTCAATCCCTCACTGTAATACTCATTCTCTCATTAATTGTTAACCAATTAAAGTTGATTGCCATTCTTTTGAACACTTTCCCCCCAAAAGAACATAAACACCACTAGTGCTACTGTGATTATTTTTGATCTAAGAGACTGCCAAATGACCATCTTTATATTAAAATGCTGACATTATTAAGAAAATGATTAAATTACCCAGAAATTATGTTCTCACACTTTTTAATTACCACATAATGGGGAGAGATAAAAATGTATGCCTAGAAGCATCCACAGAATATATACAAAATGAGGGGAGGAAACACACTTAATAGCTGAAAGGATCAAGGAAGTTTTCCTAAAGAAGGCAGAGCTTAATTGAGCTTTATAGGAAGGCAAGTATTCCAAGAGATGAAGGCAAGGAAGAAAGCCCGTTCTGGCTGTGGGAGACTGCCTGAGCAAAGGCACAGAGATGGGAGTTGAGAGGTATAATAGCATGTATGCAGCATAGTAATGGCTAGATTATAGAGGGAGTGAAGGTGAGTGATGCATAAGAAAACTGGGTAGAAAGGGACCAGATTGTGAAGAACATTTACTGCCAAACAAAGGATTTTCTAATTGAGCCTAGAGTCTTTTTATTGAGACCTTAATAATAGGGAGCCACTGAAGCTAATTTGGGGAGAGAGAGGGAGAAAGAAAAGACAGAGTTATATTGGTTTTCAGTTAATCAACTACTGGAGTATTTTCTACAAATGGCACCCATATGTAAGACTGTCCATGACTGGAGCCCTCTTTTTTTTTTAAAGTTCTTTTGTTGAAACTTATAACTATCTAACAGAGGCAGCTAGGAGGCACCGTGTTAAAGCACCAAGTCTGGAGTTAGGAAGACCTGAGTTCAAATTTGACCTCAGACACTTACTAGATGTGTGACCCTGGGCAAATCAACTAATCCTGTTTGCCTCCGTTTCTTCGTGTGTAAAAAATGAGCTGGAAAAGGAAATGGCCAATCATTTCAGTATTTTTGCCAAGAAACATCCAAATGGAGCCATAAAGAGCCCAACATGACTGAAAAACAAAACATCAACAAGGCAGATCCAAATCAGAAAAGTTTTTCTAGTTCACAAAATGAGTAGACTGATTTCCCCCCTGAATTTTAAAAAATAATTGAACCTTGAATGAGTTCTATTTTTATTTTTGCTACTATCTTGGTTTAGTATTTAAGTATTGACTGCATCAGCATATATATAATATATTCTATTTTCTAAGATATAAATCTTAGCTATAATATTTTATTCTCTGGCAAAAGTTTTGTTTCGCAAAGGCCAGGTCATAAGGCATTTGTAGAATAACAGAATGACAGAATGATAGTATCTCAAAGTTGGAAAGGCAAGGAAACTCCTTGGCAAGTGATGATCCAGCCTTTACTTGAAGAATTCCTAGGAAGAAATCAAGGGAAACAAAATGTCAAACCAGGGAGTGAACTTCTGCCAGGACCCTGGAGATCTGGAAGGGCTCAGAGCACGGGGTTTTCCTTCTCTATTAAGTATTCTTCTCTATAAATGGAGTGATGTATAAAGTACTGGACCAGGACTCAGGTAAACCTGAGTTCAAATTCAGCCTCAGACACTTATAAAGCTATGTTATATTGGGCAAGTTACTTTCTCTACTTGAATTTTCTCATATAAAATGGACGTATAAAAACTCTACAGCACCTGCTTCAGCAGCCTTTGGGTCATTGGAATAAATTGTTCTCATCTACCCCATTCCATTGGGGCAAATTTTCAGAGGTATCTCCCTACCGCACCAACAGATTTAAGGTCTTTTGATTACCCTCAATGTGGTTCAGCCCATCTGCTGAGATGATTTTACCAGGGTGTGTCTACAGCACATGCTACAGCTTCTTGAAACAATAAGTGAAAGAGTTGGGAAATATCAAAGGTAGATGAGCAGTCCTGAAAAGAGCTCAGCAAGTCCTTACACCAGAGGTGCTGTCCTTCGTGAACAACCCATAGACCCTGAAACTGTATGTATCTGGCAAAGGTAGTATTAAACCCATTTCTTTGAATTGGACTTCCTTTGATTATATCAGTCTATATCCTCCTGTTTGGCATTTGCCTTCCAGGACTATTGTGAGAATAAAATGAGAGAAACTTGTAAAATGATTTGTAACTCTTAAAGAGCAACATAAATCCCCAAAATTATTATTATTGTTGCAGATATGCTTTTCCTTCAGTCGATGCCTCAAGCAACTCTCAACAGATAGCACTTGTTGTTGCCTCTCATTGTAATTTCCCATTACAGTAAATTCCCATTTCTGTTGTACTTCTTGGCTGCAAATTAGGTCTCCTACATTTCTTCTGAATGGCCAGAATGTGAGGGTTGTTTTCCTTCCCAAAGGATCAGCTTTCTGTCTCCAGGATCTTGGGCCATCTCTGATATAACTCAAACTCCAGCTCTAGATAGCCTCTACCTATTCTACCCTCTAGATTTAATAGTTATTTAATAACTACTTAATAATTATTAATATATAATTATTACAATACAATGTATAATACAACTTTATTTAATAACTTAAAATACTTTTAAAAACCAGTCATTACAATATCTTAGTTGTGAATTCTACTTTATAGGTAAGAAGGCTAATTAAGCAGGTTAACCAGATCGTTTTGCTAAAGGTGGCTCCAATGACAGCATTTATATCTTCAGAATTTCAGGATCTGATCAACACAGCAACAACACCTGGCAGCAGACACAACAACATTGTATCCTTTTTAATCTGGGCTGATAAAAGGAAATTGAGTTTCAATTCTCCAGGTTCTCCAGGACCACTGTATTTTGCTTCTTGGATTTAATTTAAATTCAGATGCCTTTTAGTGTTGTTTTCATTTCCATAATTATAATCATTGTATATATTGTTTTCCTGGTTCTGATTTCTTCACTGCATCAGTTCAAACAACTCTTCCTCTGTTTCTCTGAATTCCTATTATTAATGTTCTTAGTGTTGCAAAGATCATACATTCTCCTTGGCAGAGAAAATAGAAGTAGAGAAGGATTGAGTGGGTCTGTCTTTTTTATAATACTTCTTCTTTCCCCCAAAAGAGCTTTAAAAAAACAAACTGCAAATGCTTTTTGTCCTTGGCTTTCCTTTTTGGCCTCATTTCCTAATAAGATTTAACACTCCTCATATTTCTTGTACAGTACCAAACTATATCTCTATATCTCTTCTTTCAAATTTTATACCAATCTTTTAAAATTATAAATTGGTGTACTGTTCTCTTCAGACAATTACCATTTCCCCCCTTCTTTGTTTCTCTTTTTTATCTTCAGAATTGCCTTCCTGTGAATTTCTCATCTCTCTCCAGTTGGCTTCCCCCATAGAACTATAGGACATGGGATCCTACCTAACTTTCCTCTAAACTAGACCTGGTATGTTGTGGTTGTTTGTCCTTCATCTTCAGAGACAATAAATGACATTACAGTTTTATATCTTGACTTGGTCATAAATTGGATTTAAGCAAGGCTGAGTTGCACAAAGTCATCAGTCTCCTGCTCTCTTAGAGTCATCAAAGTCCAGTGGCAGGATAGAAATCAGGATGACTGGTAATGGCCCAGGATGGCCCAAGATTTTGTTATCTAATATCTGATCAAGATCTAAGAACTCCACAGCACCTGCTTCAGCAGCCTTTGGGGCACTGGAAAAAATTGTTCTCATCCACCCCATTCCATTGGGACAAATCTTCAGAGGTATCTCCCTACCACACCAACAGATTTAAGGTCTTTTGATTACCCTCAACGTGGTTCAGCCCATCTGCGGAGATGATTTTACCAGGGTGTATCTATTGCACATGCTACAGCTTCTTGAAACAATAGGTAAAGAGTTGGGAGATCTCAAAGGTAGCAGCCCTGAAAAGAACTCAGCAAGCCTTATACCAGAGGTGCTGTCCTTCATGAACAACCCACAGACCCTGAAACTGTATGTATCTGACAAAGATAGTATTAAACTCATTTCCTTTGAACTGGACTTCCTTGATTATATCATTCTATATCCTCCTATTTGGCACATGTACATTTTAAAATAGCAGTAATTCATTTCTCCAAGTACCTCTTGTTCTGGAAGAGAAAGGAACTGCCCTCCTGACAAAGTCAATATGTTCAAGAAAATGGCTTCAGGGCTTATGCTGAGGAAGTGAAACCTGCCAGTAAAGGGTCCAAGCCTTTGATTTGAAACACAAATGATTATTAGCATTCCAAATTAAATTATCTCTCTGCCCCAGGTTTGTAACTCCTGGACATTTTGTACAGTTTGACTACTAGGAGGAGGGGAAAGGATTTAATTGAGCCAGAGTATTCCTTCTGAGTACTGACTCATACACATTTCTGTGTGGGAACCCAGTTCCCACCATCAGAAAAAAAGTATAGAGATTCTAGGTTTTAGATATGGAAATTATATAGTCAATCTTGTTATGAAAATGTTTTGCCATAATATTTTTTGTGATTCCTTTTATAACAGTGATAATGAAACAAGGGTTAAAAAGAAACAAAAACGTTTGTGGCAGCTCTTTTTGTAGTAGCAAGGAAATGGAAATTGAGTGGATGCCCATCAATTGGGGAATGGCTAAATATGTTATGGTATATAAAGGCAATGGGATATTATTGTTCTGTAAGAAAGTATGAGCAGGCTGATTTCAAAAAAGCCTGGAAAGACTTACATGAAATGATGCCGAGTAAAATAAGCAGAAGCAGAAGAACATTGTACACAATAACAAGATTATATGATGATCAATTGGGATAGACTTGGCTCTTCTCAACTATGCAGTGAATCAAGACAATTCCAATGGACTTCAGTTGGAAGATGCCAATCACATCCAGAAAGAGAACTATGAGCACTGAGTATGGATGAAATCATAGTATTTCCACCTTTTTTGTTTGTTTCTTTCTCTTTTTTTTCCCTTGGTGAAAAGTTTTTCTTGTACAACATGACAAATATGGAATTGTGTTTAAAAGGACTACACATATTTAACCTATATCAGATTGCTTGCTATTTGGGGAAGGGGGGAGGTAAGGGAAGGAGGTAGAAAAATTTGGAACACAAAATTTTACAGGGATGTATGTTGAAAACTACCTTTACATGTATTTGGAAAAAATAAAATACTATTAAGTTTTTTTTTTTTTTTTAATGCAGACTAAAAACGGTTTGTGTACTTGGTCTATAAATCTTTTCCCATAAACATCATCTAATCTCTCAGGTATACAAGTGATCGTGTCTGAAATTCATTGGGTCCTTGCCTCCAGCTCATAGCATCCTTAGTTTTTTTTTCAAACCACAGCATAGTTTGTACTTCTTAGGAAAGTTTCTTCCACCCCCTTCATGACATTATTTCTTATTGCTTTGTGTGTACTTGTTATCTCTGTACTCTAGTACAAGTTATTTCCCCCCTGTAGAAAGTAAACTCCTTCAGGGCAGGGATTGTTTTGTCATATCCCCAGAACATAACACACATAATTTCTTGCATATTGAGGGTGATGCTCTCTCTGAAGCCAAAATACCTGTTGTGATTATGAAACTTTTCCAAGAAACTTACTAGTCTCGGAAAGCCTTTCAACCTATACAGTTGTCATTTTTCTCCAAGGATACAGTTTCAGTATTTATATTCTCCCTTTGCTTGTCATAGAGTAGTGAAAACTCCAAGACAGAGTAAAACCAAATTTTGCTTTAGAATGGCTTTAAGAAAATATTCAGATGCATATTGATGGAAATTCTCACCATGTCTGCACACAAACACACAGATAATGAATTCAATAAATGAGAAGCAGTGTGTCATGGCAGATAGATCACTGAGTTTGGAGTTAGGAGAGCTGGGTTTAAATCCCATCTCATAGATTTACTTGTTACATGACTATAGGGAAATTAATTTTTCAGAATCTCAGTTTCCTCAATAGTAAAATGGGGATATTTGCATTACCTACTTCAAAAGGTTGTGGTGAAGAAAGCAATTTGTGAGCCTTAAAATGTGACACAAATGGGAATTGCTATTGTAGTGCATGACAACTTTGGAGCTACACTCCCCACTCTCACTTAGACTAATAGGTTGGTCTTTAGAGAAAATCTACTGCTTTTCTCAGATAATTTTTTAATTTAGTTTTTTGTTACATTTTGAGTTCTAAATTGTCTCCTTAACTTTCTCCCCATCTTGCACCAGAAAAGGCTCCCATTTGACACAGATGTGTAGGTATGTGTGTGAGTGTGTGTGTGATGTAGACTTTGAGCTTACTTTCTACCTTTTTACATAAGTCTGGCACTTGGATTTCATCTGGCTCCTCCTTGTTTCCTCCCTCTGAGCTACCCTAAGAAACCCCCAAAGTTATATTTCCCCTATTAAAAATGTGTCCATGAGGAAGATCTTTGCTAAGTCCTCCAGGACTAAGACTAAAAGTACTCTTGTCCTTATAGTGTCTTCCTTTTAATGGCATCTTTCTCATTTTTATAGCTAACTATGGTTAGTCTGCTAAACTTTAAACTGCTAAACTAGTAGGATTTAACCTACTAGTCAATGGCCTACTCAGACCTCATGACGAATTTTTTTTTATTCCTTGAATTCTTCTAAATTCCTTTCTTTGGTAACTATTGCACTCCCAGATCTGTTTCATATTTATCACTCCTATTTTACCTCTTTGTATTGTCTGTAATCTCTTCTAAATAAATGTCCCCTTTGGCAAAGAGATTGGTCATTATGAATTTGATATATATATATATATATATATATATATTATATACATATAGTGTGTGGATATGGGTAGTGAAACTACATTATGCATATGTCTCTTTTTAAGTTCTTTTTCTGGAGGTAAATAGCATCTACCTTAGTGAATCCTTTGTAACTGATTTGAGTATTTGTAATGCTCTGAATAACTTAGTCATTCACAGTTGATCTTTGAACAACATTGCTGTTAATGTGTACAACATTCTCTTATAAACCTTGCCAAATCAAGAACTATTTTCCTCTCAGTCATTGGGAGCCCCCATTCAAATTACCATCACTGCCAAGGGTTAGATAACGGATGGACAAGTCACTAACTCAATTGCAATCCAAGGGATCTCAACCAGTTGGGTTTATTCACTACTGAGATGAATTCAGCAGACAGATCCTCAGTGCTGGCTTCTCAGCAGATTCCACTGCTATCTGCAGACTTCTGTTCTTGAGCCTTTGATGACTTATTTGATCTTTTGAAGCTCACAAGATCATAACTTAGACTATTCCATCTCTGATACACCTTCATCTAAAATCAGGAAATTAAAAAATACCTCAAGGACAGAAGAAACTTAAGTTCTACATACTCTTAGCCATAAGATAGCCCAAGTATAATAGGGAGACAACTTGTACATTTCCTTCCCCATGCAAATGCTTGTATTTCTTGCAGAATTCACAACTAGGGAAGAGAGGGATTTTTGTCTGTTTGTGCTTTCATACATAAACACTCAGTTCAGTTTTGCCCCACCAACCAATGAAAAAGCTTTGGGTTACAAAGAATTCTTTAATTCTAATTTCGGCCCTTTGAGTTTGTTTTTCCTTCCTTTCTTCTGGATTTTCTCTTACAGTTGCCAATAAGGCAGTTATTCTTCTATTATTTAAAACCAATTCAGCACAGTGGATATCTGAGAAAATAGTGATAATACTTCAGAACAAAAAATGTAAATGCCTAGAAGATGTGCTGTCATTTATATCCCTTACCTTTCTGTTCTTAGACTTGACCCCCTTTAAGACCACAGATAAACAGGTCACAGTATAATAGTTCTTTGCCCAAGTACTTATATGGCAAACTGATTTCCACAATGATTGGAAAGACCACTAGTCCTAGAATCAGATGACCTGAGTCTGAATAATGACATTTTAGAGAGGTTTACTATTTTTCCAGGCTATTTATTTAACACTTGACAGAAATATTCTGAAGACTTGTCAACAATTTATGACTTTTACACATTTCTGGTGCTTCACAAGTATTCCAGGCCAAGATGCCCACTTGTCCAAAATCCAACAATAGGATTTATTGAATTGAGTTGACAATCTAATTAGCTAAAAAGGCTTTCATCAAACAGCAAACACTTACGATGGAAATACATTGGCAGCCATATGAATGTCTTCACATTCATAGAGACTTACTAACCTCTTTAGCAACAATAGCCTAGATCTTCAATAATATTCAATATCCAATAATAAGGAAGGGGCTCTAACATCCTGAAGAATTTAGCAGAGCTCGTTTCCATATAAATTGCATCCTGAGATAATGGCTGAAGTTTTTGTTGAAGGTGGCAAGGAAAGTGAGCTCCTTCTCCACACAAAATGCTTTCTTCAATTATGCATGAAAAGCATGGGATGGAGGCAAGCTAGGTGGTCTAGGGGCAAGAACAAAATTATTCATTTCTGATTTCATTTTTGAGGACTTTTGTCTTAATATATGTTTAAAGATTCCTTGTTGGAAAAAGACCCATTTTGTTTTGCTGAGAGAAGAGCAAAAATAATTATCAAATAATACAGACTTTGGGTTCTTGTGTTTTCTGGACCTTTGTAATTAAATATGTGTCCATAAAGAGGTAGTCTTCTATAGACAATTATTTAGGAAAGCTAATTATTGCTGTTCTTGGTGGTGAGCTCCTTCTCCATACAAAATGCTCCCTTCAATTATGCATGAAGAGCATGGATTGGAGGCAAGGTAGGTGATCTAGGGGCAATTACAATATTATTCATTTCTGATTTCATTTTTAAGGACTTTTATCTTAACAAAATGCTTGAATATTCCTTGTTGAAGAACATTTAAGGACCCATTTTATTTTGTTGAGAGAAGAGCAAAAATAATTATCAGACAATATACACATTGGGTTCCTGTGTTTTCCAAAACTTCATAATAAATATGTCTATAAAGAGAGTCTTCTATAGTCAGTTATTTAAGAAAACTTATCTGTTTAAGATTCCCTCAAAATGCATGTAGGTCACTCGCAAGGGTGAGAAAATAGGCATATAGATCAGTAGACATTAATAAATCAATAGCCTTTTGGGGTTATTCGCATAATCCAAGAGTTCTTTTTCTTTTTTCTTTTTTTTTACCTTCTCCTCTCAGAAAGGGAAATTATTATCATTATTCTCAGTGTTTTTAAGATTTTATTACAAGTCTAGAGTTCAGATGAAAGATCAGGGCTGGAGATTTAAATCTGAGAGTTGTATCTATATAGAGGTTCAAGCCTTGCTCATGAAAGGTCTTTTAGGAGAGTGAGGAGTTGAAGATTGGAGGGGAGAGGGATGGGATCAGAGATAGAAGATTGTATTTTGTGAAGAATAATAGTTCTTCTGGGATGAGTAGGAAAAGAAACAAGTGAAAATGATACTGAACTTTATTTGTTTAATATATATTTACTACCTCCTCCCCTCAATTACATACTAAAAAAATTAAAAAAATATTTGTGGGTTGTTTTTGTTTTGTTTTGGTTTTAGTTTTGAATTCCAAACTATTCTTTCCTTCCTTCCCTCTTCCTCCCTGACATGGCAAACAATCAGATATAGGATATACATATGGAATCATGTAAAGCAATTTTATATTAGTCATTTTATACAGAAAAACTAAAATAAAAGAAAAATAAAGCAAATTTTAAAATAGCATGCTATTGGTTCTTTCTCTGAAGGCAGATATAGTAGCTTCATCATTAGTTCTTTGGGATTCTCTTGAGTTATATTGCTGAGAATAGCTAAATCATTCACAGTTCTTCATTGTACAGTATGACAATTATTGTGTACAATGTTATCCAGCTTCTCATTTTGTTTTGCATCGGTTCATGTAAGTCTTTCCAGGTTTTTCTGAAATTATCCTGCTTGTCATTCTTATAGTACAATAATAGCTCATCACAATCATATACCACAACCTATTTAGACATTCCCCAATAAATGAATATCCCTTCAATTTCCAATTATTAACCACCACAAAGAGCATCTATAAATATTTTGGTGCTGATAATAATTATATTATATGTACCACATTTGTTATATCATAAATAGTAAAAGTTTCAAGTTAAGGTAATCTATGAAAACAACTAGAGCTTAAAAAATAAGATCTGTTAATTTTTTGACAGTGACTGATTGTAGATCAGGAACACAACTTTTTTGGCATATAGATCATATAGTAGATCAACATGGACTGAAGTAGGAAAGCTTTATTTTCCTGAGTTCAGATCTCACCTCAGACATTAGTTGTGTGACCCTAGGCAAGTCACTTAACCCTGTTTGCCTCAGTTTCCTCATCTGTAAGATGAGTTGGAGAAGGAAGTGACAAACTACTAGCATTTTTTTTGCCAAGAAAATCCCAAATGAGGTCACAAAAATCAGATATAACTGAAATGACTCAACAATATTTAATCTTTTTTTGTATTCTGGACTGTTTTGGTAGTCTGACTAAAACTATAAATCCCTTTTCAGAACTGTTTTAAATATATATAAGATAAAACATAGGATTGTAAAGAATACTGACATACAATTACTAAAATATAAAAACAAGTTCATATATCCCAGATTAATAATCCCCATTTTAGGCATCCCAACGTAAAATGAAACTATGTTCCAGTGTTTTATATTTAAGTCAGTTACTTAGAACCAAGAATGCATTTTCCTATAGAAATTAAATTACAATTTGTAATTAGAGAAAAGCTTTCTACTTCAGCCACCCAAGGTATCATACTGTGAATTAGTAGAATTTAAGAATGGATATCTTTCAATAAAATACACTTCATTAAGATAAATCATACCACACTAACCTTCTTCCCCTTTTCCTCCCCCTTTTGTTTTGGCACAGTTACCAGACTACTACTAGGGAATAGGGATAGATGGAGAAGTAATTGTATTAGCAGAGGGAGTTTGAGGTAAGGGATTCCCTTTACTAAGGCAGATTGACACCTTCTCTGCAATTTATACTTTTTTTCAATAGTACTTTATTTTTCCAAATATGTATAAAAATAGTTTTCAACATTAATTTTTGTAAAACTTTGTGTTCCAAATTTTTCTTCCTCCTTCCCTAACCTCCCCCATTCCCAAGATAACAAGCAATTTGATATAGGTTAAATATTTGTTATCCTGCAATTTATACTTTTAAAGGACCGAACGTATGTATGTAAAGCACCTAAATGCTAATGTGAGATATTAATCATCATTTATTATATTGTACAAAAATATAATATTATACTGTTTAAATCCAACTTTTTGTGATTTGAGATTGTTGGAATTCAGAATGTGGCCCTGATCCTATAGTTCTCTAGGAAAGCTAGAGATGGTTACTAGGAATTTGGGCTTCCCCTAGGTCCTAGATCCACTCAAAAAAATCTTCTTTTGGATTCCCATACCTAGATTATATTTTACAATCAAGTGTTGTGTTTTAGCTTCACCCAAATTTTATTGAATTGTTATATCTACTGATATTGTTTTTAAAAGTTTGAAAATTTTTTAAATTTAATTTAATTAAAAAATTAAAAAAAAATTTAAAGCTCAAACTGCATATGAGTGGTGCAAGTACCCTTGTCTAAAGCTTAACTTCAAATTTCCAGAGCCTGAGTCAGAGGGAACTAAGACCTCCTTTCTAGCTTGCTCTCTTTCTACCAAATGACCTAATAAATTGTTTTTTCCAAAACTATTACAGATGTTTGGGTTAGATCTCTTCAACAAGCTATAATCACTTATGTCATCATTGAGTCTCTTGGAACATCAGGAAATTAAGTGACTCATTCAGGTCACAGTCCCATGGTGGGATTTAAATCCAGGTCTTCCTGGCTCTGAGTCTAGCTCCCTAACCATTATTCCTCTTTTTGATGGGAGGAATGATATAGATGAAGCACTAGATCATGAACCATTCACCTAGATTTGAGAAAAGCATTTGACAAAGCCTTTTAATGCAAACTTAGAACATTTCTCTTCTCAGACATACAGGGACTTGGTCTTCGAGTTATTAGATTAGATTGTAGTGGATAGTCTTCAGTTGAATCAAAAGATCATAGATTCAGAGCTGGAAAGCGTCTTAGAGGCCAGTTAGTCCTAACCTTTTTGTCTCCTGACTGCAACCTGGCACCCTTCTTAGTGTCTGTTTGGAGAACTGCCAGGCTGGTTTAGCTCCCTTGAAATATCTCATCCAGATGGACCAGAGCCAGAAGACCCAAAGGCTTACGATAAGATATGATAATGGGTTCCCTAATCAGCTGGTGAAGTAGATAGAACTCAGAGATTACTCAAAAAGAATGACTTGTATCAACCTGTAACCATGAACACATAGTTATTTCTTTGTATTGGTCATTCTTGATCTTATATATATGCGTCAATGAGTATTCTGTGGTGACCATATATCTAGGATGGCACTGACTCTGTGAGTTCTGAAAGATCAGGAGATGGTAGGAGGTCTTCCAGGGACTAAGGTATTATGCTAAGTTTGGTGGAGTAGCCCAGTTGGGGCTATTCCAATGAAAACAATGAAAACCGACACAAAGAAACTAAATGTTTTAAAATAATAATGACCAAGCTTGACCCCAAGTAAGAGTTATATGACCATATAACATTGTTTTCTTTCTCCCTTTTCTGACTAAAGATCAAGTTTGCCTCTAAATATAGCCAACTTCATTTAAAACAACAATAACGTGACTTTCTTTTTTCTCGATGTAGATATAGATCACTAGCACTGCTTTCGTGCTTACCAAAGTTAAAAGATTATTTTGTCTAAAAAATGATACCAAAAAAACTAGAAAGGGAGGAGAGAAGGAAATAGAGAGGCAAAGGCAGAAAGAGAAAGAGTCAGACAGAGAGAGAGAGAGAAAAAAAAAAGGGAGAGATAGAGACAAGAAAGGAAAGGAGAGAAAGGGAGATAGAGGGAAGAAAGAGAGAGAGACAGACAAACACAGAGACAAAGAGACAGACAGAGATTGAGACAGAAAGGTGGGAGGGAGGGAGAAAGAGACAGAGAGACAGAGGCAGAGACAGGAAAGGAGAGAGAAAGAGAGATAGAGAGAGGGAAGAAAGAGACAGACAGACAGACAAACACAGAGAGGGAGATATATTGAGACAAAGAGGTGGGAGGGAGGGAGAAAGAGACAGAGAGACAAGGACAGAGATAGACAGAGACAGGAGTAGAGACAAGAGTGGGAAGAAAAGGAAAAGGGAGAGGGAGAGTGAGGGAGAAAGAGGATAGGAGGAAAAAAAAAAGATTTGTTCTTGTCTATCTGGGCATGAATTGGAAGAGAATAAGGGGAAACAGATAAAAGGGGGGGGGGTAAGGGAGAAGGGGAGGGAGAAGTGTAAGTATGAGTTTGCCAGAGCACAAAATAAAACTGTATTGTAAACAAAACCAATCCATCTCAGAAGGACATCCCTGAACTTGGGGAATGCTTGAATCTTTTCCTACTTCCATAACTGGTTCTATTCATGTCCTAGATTATCTTGTTGTTGTTTTTTTAATTTAGTATGTTTCATGTTTTACCTAATATTCATTTTCCAATATGCCTCCTATCCCACCCACCCTCCATCATGACCACCAATTCCACTATCACTACTGAGCATCGATATATATATATACACACACAAAACTGGCTAGCAGTTTCTTCTGAATATGCAACATTACATATCAGTAGTCTCCCACTTCCCAATAAACTAATGAATAAAATGGTATTTATGAAGGGCTCACTAAGGGTCAGGAGTGTGCTGAAGCCAGAAAATATAAATAACAAAAGCAGCACAGTCTTCAACCTTAAGGAGCTTATATCCTAATAGGGAAAGACAATATGAAAGCAGGGGAATGAGGGCCAGGAAGGGGATACTTCCATCCTGAAAGTTCCTGTGATTCTAATTGTCCCTCCTAGCAGATGGACAAGACAAACCTCTTCCACAAGCAAGGGCAGAGTCGAGTTGATCGTATTTTCAGAATTCGGAAGGAGGGGGAGTGAAGGATAAGGTACAAATTCCCTGGAAAGGTGGCTGGCTACATATGACTCTAGATTAGCTTTTGATAATGACTCATCCACAAATGCCCTAAGGGGAGTGATTTCCAAAATCCTAGCTTAGAATTTTATGACATAAAATATTTTAGGCACACGGCAATAACAGTTTCTATCCGATGTAGGAGAAGCACTGTTTCACCACTAAAGAAAAGAAAAATTTTATTTCAGCTTAGAAAAATAAAACAAACATACCCCAAACCCCACCCCCTTCCCTTTCAGCTTTCTTCGGGGATTCAAGAAGACAGACCTGGGAAGCCAGAGGGCACAGTGACTATCCTTCAGAAAGCAGGAGAAGCTGAATGAGACGGAGGCCCAACAGCTACAAGCTTTGCATATTCATATTTCTCAATTGTTAAGCATTAGAAAATTCAGGTAATGAGCATGTGGTAACTCAAGCTGCCTTGGTATTGCTTGGGGGTTTGCTGCTCTAGTCCTCTCTGGGAAGAAACTGTTCTATCAAGTCATTCCCTCCTTCCCCCCCCCCCCAAATCGAATCAGCTCTTGTACATTGAAGTTTTCAACATCACCCATAAGATTTTTAAGGACTTGTCAAAAGAATCTCTGTAGTCTCTAGCCATGAATAAAAATGATTTCAGATATCATCTTTATCTCAAGTTTTATTTCATGGGATTAATTTAATTGATGGAGCTGAACTGGATAGATTGTTATGTGGTTTCAGGTAATAAAGAGAACATTTACAATTTTAAGGAAAGTCAGTTGTTGTGTATATTCCAAATGATCCCATTTACTTACGTGGCCCTAGACTCTTATTGAAAATGACAGGGCAGTGATATCTAGATTAACAAATCCTCTAGTTCAGCTCCTTTATTATGAATTTGACCCTTAAAAAAACATCAACAAGCAAAATGTTTATGAATCATGAGATGTAGAACTGTCCATCCAAAGTTAAACATCTCAAATGCTATCAAATTAGTGTACCCATAGTTTCTGTTTGTCTAGACACAGCTACAAATAAATCGTCATCCCATGGCAAAAAGGAAAAGTCACTGACATTTGTGTAGCGTTCTCTCTGGTTCCCTCTCCCAGAATGGGGTCCCAGAGAGTGACTGACTATTCCTTCTTTTAGAATTCTAGAGATTGTGTCTTCTAATGCTATTGCTCACAAACCATAGCTACCATCTCTGAAGGATATTTAATCTTTCAAAGTATTAATAGGGTCAATTTTTATTTACAGATACCTACAAGAAAAAATGAATATGAAACAGATAAAAAAAGATATGTATTTATTGATATATGGCACCTAGAGAGGGAAAGAAGGCTCTCTGTTCCTTCTACCAACCAATAACTCATAGTAGTCTTCCTTGATCCAAAGCCACCAGAAAAAGAGAGTGAGAGATCATGTTCTCTCACTAAGTTCCAGTTCAGCCTCTATCAGATTATTAGTCCTTCTTGGTCCTCAGCCAAGCAGAACACTTTTCACCATCACATGGTCCTAATTCTGTACTGATTTATGGCCAGAAATTGGTTCCCCAAAACCATGTTGGACTGACAGCAGGAATAGAACGTTGCACATGTACAAATCCACTTGTACCTTAAGGGCTGACTCTCATTGGCAGTCTCCTAATTATATTTAATTTCTTTGTCATCAGTCCCAGGATTTCTCTTTTTTCTTTCAGCAGCATGTTTTAGTAGATTAGAATGATGCTCTAAGAGTCAGAAAGATCTGAGTTGAACTCTTGCTATTTGAGCAACTCTGGCAAATTACTTAGTCTTTTGGTGCCTCGGTTCTATCATCTAAAAGACTGAGCCTCTCTCTTATTTCTATTTTGATCTCTTCATCTCTAGCCCCTTAACCAAAATAGAGATCATTTGCCATTTATCACATTTATTTGTTGAGTGTTATAAAACTAAAAAAGGTCTCTGATGTAATTCAACTCAACAAGCATTTGTTATATGTATACATAATTATTACAATAAGTACATAATATGTATTATGTACAAAGTAATGTGCTAGGTGATGAAGATAAGAAAGCACAATTAACCCCTAAGTCAGCCGTCATCAAAGAGCTTACATTCCACCAGGAAATTGCAATGTGTAAAAAGATATGTACAGTATAATCCTATAGAAGGAGAAAGCACTAACAACTAGAGAGAAGATGAAAGAATGTAGCTTTTGTTGTTTAATTGTTTAACTATGTCTTACACAGCTGTGTCTCAGTGACTTCATTTGGTGTTTCCTTGGCAAAAATACTAGAAGTGATTTGCTATTTTCTTCTCTGATATCAAAACTAAATTTGCCTCTGTAATTCCCACCAATTCTCCAAAAAACATTTATTCAATACCTACCAAATGCCATGTACTGTGCCAAGCACTTCTATCTTTTTAATGGCAAAATTTTTATTAAAAAATCTTTACAAATATTTTCTATTTTTCATTTGTACAAAATCATGCTTTCCTTTTATTTGGAATGATTTATTATTAGTATTATTAATGTTTCTTTAAACTTTCTTCATGATCTTTCTCTATCATCATCTATAATATTTTATAAATCAAATTATGTTCTCTTTTAGTATGCAATAGCCCTTTATTGTCATATTTTTTATTAACAAAGAAATCATGAGTCCTTTTCTAGTTTATTTTGTTCTCCCCATTATGACAGTTAATTTTCACTCATTATACTTCTTTAGTAAATTGTTATATTCCATACATTGACATCTGTTCTTTTACCTTTTCCCCATTTTTAATTTTATTATGGATCCAGCTTAATTCATTTTAATTTTTTTTTCTAGCTTTGAATTTTTATTTTGTATTTTTAATATATTTTTACTCTGTTTAGTGGTCTATATTTTCTCTCTATACAAAGAATTGACTCACATCAGTAATGAGTTCTTTCTTATGTGCTACAATAGAATCAATTTCATTTGTGACATAACTTTGTTCTCATGTCCAGTGCCAACTGACATTTGTCAAATATAATATTTATTCTATGTAAACATAAGTCCCAAGAAATGTGACTATATTCTTTAATGATTATTGTTGTATTCCAAGGGGTCTAGAGCTTGTTGTTGTTGTTGTTGTTGTTGTTGTTGTTGTTGTTGTTGTTGGTTGTTGTTGTTGTTGTTGTTCTTCTTCTTCTTCTTCTTCTTCTTCTTCTTCTTCTTCTTCTTCTTCTTCTTCTTCTTCTTCTTCTTCTTCTTCTTCTCTTCTTCTTCTTCTTCTTCTTCTTCTTCTTCTTTTTCTTTTTGCTGAGGCAATTGGGGTTAAGTGACTTCCCCAGGGTCACACAGCTCAGAAATGTTAAGTGTCTGAGACCAATTTGAACCAGATTTGAAGACCTGACTTCAGGGCTGGTGTTCTGTCCACTGCGCCCCCTAGATACCTCTAAAGCTTCATTTTTTGAGGTTCCAAAAGCCATCAAAAGCATAAAAATTGGAAGCATTACCATCTTTGGAATAAGGTGAATGATGATTTTCCTTTGTCTTCCCTCTTAAGCAGTTCATTATCTAACTCATGTGTAGGTCAATCAAGAGTAGGATGAGGCAAGTTCTTCCAGATTTGCACAGAGATGGAGAAATTAATTTGTCATGAATAGAAAGAATAGAAGAAATGCTTCCCTTTGTGGATCATTTCTACGTACAGAAGTTTAGGTTCAATGTGTTAGTGTTTAAAATCCTGCATCAACTACAAATGAGTGAGGACTATAATTGCAAAAACTGTCAGTGAAGATTAATTCTTTGTTTAGGTGCGACCTGAGAAGGAAATGTGATTATTTGGAGGCAACACCAAGGAATCACCAATAGAATTTAAGGTCCTTAAAGGCAGGTGCTATTTTCATTTGATCTTCATAACCCCATTGTTTAGCATCAGACAGTTTTTGTTGACTGAATAAATGAATGAATGGACTTGATTACTTGAAACCCAGACAATCATCATCAGGAAGAAATAGCTTTGAAATACAAGTAAATCCCCTATTTAGGATGTTATATATTTGTCTTCCCATCAAATTCTGAGTCCTTTTATCATTAGCAATGACCATAATAAAAGCTTATATATATACTTTAAAGGTTAGCAAAGTTCTTTCCTTATAATAACCTAGTGGAATAGTGAATATACATGATACCATCCTCATACAGCAGTGAGAAAGCTGAGGATCAGGAAGTTAAATGATGTGCTTAGGACCAAAAATCTAAGACTCAAACCTAGGTCTGATTCTAAGACCAGTGGAATAAATAAACCTTGAAGTGTTAGATTATCCACTGGATTTTTGTTTGTTTTTGTCCCTGTTGCTTTTTGAAGAACTATTACCTGTTCCAAGAAACCTCTTAGAAACTTAAGAAGGTAAGGATTTCAGTGCAGGGAGGAAGAAATTGGAGAGAAAAGAAAAGAAAACTGTTTAACTATAAAGGGAAAACTGATAATACCTCCTCTCTCCCCCCATCCACTATCCCCCCTATCCCCCCATATCAAGAATTCTGTTCCAGTTTCTCTTAGCCCTTGCTAGTCAAAAAAATCAAGCAATACAAAATCTAGTCTATTTCTCTGCCTTCAGGCATGACTGCAACTAAACCATTAGGGGATGCAAATTAAATCCTTCCCTGACTAAATCTTGGTATATAACATATGTTACAGGCCATATGCACAACTCAAACCATTCAAAGGGCCTGGCCCATCCACCCATTTGTGTGTGGGACCTATCCCAAAATGGAGATAAGCTGGAATATGGACGTTAATTTTCTTTTTTCAAAAACAATTTTATTGATTTAACAGATAATGAGTTAGCAGTGAAAGCAATTAAAAGCCATTGAGTTTTTAAAAATCTATTATTAGCTTAATTGTTTTTGAACACCATTTTTAAAAAACTAATAAAAATAGTTTTGAGTTTGTTGTTTCTGAAACTTAAGTTAAACTATGGGATGTTTTCCCATTCTTGAGCAGTTCTCAGCCAATTTACAAATAGATTAGTTTTAAAACATGGGTTCAAATATATACATCAAACTCAGATGCTCCTTAATTCCCATGTTCCTTAACTTCCCCTTTTACAAGTTTCCCATGTCTAAAAAATTACCATCAATTTTCTTTCCCAGGCTCTCAAAAAAAAAAAAAAACCCACCAACCAACTTCTCGACATTGCCATCTTTCCCCACCCTCATTTCAATTAGGGTAACTGCCAGCTGTCAAGAGAACTAGCTCAATTCAAGGACCCTGGAGAGGAATGAATGCTCCAGTATGACCCAACTGGGCAGAAACTCAAACCTCTTAATTTAGTGTAGTCTGAGTAAAGCTGTAGCTATGGATTTTGTCATTCCAGTAGTTTCCAGACTTCAAAGATATGATGATGGTGGTGAAGATTACAGCAAGAAGCGGAATATTATAATCCCGCCAAAATTTTAAAGTTTATCAAATACTTATCACACAACCCCATGAGGTATGATAGACATATCATTCTTCTCATTTTATAAGGGAGGAAATGGAAGCCCCAAAAAATTAATAAAAATCAAAGAAATAGGGCTGGAAAGGAAAGATCAATTAGTCCAGCCCCCAATCTTAGAGATGAAGCAACTAAGGTTCAGAGAGATTAAATGATTACCTAATGTTATACAAAAATGAATGACTTGGACAAGATACAAACTTGGGGATGGGATTCTATATCCAGTGCGGTGAATAGATTTCTGGGAATCACACACCTAGAAACTAGATACACACATATACTCTCTCTCCCTTCCCCTCTTCCCTTGTCTCCTCCCCTTTTCTCTGTCTCTGTGTCTGTCTGTCTGTCTCTGTCTCTGTTTTTCTTTGTGTTTATCTCTCTCTCTCTCCAACACACACATCACACATGGATATGCACACAGACATGCACACAGACATGAAAACTTACACAGTTTAATATATTTATTTCAAGGCAGATAGGTGGTACAGTGGATAAAATGCTGGATGTGGAATTAGGAAGACCTGAATTCAAATCTTGTCTCATACACCTACTGTGCGACCCTGTGCAAGAAATTTAATCTTTCTCAGCCTCAGTTTCTTTATATGTAACACGGGGATAATAATAGTACCCTCTCCCAGGGTTGTCATGAGGATCAAATGAGATATTTGTAAAGTGCTTCAAAAGCTTCAAAATATAATGTAAATTATAATAATACTAATTATTATGATTTGGAAAAGAGCACTGGCTCTAGAGAGAGAAGACTTGGATGTTGACTATCTGACTTGGAAAAATCACTGAACCTCCATGTACCTCAGTTTCCTCCTCTATAAGATGAGGGATTTGAATGAGATGAGCTCTGGGGCGCCTTCCAGATCTACATCAATGGTGACATGCGTTTGGGTACCTTTTAGAGCATTCCTCAATGCTGGCTAGTTGAGTGTCCCAACTCCCCAAATGGTACTTCCTTATACTATTGTGACTATTAGATGACAAAGTAATGGGAAAGAAGAACATGGCTTCCAATCCCTGCCCCTTACAAACCTGTGTAGCATTAGACAAGTCACACAACCACTCTGGGCTTTAGTTTTCTCACCTGTCAAATGAAGGAGATGACTTCCAAAATGGACAAATTCTTCCCAAGTTGTCTAGCTTGAAAGAAAGACATTCAGATGCCTATTTTTAGTAAAGAATGAAAGAGGATGGAGGAATACAAGGGAAAGAAGCACTTCAGATGAGAGTAGAAGGTGAGGAAATATGCTGAGGGTACAATTCCTTGAGAAATTTTCATGGAAAAAGGAACAGAACTCATAAAAGTACAAAGCACAGAGAAGTACCAAACTGTCATAGTCGAATATCAACTTCACAGTTTTGTTAAAAGCACATAAAGATGTGTGGTTAGTTCAACGTATGATAATAAGAGGATGAAATTCCATGTCTGATGCTTTGGAAAAGCATCCATTCTGGCTCATAACCTCTGGGTCATGGCTTCTAATTTTGAAGCTCAAAAAGGAAGGAGATGGTGGCAGGGAAACAGCATTAGCGAAGGGGATGTCTCAGGTGTAGACGTGAAACCATTCTGCCAAAGGATGTTGTCTGCCATCTATAAGACCCTGGAGATGATGGCTCAAAGACAATCAGATAAAAAGAAGGAAATGCAGCTCTCTTTAAATAACTTACCTTGCTTCTTAGGACATGGGAGATGTCCATTGAACTTAATTAGGATATTCCTAAAAGTTAGAAGTCAGACTCACTAAAACAAACAAAAGGTTCCATTTTTATTGACATCTATAGCTGTTCTGAATTATTTATTGAGTCTTCTAAGGAAAATAATATTTCTCTACTTTAACCTTTTCCAGAGAGTTGATTTAAAAAAAGCTCCTTTTGACCACCAAAATGGATCTCTCTCCTCTCCCCACCCTGGGAATAGAGGCTGATAATATTAACCTAAGGAAGCTTCACACCTTGGTGTTTTCTCTTACAAACACCTTAAAGTGCTCTGAGTCTCTCCTGCAGTTCTTGTGAGGACAGATTCATTTAAAAGAACGTTTGGAGATGTTTTCAGAGGAGCCGTGACCCTGGGAAATGTAGAGTATCAGATTTTTCCATCACACTTACTACACACCTTATGGGCCCAGTAATTGTTGAACAGTAGGGGTTGTAGACCTCTTTCCTAAAGGGAAAGATAAAACTCAAAATCATGCTTTCTGCTTTCAGTTAATTCCCTAAGTGAAGTGGATTTGCTTTCCCTGGATAGAACTTGCACCACACCATGTTGAGGAGGACAGATTTCTCTTTTCCCTCTGTCCCTCCTCCCCCTCCACGTTCCCACTTTAAATGATTTAGGAGTTGAAAGCTTGTAGCCAACAAAAGCCTGGTGTTATCTCCCACACAATATTTTAACATGCAGAGAAAAGTAAAAGCTAAGAATTTTCTACCTTTCAAAATGTAAATTGATGCAATATCTAGGAAAACTTTTAACCCTGAGACATACAAGGATAGCACCATCTTCCCTTATAGGCTTTTAAAAAAATTCTTAATTAAGCTGCTTATTAAATTCATAATGCCAGTTTTCACTTTTCCTCATCTCCCATAACCAATGGTTTGTCTTATCTTGTAGAATCTATAGCTACTGTATCTTCAATCCCTATTGTCTCTCAACATTCAGGTCCTTATCACCTTGCACCAGAACTCTTCTATTTTAGCCTCCTAATTAGTCTCTCAGTCTCCAATCTTTCCCCCTTTTTTCCCTATTCTCCACATGGTTGCAAAATTGACATTTCTAAAGCTCACTAGCATGTATATATTTAAAATTCATTTCTAAAGGGGAATTTGAGCTCAGATTTTCCTGATTCCAGGCCCATCAGCCCATTTACCCAGCTGCTGAAAGCTTATGATCTTAGCTTCTCCTTATGAAATTCAGGTGGTTTCCATAGCCTGCAGGATAAAATACCAATTCCTCTGTTCAGTACTTCAGACTACTTTATTTACTTTGGTACACACTCTGGCTCCAGTTTGCCTTTTTAAGCTTTTCTGATATTACTCTTCTTCATTCACTCTACATTCCAGCCAAATCAGTCAGCTAGCATTTATTAAGCTCCTACTGTGTGATAGACACTGTGTTAGGTGCTAGGGATACAAAGAAAGGCAAAAATAGTCCCTGCTCTCTAAGATTTCATAGTCTGATGGGAGAAAAGCATGCAAACAACTTAATACAAATAAGTTATATTCAGTCATACCTCGGAAATATTGTGAGTTCAGTTTCAGACTTAATAAAGCAATGTCACAATATAGCAGGTCACATTACTCCCAAGTTTTATAGAGATTCCTGGTAACATTGAAGGGTCAACTACTATATGGTCACACAGCTCGTATGTGTCAGAGGCGAAGTGTGAGTGAAATTATCCTGACTCCAGGACCAGTCCTCCATTTACTACACAAGCTGGGGGTCAATATAGTAGTATTGGTACTGAGTAAATTCCCAGGTTCTTCTTCCCAAGTACGATGTTTACATTTTATCAGTTTTCTAGAAAGTAAATCCAAGGGGAATAGTAAAAAATATAAGCATTACTTTTCCTCTGCTACATCTATTTTAAACAAATCTTCCTTTTTTTCAATTCTTTGTGCTCTTTGTGAAGTGGGGTAAGTGCGGAAAGGAAGCTAAGGAAAATAGATGTAAGTTTTTTCTTTTTCTTTTTTTTTCATAAAATAACCAGAAGAAAAATCTATATAAAATATCTTAATTTCAAAAAAAATGTGTCTGTGGAAGACAAGATAAAGAAAACAAGGACATGTTAAGCATGCTTTTACCAAACGTGTTTATATAAAGCAACATCCATTGGTGTTTTGACAGAGTAATGATGACCACTGATCATCAGTGAGCGAAACTTTTTTCTTATTCAGGAAAGTTATAGGGAAGAAATGCTAATATCAAAATGTCACATAAATTCATAATGCCTTTAAGATTTATTGCACAAATAGAAATATAAAGGGGCAGCTGGATGGTGCAGTGGATAGAGCACCAGCCCTAAGTCAGGAGGACCTGGGTTCAAATCTGACCTCAGATACTTAACACTTTCTGGCTGTGTGATTCTGGGCAAATCACTTAACTCCAATTGACTCAGCAAAAATTTTATATATATATATATATATATATATATATATATATATATATAATATATATATATATATATATATATATGCCAGCAGTTATAGCAAATAAAAGAAACATCAGAAAAGGAAAAATCACAAATTTAACCTATATTGGATTACTTGCCATCTAGAAGAAGGAAAGGAGAAAAAAATATTGGAACACAAGGTTTTGCAAGGATGAATGTTGAAACTCTCTATCCATAACTAAAAAGTTTTATAAAAAAGAAAATATTAATTTGGCAACTATGTGAAAGACATGTTGGACAAAAGAGAGACTTGAGGCAATTTAAAGGCTTTGGTGATAGTCCTGGCAAAAGACAACAAGGATCTGATGGAGAGAAAGAAACCATACAAGAGATTATAGATAGAATTGACAAGAATTGGAAACTGATTGGATTTGGGCAGTGAGTGAGACTGAAGAGTGGAGGGTGATTTCTTAGGTTCTAAACCTGGATGTTAGGGAGAATGTTAGTGGCCTTGGTAGGAACAAGAAAGTTAGAAGGAGGGATATGTTTAGGGTAAAAGATAAGTTCTGTTTTAGATATTTTGAATTTGAATTTTTTTATGGGACATTAGAGGGAGATGTTCATGGAGTAGTTGGAGATGCTGAGCTGAAAGATGAAATCTATATAGGTGATTGGGGAATTGATCATTAAATCCATTGGAGGCTGATAAGATCACCAAGAGAAAGAAGATAGAGAGAAAAGAGAAGAGGGCCCAGGATATCCCTGAATGTATCAGTATACACACTAGATAGAACAGAACGCTGGCAAATGAGGTCAACTTACAGCTCAGACTCCTCCATCCCCTCACCTGCCCCCAGCTCTGTGTTCAGATGGACTAGGCCCAATCTTGGTGACTGACCCAAGAGAATCAACTAACTCTGAATTGTTGTCCAGAGGGCTTAACAAATGTTTGTTTTGTTCAATTTAATTTGTTGAAAGGATCAATGTTAGAAAGTTAGTGGGGTCAATTTGGGCTCAATTTGGGGAAAAATTATAGTGATTAGAGACATCAAAAAAGGAATAATTTCTCTTATCAGATAGTGCACATTAACTGTGTTAAGATAGCTGGACCATTCTGGAGAGCCATTTGGAACTATGCTCAAAATTTTATCAAATTGTGCATACTCTTTGATCCAGCAGTGTTACTACTGGGCTTATATTCCCAAAGGAAGGAAAGGCACCCACACATGCAAAAATGTTTGTAGCCGCCCTTTTTGTAGTGGCCAAAAACTGGAAATTGAATGGATGCCCATCAATTGGAGAATGGCTGAATAAGTTATGGTATATTAATGTTATAGAATATTATTGTTCTGTAAGAGATGATCAGCAAGATGATTTCAGAGAGACCTGGAGAGACTGATGCTGATTGAAGTGAGCAGAACCAGGAGATCATTGCACAGGGCAACAACAAGACTATATGACAATCAGTTCTAACAAACATGGCACTTCTCAACAATAAGATGATTCATACCATTTCCAACGACCTTATAATGAAGAGAGCCATCTATACCCAGAGAGAGGACTGTGGGAACTGAGTGTGGTTCACAACATAGCATTTTCACTCTTTATTGTTGTTTGCTTGAATTTTGTTTTGCTTCTCTCTTTTTTTAACTGGTTTGATGTGATTTTTCTTGTATAGCACAATAATTATATCAATATATACACATAAATTGGATTTCACATATATTTCTATCATTTTTAACTACTTGCCATCTAGGGGAGGTCATGGGGGAAGGGAAGGAAAATTGGAACACAAAGTTTTGCAAGGACTACTGTTGAAGAATTATCCACGCATGTGTTTTGAAAAATAAAAAGCCTAAATAATAAAAAAAAAAAAAGATCTTCACAAAAAAAGATAGGAATTGGATAATCATTTGTTTGGTAGAAACTATTTTGGCATAGGGCAACTAGGTAGTAGTCACTAGAGTAGAATCAGGAAGACCTGAATTCAATCCCATCTCAGACACTAGCTATGTGACCCTGGACAAGTCATCTAATCTTGTTTGTCTCGGTTTCCTCATCTGTAAAGTAAACTTGGAAAAGAACCCAAATAGGGTTTGGACATGACTGAAAAACAATAGCGAGCAACAAATTTATGCATGGGATAGGAGATTAGGCTAGATAACCTTTAAGGTTCCTTCTACCTCTAAGATGCTAGGATTTCATGTTTCTGTCAATTTTTATCAAGCAAATAAAAAAATGTACATAACAAAATTAGTCCTCCTAAATAATCATTGACATGTATGTATATATATAATATATATATCTTACCCATGCACATACACACACACACACACACACACACACACATATATATATATATATCTTCACACACATTTTTATATCTGCATATGTATCTATTTCAAATGCATACATATCTGGGCAGAGAGTGAAAGACCAGGAGAGTATAGGGCACTAGTTTCAAAGCCACAAAGATCTGAGTTCAAGTGTTGCCTCTGATACAAATTTGCTGTAAAACAATATACAAGTCCTCTCGGAGGGGATCCTCAAACTTTTTAAATAGGGGGCCAGTTCCCTGTCCCTCAGACTGTTGGAGGGCTGGACCATAGTAAAAACAAAAACTTTGTTTTGTGGGCCTTTAAAGAAAGAAACTTCATAGCACTGGGTGAGGGGGATAAAGGTCCTCAGCTGCTGCATCTGGCCCGCGGCTGTAGTTTGAGGACCCCTGTTTAGTGCCTCAGGTGCTGACCAACATTGGTAGAGTGGGTTTTTTTTTTACCTGAAACTCTACGATGCCCATGAAATCACAGGTCTGTGTATACGTGTCTACGTTTATACTACTGGCTTCATTTGTGATTGTACCGTTTGCCTCTATTCTTAGAAACGCCTTAGAACAATAAATCTCGTCTCTTCAAAAGTTTTAGGAGGCAAAAAAGATCAATGTTCTCTTAGAGAGAGTTCACTGCTCTGAGTCTTGGGTTTGCCTGCCCCAGCTGTAAAGCCATAGGCTCAATACTCCTAATGATATCACATTACTCTGGACCTGGTGATCAATACAAAAGAGCATAATGCTACCATCAACCACTCCAAACTATCAATTTTGAAGGAAGTCAGGATGACTCTAAATTGTTGTTACACTGAAATCGGAAACTTTCCAAGGGAACCTGCCCATGAAAGATATATGATCTTGGTGGAATTCCTTCACTTTCATTATTGGAAGGTCTCAAACTATGATTTCGTCTGTAGGGAACTCCAGCCTAAAAAGTCTTTCTACTGAGACTGATCAGCAAATGTCTCTTGGGCAGTTCATAGTCTTAGAGAAGTGGGAGTGGGAAGGAGATGGGATGGGAACTGAGAATATGAGTGATTTGTCCAGGGCCACATGGGGAAGAGGGAGAGGGAAAAGAACTATCTTCTAAGTCATATTATCTTTATCTTTTTTCCTTTTTTTGAAAATTTGTCAAAGATAGTTTTCAACATTTACCTCTGCAAAACCTTGTGTTCCCAATTTTTCTCCCTCCCTCCTCATGTCCCCCTCTCCAAGACAGCAAAGCAATCTGATATAAGTTAAACATGTACAATTCTTCTAAATATACTTCCATATTCTTCATTCTGCACAAGAAAAATTTGACCACAAAAATATAAAAAAGAAAAAATAAACAAGCAAACAAATAATAATAAAAAAGATGAAAATTCTATGCTTTGATCTACATTCAGTCTCCATATTCTCTTTCTCTGGATGCAGATGGCTCTCTCCATCATAAGTCTGTTGGGATTGTCTTGGATCACCTCATTGTTGAAAAAAGCCAAGTCCATTGGAGTTGATCATCACATAATCTCATTACTAATAATCACAATGTTCTCCTGGCTCTGCTCACTTCTTTCACAAGCCATCTTTATATATCTATAAATACATATACGCAACAAACACTTTTTTTGTTCTATCTGATACATGATTTCATCACTATAGGGAGCTCCCAATAAGGAAATTTCCTCCCAATGTAGTTCAACCCCTTCCATGAAACTTATCCTTGTACAGACTTCCCTGGGGCTCTAAGAGATAATTGATTTGCACACTATTATATAGTCAGTGTGTGTCTTAAACCTGATCTTCCAGACTATAAAGGCCATTCTCCATCCATTAAACCGTGTTGTTCTCCATGTTTTCCAACCAAAACACACACATATAATACATGAGGGGATGAAATTGAATTTTGTAATAAGTAAGAAGACAACATGAAGAAAGAAATTAATGTTTGACATATACTATGTGCTTAATAAATGTTTACTGATTGATTACAGTTATGAAATTCCTCTTCTCTCCAAATTAAGTAATTCTGAATACAAAAACAGGTGAAATCTTTGCTCTGGGCTGTATTATATATAACTGAAATAAAATTATTCTAGTGTTGATAAACACAGTATCTTTTATTTTCTTATCCAAAGAAAGGATTTCTAATTTCAGAATGTGGAATAGAATTTTTTTTAAAAAAAAGTAGTTCAGTGTTCAGGAATGTTTTACTTACTATTTTAATAAACCTTTGTTTATGCCTAGAGGTGCCATTAAATTACCAGACAGACATTAATATACAGCACACTGGGGATGTGGCGCGGAAGCTGTGATTATTGCTATGTGCGTCACCTGGAGCTCACAACTGTCTCTATCCAGAGCTGTTGGGCAAGAGATTAAATAGGGAAGGATCAGAGTTTGTTTATGTGTTAGGACTGTTTTTGTGCCATGCTGGGTAAATGGAGTGCTGCTGTTGATGAGACACTTCAAGAAACCTCACTGACAGGCTTCCAAAAGTGTTCAACCCAGTTTGAGAGATTCTGCTCTTCCTTTTAGATAGAGAAGTTACTAAAATCATGTTTAATTTGGTTTTCTCCAAGGCACCGAGTGGGAATGGATTGATTCTAGCAGAAAGTAAGACTCCTGAAGGGCAGAATTTTTGTTAATTTTTGTCATTGTATCCCCAGCTCCTACCAAAGTGCTTAATAAATGAATGAATTTTAGAGGAATTTATAAAAATTTTGATCAATTGAATTGAATAATCTTTTTTTTTCTGCACTAGTATTCAGTGCTCTTAATGGGCACAAGTGCCACTGATACTTGGACAATTATATTGAGGAACTTAGTAACCAGTTGGAAAGCAGCCATGAAACTGGAGCCTGGATATCAAGCAGTCACTCAGTCGGCAAATGCCCATTAACCATTTATTATATGTCAGGCACTAGGAATACCAGCAGAAGCAGAAGAGAACCCCTTCCCTCAAGGATCTTACAGTCTTCTACAAGAAAACAACAATTAAAATGGAGCTGGAAAGGAAAATTCTGTGATATGTCAGCAGTGTATGCAGGGAAAGGATGAAGGTATGTTCTGTGTTTTCTGTCTCTCTATCTTCTTTGACTCTCTTTCATTGTCTTTGTCCATTTATCATCTACCATCTCTATCTATCTCCATTTTCTTGTCTCTTTCCCCTTTTCCCATAGCTGTGATCATTGGTTCAAGGAACTCTCATTGTAGAAATTCTCACCACTAATAAAGACCAATAACCAACCATCACTTAGAGTCTTTAATTTTTTTAAATAGTATTTTATTTTTTCCAAATACATGCAAAAATAGTTATCATTCATTTTTGTAAGATTTTATGTTCCAATTTTTTCTCCCCAATAGCAAGCAATCTGATATAGGTTAAATATGTGCAGTTCTTTTAAATATATTGCCCTATTTGTCATATTGCACAAGAAAAATCAGATCAAAAGGGAAAAAAACACAAGAAATAAAAAATAAGGGAAAAAATGTGAAGATACTATGCTTCCATCAAGTCTCCACAGTTCTTTGTTGAGAAGAGCCAAGTCCAGTACAACTGATCATCACATAATCAGATTGTTACTGTATACAATGTTCTCCTGGTTCTCCTCACTTCATTCAGCATCAGTTCATGTAAGTCTTTTCAGGTTTTTCTAAAATCTGCCCATTTATTATTTCTTATAGAACAATAGTAATCCATTAAATTCATATACCACAACTTGTTAAGCCATTCCTCAAGTGATGGACATCCACTCAATTTCCAGTTCCTTGAGACCACAAAGAGAACTGTTAAAAACATTTTTGTTCATGTGGGTCCTTTTCCCTCTTTAATGATTTATTTGGGATGCTGACCCTACAGTGGCAGGGGTGGATCAAAGGATATGCACAGTTTGATAGCCCTGTGGGCATAGTTCCAAATTGCTCTCCAGAATAGTTGGATCAGTTCCCAAACTCCACCAACAATGCATTACATCACTTACAGATTTCAAATTGTATTATAAAGCAGTAATTATCAAAACAGTCTGATATAATCTAGAAATAGAGTGGTGGATAAGTGAAATAGAATAGGTGCACAAGACCCAATAGTAAATGACCACAGTAATCTATGATAAATGCAAAGAGCCACACTTTGGGGACAAAAACTCATCATTTGACAAAACTGCTGGGAAACTAGAAAGAAAGCAAAAACTAGGTATACACCAAGATCTTATACCATATGACAAGAGAAGGTCAAAATGGGTACATGATTTATATATAAAGGATATCATAATTAAATTGGGTGAGCAATCACTAATAATTAAAGAAATATAAATTAAAACAAGTCTGATATTGGCTAATATGACAAAAATGGGAAATGATGGATATTGGAGGAGATATGGGGATAATGCATTGTTGGTAGAACTGTGAACTAATCTAATCATTTCTAGAGAGCAATTTGAAATTACGCCCAATGGGTAATAAACCATGTATTCTCTTTGATCCAGCAACATCTCTGTTGGGCCTATTGACTGAAGGAATCAAAAAAGGGGTGGGAGAGGAAAAAGGACATATTTGTGCAAAAATATTTATAGGAGTTTATTTTGTGGTGGTTAAGATTGTCAATCAAAGGGATGCCCATCAATTGGGCTATAGCTAAAGAAACTATGATATAAGACTGTGATGGAATATTATTATGCTATAAAAAAAATAACAAGCAGGATGATTTCAGAAAAATCTCGAAAAACTTACATAAACTGATGCAAAATGAAGTGAACAGAACCAGAGTAATAGACACAGCCACAGCAATATTTTACAATGAAGAATTGTAAAAGATTTGGCTATTCTCAGCAATTCAATGATCCAACAGAATACCAAATGACTAATGATGAAGCATACTATCTGCCTCCAGAAAAAGAACTGAAATTGTTTGAATAAAGAATAAAGCATGCTATTTTTACTTTCTTTCTTTTTTCTTTTAAGTCTTTTTGTACAAGACTAATATGAAAATGGTTAACATGATTTCATATGCATAACCTATATCTGATTGCTTACTATCTCAGGAACATAAGGAAGAGAGGAAAGGACAGAATTTGGAATTCGTAACATTTTGTGTCAAAATGGTGGGGGAATCAAATATAATTTTTAAAAAGACCATGCAGTTACATATTTAACATATATAGGACTGCTTGCCATCTTGGGGGGGGGGGGTGGAGGGAGGGAGGGGAAAAAACGAAACATAAGCGAGTGCAAGGGATAATGTTGTAAAAAAATTATCCTGGCATGGATTCTGTCAATACAAAGTTATTATTAAATAAAATAAAATTTAAATTAAAAAAAAGACCATGCAGTTAATAACTTTCTGAGACAGGAATGCAAAAAAAGGTATATAGATTCAGATACTCTGGGTGTTACAGTTTTACTAGTATCCCTTCTACTCATTTCCCACATATGCCTTTCATCTCACAGGGTTGTTATAAGCACATAAGCATGAAATGAGTGAATGCAACGTGAAAACACTGAACAAATTGTAGAGTCATAAATACATGCAAAGTATTATCATGGGGAGAGGAGAGGGAAAACTGGCTCCTACCTATTTTTGATAGCTAAATAAAAAGGTAGGTTTTGGAGAGGAAAAAGTCAAATTCTATCCAATGCTATGAATAATGTATGCTATGTCTTATATAAATTAAAGAAAGTTCATATTCTAAGAATAATTTAATTCCACTGGGTTTTAAAAGATAAAAGATTCTGTTCTCAAAGAGAGGTTAAATTCATGGGCAAATCCAATCTGTCTTTTCTTATAGAAAGTAAAAAGACAAACACTAAAGTTGATTAAAAAAATTGCAACCCTCTCATTTTCTCCCTTGATGGTTTTAAACTTTTTGTTAAACAAAAAACAATATTTTTCACTATGAAGCAGAATACTTATTGAATTAATTAATGTTATTCAAAGATATATGGCTAAAAAAGGAGATGGGCTGTTAAAGGTGGAAGGACAACCAGTAGATAGTCTTTATGCTGTGTTGTTGCCCATATAATATGAAGAAACCTAGAGGATGGCTCCTAGAATGTTGAGTGGATCTTCCAAAGGGAAGATTAAGGCAAAGAATCTGGCCACCCTTTGTCCCACTATCAGACTTTGTCATTTTGGGCATTTTACCTCTCTGGGCCTTCATTACTTCCTTTTTATCTTTAAAGTCTCTTCTAGTGATAAAATTCTGTAATATTTCTACATTGGCTCAACTGATCAAGAAGGGGGCTGTAGACTACCTCATATCTATCAGATTGACTGCATTCTTAAAAAATGACCAAAAAGAAAAAAACAAGTGACAAAGGTTGGAGGGATTGTGGGGAAATAGCCACATCAGTGCACTGTTTGTAGAGCCATTTTAGAAAGCAATTTGAAACTATGACTAAAACATTACTAAATTGTGCATACTTTTGGACTTAGAAATACCACTACTAGATCTATATCCCAAAGGAAGAAAAAAGTGTAGAATATGGGCTAGCTCCCTGGAGGTTTCAGAGTCAGCCAGAATCAAGATGAATTAAAGTTGTTGGTCTTTAGGGGGAGAAGTGAAGGAGGTAGTCAAGCAAAATCCTGGATCCTGGAGTTCAGAGTCACTAGCCTCCTCCTTGTCCTGCCACCAAGTGCTTCTGACTCTCTCCCTCCCTGCTCCAATCCTTGCCTATGATTATCTCACTACCAAACATTAAGCAAGCACCAACGGTGAGAAGAGCCATTTATCCAAATATATGCTAATAAAGTCATTGTCTCACATTGAACAGGTAATTAGCTTTAAATGCTCAGTTGGTTGATTCAAGCACACCTTTTTGGAGTTTTAGTCCTCTACAAAAAAGAAAGAGGAAAAAAGGTGCTACATGTACAAAAATATTTATAACATTTTTTTTTAGTGTCAAAGAACTGGAAACAAAGAGAGTGTCCATCAGTTGCCAATTGACTGAACAAATTAAGATACATGAATATAATGGAATATTATTATGCTATAAGAAATAATGAGACAGTTTCAGAGAAGCATGGGAGGATTTGTAGGAACTGATGCAGAATGAAATAAGCAGAACCAGAACAATTTATGTTGTAACAACAACACTATAAAAATCAATTCTTTCAAAAATTAAAGAATTCTGATCACTGTAACAACCAACCACAACTCCAAAGGAACCACAATGAAGCATGCTCTTGATCTCTTAACAGAGAGAAGGATTCAGGATGCAAAAAGATACATACATTTGGGGGCATAGTCAACATGGGGAATCTGCTTTGCTTTACTATGTATGTGTTATAAGGATTTTATTTTATTACTTTTTTTTCCCTTTTGGGGGGTATAAAGGAGAAATAATTTCTTAATAATTGTTAAAAGGTGGGGGAGGTGGAAGGAGAAAAGTATAGAATCCACAGATGGCCCCAACTCTATTCTAGATCAACTATCTTTCCCTAGTCTCAGTTCTATTAATTTAGAAGTTGGCAACTATTTTTCTTTACTTAATTATATCTCCTATGCTTAATAAATGTTTATTGTATTGGATAAGCATGGCCACTGAACTCTGATTCTATAGCCATAACCTCTCTTTCTATTAATGAAAGTCTACCAGGGGTCCTCAAACTATGGAGGCCGCGGGACAGATGCAGCAGCTGAGGGCATGGATCCCCCTCACCCAGGGCTGTGAAGTTTCTTTATTTAAAGGCCCACAAAACAAAGTTTTTGTTTTTACTATAGTCCGGCCCTCCAACAGTCTGAGGGACAGTGAACTGGCCCCCTATTTATAAAGTTTGAGGACCCCTGCGGACAATCCTTCTCCCTCCTTAGATAACCCTAGTAACATAATAATTTCTCAAAAGAAACTTTAACTTGGAGCATAGGCTCTCTTTCCCATGCCCTAAAGAATAAAAATGGCCAAGTTTCCAGAATGTGGCCAATTTCTCATTTAGTGTCCACACTGTCTATCCCACTCGCCCCCACCCCCCCTTTCTAGTTCATGGTTGTCTGCTCCTCCCACCTCTTCCTCCAGCCTGGAGCGCTGGTCACATCTACCAGCTGGGTAGAATAATAGGTGGTTAATTGGTTAATGGGTTGCCCCCATTAGAGAAAGACATCATTACACTCCAATAGCCACACATTATCATTCAAGGGTAAGCTCAGGCCTATCAGAGCCCCATCGAACAGCTGTTTTCTTTTCTTTTTCTCTCCAGAAGGGCAATGGGGTCATTTCCTCAACTCCTTTTGTCAATATTAGTACAATCAGCAAACTTATTTATTCTTTGAGTCATTTATCTAGTAAAAGTAAGCCATCATGCTGATTGAATTCTAGTGTGCCCAGGGAGTTGGACTGCTACCAAAGGATTATCCCACTTCCTTTAATATTCATCAAATTGAAAATAAATTTAGCTGGAAATAGCTAATCTAGTTCACAGTTGGTAATTTGGGATTCAGGACTAAAATTCATCCTTCAGAGAATCAGAGAGACATCTTGGAAGAGATTTAGAGACCTTTCAGACCAACAGCCTCAGTTTCCACCAAAGGAAACTTGAGATCATGAAAAGTCAAATGAGCTTCTGAGTCCCACGGCTAGTAAGTAACCCAGACGCTTTGTCTTCGACTCCAGCCCTCCTTCCAAGGTACCAGGCTCAATTCTGTGCCGATGATGGAGGTGAGACAGAGGGAGAATTCTGACAACGGTGACGAGCCTCTCTCTGACCCCGCCACCTTCCCTGCCTTGTTCCCATTCAGGCTGATAGAACTCCATGCCCCTGTGGGCCTCTAGTTTCCAATATAACTTTAAAAGGCCATTTTCCGGGGTCTGTTCTGCTTTCCACCACTGACTTGCCTCTCGGGCACTTTTAAAGCCTGCATGCTTCAGCAACTCCCGTCTGGAAATGGAGGCTGGAGAGTTCTGGAGGGAAACAATTCCAATCTGCCTCTCCACACGAGGCTGTGATGAGGATGGATGAAATAATGTTCCTCCATTACTTTCAGATGTGAGTATAAAATGCACCTTTGTAAATATGAAGTATTTTAAGAGGCCAGTTATTGCAACTTCTCCCTACACTAAAAATTGCTGACTACTTTAAGCCTGGGAAGTAAACATATCAGTTTGAAATTCAAGTACACTTCACTTGGGAGCAGCAGCAGGCTGGCAGTGCAAATACCAGAGGTCTTTACTATCATGTGGCTATATTTTAGTTGAAAGCTTTGCTTCAAATGCATATCATGTTCTGCTCCGGGGTTATTTCAAGTAAAAAGGCTCTGATCCTGATTGAAGCATAACATCTCATTCATATGCAGCTTTGAGGCTGACAAAGCACTTTCATCCCTCCCGGGGAGATGATCAGTATAGAGATCATCGTGCCCATTTTATAGATGAGGTCACTGATGGGCAGGGGTGGTAGCTGACTTCCTCCTGGTCATTAGTGCCAGAGGTTTCAAACCCAGGTCTCTCCGTTATGTGATGTATCCTCTAAGTAGGGACCCGGGGGGATGGGGTTCTCTTCTACTTAGAGACAGAGTATGATAGTGAGGGTTCTGAACTTCCAGGTTTCTGGTCAAACTTTGAGAAGACTGAAGCTCCCAGAAGCCTCTTCTCCTTACCCACCAGGGCAAACGCATTGAATTAAACAGTATTGCAAGGAAATGGTCCACAATTGTCATCATTGGCTGACTAATGCTCTTTCCTAGAGGCTCTTCATACTCCTGGCATCAAACACCACAACGGAGTGAATAACAAAGAACTTGAGCAAGCAAGCAAGACTAACGACCATGAAGTGATGCTGGAATGACCCGATCCAGTGGAATCAAAATTTAGAGTGATCTTGAGTTTTTCAAAGGCTTGTCAAGTCCTAGAACGGGCAGAGATGTTAGCCCTTCACATACCCCAAGGGCATTTATGTGTTCAAGGAGATGTCCAACAAAAGTTGTCGCAATCCATCATGTCCTGCCTCATCGGTGCAAAGGATGCTAGGCTGGAGAGTGATCGCTGATCAAGTCAGGAGACAATGTGGTTCCTATCGCTTCCTGTCATTATTCCAAAGAGGCGTCCCTGGGTAATGGGGGAGTCCTGTGTTCTCAAATCAGGAGGATTTGGGCTTAAGTCTTGAGTCTAACACATGTGGCCTTTGGCAAGTCAGTAATCCCTTTGTTTCTTCCGCCAATTCCCTTTGATTTATTAGGATATGGGAGGGCTACAATGAGAATTCCACTCTGCTGAAAGCATGAGCCTTAATGGCTCCAGAAGGCAGGCTGCCCGGTCAAGAGTGAGAAGGAAGACGAGACTGGGAAAAAGTAGTGTAGGACCAAGATCAGCTTGGTGACCGCGGCAGCCAACTGAGCTGGCAGGAGGGGTTTGGAGGCCACAGAGGCTCTGGCTCTAGAGTAGCCTCAGGTGAGCTAAGCAGACCCTATGGAGACGGGAGAAGCCAGCCTGCTAGGCAGCTGCAGGCAATCGGTGCCCTCTTTCAGGGAGAGGTAAAATGGGATATTGCCAGGATGCCAGATGCTGAAATGATTCCTGTGACAATGGCCCCAGCAGGCTCCCTCCTGTGCCCATCACCTTTGTCTCAAGTTACTGCTATAGATGGTTCCTGGAGAAAAAGAGAAAAGGGGAGACTTGAAGAGAGGAGATGAGAGAAGAGGAACTGGTGACTGTGGAGAAGGAAGAGAAGGCATTTAGAAAAAACACTGGCTTACAGTAAGCATTCATTCATTTGTTTATTCATTATAAAGTTTCTTGGATCTTCACAGTACCATGAAGCTATCTCTAATAAATTGGATTAATTAATTTATTAATATAAATACAGCCCTAAAGAATCCCTCCCCCGTGATTCCAAAACATACAACTTTTTTTTTCCTGAGGCATTTGAGGTTACGTGACTTGCCCAGGGTCCCACAGCTAGTAAGTGTTAAGTGTCTGAGGTCACATTTGAACTCAGATCCTCCCGACTTCAGGGCTAGTGCTCTATCCACTGCACTACATCTTGACAATGCATGTTGACTGATGATTGGAATTATGAATTTGGAGGTACAGGTACTAGAATTTGTTCTTGGCTCTACTCTTGTATAAACTGAGGTGAGATATTAACCTATTTGTGACTCTACATCTGTAAAAATGTGGGTGATGGCAGCTATCCAGGACAGAACCATTAGTTGGCTGTTAGTCATTAAACAATCTGAGGCACTTCCCTTATTTTGTGTTTCCCAGTTCAATCTAGCATTCATTAAGCATTCCTATGCACAAGGCATGGCTAGGTGAGGGTGAAACAAAAATAAAAGGAAAAATTGCTTTTGTACTGAAGAGCTTAACTTTGTTTGCCTCAGTTTCTTTATCTGTGAAATGAGCTGGAAAAGGAAATGGCAAATCACTCTAGGTTCTCTGCCAAGAAAATCCCAAATGGGGTCACAAAGAGTTAGCCATGACTGAACGATAACTGAGGTTAGGTGACAACTGAAAGGCAGGTTTAGAATTTGCAGCCTCCAAGTTTTCAATTTGTTCTAGCTCCCATAATCTCTTTTTTATCATTTTGAAGAGTATTAAAATAAGACATCAGAACAATAAGGATATTATAACAACCAATAAAAATGAGTCCAATCCTCTCTGAAAGTAGGATCTCTGTGTTGTTTTTGTTGTTCCCTAAGTTCTCCAAGAGGATCGTTGACATATGAAGTGTGAGGTTCTGATTTACCATTTGGATCTAAATGAGGCAGAGTTCAACAGTCATCAGTCTCACTTTCCTTCAGAATCATTGAAATCCAATGGCCAGCAAAGGTCAAGATGACTGGCAAAAGTCTAGGTTTGGTCTGTGTGTTATATCTAAGTATCTCTAGTACCTAGAAAAAATCTTGTACGTAGAAATTGTTTAATATATATTTGAATTGGACAGAGCTAAATGAATTTAAAAAACCACATAACTTGAAAAGAAAGTCTAATCAATTGAAACATCAGATTAAAAATATTTATTCTCTTTAAACCTTAGTCTCTTTATCTGTAACATGAATGAGTTGAATGAGATTCATGTCTGGATATAGTAGACATTGAGATTAAGTAATCTCTACGTTTCTTCCAGCTCTGAAATTGTCATTAAATGATGTGAAGGTGAGAGAATGTGAGGAGCTCCCAGAAACCAATTTTCCCTGCTCCACCATTTTGCTTAGGTCTGCCCTGTACACATAAGGAAATCTCATTTAGATGGAACTACAAATAGCATCTAGAATCTAAACTTTTGGGAGACCAGACCATATTTTAAAAAAAAAAAACTGACTTTTTTATTATATATGACAATGTTAGCATCACAAGATAACAGAAACAGATAGATTTATAATAGAATAGAAAGATTTTTAACATTCATTTTATCTAATCCTCTCATTTGTATATAAATACTACATACATGTTAGCTATTATCATTATTACACTGGGTTTTATATCCATATGCCTCAAATAATATTGTTCTGATTTCCATTTTTAATAGTGTTTTAAAGAATTTTAATCTGATTTTATGTTCCCATGTTCCTTAATATGTAAACTCATTTCCAAATGTGATTTTCTAAAAGGTAGGCTATTAAGAGGAATAGTGCTGTTCAGAGGTGTTAACATGTAGCCTACAGACCCCATGTGGCCTACTTCAAACCAGATTAAAACATATTTGGGAAAAGGGAAGGAAGAATAGAAGGAAGAGAATTTGGATCCCAAAATTTTAAAAATTAATGTTAAAAATTGGTTTTACATGAAACTGAAAAAATAATAAAATGTAATTGAGAAGTATTTAATAAAGTCAATAAAAATGCAATAAAATATAGATGGGATTGCATTTCAAAACCAATCAATAAGTATGTACTGATTAGTGATCTATTTCTATATGCATTTGATACCACTAATATCAATGATATCAGTAGATTCAGAGACTTTCACCTGAATCACAGTGGGAACACTTGTGTGACCTCGGATAAGACAATTCCCTTCTCTCTAACATCTCCTTGAATATTTCTAAGATCTGTTCCTTAAAATTTACGATTGGTTGTCCATCACATTTTACAGCACCTGGGTTTTCAGAAGTTCAGCAAATAGAATTGGGGATGTAAAGGATTTAGCTAATCTCAATTATTTTATAAGGGAGAGAGACAGAAAGAGACAGAGACAGACAGACAGAGGGAGGAGAAGAAGGAGAGAGAGGAAGAGAGAGAAAGACCAGAGAGACAAAGGAGGAGAGAGAAACAGAGAGTGGAAGAGAAACAGAGAAAGAGAAGGGGAGAGAGACAGGCACAGAGAGGGGAAGAAAGAGACAAAGAGAGACACAGAGAGAGACAGAGACAGAGAAGGGAAAGGGGAGAGAAGGAGAGAGAGACAGGGACAGAAAGGGGAGAGAAAGAGGCAAAGAGAGACACACAAAGAGAAAAAGACAGAGACAGAGGGAGGGGAAGGGGGGAGAAAAGAAGAGAGGGAGAGAAAGACAGGACAGACAGAGGGACAGAGAGAGACAAAGACAGAAAGAAAAAGAGAAGAAAGAAACAGTGGAAGAGAGAGACAGAAAAAGAGGGGGAGAGAGAGACAGAAGCACAGAGAGACAGAGACAGAGAGAGGCACAAAGACAGAGAGACAGAGATAGAGATAGAGAGAAGGGAGGGAGAGAGAGGTAAAATACAGTATTTAGAAAATACTTGCTTTCCTTCCCCCACCCTCATATAGCCTAGAAGGATCCCCCAGGCTTTCTGGAAAGCAACACAAGTTTTGTGATTCTGCAAATCTGAAAACAGCAGATTTGGGCTTTTTGCCAAACTATATTTATCTTAAACCAATTAAGGTTGCGCCAGGCTGCCTAGATTAAGTGGAATTTTGTTCGTTAGGTCGGTTCAGACTGATGATTTCCGGGGGTGGAGAGGAACCCCAGGTGTGGGAAGTTCCTCTACCCAAGCAAATCTATCATGCTTATGTCATTTAGTTTTAGAGTAGCCTGGGGCACTGAGAGATTATGTGACTCTTTCAGGGTCACAGAGTTTATTTGTGGCTGGAGACCAAACTTGCATTTTGGTCATCCTTGTTTCAAGACTACCCTCAATACAATTCCCATTGGGCTAGTTGTGTGAGGAAAAAAAAAGTTTTCATCTTCATCACTTCATAAGAAGTGAATCTCATGCCCCACCCCTCACCCAATTTGTATGTCTAGGGTCTTGTACATCTTTAGATCTCATTAGATTAGGTGCTTCTTGAAGGCAGGAACTGAGGGGTTTTTTTTGTTTCTTTTTGTATCCCCATTGCTTAGCACAGTGCCTGGCACACAGTAGGTTCTTAATAAATGTTTCTTGATTGATTATTTATTAGTAAAATGTTTATTGAAGTGAATTTCACAGAGCAACCAATCGAGCTAATGAGATCTTAGCTTATAATGAAAATAAACGAAGAGTATCCAGATCCTGAGACACAGGTCAAATCACAAGTGTAGTATGGTGCTTGGTTTGGAGCATCACATTTTTATGGAGGGCGTTGACAAACTGGAGCGTGTCCAGGAAGATGACCAGGAAGGAAAGAGTCTTTATGATCGTGCAATAGTGAGATTATTTAGAGAAAGTAGGGAAGTTAAGCCTAGAGAATAATAATTAATAATGATAATAATAACTAACATTTACATAGCTTCTACTGTGTGTCAGGTAGTATGCTAAGTGCTTTATAATTATTATCTCATTCGATTCTCATAACAACTGTGACAGGTAAGTGTTATTATTATCCCCATTTTACAGATGAGGAAACTAAGGAAAATAAGTGATTATATAGCTAGTATCTGAGGCCAGATTTAATATCGTCTTCCTGAGTTCCAAGGATTGTTATATGTATGTGTGTTGTGGAGAAAACTTGACATGGCAGCTGTGAATATTTAGGGGTCAATTATGTACAAGTTTCCACCATTCTTCAAGTTTCCTAAGCTTGCGGTCTCAGAATACTCCTTTTTTAAATTTTAAATTCTCCCTCACCCCACATATATGATCAATCAACAAAACTTGTTACCTCTACCCCCACAGCACCTCTCCTGTACTCTCCCCTTGTCACTATCTGCTTTAAGCCATCATCATATTTTCAGTCTATGTCATCTCTTGTCTAGACTATAACCAAGGAGACTAATTGGATTCCTTGCTCTAATTCATCCTCTGCATAGCTCGCCAATATGACTTTCCTAAAGAATGGGTTAGATTAGACCAATTCCTTTGCTCAAGAACCTTCAATGGTTCCCTATTACCTCCTTATAAAATACAAATTTTATTTGGCTTTCAACCCTCCCCCTAACCTTGAACCAGCTCACTTTTCTAATCTCATCATAGATGAGGTTTATCAAACTGTCTTCTTGTCATTCTTTTCACAGAGTACTCTGTCTCTTATCTTGGTGCCTTTGGACTGGTTATCCAAAAGCCTTTTCCTTCTTCCATTCTTCTTAACTGAATCCCATACTTCTTTCAAGTTTGGGCTCAAATATTCCCTCCTCCATGAAGTCTTTCTTGATTCCTTTCTCCTTACAGAATATCATGTAAAACACATGATAAATTTATTGATTCTGTATATGTATATTCCTCTATACTCAATTGTAAACGTTTTGTGTCTTTACATAGAATATTACCTGGCATATTAGTATTTCACAAATGTTTGCTGATTGATTGTTGCTCTGGCTAACTTTCCCAGTTATTCTACATAAATTCTATCACTAGAGGAATTAAATTTGTTCTGCTGAGGTTAGAATTAGGAACAGTGAGTTTGTTACCAAATGATAAATTTAAATTTGATGTTAGAAAATCTTTAACAATTAGAGGTAATCAAAGAATTTAAGGGCCAGTATGGGAAGTAGTGAGGTCTTTCTCACTTCCTATTCCAAACAGTCTATCTTTTTTTGTTGTCACATAAAATATAGAGAATATTCTTGTTTCAGGTACAGGTTGGAGTCCAAAGTCTCTTCCAACTCCAAGATTCTGGAAGTAACATTCTCTCATGGTATATATGTCAACTACACGAATCTTTTCCCTGATTTTCAAGAGACCAAAATACTTGCCCCAAATTGTCACAAGGAAGCCAATCTTTACTTGGGTGATCTATTTCTCTCCAAGCCATGAGGGAACAGAAGGACTTACCCTTCTATAAAATTCCAGTTCTTAGAAAGTGCCATCAAAGCAGGGAACCCAAATGAGGTTTTCAAAAGGATATTCCAGTTTGAAACCCAGCAGGTGACAAATTCAGCCCTGCAGCCCTCTGGGGACTTGGCTACTAAACACCAATATATCCTCGAAACATTTATTTTGTAAGTAATGTTAATGATATTCTGAGAGCCTTATGTTTATTGTTTAACACTGCCATCATTTATTGATGACTAATGGCCAATAAACAAAGCCCCCTGCCTCAACTCGGGCTTCTAGTCAGTGTTTATGGATTAGCCCCATTAGTCTCCTTTTGAAAGCCACTGGGAGAATGCAGCTGGTGCCCAGCCTGAGCAGAGACACAGGAAAGCAGCGTCTGCCACTCAGGTGAAGACAAAAGAGGTAACGTCTAAGAGCCGCAAAGCGCCATGGCCAGAAAAAAAAGGTCAAGTATTGTTCCCGTTATTATTATACAATCCCCAAATATATAATGGCAGAATTCATCTTTTAGGTCTAGCTGCTGTTGCATTAGAGTGGTGAAAACTGGACTCGAGTTCCAATCCAACTTGTGGAATGGAAGCAAATCACATCATGTTTCCAAGCTTCAGTTTATCCATGTGGGAAATGTGGAGTTTGGACCAGATGAATTCTTTTTTTTTTTTAATTTTTTTTCTTCAAAAAAAAAGTTTTCAGATGAATTCTAAGATCCCTTGCTACTCTGAACTTATTTTGATGATTTAATAGTGTATAATTATATAGGTGCTTCTCCAAGTCCAGCCCTTTATCTACTATGTCAAATTGCTTCTTGAGAATATCCTTTACCCACATGTGCAAAAATGCTTTTTTTGTAGTGGTAGGAACTGGAAACTAAGTGCATGTCCATTCACTGGGGAATGGCTGAATAAATTGTGGTATATAAATGTAATGGAATATTATTGCTCTATAAGAAAAGAAGAGCAGGGTGATTTCAGAAAAGCCTGGAAAAACTTATATGAACTGATGCTAAGCAAAAGGAAAGGAATCAAGAGAACATTGTACACAGTAACAATAAGATTATGTGATAGACTTGGCTCTTTTCAACAATGAGATCATTCAAGACAATTCCAATAGGTTTGTGATGGAAAGCCATCTGCATCCAGAGAGAGAGAGGAAGAATGAGAGAGATGGAGACTGAATGCTGATCAAAGCACAGTTTTTTTTTTTGTTTTTTACCTTTTTTGGGTTATTGTTTGCTTGCTTCATCTTTTTTCTTGCTTGTGTTCTTTTTTTTTCCCACTTTTGATCTGATTTTTCTTGCACAGCATGATGAATGTGGAAATGTAGTTAGAAGAACTATACATGTTTTACCTATATTTGATTGTTTGCAGGAAGGAGTGAGAGAGAGAAGAAAAATTTGGAACAAAGGTTTTGCAAAGGTGAATGTTGAAAACTAAAAGAAAGTATCTTTTTCAGGAAAGAATAAAGATGTGGTTAAGAAAATGGTAAAAATGGTGAAAACTGAGGGAATTGGAAGGAATATTGCTGAAAGCAGAAGGTAAAAGGCAAATTTTTGAATTTATGAGGGTAAGTTAATGAATTATTAATGAAGGATTAATTTTACTTATATAATTCCATTTATTGTTATAAGAATAACAGGAATATTTTTAGTCATATAATTTAAATGAATAAACATTTATTAAATAACTGCTATGTATAAGAACCCAAAGTCAGGAAGACTCTTTTTTGTGAATTCAAATCCAACCTCAGACATTTACTAGCTGTATGACTCTGGGCAAGTCACTTAACCCTGTTTGCCTCAGTTTCTCACTTGTAAAATGAGTTGGACAGGGGAATGACCAACCATTCTAATATCTCCACCAAGAAAACCCTAATGGAAGAGGAGGACACAACTGAAATTACTGAACAATAAATGCTTAAAGAAGTCTCATACTAAGTAATGAGGATGCAAAGACAAAATTGAAAAAAAAGAAAAACAACAACACAACAGTCCCTGCCCTCAAGATGCTTATATTCTACTGGAAGAATAGAACATTTGCACAGATTCAACCACTATCTAGATATCGATAGATAGATCAATGGATAGATTTAGAGAAGAAAGGGATAGACGTCATCTAAAATACCCCTCTAATTTTATAATTAAGGAAATTAGGTCAGAAAGAGTGAGCAGCCTAAGGTCTCACAGATAGAAAATTAAAAATCAATGTTTGAACCCAAGTCCTCTTATTCCAAATCCATCTCTTTTCACCTTAATAATTTGAGAAGGGAGAGAGCAGTAGCAATTGGGGAGGCCAGGAAAGATTTTCTTATGTAGGAGCTGATAAATAAGCTTCTCTATCACAAAAGTGAAGAGAGAATTACTACAAGCATATATTTGCTTTATATGCCCCCACACATAGTATATCTTTACATATTATACTAAGGCTTACTCTGTGTATCTTGGGCTAGTTTTTCCTTAAAATATATAAAAACTTCTTCAAATGAATTTGGATTAGAGGACTAAGGCTCAGGCTGTTGACCTGGCTTACTAATCACCTGAATATAAAAAGTCATCTGGGTCCTATGCTTGACTGGCAGATCATCATGGGCAACACAGAGGCAGGGGAGGGATGTTCTGCTGAATCACTTCTGTGTCCTTACTAAATATTTTTCCCTTGGTATTTATTGTTGTTCGGTCATGGCTGACTCTTTATGACCCCATTTGGATTTTTCTAGGCAAGGATAATGGAGTCATTTGCCATTTCATTCCCAAGATAATTTTATAAATGAGGAAACTGAGGCAAGGAGGGTTTGCCCAGGGTCACACAGTTAGAAATTGAGGCCACATTTGAACTCAGATTTTCCTAACTCCAGGCCCTTCGTCTACTGAACTATGCAACTTCCCCTGCTATGGCTAAGTGAATGTTTGGTTAATTGTTATTTTGGGGGGGATTGTTTCATTTCATTTTGATAATAGAAGACTAGCCCAGTCAAAGAGTGTGTGTGTGCGTGTGTATGTGTGTGTAAGGAAGAGAGAGAGAGAGAGAGAGAGGGAGAGAAAAGAGGGAGACAAGAGAGGGAGAGAAAAAGGGAGAGGGAGAGGGAGAGGGAGAGAAGAGAGAGAATTTGTTCCTATGGAATGTAAATTCCTTGTAGGAAGGGACTGCCCTCAATTAAGATTTTGTATCCTCAGGTTCTCAAATTGCTCCTGATATATACACATTTTAATAAATACTGTTGATGACCTGTTTTCAAAAGCTATAGCACTCATTTTAGCTAGAAAGTCAGTCAACAGCATTTATTAAGTTCCCACTATGCACCAGGCACTCTGTGTTCAGCACTGGGATTACAAAGAAAGGCAAAAGATGTTCTTGGTTTTCTAAATGCTCACAGTCTATTCAGAGAGACAACCTGCAAAACACTATATACAAAAAAAACTATCCATCCATCCATTCATCTATATATTATGATAAATTGGAGATATCAACCAAGAGAAGGCAGGAGTATTAAAGGGATTATTAAGGAAGAGTGCCACTTCTCCTAAAGCATTAAATGACATTTAAAAAGATCTGGACCAGACTGTGTAATTGTCTATACAATGTATAAATAAAAATTGATTTTATTTTTCATATGGACATTTAAGACTTATTTTCATTTTTCTTGGTTGGTTAGCAAGAGTTCTTTTAAAATTCTATATTAGCTCTCTCTAAAAGAATTGAGAGAGATGCCTTTTCTTCTTGGACTTTGGCTTCTTTTACATAAGTTATAAGAATCTTGTGAACTGAACATCTTTTAGGTTTGACAATAGTGCATCTTGCCAGATTGCTCTCAGACATTCGCACCTGTGCACATGGTTATTTCAAGAGAATAATACAAATGTTTTATGTAAGAAAAATTATATATACATCTATCACATCAGGGAGAGCAAAGCTGAAAGACAAACACCTAAAATATGGTTTATCAAAATGGGAATTAGCTCAACCTAGTAACTACTCTGAATGAGAAATTTAGCTTTAACAACTTTGAATAATTCAAGTCTGCTACTCAGCCAGAAAAGACACAGATGTTCTAAGCCTTAAGGGATCCTCACACTTTTTAAATAGGGGGCCACTTCACTGTCCCTCAGACTGTTGGAGGGCCGGACTATAGTAAAAACGAAAACTTTGTTTTGTGGGCCTTTAAATAAAGAAACTTCATAGCCCTGGGTGAGGGGAATAATCGTCCTCAGCTGCTACATCTGGCCTGCAGGCCATAGTTTGAGGACATTAGAAAGGTTTATTAATAATTATAATTGCCAGCATTTGCATAGCATTTAATGTTTACATGGTGCTTTATTATATTTTAACCTTTTGATCCTCACAACAACTCCTTGAAGTAGATGCTCCATGGGCATCTATTTTACAGATGAAGAAACTGAGGCTGAGTTACTTGTGACTTGTTCAAGATCATAAAACTTATAAGGGGTCATAGCCAATCATCTTGACGCACATATTGCCACTGGATCCCAGTGATTCTGGAGGAATGAGGCTAATGACTTTGTACAGCTCAGACTCACTTAAATCCAATTCATTCATAGTCAAGACAATGTTCAGTGATGTCTCTGGTCCTCTTCAAGAATGAAGGACAGACAACAACAACAAAACTAGTAAGCACTGAAGCAAGATTTGAATTCATCTTCCTGATGAGGTTCAGTATTCTATCCACTGTGCCACCTAGCTGCTTCCTGAATAACTTTTTTTTTTTAAACACAAGATCCAAGAATTTTGTGGACTTGACATCTTTTAACTTTTGGTAAGAATGTGTCTTGGAAAATTTTCCCCAATCACTTAAAGTTTTACAAGTTATTTCAAGACTAGAGTGTCCTCTGAAGTTCATCCCTGCCCAGCAAACTGAAAAAAATGATAAAAAAGACTGAAGTAATGATACAGTGTCTACAGGAGAAAAGAATAACTAACTATAGTATTGGTGGAGCTGTATAATTTGGAATTATATAAGTTAACAATTTGGAATTATGTAAGAAAAGTGACCAATTCACTTATTTGAACAAATCACTTCCTCTCTCCGAGACAAAGTTTGTTCATCTATAACATGAGGGAGTTAGACCAGATGATCACTGAGGTTTAACATTTTATAATTTTAAATTTCCCTAAGTTATCCAATCATTGGAATAATGAAAACACACTCAACATCACTGGATCTCACTTTCCTCATTTGTAAAATGAATCATTTTACAAATGATCTCCTTCCACTCTTAATCATTGAGTATGATCTGGATAGAGTCTCAATCCATTTGATATTTGTCAGTTTAAGAAATTTGATATGGTTGACCAATAAAACTCCTTGTATGATCCTCTGGGTAAAAGTGGGTAGCTGTCCTATCCCTGAGGATCCAGATAAATTTTTTTTTGGGTGGGGGGAGGAAGGCACCATTTTAATTTTTACTTTACTGTAGTTTAAGATATTTGGTCAGGTGAATTTGTTTGATATAATTTAAACAACAGAAAATGACCACAACTGCTGTTTTCCCTGCATATGGCAGTTCTTCAAGCCTGGCTTACTAAAAAGAAAAAAAAAATAAATTCCAACCATGTTTCATTAATGGTGCCAAGTTCTGTTCTTTGTTTTTGGTTCATCCGCTTCCTAAATCCTTCTGTGATATTGTTATGCACAGTGTGTTGGCTTTTGTTTCTTCCACTTTTTCGATCCTTCATCATTTATTAATGACACAGATTGTGTGATGAAGAGTTGTCAACATTATCATTTTTCTATATTTACAGGTATAATAAAGGCATTGAAGTAGGTTTGTCATCTAATAGTCTTTAAATGATCTCTCTCTTTCTGGCTGCATTTTCCTTCCATTATTTACTGTGCCTCCCAATAGCTTATCATCTGAGGCTGTCTGCTCTTTCCTTTGTCCTTAATTTCCTGAGACAGCTTTCCACTTAAGAGACTGAGAAAATATTAGATGAAGAGATTCCACAAACCACGGGAGTACAAGGTCCTCTAGATAGAGGCACATTCATATGCCATAGGTTAAAAAAGAGATGGCATCATGACATCCTCCAAACAGAAAATCGCACAGCTGGCTTCTCACTGTAGTGGGGCCTCGGCTCATACCCAAGCAAAGATAAATACCTGTAGAACTCTCATTAGCACTTACAGAATAGAGGGCTAGAAGACTAAATTTCTGTGAAGAGAATGTAGATGGCATTACCTAATGAGAGGATCAAATATCTCTTTACATTTCATATGGAATTCTTATAATTACAGAATTTTATTTATGGAAAAGTGCATAGAAGTGCACGTTTAACATATATTGGATCAATTGCCGGCCAGGGGAGGGAATGGGGGGAAGATAGGGGAAAAAATGGAACACGAGGTTTTGTAAGGGTGAATGTCAAAAATTATCCATGTACATATTTTGAAATTTAGATGGAATATTAGTGTAAATTATCAGAGATAAATACTAGATAACATATAAGCTCATAAATCTAGAGTTGGAAGAGACTTTGTTATTCAGTCATATTTGATCCTTCATGCTCCCATTTGGGATTTCTTGGTAGAGATAGAGTGGTTTGCCATTTTTAGCCACCTCTAGCTCATTTTTATAGATAAGGAAAGTGAGGCTTGGGGTAAAGTGTCTTGCCCAGGGTCACACAGTTAATAAGTGTAGAGGGCTGGAACTCTTAAGTCAATGCACTGAGGGCTCATTACTGATTGGACAATACTCTATGGGCATATGTTTGGAAAATGGTCCTTCCCACTATCCGTGCTGGCTCAATGATTGGTGTATACAGAGGATTGTAGGAGGGACTAGGGGGTGGAGTAAGATGAACCAGGGTCCCTTTATCCATAGACACAGATGAGGAAGAAAGAGGTCACAGAGATTCTGCTTCCATCCTGTTCACTTTTATCCCTAAAGACCAAGAATAAAGACTAAGGACTTTTGCTTATCCTGACTCTGACTGATTCTGGGGTGTCCTGGGTGCTAGAATGGTGGTCACAAATAACTACCTGAGGCTAGATTTCACTTTCATCCTGCTGATTCCAGAGTCTGTGAAGTGGTCACCTAGTTACAGGTCATCTACTCTAGTACCTTCATTAGATATTTGAGGAAACATCTCTAAGATCCAGAGATGTTAAGTACATTTCCATTATTTCTGTGATTGGATAACTTAGAAATCTAGAATGTTAAAACTGGAAGAAATCTTGGAAATGAACTGGTTTGGGTCCCTTGACGTTACAAATGAGAAAGCACTGGGTCAGAGAGAAGGAAGGAAGCATTTAGTAAACTTCTAATACATGCTGGTAACTGTGCTAAGAACTGTACAAATAACCCATCTGATATCCTGGGAGGTAGGTACTATTAGAACTTCTATTTTACAAATGAGGAAACTGAGGTAAATGGAGCTTAAGTGATATGCCCAGGGTCATACAGCTAGTAAATGTCTGAGGCTAGATTTCAATTCAGTTCTTCCTGGCTTCAGGTCTAGCATTCTAGACATTGTGTCATCTAGCAAGAGACAAGGTGCTCTTGCCCCAAATGACAAAAATAAATTAGATATGACAGATAAAACATTTATTAAATATTAGTTTGTGCTAGGACTTTGCTAAACACTGGAGATGCAAGTTCATCAAAAATAAAAACAATCACCCTCAAGGAGCTTACATGCTAGTGGAAAGATAAAGCATAAAAGGGAAGTGAAAAGGTTCTGGGAAATAAGCTATCAAAGTTTGGAAGGATCTTTTACTCTTGTAAAGAACATTGCATTGATTCATTCACATAATCAAGCTTTATTCAGTCCATTACATTTTCAGGCTCATATAAGTAAACATTCCACTGCAACTGACAAAATTATTTTGACATTTTTGTTTTTCCTATAAAAAGAAAAGAGGAAGCAGACAGTAACTTCTTTCAATGGTGATATAACGAGAGTAATCTTCGAATGTGAAAGCATTCCAACTTTCAAACAATTATTTTGGAAACAGTCACATTATCTCATAGTAGGTAGGAAGCTCAAAGGCCATTGTGTATGGTATATTAATAAAAATTTCCTCTACGACAACAGAACACTCAGTAGTTTCTGAAAGATGACAAGTGGTTATCTAGATCAAAACTTCTTAAACTGTGGGGTTAAGCCTCCATATGAGGTCGCATAACTAAATGTGGGGGTTGTGAAAAATTTGGCAATAGTAAAAAGGTATCAAATATTCTACCAAGATTTATGTAAAAATAAACAAGCACATTCATCTCATTAGTTTGCAAATTTGCTTTCATTTTTAATAGTAAAATTATATATATATATATATATCTCAAAGAATTGTTTTACATTTCTTGTGATTAGTAAATGTTTGATTTGTATCTACCTTTATATCTGAGGTTGCATAAAAATTTATTGGGCCAAAAGAGATCATGGGTAGAAAAAGTTTAAGCCTTGGTCTAGACTTCCCTTAAATACTTGGAACATGTTCAAGTTGCCCATTCCTCTATTAAAGATTTCTAATTGAGGGGAAGTTTTTGTACAATCAAGCCCACCATCCAACTTCCATTCATTGTTCTTAGCTCTTCCTTCAGGAACCAACCCTAAATAAGGTTGAGCTTTCTTCCACTGGGCAACACTTATTTTAAACACTTGAAGATAGCTATCATCTTCTCCACTTCCCACCTTCCAACCCTCTCTCCAGAACTTTCAACACTCAAAGAGTCTCACCTTATTCTCCTCCAGACATTCTTCACATTGTTTTCCAAAAAACATGGGAGCTACATTTTAAAATATTTTATAGAAAAGTTGATAGCTACAGACAATTATGTACAAAGAACAATTGGCTACAGCGTTTTGCTGGCAAAAGCGAGCCCTAAGAGACTTTGAGAAAATATTGGTAACTGGGACAGGTTATCTTAAACTGATCAGACTTTGGAATATTCCAAATTACACTTGAAGTAAAAATTGGCTTCTGGAAGTTGATCATATTTTATGGTACTCAGACAACAAGGGCAAAGGAAATCTGTTCTTTTAACTCTTCCCTGTTTCTTAAGTTCTCTAAATTAGATAAAAGATGCTCCGAGAAGCCACAGTGTTAGAATTGGAAAAGTTGGGGAATTGTCCACAAAAAGACTTCTCAAAGCCACAAGATAGATTGCCAAAAAGGGAAATTGGGGGAAAATGGGATTCTTGAGAAACCCTTAGTAACTGGTTATAGGGATCAATCTATGATACTTCTGAAGCTGACCTCAATTTTAGGGAGCAGCTAGCATGCCAAGAATAGATTGAACAAAAAGTGTTCACTGAATTTTCACGGTGCTTGGTAATAAGAAATCATGCATGACCTTGAGAAAAAGTCTCATTGGAGTGAAGGGATAGAAAGAAGCCAGCTTCTGAGTGGTGTAATGGATAATATTGAAAATGGAAGAACTGAGACAAGTTGGTATAGATATCAACACTTTGGAAAAAGGTGTTCCGTTCCCTTTTTGAGAGAGGTGAGAGAAGAGATGCATTGTGGTTTGGACTTAAAAGTATTAGGGAAAACAGTTATATGAAGACGTATTATCAGTAAATGATTTGTACACCTATCTTATCTACCGTTATATCTGGGATTGCATAAAAAATTGGGTGAAAAGGGGCCACGAGTAGAAAAAGTTTAAGTCCTGATCTAGATTTCCCTAAATACCTTCCTTAAATACCCATGGTCTGCCCAAGTTATCCAACCCTCTTTTATAGATGGCTGAGACTACGGGAAAGGCATTTAACTTCTTAATGGCCCCACACAGCTCCCTAAGATTAGATTATAATTTACCCCAGGGCTACTCTTCTGAATTAGCGAAGGACTTTCCAATCATGACCTTCAGGTATTTCAATAATTTAAAGATCCTCTTCTGGAAATATTTTTCAGGTCAGTTGTTCTTTTTACTTGGCCCTCTCCTAACCAAACACAGTCCTTAGGGCAGTGCCTCGCCATAGAGATTGCGACTGGTCTTCAGATTTCTTGGATAGGAGGAATTCCCCCGAGGTGCAGATAAGGTGGCACCGGCTCTACAGCTGGGGCCTTCAAGTCATCTTAGAGCCCTAAGCACCTTTAACCAAGTCATGAATGGAACCCAACTTAAGTTTTTCCACCGGACAAAGGGAGTGCGTCTCTTCCCCACCCCCTGAACTCTGGGGTTATTTTCTAAAGGCATGGCCCGCCCGCTCCAAGCCAGCAACTTCAGGGGGGTTCCGGAAAGGGGCTCCCGCGATGGGAGTCCCATCTCCCCTCTCCTGCTTCCTGGTCCAGCTAAAGGCTACAGAGCGAAGCCTTCCCAGCAGCTCCGAAGTAAAGCAAAGAAAACCTTCGGGCCCCGGTTCCGAGGGCTTCAGGGCGACCCGCTGCCGGGGAAATCTCTTCCCCGCCAAGCTAGGGCAAGCACCGGTGCCGGGCATCAGGAACTGCAAGCAGGAGTCCAACCCTCTCGCCGGCTCCCACGTCAAACGCCGGACGTCAGAAGAAACATTGTAATGTATCAAAACAGCGCACCCCGCGAATCTCCCCGGCAGCTGCGGCAGCTGCAGCTGGATTTCCCCTCCCCCACGACCCACTCCGAGTAAAACAAGACCCGCACTCCCCTTCGCAGGCCTCGGGCAGTGCACAAGCAGGACCGGCCTCCCCTCGGCTCAAAGAGGGGGCTCTCTGGGCCCCTCGAGATACCGGCTGCAGCTGCAGCACCTCGCTCGGAACATCTCCCAAACCGGTCCCCGCCGGGACAGTCTGCCGGGCGCGCCGGAGTCGGCAGCCCGGGGGAAAGTGGGGGGGAAGGGAGAGAGGCAGGGCGCGTGCGCGCCAGCTCGTGCCCGGGCCACCGCCGAGAAGCGGCAGCTTCCCAGAGCCCCGGCCGAGCTGCGGCGGTTGCTTTTGCGAGTCTATTAGCAGGCGCGTGGTAGCGATGGCGGCTCTCTGGGAGACTTCCCCGTCACTGGATACTACTCCTCCCGGCCCGCCGGCGGCGGCTCCACCCCACCCGCCCCCGCCCCCGCCCCCCCTCGCCTTTAGTTTACAAGTAGCAATTTCCCCGGCTGGTGCCGCGGGTCCGGAGCAAGCCGGGGCGCGCGCCGCGGGCCGGGCGCAGCCACACTCCCCGGAGGAGCCCAGAGGCGAGCACCCACATCCCTAGCCGGCCGGCCGCCCGCCCAGGCCAACATGGGGCTGAAGGAGAGGCTGAGCAAGGAATGGTTCATGTTCTGCATCCTGCTGGTCATCGTGCTGGCGAAGATGGATCCGTCCGTTGGGGCCAAGGGCGGTGAGTGCGGCCCCTTCCCACGAGCCACGCGAGAATCCCGCCCCGCGAGAGAGGGAGGCGGCGCTGCCGACGTGCACGCACCCGTTTCGCGAGGGAGGCTCCCTGCTTAGCTCTGCACCTCGATCTAGGTTACTCCGGGACAGCCAGTCCCCCCTCCCCCCATCCCCGTGGGGACATCAGTGCTGCACGTGGCCTCAGACTTGTCAGAGCTGCCGACCCTCGGTGTGTCTAGCAGCGGGGGGTGGGGGGACACCGTGGGTAATTGGCCCGCGGGCCTCGGGAGGAGACCCAGGAGCCAGAACCCGTCGGGTGGGACCCGGCATTGCCCTGACTCCGGGGTCCCTGAAGCTTTCCACCACGTGGAGACCTGAACTTCTTCCCCGTCCCCCGCTGTGTGGCACCCCTTCTCTTTTTTCTCGCGGGGAGGTGGGAGGCGAGAAGGAAAACGTCCTGCCCGCCACCTCCAAGCTTCATTGAAACTTCTCGGGCGGACTGACACGTTGCATACTCTTGCAAGGACACTACTTCCGTGTGTTCTCATCCCGGCGACCGTCTGTTGCCCAGCTCTAGCTGGTTCACTCAGAAAGGTTGGCTGTGTCTGCCAGTGTGTGCCCAGCTCGCCAGAAAGCCTAGTTCTGCTTCCCAAGAAAGTCTTTCTGGAAGGTGGACATTAATGGGTTAATAAAGTGTAGCCAGCTTTGAAATCGAAGATCCTAGATAAGGGGAGTCATATGGATGGTTAGAAAGCTCTTTAGTCCTCTTTATCTCCTCTCCTATTCTAACGGTAGAGTGTGATTTAGTAACAGATAAAATTACACTTTTTATCTAATCAGTTTTTCTCATTCAAGAAATTCTAACTTAATTTCAATATTTGATGGATCTTTTTGATCCCTGCGCTAGTGTCGAAATCATTAAAATATTCAGTGGAAGATATTTGTATTATTTTGACAAAAACACCTTAGAAATGAATGAAAATTATTTGTTGTTCCAGTCAGTCCCAAAGTCATTTAGGTACTTGCACCCCCAAGTTGAGAAGTCAGCTCCCTGGAGAGCTTCTTCAAAGAGACAGCGCAGAGAAAATCATGCTTTTCTGTTTTAATCTTTTCTAGTATTAGTTACTTTACTAGGTTTCATTTATTATTTTAGAATAACTTTGAGCACTAGTTTGTGGAAAGGAAATAGAATCCTGAAGAAGGATATGACTTCTGCATACCAGGAGTCTGTCCATTGGAACTTTGTAACTATGTGGACAGCAAGGCTTCCATGCCTTCCATTTATGGAACCCAGAAAGTACCCATGCTTTTTACAAGCATTCTCTGTGACTTGTAGGCAAATGCTGCAATTTGTATTTCAGTTTTTGTAAGATGACGATCACTCCTTTACTTCTCAAGTCTTAGTAAGAACTGACTTGGAAGTTGGGAAGAGATCTGCTGCTGATAATTATTAGCTACTATTTCTGTTGGGTTGATGTGGAAGATAAAGTAAAATCCTGTGTTGTATGCAAAAAGCTTTGCAAACCTTTTAAGCTTACATAAAGGTCAGCTATTATTCAATGGAATAATAGTGGGATTGGAACATAATAGGGTGAGGGGGTGACATTTTATAGCCTGAACTGAAATGTCTCTAGTAAAAAAAAAAAAAAAAAGTTTTAAACACATTATATTCTTGTTTCAATTTGCCTTGTATAGAAAGTACCGTATTAAGTGACTTCCAGATGCTTGGGTTGTTACTTTGGAAGAAAACTTTGGCAAAGTCTGTGGGGTCATTAATAATGGGAACCCACTAGGTGGGTGTTAATTTCTTTCTAAAGCAATGTTTGAGTTTCCTGAAAGGAACGTGTGTACAAGCTGGGAATTAAAATGAGTTCTATAGTGAATCTTTGGAATATAACATGAAAACAAAGTGACTTTCAAAGTTGTTAAAAAAAACAAAAAAGTTAGGCAGCGAGGTGGTGCAGTGGATAGAGCATCAGCCCTGAAGTCAGGAGGACCTGAGTTCAAATCCTGCCTCAGACACTTCCTAGCTGTGTGACCCTGGACAAATCACTTAACCCCAACTGCCTCAGGGGGAAAAATACAGGATGTGAAAGGTATATTTAAACATTTAGAAGCATAGTTTAATTAGATTAAACTTCCTCCTATCTTAAATAATATTATGTTGGGCATATGTTGACTGTAGCACTGGTTGCATGTCACTGGCAGGTATGAGGCAATGTGAATATGCATTCACACATTTATGTTTGTATACATATGTATGTATATATGATACATTGTGTAAATATCAAAGTGAATGTTGTGTCATATATGTGAATGTAATATATATCTTTCTGACCATGTGCCAAAGCAAACACAAACTGGTAATTTCTTAGTTTTCTCATTACATAATATTCACTTTCTAAATATCTGTTTTGTATTGTTTGAGAGAGTAGGGTTCGACTAAGATAAGTAAATACAGTTTAAGATTAGATATCTTCTCCTGTCACCCTTGATCCTTCAGCTCTCTTCTGAACCCACTTGACTTAAACGTTCCCAACCACTTTAAATTAAACTAAATTTTAAGCCTCCAAATCACCTACCAAAACAACACTTGGGAATTGGGAGGGAAGGAATTATGATATATGCTTGATATCTGCCTCGCATATTGAAAGTGCAATTTTATAGTAAAACAGTTTAGATGTCCCTTCAAATAGAAGCCTGTTGTTCATTCATTCATCTTGGTAGATGGCCATATTTCTAATTTTTGTAGTGAGTCCTTGGTTTCTTCTCTAACAAGGGTTGAGGTTTGCTCCTGGCTATATATAGTATTGTATTTTTACTTTCAGAGGGGATAAGAATGCTTACTATCCAATTTTTTTTGAAAATAAAACAGCTAGCTTGCCATAACTGTGGTGCTTTTGGGTTTACAATGCACTTTACAAATATGTTCTCTTTGTAACAGCCCTGGGAGAAAGGTATTTCTATTATCTCCATTGAACAGATGAAGAAACTGAAGCAGAGATTACCTGAATTGCCCAAGATTATACAACTAGTAAATGCCTAGAAAACTAAAGTAGATATATTAAGTGACTTATGCAGGTCACACTCAGCTGGTAACAATCTGAGGCTGGATTTGAACTCAGACCATTTGGACTTAAGTACATTTAATTGCTCATAAACCACTCTGTGACTTAACTAGGGATTTTAGTAATTTCCATTTTACATAGAAGTAAAATAACAGACTATGCTGTTCTTAGGTCTCAACTTTCATTTTGGTAAAACAAATGAGTTGGGGTTTAAGATTTCTTCTATGAATCTAAATTGAGTGACTTTCAAGACAGAAATCTCCTCACATAATTAGCACTCAGATGCCTTAAGATTTAGTAAAAATGCTCCTCAGTGGATTATGCAGCATTTAAAAAAAGTCACATAAATCAAGGATGAGAACTGTGTGCCATGTTAAATGAAAATATTATGTAGTTACCAATAGAACACTGGGCTGGAATCTGGAAAGCTTGGATCTAACTCTTCTCTCACAATGACTAGCTTTGTGACCACAGGCAAGTCTCCAAGACTGTAAGTTGCAGGTGTTTTCTGGTGCTTTTTTTATAAGGAGTTTTCAACAATAAACTTACAGGTCAGTTCCTCGTTGTGGGTACTTGATATATTAATATGCTGGATGTGATCTACACAGCTCAGAAATAAGGGAGCATTGAACCCTGTACAGATTAGAGTCTCCCAGATATACTCAAGATGATGCCTTTACCAAAGGAGAAAGTTGCTTTATTCTTTTGAAATACAGATTAAGTTTCTGATTTCCAGTTGCAGATTTAGTTAGGTTAAATGATTTCTATAAATTAAGCATGAATTCTAAAAAGGAAGCTACATTTTTTTATATACAAGTCTGTACTGTAAAAAAAAAAAAAAAAAAAAAAAACATGCTTCAAGATTTAAGATTGTGACACAGACATTGCAGCAGAATTTATTATCGAGTTGCAAAGTTTTATTCACTAAACTCTTGCTGGCCCTGACCTCCTTAAAGTGCTAGTTGACTCACACATTTTGAGTGAGTCAGTGGATAGACTTACACTTTGCCCATAAAAAAGCACTATGAATTTAGTGGGCTTAGACCTACATAAGGTATGTGTATGTATGTATGTAGGATTAAAGAATTTTAGGTTAGAGGGCCTTGGTTGGTCAGGTAATTTTAAAAAAATGATTAAAAGCCAGCTATGTGCTAGGCACTGTGCTCATTATTGGGGATACAAAGAGAGGCAAAAGAGGAACCTTGTTTGCAAGGCGCTTATAGTCTAACAAGGGAGATCATAAGTAAACAAATATGTATAAATAAGCTATGTACAGAATAGTAAGGAAATAATTGAGAGCGGGAAGGCATTTACTGTAGAAGGTATGATTTTAGTTGGGACTTAAAGGAAGCCTGGGAAACCAGGAAAAGCAGGAGATGAGGATTGAGAGCATCCCAGTCTTGCAGAGAAATGTCTGGAGTGCAGAGGTGAATGTCTTGTTAGTGGAATAGCAAGATGCCATTCTCATTGGGATTGAAGAGTATGTGTTGGAGAGGAAGCGTCAGAAGAGTGGAAACAGAAGAGGGGCTAGGTTGTGAAAGGCTTTGAGCAGTGGAGGATTTTGTGGAGGCCACTGAATAGGAGGGGGACATGACTGGACCTGCATTTCAGTAGAATCACTTTGGTGGCTGAATGAGGAATGGATTGGAGGGGGAGAGATTTGAAATAAATGAGCCCAGCATCTGTTATTGCAGTAATCTAGATGTGAGATGATGGGACCTGTGCCATTTGTGGTGGTGACAGGTGAGGAGACATCAACAACTTTGGCCCCAGTTGGAATGTAGGGGGTGACGTGGAGTTGTAAGCAGAGGGCTTAGGAGGATGGTGTGGCCTGAGGGAGGGTTTGGGAGGAAAGAGAGCAAGTTTAGTTGAGTTTGAGATGTCTATCTCTTCAAGATGTCTGAAAGGAATTTGGAAATGTGAAGATTGGAGGTCTACAGGGGGTTAGGGCAGGATGGATAGCTTTGAGAACCAGTAGCTTAGAGATGGTAAGGAAACATGGGAACTGATGAGATCACTAAGTGAAGTGAAGGGGGAAGAAGAGAAGAGGGAGATCCAGCAAAGGAGAGGTAGGAGGAGAAAAAGGAGAAACAGGGGTCCTGAAGCCTAGAGAGAAGAGACTATCAAGGAGGAGAGTGACCATCACAGGCTGCAGAGGGGTCAAGGAGAATGAGGACTGGATTTGGTAATTTTTGGAGAGAAGAGTTTAGGGAGAAGTCTTGTAAAGGATTAATGAGAGTGAGAGGAGAGAAATTGAAGGCACCTGTCAGAGATCACTTTCTTAAGGAAGGACAGCAAAGTTAGAGGGCAATAGTTATTGGGGACAGAAAGATCAAGAGAAGGTTTTTTTTAGAGTAGGGGAAACTGGATATGTTTGTAGGCTCAAGGGAAGGAGCCAGCAGACAGGAAGAGATTGAAAATAACTGATAGAATGGAAATGACAGATCATTTTGTTGGAAGAGATGGGATGGGATGGGGTATATCGAGCAATAGAAGTTATTAGCCTTAGTAGGGGGGGAAGGAGGTGACAGAAGGCATCTGAGTGATAGGAGGTGAAGAAGGGAGATGGAACTCAACAGTGCATAGCTTTGATTTTTTTTCCTGTAAAATATAGAGTAAAATTTTCAGCTGGAACAGGTATCAGTGAGAGACATAAGGAGACAAAAAAGATTTGGAAGAGCCATTGTGGAGAGTGGAAAAGTGAATTGAAGAGGGAGCTATATGTGGGATTGCCCAACAGCAGTGAGGGCCCTGTTGAGGTTGGGTAACAGATTTGTAGTGGACTCACGCAGAATGGTTGTGTGATTTTCTCCATCTATCATTAGCACATGTGTAGGAGCAAAGATGGTGAACCGTGGGAGTTATCTAAGGCTGAGGGTTGGTAGGTACAATCATTAAAATGCTAAGAGTAAGGGTAGGGACTCAGCAGAGGAAAGGACAATGTAGATTTGAGTTGGTTCATTGGGATCAAGTTGGGGAGAAGTGGGGAGAGTGGGTAATAAAGGAGAGAGAACCTGGGAGAGTTTTGAGGAGTCAGGAGATTGGAAGTCTTGTTGTAGACAAAGAGTTGGGTTTGGTAAGAGAAGGAAGAGGTAGAGATGGAAAGCTAACAGAATGTGTCAGATAAGAGGATTTCTAATTCTTGAACATAGAAGTGGTTCATTTGTAGGTAATGATAAAATCAAAAGTATGACCATCTTTGTGTGTGTGTGAGATGTGGTGAAATAGGTCATGGAAAGTGAATAAGATTGAAGAACTGAATGGTTAGCGTGTTGGAAGGAGAGTCAACATTGATACTGAAGTCGCCTGTCATCCATGTACTAAGCTTAATGAGGAAGTAAGGGGAGTAGACAAAGGCTTTTAGGGTTCTGATAGGGTTTTAGTAGGGATAAATAGCATGCACCTCAGAGGAGATTAGTGACTGATGGAAGTAGAGGGAGGACCTAGAAGTGGCAGTGGGGAAAGTAAGGAGTATCCTAAGTACATAATCCATACTTCTCTAAAAAGGCACACTAGCACTTCCTTCCTTGTTGGCAAGAAATGTCAACAAACATTTTCTTTGCTTTAATCTACTGAGGACAGAACATTGTCCTAGGGCTGTGTACTGAGATTAGAAAATTTCCAGGTAGTCTTTAATAAATTGTCAAAGAAATTATTCTTTATCAGAAAAAACTTGGGTTCAGAGCTCATCTCGGACATTTCCTAACAGTGTTATCTGGGCATGTCAGTTAACTTTGGTTAACCCTAGTTTCTTTATCTGTAAAGATTATTGGAGGATGTTTGGGACATGATGAATTTGACATGCCTATAGGACATCCAGTTTGAAACATCTAGTACGTAGTTGGTAATGTGGAACTTGAGCTCAGGGAGCAGCCAGGTGTGGATATATAGACTTATGAATCGCGTGTGCAGGAGGTACATTCATGGGAACTGATAGGATCACTCAGAGAGGGAAAGAGAGAGGAGAGAAAAGGAGCCCAGGACAGAGTTTGGACTCTGAAGCACAGCTATTTGCTAGATGAGAAAGGAGCTGTTCCATTCATTATTTTTTTGGTCCTGATTTGTGTTATTAAGTATCTCCATAGTCTTCCTTATACCAAATCTAGTGTTTTGGAAAATATAGATAAGCCTGTTTTGATTGGGAATTGGGAGAATTTCCCAATAAATATGAGTACAGGAAGTGTACTCTAGCTTATTTTATAGATGAGGAAATTGAAGTACACAGAGTAAAGTGATTTGTCCAGGAACACACAGCTAATAAGTGTCTGAGGCCAGCTTTGAACTTGAGAAGATAGGTTTTCCTGATTCCTGGCACTCTACCCACTGTGCCACCTAGATGCCCATTCTGTAGGAGCGTGAACACTTTGTTATATTCATTCTCTCCCTTTCTCTCTCTTTTTTTTTTTAGGACCACTGAAGCCCGAAACAACTATAACCTACATTGCCGTTTCAACGATATTCTTTAACAGTGGACTATCACTAAAAACAGAGGTATTGTCAAGGGGACATGAAAACGAAAGTCAGGAAAACCTGACCTTACTCATCTATTTGACAATTTCAGTGGCCTCGAATAAACCTGTTCGTAGTTGGAAGTATAGAATAATAACAACAATATTAAATAGTTGCCATTTCTGGAGTGTTTGTGAAGGGCTTTACATTCCTTATCTCCTTGGATCTTCACAACAGCAAGTAATCACTACAAGTCTTATGGTTTTCGTATTCTCATACCCAAGCTTGATTCCATTAGTGCCTGCCTATGAAGTATTAGTATCACTGAAAATGATTTGTGATAATCCATTGTTTTGAGTCCAAGCAAAAGGGGCTGAATTACTACTACATTTTCTTGGAGGCCCATTTTGGCCTTTGCATTGGATTTATTTTGACTATAATTAATGTTGCAACAGGAATAAAGATATCTTGGGCCTTGCTTACCCTATGATTAGAACTGCCTTCTAATCATGTTTGAGTTGCTCTGTGCAGTTCCTGGAACTTTTCTAGACTGTTTATATAGACTCAGACTGTTTAAGGGCAACATGCCAGTTTAACCTATGGATCCTCAATATTAGAGGTTACTTAGTCCATTTTATAGGTTTTACCTGGACTTACCACTAGTATACGTATAAACATATATACTTTATAAGTTTATATGTTTATAAAGCATTTCTAAATTCTAGTTCATATTTTAAGATAAATAAGCATATTAAATAAATGAATATAGAGATAATCATAATATCTATGTCTCCCTGGGTTATTATGAAGATCAAATGAAGTGATACTTGTTAAATATGTTGTAAACTCTGACCATGAACTAGAATGATCTTTTCTTCATCTATAAAATGAGTATCGGGAAGCAGACAATGTGAGGTTCCTTCCAGTTCTAAATTTGGGATTCCACTAAGTAATAAATGAGTTGTGACTATATTGGCAGAGGGAGTTTCCTACAGATATGGTTGGTATTTATATATCTTCTTTACTGTTAACCCATTTTAAGACACACTGGGCTATGTGACAGTAAGAAGTATTTTTGCACAAAGAAGTCTGTGAATAGAAAGGTGATGAAATTTTTAAGTCAGAGGGTTTTCTTCTTGAAGGGGATAAAAATCTGAAAAATAGATAAAATTTACTCTTGAAGAAGTAGTTAATTACAATCAGCAGCTCAGTAAGCTCCTACTCTGTATTAGGGTAGCTAGGTGGTAAAGTGGGTAGACCACCAGGACTCATTCTTCCTGGATTTAGATCCGGCCTCAGACACTTACTAGCTGTGCGGCCCTGTACAAGTCACTTAACCCTGCTTGCCTCAGTTCCTCATTTGTCAAATGAGATAGAGAAGGAAATGTCTATATCACTCCAATACCTTTGCCAAGAAAATCCCAAACGGGGTCACAAAAACTCGGACCCTTGAAAAATAACTCGACCGCCACAGCTTTCCCTAGTCTCAGGGAGTTTGTGTGCAGCTGGGGGAGACAACATGTATAAGCAGATACAGACTATATGTGAGATATGTACCAGGTAATTTTGGGGAGGGGGTGATTAGCAAAGCCTTGTACCAAAGGCCATGACTGCTGAGATTTGGAGGAAATACTAGTACACTCAGCTTCATGGGAACAGAAACTTCCCATGCCGAGGAAGGCTGTGACCCAATCCCAGAACCCCGTCTCCGTGCTTGTAGATGTATGAGATTTTATGGGTGGTGAGCAGCTGCAGGTCCATTAGTTTCCACACGGAGGGAGGGATGCTCACAAAGGCCCTTCTGTGAATGTTGCTGATGTCTCCTAGACAGAAGGCTCTCTGGAGAGCTGTTCTTGGTTCCGGAATCTGGGATGATGGCACCTGAGAGATGATAGCTAGACTGATGTGGCTCTGAGCTCTCTCCTCCTGCCCCGGCTGCTCTGGGTTTGCAGAACAGCTCTCCTCAGACCCAAGGTTTTGTCCTAAAATGCATCCCCTGGTGCCTGGTTAATGCTACAGCTGCCACGTTTAGTGGATAGAGCTTTGGGCCTAGAGCCAGGAAGAATAAAGCAGAGAAGCAGAGTGGGGATGATGGTCGGCCTCCGAGGCAGGAAGTCTTGCCTCTGATCCTTCCTATGAAAAATATAGTCTAGTCAGTCCCCTGGATCCAGTGCCTTCTCTGTTGATTGGAGAAAATCATTTCTTGCGGTTGTTTGGAAGCACCAGTGATAGGGCAAGTGCTTTGCTAACTTTTGGGTTCAAATTTGGCCTCAAATACTTACTAGCTGTATGACCCAGAGCAATTCCCTTTTCTCATCTATGAAATGGGTCTAATAAGTAGCCTCTACTTATAGTAGTTTCTCTCCTTAGAATTCTATTAGGAATATTTTTAATATAAAAAGGAGTTATAAATAAATACTGAAATAAAATAACTAGGTTTAATGGTTTTTCTATAGATATGTCTCTTCCAAAGTATTTTAAAATGTGTTTCTCTCTTTTTACCCCTCCAGGAGCTGACAAGTGCTTTGATGCATATAAAATTACATCTTTTTGTTCAGATCTTTACACTTGCATTCTTCCCAACAACAATATGGCTTTTTCTTCAATTGCTCTCAATCACATCTATCAACGAATGGCTTTTAAAAGGGTATGTTGAAAAAAATTCATTTTGGGGGGAGGGTCAGTGGTGAGGAAGCTGAAGAGAATTTATTTTAAACCAATGTTTTCCATGTTTTAAACATATGTAAGAGTTTATTAATGGAACAAGTATTTATTTTCTGTAATGAATTGTTCCTTTCTGTGCTAATAACACATGTTTTAACAAATGATTCTTTTCCCCCTAAAGTTTGAAAATTTAAAGATTTAAAAGATTTAAAGATTGGTGGGTTGATTTAATTGCATTTTGGGGGAAGTTTTTAAAGTAGTTAATACTTTCAGATTATGGTGTAATAAATGGAAAGGAATAAAATGGGCTTAGAATGAGGAGGCTTGTGACCCAGTGCTGTTGTTCTTGCTGCTAATTTGCTCTGACTTTGGAGGAATCAGTCACTGTTGGGGGTCTGTTTGCTCAGCAGTAAACTAAAGATAATCTTTCTCTATTCAAAACTTTTTTTTGTGAGCCTCAAATGAATTGTAAAATTCAATTTGAAACATATATTATGGTATCTAAAATTTTTACCGTTTTGGCTCAACAGATAATAATAACTAAAGCTTATATAGTACTTTAAATTTTATACAGTGCTTTTCTTACAATAACTATTGAGATAGGTAGTGTCAGCATGATTCTGTTTTACAGACAAACTGAGAGCTTAAATGACTTGTAGGTGATCACCCAGCCAGTAAGGCAGGATTTTATTCCAGGTCATGCTGTCTTAATCAGTCGTGCTTTAATTATAAATGTCACAATCTACAAATATTTATTGTGAACCCTATTTATTTGGGATGCTAATAATTCTGATGATTATAAAGAATAATAGTTTACAGTCTAACTGGGGATGCAGTTTATTTGTATATATAAAAATCTAAAAATGCTAAAAGATGTTATATGGGACAGTGTCTCAAGGTAGACCTTCTTTAGTGCTTATCATAAAGTATGATATTCTTTGTCTCTTAATCCTCATCTGAATTTTAAGTATATTATTCCAGTTGCTTATGATATGTAATTTTCTAGTTTTATCCAAGGAATCAAAACTCAGCATTGTGCTTTCAGCATATGTAGTATTTGTTATGTGCTTCAGTTCACATTTTTATCTGGATCATTACCTGTGACCTTCTTTCTCCTTGATCCCCCAAATAGCTAATGAGCAAATGTGTTGATCTTTAGAAATATTTATTTTGATTCTTTTATTTCTTCAAAAATCAAACCATCTTAATATTTCTCTGTTTTCATCTTTTCCTCATAACACATTTATTTCCTAATTATTTTCAACTCAGTATCTTAAAACAACAACAACAAAGTTGATTTTTGTTAAAAGTTCTTTTGGGTGGGCAAAGGTGGAATTGGTTGGGAAGATGAATGGAGGTGAGAAAAGCATTGTATAATTAGCAAATCTGTGTTTTTAGAACTTGAAATAAGTTCGACTACCTTCTTTCTCTGTTTCTCACAGAGCCTTCTGTTCAGTCCAGTTCTGTCAGTCTTGCAAAAATTCAGGAGAAAAACCTATAATACTGTAATGTTAGTAATCTTACGATAATTACAATATCTACAATATTTTTAAAAATAGTGATGGTCTCAACATGGACAAGGCCATAATAATCCTTAACTTAGATATAAAAGTGAGAGCTTTTGACTTCAATAAGCATGTGAAATAAGACATTTAATCCAGGCATTGAAATTAAAAAAATTAAAAAGTAAGCCACCTATCCTTTGTAATTATATAGTATAGAATGTTTTGCTCACAAATTCCTTTTAACAGAATAATATAAAAATAATAGGTTTCTGCCTGAAATGATCATAGTTGATATGATTAGAAATAATGTTATTAGTGGCCTATATTCAATGTTACAATAATTTTCTTCTGTATGATGGTATGTTGTTGGGACTGTGTAACAAATAACATTCTCATAGCCTAAGAGAACTTTTTATTTCTTATAGAAGCTGTTCTAAAAATCTTAGTGCTGTCTTAAGTTTTTAAAAACTGTTTAAAAAGATCTATGGAACACCCTGTATTTTATATTGCTTGAGATGGAGAAGTCAAATCAAGTCAACAAGCATTTAAGTGCTACTATGTGGCTGGTATTATGCTAAGCCTGAAGATTCAAAAAAGAGCAAAATAGTTCCTGCTTTCAAGAAAATAGACAGCTAGCTATGAGTACGATTAATAATAAGAAGATATAGGGAAGATAAGGAAGAGTGAGCTTAGAAGGGTAGCACTAAGATTTGGGAGAACTGTCAGGGCTTCTGGCAGAAGTAGGACTTTAGCAGGGACAGGAAGAAAGCCAGGAAATATAGGAGGTAAAGATGAGGGGGAAGAGAGTTTCAGGCCTGGACACCAGCTAGTGAAAGTGCCCTCTTGGTAGGTGGGATGTCCTGTGAGAGGTTTTAGCACAGAGCTTATTGTCATTGAATAATTGATGGGAGTAGGTGTAATGGTTGGAAGGGTAGGGATGGAATGGTTATAAAGGGTTAATTATTATAGTTTAGTTGTTTTTCAGTTGGGTCCACCTCTTTTAAAAAAATTTTTTGGTCAAAAAAAAAAGAAATTCTAAACAATAAAACAAAACAAAAAAGAACATTTCTTGTGCCTAGCAGAACATCAGGTAGGATCCAAAATATATAACAACAAATTATCAGATCAAGAAAGCATACATACATATATTTTAGTTAGGACCTGAAGGAAGCCAGGGAAACTAGGAGTTAGAGGTGGGAGGGAGAGGATTCCAGGAATGGGAGAATGCAGGTGAGAATACCTGGAGTTGAAGTGTCTTGTTGGAGGACCAGCAAGGAAGGCCAGTGACCCTGCTCTGCAGAGTTTGTGGGGAGGGGATAAGTGTAAGGTGACTGGAAAGGTGTAAGCAGCGTGTCTTGGAGGGCTCTGCAAAGCCAGCTGGAGGATTTTAGATTTGATCTTGGAGGTCGCAGGGAGCTGGTGTGAGTAGGCCTGGTGAGACAGCCTCCTTCAAGGCTGCCTTTGGGTCCTAGTAGATGGACCTGTCCTTCTCCCTGGTCTCCTCATCCTGTACCCCTTGGCTCCCTCAGGATTTCAGTCTTTATCTTTTTGTCCATTGCTGTTTCTTCCCTGTAGAATAGACTGATCCTCATCATGAAAAAACGCTCCCCTTTCCACTGCCCTCCGATGTCATATGATTGTCTGGTCATAGATTTAGGGCTGGGAAGGACCTGGAGGCGGTCCCCCTGACTATATGGGTAGTACAGGTCTAGGCTGGATGGACCTGATTTATTTCCTCTGCCTCCTTTCCTCAGATCCCAGTCACCCCAAGTCCTCCTTCAAAGCTTTCTTAAATTACCTTTTAATCTCAAAATTCTTTCCCTGCCTTTTCCTCCTCCTTGACTTCTCTGGGACATGACACCTGATTGAATACCCTCTCTTTCTCAAAATATTTTTCTTCTTTATGTTTTCATTCTCAATAAAATTTTACTTGAAAGTTTTACCTTATTTGAAACCCTAAAAGGCCTTGGGAAGATACCACCCAGAAAGATGAGTTACATTTAGCTTTGATTTTATTGCAAAATCTTTCTTGACTGATAATTTTTTAACTGTGTGATGCTTTTAATGTCTTTTCAAAAAAAAAAAAGAAATAATTACTTGTAATGCTTAGGATTGCCTCAGATATAAAGACACACACCTTTGTGCTAGTTCAAAGCGATATGGGATTTCTTATTCAGCCTTTTGAGGTCTGCTGCCCAATGTGGAACTTAAGCAGCTAGTGGATTGTGGCTCAGTGGACAGAATGTTGGATTTGGTATCAGGAACAACACCTACGTTCAGATCCTCCCTCTGACACTCACTAGCGGATTGGTCACTTAAATCATCTCTGCCTTGGTTTCCAAAAATGCAAATTGGACACTTCGCAAACCTTAAAACAGTATCTAAAGTCATCAAGGTTTGAGTTTATATTCACAGTTTTATATTTTCATTTGCTCAGCTCTCAATCCAGTCAAGTGGATGAAGTAAAAACCTAATTTATATGTTATTTTATATTTTATTTTTCAGTTTACAAACAGTTGGTTGCATGCCGCCTCCTGTTTCTTCTGCAGTGATCTTAACCAAAGCTGTTGGTGGGAATGAGGTGAGTCCTGGGGCCAACTCATTTTAAAAATAAAATTGCTGCTCCTTTTCAGTACTTATTTTTATTGAATCTCAGGGTTGGAAATGACTTTAGATGCCAACTTATTCACTTGATACAACTAGATCAAGACTCTTTTTAAACATGTACCTGACAGTGGTCATCCAATCTTTGTTTAAACACCTTCCACAAGGGTGATCCTATCACTTCTCAGGCCAGTCCAGGATACTTTGGTAGCATTCTTATTGTTAGCAAGTTTTTCTTTACATCTTGTAGAAATTTTGCCTTTCTAAAGCTTCTACTTATTGTTCCTAATTCTGCTCTTTAGGGTTATATCACAGGGCTGAGGATGGGAGTCCTGGTTGGAGTGGAATTTAGTATGGGAGATTTGTTTTCATTTCTTGTAAAAAATTTATTAACATCTTTTTATAACATGTTTGTGTCTGCACAAAATTCCCTTTCCCTCCCTCTCTATTGAAGTATGAAAGAAGTAGGTGCGTTCATAAAAATAGGCTTTCCTGGACCTCATTAGGTGTCCTTTAGTGACAGAAAAACAAAAGCAGAATTTAAAAAAAATTCTTCAGGATGACTTTAGCCTTTCTAGGGCACCTTAGAATTTAAGTTGGTATTCTTCACACCTTGCCTATTAATTAAATTTGATTTGGTCATAGCACATACATGAATGCAAAAAATGACAGCACAAACAATGAAAGCAAATATAATATCTTAGGTGGTTAAGATAAAGTGAAAAAAAATTATCGTGTTTTAAGCCACTGATACATTATTGATTAGAGGCTGACAACCAGTAGAGTATCTAGTTGGACCAACCTCTTCATGCCATCCTCAAACCATTTGGATTCATGACAGACATGGCCGTGGGGCCCTAGGGACACAAATGACAATGGGAAAATATGTTTTAGTATTATCAAGCTTAAGAAGAGGACAAAGGGAATTATTTCTTTATTAGATGGAGAAGGAGAACCAATAACAGATGGCAAATACTTTTATAAAAAAGTCAATTGTAATTTGATAACCAAGAGCAAGCAACACAAGGGATTGGAGATAGATTAAGAAGAAGCACACTCACGGTTACATACGTGAATCCCTTTTCATTTCTTTTCTTCTCCTTTCCCTTTCTTCTCTTCTCTTCTCTTATTATTATTATTGTTTTACATTTCAAGTTTTGTGTACTAACCTAGCTTATATAGAATGGATAGGAGGAAATGGGGTAAATTAGACAAAATGATTGGGGCAAACTTTAGTGTAATGTTTTAGTTAGGTAATATTTGCAAAGAAATTTTGTGTTTTTAAAAAATTATTAGTACATACAAAAAACATGCCTAGTCTTTTTCTTAAATCAAGTTCTGTTTTGAAATCTTTGGAATTTGGACCACGTTTCCCATGATAGTAGTATTTTACATGGTAGATGGATTTTGAGGCCGGTCTTTTCTATTTTCTTTCATCAATAACATAGCAGAACTATAGTTTTCCCTGTGATCTGAGTGTGGGAAGTTGGAAGTCATTCAATGCAGGAAGAGGGAAAGGGAAAGGGAAAGCGAAATAAACTCCCTTCTTTCATGACACCATACCGAACTTCAGCAAAATTTGAAATGTTCAAAGTTTATCTTTTGCCCTGTTCCATCTTCCAGTGTATTTCTGTTTGAGACTTAGAAGCTCACATGTACATGAAATGGAACTTAAACATATTCAAGGATCATTATCAATTAAAAGCCAAATGACTGATACAGGGAATAGGTGATGTTGGGGGTTACTGGTGGAGTACAGGAAAGATTCATAAAGGAGGTGGGAGTTGATCTGGGACTTGCAGCATAAGTAGAATTTGGTCAGTGAAGAGATGGCAGGATAGATGGACAGTGTGAAGGAAGGCTCTGAATGAGTAGAGCAAGTCTGTGAAACCCTCCGTCTGGCCCAGGTAAAAGATCTGTGTTGGAAAATGCTGGTAGTAATCTTGGAAAAGTCATTTTGCATAAGACTGAATGCCAAGTTTGGGAATTTGGGTTGTATCCTGTTGGTGGGTTATAGGGAAAGATGAGATCCCCAAATAAACTCATTTTTATAAGTCTTTTGGTTTTTATCTCTTGTAATGTGGCCATTTACATTCTAGGAAAGTGTGATCTATTCAGATTATTCTCCTGGGAGATCAATGTACAACTGCTCAAAAGGTTGGATATGAAGAGTAATTATAGATAGTTCACTGATAAATGGGGACACTTACCCAATGATGCCCTATGGGGGAAGAAAGGTCATTTATGAGCCTAGGACTAATTAATTTTCTTAAATAATGGAATAGAGAATGAGCTTTTAAAATATAGAGCTTTTTACCAACTTTCATGGAGGTTACCTAGGATTTTAGAGAAGAGTAGAATTGGAGTAACTCTAATCTAGTAAGAAAAGTATTTCAAAGTAAATTTTTCCTTGTAGAAAAATGAAAAATATTCATCTTTAGGAAAACATTATGTAAATTACCATGACCAAGAATAAATAGAAAGTACTATTCATGACCATTTTTATTTTGTACTTGCTTTTGCTTTTTAAAATAGTTTTATTGATGTCTTCTTTCAATATAATATATATTTCTTAGTATATCCTTCCTCCCTCTCCCAGAGAGCCATTTCTTATAACAGTGAATTGGAAAATAGGAAAGAAAAAAAAAGTTCAACAAAACTAACAAAATGCATCAAACCGAATCTGACAGATGCAATCCTCTCACCTCTGGAGAGAAATGGAGGAAATGTATGCTCATCATGTTTCTTCTCTGTGGCCAGGTTTGGTCCTTATAATTTTACGACATCTAGTTTCAAAGGTTTTGTTGTAATCATTGTAAATATTTTTCCCTAGTTGTTCTTATATTGCTTTTATGCATTACTTTAAAAGATTTTTGATACCTTCTACTTTTTATGTCACAACCATTTCTTGATATTACCCCTGAGACCCCACACTGTGGTCTTTCTTGAAATAAATAAAAGAGTTAAGAAAAACCAATAGATAAAATGGCCATGTCTGATGACAACCTAATTCCCTTGTCTCTCTTCTAAGAGGAGGAAAGTATGTTTCACTTGTTTTTTTAGTACCAAGATTGTTCATTACTGTTACTGTAAAGGGAGTTGCCTTCCTGTGTTATTTTTGTTTACATTATTATATATTCTGCTCATTTTTACTTTGTGTCAGTTCATACATGTCTTCATAGATTTCTCTGAATTTTCAAGGCTAATTTACAGTAATATTTCTTTCTTTTTTTTTTTTTAAACTGTCTCTTTCTATATGTTTTTTACACACACACATATACACTATTCTACCTTAAGTGGGAACCCAATTTTTTGGTGTATATTTGTGACCATTATAAGTGATGCTACAAATTTTTGTTGTTATATGGACTTTACTTTCTTTGATTTTGTTGCAGTAGGTACCAAAACTGGACCAAAAGGATTAAAAGTTTTTTCCATAATTTGTCTATGAAAAGACTTAGAAATCTTTGTAGGCTTTCATAAAGAAGCATAGTAATATAAACTGGTAAGATATTTGTGATAGGGGCCACATCCTAAAAGTAAAAATGTTTTTTGGTAAATAAATTATGAATCTCATACCAATTATGCTGTTGTATTGTTAGAAATTATGCCATCACTTTAATATTTATTATATTGTACAACTTAGACATAATTTTTTGCAGTGACTTTTCACATTTGTCAGTTTACTCTACTTAATTAACAATTTTAATGAAAGTACTGTGAATTGGTGCTGCTTGCTAATTGCCTATTGTATTGGCTTTCCATTTGGGGTCACAACATGAGAAGGCTTTCTCTTTTTCCTGAGAATTGTTCCTGGGAAAAGTGACTTATGTTTTTCAGTTCAATGCCATGTGAGTTTAAGATGTCATTCCAATTAAAGGCTCTTTCTTATTTGATTCCTATAAAAGCTGCATATGTTGCATTGATTTGAAAGAAAGAACCTTTTGCATTCAACAATTCAATTCAGCAATCCTTTATTAAGCATCCAGTGTGTGTAAGAAGAACGTTGTATTTAGCGTCATGAACACTTGGGTTCAAGGCTTGACTTTGCCACTTAAAACCAATGTGACTTTGGGCAGATTTTGTCACTTCTGGTCCTTATTATTACATAGCATTTTAAGGTTTGCAAAGAAGTTTCCACATGTTAACTCATTTGATTATCATATCAATGCTGTGAGATGGGGGGCTGTTTGCATTTTAACAGATGAGGAAACTGAGGCACACAGAGTTTACTTGACTTGTCCAGGGTCACAGATCTAGTTAAATGTTTGAGGCTGGATCAGAAGTCTTCCGTCTCCAAGTCCTTTGCTCTGTCTAGCCACCTCATGATTTCTTAGATTTCCTTCTTGTTCCAGATTGATCATTCTTCAAAGGTAAAAATGAAATAGGTGACTAATTTACATTCTACCTGGAGATGGGAGCAGAGGAAGTTTCACATAAGGGACACACCTGAGGGAAGAAAGATAAGAATTCTGAGGTGTGGAAATGAGGAAGAGGAGTAAAGAGAATGTGATTTGTGAAGAGAAGCAGCTTTAAAGCAACATCATGTGATTGAATGAATACATGTATGAAATGATATTGCATAAATGCAGTGCTCACCCTATATTTAAGATTGGTTCTGTACCCCTGAAGTGTACTTAGATATTAACTTTCAAAGGATTTTTATCAGCATCATGCAAATTGTTCTTTATATCAGTGTAATATATGATAATTGAAAATTTTAAAATGGTTCCTTGTTTTTTCTCATAAATAATAGTTCATTTCTTTATTTGTTTTTTTTTTTTCATTGTCTGTGGGGCTATTTCCCTATTTGCCTTTTTAAACTTTATCAAGTATTTTATTTTATCTGAGATTGATTTTTAACTTTTGCTTTAACTAACTTTAACTAACATAACACTTTATCTTTAACATCACTGCAATCACTTGAATCATAATAGATTTTGTTCCATCTCCTTAGACTTATTCTGAATGTGTATTTATAGTTCAGAGATATTTCTAATCATACCATGTGGCAAATTATTGGTATGTTTTTCTTATCTATTCCTTTTCTTGGGAAATATTTCTTTGAAAGTTTGCTTTGTAACGTCACAGTTTATGTTAGTTTTCTTCTGACACATAACTGTGAAAAGGAGGATTACTTTTGGAGGATATTTAACTGAAGTAAGGAAGGACCACATATACAATAAGGCAGTCAAAAGATCATTGTTATTGGGGAAAAAAAGTTCAACAAATCAATAATAATTTTTAAAGCATCTACTATATCCAATATTTTGCGAGGTGCTGGGGATATACATACAAAGAATAATGTAATTCCTGTTCACAATAGAATTCCATTCTAATAGGAGATACAACAAATGCACATTAAAAATATATACATCATAAATATGAATTATAGAAATGTGCATGTGTACAAAACAGAAGAAAAATAGAAGTTCAGTAGTTGACTACTCATAACAAGTCCCATCACTTCTTGGATCTTTCAATTGCTTTTAATATATGTCAAGACAAATTATGCCTAAGTATAAGCTTGTTGCAAACTTTATGTATCTCACCTTTAAGTATAATGTTATTGATATTAATAAATTCAGAGTTTTAATTTTTGGGAAAATAAAACTAAAAGCTAAGTAAAAGTTTGCTAACGTTCCTTAGTTAACCATCGCCTAAGGTTTAGTTTTCTTTCTTTGACCCATGAAAATAAAAGGAAAAAGTATAGAATCCTGATTATGTAAGTTTAAGTTTTTTTAAAAATCATAATTCATAAACCTTTTTGAAAGTGAATATGCACATTTAACTATGTAAGGTGAGGTTTTTTTCTGGTAAAGAAGTATACCTGAGGGAGGCATTAATTAGGGAATGGTTTAACAGATTGTTATATGAATATGATGGAGTTTCAGAGAAATACAGGAAGACTTGTATGAACTAATGTAGAGGGACATGAGCAGAACCAAGAGAACAGTTTATATAATAACAATATTGTAAAAACCAAACTAATTTCAAAAACTTAAGAATTGTGATGAATACGGTGACAAAACATAATTCCAGTGAAGCATTCTACATATTTTATGACAGTTTATAGACTTAGTTTCACTGAGACACATATTCTTTTTAGATATAACATTGGGGATTTTGTTTTGTTCGACTTACATATATTCATTACAAGATTTTAGTTTTTTCCTCTGTGAGTGTGTGTGTGTGTGTGTGTGTGTGTGTGTGTGTGTGCATGCACACACGCGTGGGAATGAGTGGATGGCAGTGGGAGGATATTTTTGTTTGTTGAAACAAATTAAATTAAAATTTAAAATCTTGCAAATGCAACACTTTCTGTATTATCTTGTTCTTTTAGCATTTGGCTGAAGGGAAGGATGAATTTCTATCTGTGCTTTTATTGGCATGTTTTCATTGGAAAAATTAAAGGATTTGTAAACATTGATAGTCGATCAGAAATTCATGACATGACAAAAAAAGAAATAGTTTGATCCTTGCTTTCCCTGAAGCAGGAAGGTAATGAGTTGAAAATATATATGTTTTCAGTTTCATCTCCGGGGTTAGTTCCCCAATCTTTTCAAAGGAAACCTCAGGTGTCTCCTGGGCAAAGAAAATTATTACATGAGGTGAACTCTTTAAGTCATAGACCAAGGTCGTGGCAGCCAGAATGTATTTCAAAAAGGTTTTCTGTCTGCTTGGAAAGCAAATGAAGTTCTCATTACTAACTTTAAAATTACACTTATGAGAGAGTTTTTGTTAGAGGTGAAAGATCAAGTTCATAGAAGACCAGCTGGAGTCTGAAAGTTCAATGTCTGGCATATCACTGCAGCATGAAAGATTGCCTGGTTATTCCATATCATCTGTGGGGAGTTAATAGTGCGAATCTTAGGCATGAAGATGAGATTCCTTAAAACATTTATAAAGGTAGTTACTGTCAGGAGGATTGCTTACAGAGAGCATGTGACAATTCAGAAGGGTGAAATTCTTTCAGTCTGGTTCCCTGGCTTATATTCAACAAGTTACCCAGCCTTTCTGGTTTTATTTATTTAATTTTATTTTTCTGTAAATTTTTATTTTATTTTGTTTTTTATTTGTCATTCATTATGCATTTTCCTTATTTTTATTTTATTTTTCTGTAAAAAGTTTAAATAATGAGCTAGATTATCTTCAATGCCCTTAGCCTGCCATATATTATGTGTAATATAATTTCTATGGTGCTGTGAAGTTTGCAAAGTTGCTTTATGCACATCATTGTAATCCTGTGAGTACTATTATTTATCATTATTTTATGGTTGGGACAACTGAGGTTTACTGACTTGTTCAGAGTTATATATTTGGTAGTTGTCTAAGGTAAAATTAAAACTCAGATCCTCCTGATTGCAAGTCCAATATTCCCTCCACCATGACAAGCTCTCTCTGGTATCCGTGCCCAATGGCCTACCTGAGGAATCCGGGGCCACAGTGCCACCGGGATCTGGGGCCCAAGTTGTCTTGTCCAACGTCCACATTTCCCAGATGGCCAAGATCAGACCAGAATGGCAGAGCTGAGACCAGACTCTGTTCTGCGCTTTCTAGCACAGGGCTCTTTTTATTGGGCCGGGCCATCTCCTAGTGTGGGCACGGTGCACTGCTCTCAAGCCTTTGCTTTGGAAGAGAAGGTGGCAAGGTCTCCTTCATCACTTGGGTGTCCAGAGCACACCACCTGGAGGCCCCAGAGCTCTTCCCCCAGCGCCCCTCTGAGATGGCCTCACTATGTATTTTGGGTCAGACTCAGATGATTGGAGGAATTGGGAGCTGTGCTTCCTAGTACACCAACGGGATAAGTATGGGCTATTAGGCGGCCAGAGGTTTTGAGGAGGCAAATCAGCTCTTCCAGGTTGCTTAAAGTATGCTTGTATTCTTTGGCTCTCTTGTCTGTCTCTTCCTACTCTCTCTCCACATACACACACACACACACACACACACACACACACACACACATATTGTACAAAATACAAATATATATAAATTTTTTGTGCACAGTTGGCACAGAAGAAATATTTTCATTTATGGAAGTAATGATTTGGAGGATTCTCAGTGTGGAGATTGGCATCTCTCAGGTGGTTAGCAGGTTTGTTGCAAATATCTGGAAAACATGAAATTCAGATCCAGGAGCTACTTGTTTGAAAAACTTCTTGGGCGTCATGGCATTATTACAGGTGCCATTATTTTACTGTGGTTTAATCCTATGACATACCCTCAAAGGGTCGGAAAGCTGGAAGGGAGTATAGAGATTATTATTATTTTTTAGATATCTTATTTTAATTTTACTAACATGAAAAATCACACGCATATACTTTGTAAACTTTAAAGTGGTGTAGAATAATACTTATAGAAGAGATTTTATTCTTTTGATGTGATGAGAAACTGTTTTTAAAAACATACATTGGAAACTGCAGCTATGTATAAAACTTTTGGCGTTTGTTTTTGGTTTTTAGCTACAGCTAAAAAGCAGCGTGAGCTGAGAATGCAGAAAAAATTAATACTTAGAGTTATCCTTTGTAATGGTTATTATTTTACAAATGAGGACAGTAAGAGCTGGAAGGCTTGAGTGATATTTTTTAAGGTGCTATAGTTAAAAAGTAGCACTGACGGAATTTGAACCTATGTTGTTCTGGTCTCCTGCATCATCAGTAGCAGTAAATGGCTCTCTGCTCCTAAACCTTCATGGTAACAGCAGAGAATGGGGCATTTCCCTTCTGTACCCCCTGATTTCCCCTTTACCCATAGTATTCTCCAAATGCTAAAGCCACATATTTAATTTTCCCCACAAATGATGTCCCGGAATGGCGGTGCAGAAGTGGATCCATTGCACCTCGAATGTGTGGCCCCACACTGCACATTCTGTGGCTTGTCCAGATGTTCTGGTTTGACTGGAGGGAAGGGCGTGGTTTTGAGGAGACAGTGAGATGGTGTCTCGTCCTCTCAAACCTTCAGCTTCCAGATCAGATGTTTATGATCTCGGGGGGATCGCTCGGGGTCCCTGATGTGTTGGGTGGTCAGTCTGTGTCTTCGCTGGGTGACGCTTTGTGCGGTTGGGAGCCTCAAATACTTTACTCGGCTCTGAGCTTAAATGTGGCTGAACCATGAAGTTTGGAATGGCTGTGTGCTGTTGGACATTATTGCATTGTGAAACCTGAACATCCCTCTTAGGAAGCAGGATGGGGCGAATGATCAGCATAATAGCCAGTATTCGTGATGGCTAATGTTTATATTGTGTTTTAAGGTTTGTAAAGCATTTTACAAATATTATCTAATTTCAGCCTCACAGCAGTCTTAAGAGGTAGATGCTATTCCCATTTTTCAGATGAAGAAATAAAGTCAGACAGGAGTTAAGTGACTTGTCCATGTCTACACAGCTAGCAAGTATCTGAGGCCAGATTTGAACTCAGAAATTCCCACCTTTAGGTATTCAGGGAAGAGGTAAGAAAATAAACATTTATTTGGTGTCTACTGGGTGACATATTTGAACTTGATTTTTCCTGATCCAGGTGCAGCTCTATCTAAGGAAGGGGTAAAGAAATAAGCATTTATATATTACCTCCTGTGTGTCAGGCTCTCTGCTAAGCACTTTAAAATCTCATTTGATCCTCACAACCACCCTGGGAAGTTGGTGCCATTTTACAGTTGAGGAAACGAGGCAGACAGAGATGACGTGATTGGTGAAGGGATCATGTAGCCGCTAAGTGTCTGAGGCAGGATTTGAACTTGGGCCTCGCCAAAGTGGAGGTCGAGCACTCTATTCATTGTACCACCTAGCTGCTTTACTTTCTATATTTATAGATGAAGAAAATGAGTCCCAGGGCTGTGAAGGGACCTCCTTTATACTGAGATCACAGAGTTCAGAGCTGGCAGAGTCCTCTAGCTCTGAATTCAGTGTGGTATTCACCATATTAACAGACGTGAACTCCCAATCTTTCTCATTTTCTCTGTCAACCATTGAATGGCTTGGATTGTAAATGGAGGACATTGCTGGCATGGGGTGATAGCCCTCCAGTAAAGCTGGGATCATTTTCAGGATGTGTCTTTGCTTGCCTTCTCAGTGGGTGAGGGAGGGATGGGCAGGAGAAGAGAATTTGGAACTCAAAATTTTAAAAAAATGAATGTTAAAAAATTTCATATTTTATATTTAATTTATCTTAGACATTAATATTTAAGTGTTTTTTTTCCCCACTGCAAGTAATTACTATAGTCACTGGGGACCCTAAATACAGATTGGCCAAGTGATTGTCCAAGAATCTGGAAAAGGGGGTGATTCGGTTTAGCTGCAGGGAAGCTAATAGACACTGTTTTTGTCCTGGTCTGTTATTTCTCCTCCTTGTGTAAATTTGGTTCTCTTTAGAAGGTGCAGGTTTTTGTTTGTTTTGGTTTTGTCAGAGTCTGGTGGGGAATCTCATTTATCCATTGTAGCTTTTAGGTTATTTCCTTAAGAATGGGAATGTTGGGACTAAAAGTTCTGTCTGTATCTTTTAATACCAAGAAATTTTCCCCTTCCTTTTTTTTGAGGGGACTATGTTTTCATAATTCTTTGGTTCAGTCTATTTTTTTAAAAAGCAAACAAACCCCATCCCAAACCTGAAATTAAAGCGTATTTGTTCAATTGTGCCTCTTACGTGCATGATGGCGATGTTATTTTATTATATGCTGTGATACCTGTGAAACTGTCTTGTAAGTGTTGTCAGTTACAACATCCAGTTTACAAGTATTTATTATAAGTGCTAACTGTATGCAAAGCTCTGGACTTCTAAAACAAACTTGGATTATTTCCTGCTCATTAAAAACCTACTTACTAGGGGCAAATAAAATTTGCACACAGATAAGAAAATTTAGGGAGGCCGAGAGCACTGACACATGGGGATGGAATGCTGGATTGAAGGAATTCCAAGAAAGCCAGTTTGTCTGGAACACAGAGTGCCCGGAGGGCAGTAAGACAAAATAAGTCTAGAAAGTTAAGTGCAAGCTAGATGGTGAAGGCCTTTGTGCATCAGACTGAGGACTGTGGGTTTTATCTCAGGAGCACTGGAAAGGCAGCAAGCACACTCTAATGCATGGAGCGTTGGACTCGGGGCATGTGACTCTTGGACAGGTGCAGAGAAGTGAGCTGCTCCATCCTAAAACGAAGGTGGGGAGAGTGGAGAGTATGGCCTCTATAGGGCAGAGCTGCTTGTTGCTTGCTGCATTGGTGGAGGGAGGACCTTGTTACCACAGTTCCATTCCATTAAATCTGTCATTGGCACTTACCTGGAGGATGCATTGGCTGATGGAGGGTGGAATGAGGCGGAATGAGAAGGACCAGCGAAGAGGCTGTTGCACTCGTCCAAGAGAGGGATGGCAAGGGTTTGAACTCGTCTAAGTGGAGAAAAAGAGGACCACAGATAAGCAACATTTGGAGGAAGAATTAGACAACTGATTGAATATATAAGGTGCAGGGGAGGGAAGAATCAATGATGACTCAAGATTACAAACCTGGATGGATGATGGTTTTCCTCACTGATATAGGGAGAAGATGGTTTTAGGGAGGACAACTAATTTAACACCTATCACTGTGCCTGGCCATAGAAGTTGCTTAATAAATGGTTGATGGTTGGTAGTAGCATTTACAGCTTGATATTCCAAATTCTCTCTCTGGAATGTGACTCGAGAGGCTTGTAAATCCATCAGCTTTTTATGTTGGAATAGAACAGAACAGGTTAAACCTGGAAAGGACCACAAAGATCACCTGGTCTATTTGTCTCATTTTACAAATGGACTGACAACTGGTAATGTGATGGTGGATCGAATGTTGGAATTGGGCAGACCCAAGTTTATATCTGGCCTATAACATTTACTAACTGTCTGACCATCAGCAAGTTATTCATCCTTTGCCTCAGTTTCTCCATCTGTAAAATTGGGATATTAATAGCATCTACCTCCCCTCTCCCTAGATAGTATTTGTATGGAACTTTGCAAAGCTTAAAACATACTATACAAATTCTAGCTATCATTGTTGAGGCCTGAATAAATGCTGTGACTTGGCCAATATTACAGCAAGCTAGTGTCAGAGTCTAGACTAAAACTACTCTCTTCTGACTCAGTCTAGAATCCTTTCCCTAACCTATACTATGTTTCTAAAAATTGGGACAAGTAAATTAAAAAGTACATTAGCAAATAGCAAAAATAGTTTTGGAAATTAATACATTCTAAGTGCCAGACATGCAGCATCCTTACCTGTGGCCAGTTAAAATGTAACTGCGATATATTTATTTATTAATTATTTTCATTTTCTGTTCCGCATTCTCTTCCTCCCTCTCCACCCATTGAGAAGGCAAGAAATACAATACATTTTATACATGTGAATCATGCAAAACATTTATGTCTACATTAGTCATGTTGTAGGGAAGGAGGGAGGGAATGGGTGTGGAGGTGGTAGAGAGGGAGGGGGGCAGAAGCAAGAAAAATTTTAAAAAAGTGGAAAAATAACATGGTTCATTCTGCATTTAGAATCCATCAGTCTTTTCTCTGGGGGCAGCTAAATCCTTCACAGTTTATCATTATTATACTTTTGCTGTTGCTCTGTATAGGTTCTCCTAGTTTTGTTCTCCCTTTTCATCAGCTCACATAAGTTTTTTGGGGTTTTTCTGATACCATCTCCTTCATCATTTCTTATAGCAGGGCAATATTCCATCACAATCAGTACACAACTTTCCCAATGGACAGGCATCCTTTCAATTTCCAGTTTTTTGACATCACAGAAAGAGGTGCTCTAAACATTTTTTATATAGAGTTTCTTTTTTCCTTTTTCTTTGATCTCTTTGGGATGCAGACCTAGTAAAGGTATTACTGAATCAAAAGATAAACACAGTCTTATAGCTATTGGGAAATAATCTCTGGAATGGTTGAACCAGTTCACCATTCCACCAACCATGCATTATACAGTCCCAGTTTTTCCACATCCCCTTCAGCATTGGTCATTGTCCTTTTCTGTCATATCAGGCAATTTGATAGGTGTGAGGTAGTATCAGAGTTGTTTTAATTTGCATTCTTCTAATTCATAGTGATTTAGAACATTTTTTCATGTATTAAAAACTTTGATTTCTTCTTTTGAAAACTGTTTGTTCAAATTCTCTGACCATTTATCAATTGGAGAATGTCTGATATTCCTCTTTTTTTTTTTTTTTGGCACTGAGGCAGTTGGGGTTAAGTGACTTGCCCAGGGTCACACAGCTAGTTAGTGTTAATTATCTGAGGCCAGATTTGAACTTGAGTCTTCCTGACTTCAGGGTTGGTGCTGTATCCACTGCACCACCTTGCTACCCAGAATGTCTGATATTCTTATAAATTAAACTCAGTTCTCTATATATTTGAGAAATGAGACCTTTATAGAGAAGTTTGTTGTGAATTTTTGATTCAGTCGGGATATATTTAACAAAATAAATAAAAGTAAATTAAATGGATAATGTTAATATGTGACTTTCTAAGTCAACATGTGGCTCACAAGGATCTTTATATAAGGTTGAGTGGCCCTTATTTCTATCTATGTTTGACATCATTGCTCCAGTGACTTTGTAAATCCTATTGAAGTAACTCCATTGATAATATTAGCTGAGCTGTAGGGGGAAATTTGGCATAAGGCAGGAATGCTTTGATCACCATCCAATCAGGTTGTTAATGGAGTATGGCAGAAGGACTTTGTTACAGATGTGACTTTGTTTTATTGGAAATGCTATCCTTTACGAGAATGGTTCTGTGATAAAAAATCTTGTGTAATTGAATTTCATCATCATTATTACCGTTATTGTTTATTATTATTATTGTTGTTGTTATTGTTACCTATTTAGGTGAGACCTGTTTGACAATTTAGCCCTGAAAAGTTGCTTGAGAGATGATATGTGCTAGAATCCTATGAAATGAGTGATGGAAGAGATGCTGAAGATAATAATAGCAGACTCTTCTGAAGGGCTTTAAAGTTTGCAAAGGGCTTTACATTTATGTTCTCATTTGAGACACTGTCAGGTGGAGACTGTGGTTAATATTAACTTCTTTTAGAGGAAATGTAAAAGAGAGCTCCACAAACTTGCACCTGATCACATAGTTTGTGTCAGAGGCAGGTTTTGAATCTGGGTCTCTCTCTTTTAATTTCAGTGACTTCCACATTGTTTACTCTAGTATCCTATCAATCCTCTTTTCTGATTCCATCATCTTATAGCTAAGATGACTAAGGGGATGAGATTTTCATGATTTCTCCAACCAAGGGCATAAGAGAAAACCAAGATAGGATCTTGGGCTCCTCATTTCTCCTCAACACCATGCTATTTTGGTTATATTTCCTTATTTGTAGGAGAAATTATTTTATTTTATTTTTTTTTATGTCCGCATTATGGGTTTTCTTTTTTTTTTAATTTTAATATCTTTTTATTGATAGAACGCATGCCAGGGTAATTTTTTACAGCATTATCCCTTGCATTCACTTCTGTTCCGATTTTTCCCCTCCCTCCCTCCACCCCTTCCCCCAGATGGCAAGCAGTCCTTTACATGTTGAATAGGTTACAGTATATCCTGGATACAATATATGTGTGCAGAACTGAACAGTTTTCTTGTTGCACAGGGAGAATTGAATTCAGAAGGTATAAATAACCCGGGAAGAAAAACAAAAATGCGAGCAGTTTATATTCATTTCCCCGTGTTCTTTCTCTGGGTGTAGCTGCTTCTGTCCATCTTTGATCAATTAAGGCTCTCTTTATCGAAGAGATCCACTTCCATCAAAATACATCCTCAAACAGTATCGTTGTTGAGGTATATAATGATCTCCTGGTTCTGCTCATTTCACTCAGCATCAGTTCATGTAAGTCTCGCCAGTCCTCTCTGTATTCATCCTGCTGGTCATTCCTTACAGAACAATAATATTCCATAACGTTCATATACCACAATTTACTCAACCATTCTCCAATTGATGGACATACTTTCATTTTCCAGCTTCTAGCCACTACAAACAGGGCTGCCACAAACATTTTTGGCACATACAGGTCCCTTTCCTTTCTTTAGTATCTCTTTGGGGTATAAGCTGTAGGAGAAATTATTAAATATTACTGTTCAACTAGTACAGTTCAGATATCTACAAATTTAAAAATATAGCTCAAAAGAATTGTTGATTTCAAATTTAACCCTATAGTATTTTATAAGAATTTTATCCTATTTAATTTCTCAGGCAATTTTTAATTAAAAAGGTATACTGTGAGTAAAACAGCAATGAGCTGTATTGTCCAACAGCATGCATTTATAGGTTAAATATTTTGTGCCTTCCCTCTTCTGTAATTCTCATTTTGTCAAACCATTTTCTTTTTTCTTTTTTCTTTTTTTGACTGAGTAAGTTGGGATACATGATCTGTTCTTGAAAATCCTTTGCTTGGATTGGGACATGTTGGATCTGGGACAAGGACCATCCGATCCCAGATTTAGAATTGAGAGACACCTTAGACTATTTACTCTTCTTTCTTTATTGAAGAAAGTGAGCTGCAGAGGTGTGCTGAAGGTCCCCACCTTAACAAGAGGGGTACAGTTACTGCAAGCAGCAGGATAGAGATGCAAAATGGGGGTACAAAGTTTGAAGAGTTTTTTATTTCTTCAGCCAGGTAAGAAATGGAGAAACACACAGAGGAGACCTCATATAGCAAAAAGAATTAGAGCAAGATCAAATAAACCTTTTAGAGAGGCAAGATTCTGACCCAAGCATAGGCTTCTTGCTAGGGTAGGAACCAATTTGGGAACATAAACAGCCTCAGTCTCCTGGGTCACAGAAAGTGAACAGATTATTTTGATAAGAGAAGAAGAATTCTATTCACTAAACATTTATTAAGCATCTCCTTTATTCCAGACTTGGGCTGGAATAAAGCAGCGACAAAAGCAAAAATCTCAGGAAAATTACATTTTATTAGGATAAACAACAAGTATATAGCCAAGTAAATATGAAATATTAAAAAAGAAATACTAAAGCAATTATAGGGTGAGCAGAGTACTAAAGTGAAGGTTGACCATACATTTTATTTTTTAAAAGCTTGTTATTTTCTTTTTTTTTTTTTTAATAACTTTTTATTGATAGAACCCATGCCAGGGTAATTTTTTACAGCTTTATCCCTTGCACTCACTTCTGTTCCGATTTTTCTCTCCCTCCCTCCTCCCCTCCCCCAGATGGCAAGCAGTCCTTTACATGTTGAATAGGTTACAGTATATCCTAGATACAATATATGTGTGCAGAACTGAACAGTTCTCTTGTTGCACAGGGAGAATTGGATTCAGAAGGTATAAATAACCCGGGAAGAAAAACAAAAATGCAAGCAGTTTATATTCATCTCCCAGTGTTCTTTCTTTGGATGTAGCTGCTTCTGTCCATCCCTGATCAATTGAAACTGAATTAGCTCTCTTTATCGAAGAGATCCACTTCCATCAGAATACATCCTCAAACAGTATCGTTGTTGAGGTATATAATGATCTCCTGGTTCTGCTCATTTCACTTAGCATCAGTTCATGTAAGTCTCACCAGTCCTCTCTGTATTCATCCTGCTGGTCATTTCTTACAGAACAATAATATTCCATAACATTCATATACCACAATTTACCCAGCCATTCTCCAATTGATGGGCATCCACTCAGTTTCCAGTTTCTAGCCACTACAAACAGGGCTGCCACAAACATTTTGGCACATACAGGTCCCTTTCCCTTCTTTAGTATCTCTTTGGGGTATAAGCCCACTAGTAACACTGCTAGATCAAAGGGTATGCACAGTTTGATAACTTTTTGAGCATAGTTCCAAATTGCTCTCCAGAATGGCTGGATGGGTTCACAATTCCACCAAGAATGTATCAGTGTCCCTGTTTTCCCACATCCCCTCCAACATTCCACATTATCTTTCCCTGTCACTCTAGCCACTCTGACAGGTATGTAGTGGTATCTCAGAGTTGTCTTAATTTAAAAGCTTGTTATTTTCAAAACATATGCATAGTTTTCAACATTTACCTTTGCGAAATTTTGTGTTCCAAATTTTTCCCTTTCTTCCCCCATCCCTCTCCTAGACAACAAGCAATCTGATATATGTTAAACATGTGCAATTCTTCTATACATATTTCCACAATTATGCTCCACAAGAAAAATCAGATCAAAAACGGAAAAAAATGAGAAAGAAAACAAAATGCAAGCAAACAACAATAAGAAAGTGAAAATACTGTGTTAGGTCCACACTTAGTCTCCACTGAATCTCTGGGTGCGAATGGCTCTCTCCATCACAAGATCATTGGAACTGGCCCGAATCACCCTTTTTTTGGAAAGAGCCACGTCTATGAGAATTGATCATCTTGCTTGCTGTTGCTGCCATACATTTTCCTTGAACCTGGGAAGGGGGCTTAAGCCGAACTGAATTAGCTCAGAAGAACCTCAAGCTTCACAAAGTTCCAAAGTCCGGCCCCGATGTTTATGGGAACTCTTTGTGCCTGACCCTTGGCCCAGCATTCTGAGCTCCTTTGGGTCTCATCAGCCCCAGTCGGATACACTCACTTGACTCGAACATAATGATGTCATTTTGGTCCTCTGAGAATGAAGGACACAACCATCCGAAAATAATACTCATATTTTTTCATAAAGGATTTTAATTCTACACCTGTAACTATTTTAGTGAAGAAAAAAGGCTGTACTGTGAAGACCTAAACTGTGTAATGGGATGGGAGAGGAGTATGAGAAGGAAGTACATAAGTATTTATACAGTGCCTACTGTATACCAGGTACAATGCTAAGTACCTTTTTCAAATATTATCTCATTTGATCCTTACAATGACCCTGCAAGGAAAGTGCTGTTATTATCTTCATTTTATAGTTGAGGAGACAGACAGAGGTGAAATCTCTTACTAGGGGCAAACCACTGGGAAATGATTGAAGCTGAATTTGAAATTGGATCTTCTGGATTCCAGGCTGGGCATGGATCCACTGGTCCATGTAGCAACCTCATAGAAAAATCACCTTCTTCCTGAAGTCCCTGGGGAGGCAAAGATGGAATGCTGATTTGGAAACAGAGGGCCTGGGTTCTTGGCTATTGTTTGTACAACCTGATTTTCATTATTTTAAAACTTGATCTCTGAGGTCTTTTCCTGCTCTAAATTTGTGATCATAAGCTGGCCACCCTTCCTTTCTCATTCTACCCTCCCATACAGGAGATACAACAGTGATGTATGCTCACATATTTGAGCCCATCAGGGAGGGGGATGGCTTCTTGACTCTCCTAACTCATTTGTTTGTCAAGCTGCTATAACTTATGGACTTGTTCTGTGTTTGTGCCATGTTACTTTGATCTATTTTCTACAAAGACTTGTTTGTCTGTGCCTTTATTTTCTGTATGCTGCAGGGTAAAGGATCTTGTCTCTGGGGTTAGCAGACCTGGGTTCAGAAACAGCTCCATTTCTTACTCCCAGCTGACCCTAGGGTCCCTTCACTTATCTGAGCCACAAAATACAAACTGGAATTTCCTAGGAGTACAATAAAATTCATGGAAGGGACTTATTTTTGTTCCGTCAATCAGCCAACATTTATTGAGTGCTTGCTGTATGTCAGATGGTGTGCTAATAAGTAAAAATGAAATATTCTCTGTACATGTTTGTAATGGGTTTTTGTTTTTTCTTATGTTCTCAGTTGGGGGTTGGAATGGAATTTCGAGAAGGCAGATTTAGACTGGTTAGGAGAAATGAAATGTTAAAAACAATCCCCAAAAAACAAATGAAATCATTTTTGGTCTCAAAAACTTAATATAGGCTTTTTTCAGTGTAGATTTCTGTGAAGAGGAGAGGAGAGATGATAGAAGAGAGAAAAGATAGAAGTGGGGGAAAAAGGAAATAAAAATGAAGATAAGAGTATATAGACTATAGTGTTCAGTGTTTGGAAAGAATAAGGGCCTGGCTCCCTGAAAGGAAGAAATCGTTTGACTTAAGTGTTTTACAAAATTACAGCATCAAAAACCCCCGTGCCTGAGCTATTGTGCTCTGCCCAGATTTCCAGGCTTGCTTAGGTCAGGGCTGCTGGCTCTCCTTTGCAGCCTTCTCATTGTATGCCCTCATTACTTTGTGTGCTCCTCCCAAAGTGCACGGCTCCCCGCCATCATAATTCTGAGATCTCCCATCCCCATGACTTTGATCTTATAATGTCCTATGTCTAGGGTTCCCTTTTTCCTTCTTTTTGCCTGTTAAATTTTTACCAATAGTAAATGTCATTTCCTTTAGAAAGATTTTCTTGGTAGATAAATAAATAACCTTCCCCTTTGGACCTCACCCAAAACTTATTTTGCAAGTCTCTAATGCTCTTATAAAATAATCTCTGTTACTGTTAATCATGTTTATTTCTCCTTCCCTTTCTGTATTCAAAGCTTGATGAGAGTAGGTCCTGTGTTACTTACAATCTTTGTATCTCTTCTGTTGCCTAAGCATATATCAAAGAAGTTAATGAATAAAATGCAGGGCAAATAGAGTTTTGAGAAATAAGTGGTTAATTAAAGGGAAAGGGAAGGGAATAGTCATTTACAAAGCATTAGCTGCTAGTGCTAATCACTTTACAAATATTATCTCAATAATCTTCACAATAATGCTGAGTAGGTGTTATTATTACTCCCTTTTTTATACTTGAGTAAATTGTGACAGAGGTGAAATGACTTGTCCAAGATCACATAACTAGTGAGTTTCTGAGGTAGATTTGGGTTCATATTGTCTTGACTCCACACCCAGTGTTTGTATCCACTGGGTTCCTGGGATCCATAGCTTGGTTGCTAAGGAAATTGTTTCCTTCAGTGGGAGGAGACCAAAGGAGAATTTTACTTTATCTTTTCCAGAAATGCAGAGTTCCTGTGGTTTTCCTCTCTTCTCCTACAGAAAGGGGAAGGGGGATGTAGAATAGAATACCATCTTAACAATTGAACTGTCTCTTCATACTAGAAACATAGATTTTTGGATCCTAAACACCAAGAAGCAGGGAGACTTTGCTCTTTGAAAAAAAAAACCCAAAACCAAACCTGTTAATTACTAGACTGTCAAGACTAGAGGAGAGAATGCTAGAGAGTAGACTCTAAACTTTCCTGTGTATCACAATCTCTTTACACATGCTGATGAAACCTGTGTTTGTAAATATAATAAAATCCATAGGCTTACAAAGGAAAAAAATTGTTTTGAGACATAGGTAAAAAACAAAAATAAGTTTACAGACCCCAGGCTGAAAACTCCTATTCTAGGACAGGTAGTGCCCCAACTAGAAGTGCCTTGTTTGGAAACTGTGAATGGAATTTTATTGTATTTTATACAGTTCTCTTAAAGATTTAAATAGTATTTATTTTTCTCAATTTTTTTTTCATTTTTCATTTTCATTTAAAAAAATTTTAAGTTCTAAAATTTCTCCCTCTCTCCTTCCAGTAGTGGCTCCCTCCCAAAGATGGTAAGCAGTTTGATATAGGTTATGTATGTGCAATCATGCAAGCTATTTTTCAGTATTAATCATGTTGTGAAAGAAGAAACAGACCCAGAGAGAAAAAAATGAAAAAAAAATAAAGTGAAAAATAGTATGTTTTGATCTGTATTCAGACTTCATCTTTCCTTGGAAACGAGTAGCATTTTTCATCACGAGTCCTTTGGAACTGTTTTAGAACATTGTATTCCTGAGAATAGCTAAGTCATTCATAGTCGATCATTGTATAGTACTGTTGTTATTATGCACAAGGTTCTGATTCTGCTCACCTCACTGTACTCATGTTCAGTGTATAAGACTTATCAGGTTTTTCTGAAATAATCCTCCTGCTCATCATTTCTTTTTTTTTTTTTTCTGAGACAATTGGGGCTCAGTGACTTGCCCAGGGTCACACAGCTAGGAAGTGTTACGTGTCTGAGGTCAGATTTGAACTGAGGCCCTCCTGACTTCAGGGCTGGTGCTCTATCCACTGCACCACCTAGCTGTCCTTTCATCATTTCTTATAGCACAAGTCAAGAATTGGATAGTAAATGTTTGAGAACATTTTAGGGGAGAAGAATGAAAGATCGAAAGGGAAAGGATGATGATGATGATCATAAATCACCCAGCCAGAGGTTACAGATAACAAAATAAACACAATCACACGTAATAGAGTTATTTTGGCCATGAGGATAAAGATCTGGGTATAATCAAGAAAGTTCTTCTGAAAGAAACTTTCACTGGACCAGGAGCACATGTAGGAGAGATGATCAGTGTAAACTTCTTAGGTGGAGAGTGGAATGCCATCATCTGGGACCCAGAACACCCCCCGTTAGGTTCAAGTGTAGGAGGAGGACTGTGTAATGGTTTGGAGGCCGGAGCCTGGTCGGGAAGGACTTTTTAAATACTAACTAGAAGAATTGTGCAATAGGGAACTGACCCTTCTTGACCTGGGGAATGACTTTGGCAGACCAATAGGTCTGTCACCTATTATCTCACGGGGATGGTTTATTTAAATAGGGGTTTCAAAACAGTTGAACTGAATAGGTAACTCTCAGTATGTCCTGTAAATCTTGCCTTTCACTCCTGTGAAATTAAAATTTATTAAAATACCTTTAAGAATCTGTTTGTTTTTTTTTTTTCATTGTATTCCTACAGTTAACACAGCTCGCAAACTCATTAATTTTGTAGATGAAGTATGAGAATTGCTGTGATTGTAAAATGTGTCATCCTGTAGTCAGCTTCATGATATTTTGGTTAAGCCTTAGTAATGATTAGTGTTTAGTTTATTGAAATAAATGCATAAATTATAGAAAATTTTTCTTTTGTGAGAAAAGCTTGCATTATTGGCTGAGTCATGTGCTTCTCTCAATCATCCATGTCTGAGAAAATGTCTCTGAAAACCTTAAAATAGTATGCAAATGCCTACCATTATTACTATTGTTATTATGATGATGATGATCATCATCAGCTTTACAGGATGGTTAAAATATTGTTCTCTGTCATAGTCTCTATATTCCAGCCAAACCAAGATACATGCTATTCCTCATAAAATAACATTCTGTCTCTGGTTGGCTCTCCTGCCTGTTGGATCACCTAGCTCCTTTCAAGAATCAGCTGTTGTATCACCCATTTCATAACACCTTCCCCGTTTCTCCTAGATGTTAGCGGTCCCCTCCCCTCAACTTTGTATTAGCTTCTCTGTCAGTGTGTTAAATACATTCAGTAGAACATAAGCTTTTTGAGGTAGACACTATTTTGTTTTTGTCTTTGCATCCTCAGTGAGTAGCCATACCTGGCACATAGGAAGCACTTAATAAATGCTTATCCATTGATTGAATCTAGGTTCCTGATAAGACTTTTATGGTGCTTCTGGAATTCCCAGTTTATATTTTGTGAAATTTTACTCTTAAGCCAAAAGGCAACTTGTTTCTTTATATTTTTGTTTATTTCTTGCAGTGTAGTGTTTATAATAAAATAGAAACCAGTTCTTCTCTGTACGGAAACTGAGCTAAACTGGGGCTTTTTGGACAGAGAGAAGCTTAACGACCTGTTTGTTGATTTGAGTGGTAGTAGGAATAATCAGAGGGGGATTAGATAAATAAGAATTAAGTAGAGCTCCTCTTCTACTGGATATATCTGCCAGGACTGATGAATGAAAGCAGTATCATATGATTCTGGTTCCAAATGGAGAATGATACTGGGAATGAGTTGTGGCAACAACTGCTCAGTGACATAAAAGGAGAATGTAGCCTATCTCATTCCTTCTCTCTTCCCCTAAACCTGCAGAGATAGACTGGTGTCTAGGAATTTATCTCTCACTGCTCTTAAAGACCGATAGCAAGGCATCCAAACCTCCCCATGCCATCTGAATTAAAGTCCAAACTCCTCTGCATGGTATTCAGTGATCTCCACATTATATCTGCAGCATGCTTTTTTCCAGATTTACTTTTCACCCCACTATACCATATCATTCAGCCAAACTGGACTGCATTTTCCTTTTTGTTATTACCTTTTCTTCTCTTTCCTTCAACTGTTCCCTTTCTGGAATGGACTTCTACTAGCTTCCTTCTTCAGCCTTTCAAAAACCTAATCTATCCTTAAGATTCATTCCAAATGATGCTTTTCTTGCTATCTCTAACCAAATATGGTCACTCCCTTCAAGCTCCCCACTATTTTTTTCCTTTCCTTTATGGCTGGCTAAACATCTTTTCTTACCCATTGCTTCTTTGTATAATTTATTTTCGTCTCTGTCTTGATTGTAGGGTCTTTGAGGACAGGGACTAGGTTCTTTTCTTTTGTGTTTCCAGAAGATTGAACACTAAGCTCAATAAATATTTGTTGAATTGAATTATAGAAGTAAAATAGAGAAGTTTCCCTTTGAAGTTCTTCTCTTTCAGTTGGTCTATTATGAAAGCAGAAACAACAAAGCCCAAGAAAATTCAGCTTTTGATGCCTCATGGCAGTCAAAGCTGAACGTTGGATTAACTTTGGAATTTCCCCCTTTGAAGTAAGAGACTGACAAGATGAATAATGGTTCTTGTTTTAAAAGCCTATCCAGGTAAGTGGTCAGCAGTGATGATCTGTGGTGGGCTGGTTCCAGGGATGTGAATATTGTGGGGTATCTGTTCTGAGCTAGGGCCTTGGATGGGAAGGGAATCGGTAGGCAGTTGGGATGAAAGAGGGATAAGCCCAATTGGAAGGCCGAGGCTAAATCTTATGAGTTCTGCCTTGTAGCACCTGCTTCCACCTATGTTACACAAGAAGGAGAATCTTTTTTCTTGGCCCCTTTATCTATTCCAGCAGTATTAATGCAAAGAAGAATGTGAATTACACAAAGAAAGGCTCTAGACAAGATGCCCTAGAAATGTTTGAGGGGGAATCAAGGAAGATTTTGCTTAAGAGAAGACAAGGGAACAAGAGAAGTATTTCAACTCAGAGGATGAGATAAGAGTTTATTCCATGTGTGAATTCCATGGAAGTAATAGGAAGTGGGAGAGCATGGGTAATGGTGGTGGTAGTGGTAGCAGCTTATAGTCCAGTTTAATTTGAAAATAAGAGTATGTGAAGATAACATAAGACAGAAAAGGTATATTGCTGCCATATTGTCAGGGTAAGGAGTTTCCGGTTTTTCCTGTAACCAGGAGTGAGCCTGTGAAGATTTTTGAACAGGAGGCTAACCCTGGTTCCTAGAGTTGGAAGATTATTTTCATAGTTTTGTGAAGGAGACACCGGGTATAAGGAAATCCATTAGAATGAAGACTAGATAAAGAGAGAGGAGAATATCGGTGATAGATATGTAGAGAGAGAATCAGAAGGAATTGATAGGTGGTTGGATGGGGCTGGGGGAATCATACATTTAGAACCAGAGAAGACCTTAGAGATCATCTGTACCCCCACTTCTTAAACTGTGGGTCATGATCCCATATGCGGTTTCATAACTGAATATGGTGTCATGAAATTATGATTTATTCTCAGTAAATGTTTGATTTTGTATACTGTTTTATATATATATAGTGTAACATAACAATTTCTTGGGTAAAAAGAAGTCATGGGTGGAAAAAGTTTGAGGCCCTGATCCAGACTAATCTCTAATTTGTAAGGATAAGGAACCCAGGGTAATGAGGTTTTGTCCTTTGTCACAATCACATGGGTGCTAAATTCATATTGGGATTTTACTCTGACTACTCATTCGGCACTATTTCATTTTACTTTGCTATATGAGTGTCCATAGTAAAAAAAAATGGTAATGAGAGGAAATTTAGAGAGAGAAATGATTTAAGGTAGATGATAATGAATTTAGTTTGGCACATGTTGAGTTTCAAGTGCTAGTCAGCCATTTACATAGAGAAGTCCAGCATATAGTTGAAATGTAGAACTCTAGGGAGAAATCAGGGATCTGGTGATAATTGACCCCTTGGGAGTGAATGAGTTGTAGGAGAATGTATAGAGGGGAGAAGCTTTGAATGAGACCATATCCACCATAAAGGGATACAGCAAGAACTGGCACCTGTTTTTCATATGAGTTCTTTAGAATCAACTGAATGTATTTGTCCAAAGAATTGTACATATGATATTTTCCATGAAACTACATTTATGCTGAAATAAATGGAATAAGGTAACAGTAACATTAGAATTCACACCAATGGGAATTTCTCAGTTTTACCCCCATTTTTAGCATTTCTTAATATTTCATGATCCTAGTTTCATGATGCGCCATAGTGCTATCCTGCTTAATGATCAGTCTGTATTGGTGCTTAAAACAAAACAAAACAAAAAATGCTGAGTTTGAAAGGTGTTTTGGCTGTCGCTGATTGGTGATGAATTAATCATTTCAGTCTTGACAGCTTATTTGAATGACCTGGAAGTTAGTGGGTTGGGGGATTGAGATTTCCTTATTGAATGTCATTTATTGCTTTTGCGGTTTATGATTTAAAAGTGAGATTTTTCACCCTTGGTATATATTGAGCTGCAGTTTTAGTATAAAATAGGTGGGAATTCATAGTAGGAAGTTTTATCTTAGGAAGTCTACCTTTTTGAGGGGGGTCACTGAATTCCTGTTTCTTGAAAAGAACTTGTATTTCACCATTTGTTTTTATACTTCATTCATTCATTTGGCCAAATTATACTATATATCAGTTTCTATGTGAGATGCTGGGGATTTGAGGACAAAAATAGACCCTGCTCTCAAGGAGTTTACATATTACCTTTCTATCTATCCTAATGACAATGGATATATATATATATATATATATATATATTTATTTATATAGCTTTGTAAAGTTTGTAAAGCACTTTGCATTTTTGAAACTGAACTTGCTGCTTAGTTCAGAAGTCTTGAATTGGAATCCACATTTGCCACTTAGTTATGTGAGCTTGGTCTAAAGACAACATAGCTGGTTTTGGAAGATGGTGTTCAAATCCCACTTTAGACATTCAGATTATTTTTGAGGCTCTAAGTGAGTCTCTTAATCTCTATGAGCCTCAAAGACCTCATTTGTAGATTGGGGATAATGACACTTAATTAATAGGGGTGTTGTAGAAGATCAACTGAGATAATTAAGTACATATATACAACTCCTTTCAGTCTTATCATTCCTTTTTAATCTCTCAGACCTTTGATTTTCCCCATCCTAACGAAAGATTTAGTAGTGTGTGGATCAAGTTCCTCTTAGGATCATGAGGATCAAATGAAATAATGTATATATGAAGCATTTTATGAGCTATAAATCATCAGATCAACATTAGGTTATTATTGCTCATCTTTTGATTTTTTTTTTGATGGAGTTCAAATAGAAATAATCTTGAGACAAGTTGCTATGCTGCTATTATTCTTGTATATTTAATGTTTTGTGGACTGCTGCACAGGTAAATAAAATAATCGTTTCTTGTAATTGAATAAAAACATTGGCATATAGGCCCACCAAAAGCATTCTTGGTCTAATTCTAGTTACCTTACAAGATAATAGGGATGGCAGGGACTTTGAACTTTTTAGTCTCGTAGCTTTGCAATGGTGAGTTTTTGGCATGGTGTTGTCTATTTAAAATGCCATTTAAGTTTTTTATGCTTCGATGTTAGGTCTGTCAGTTGTGATCCCTGTGCTCTGATTTCAGTACTGTGGTATTTTGAACTCTATATTTGTAACATAGGTATTTGTTGTCTGTTAATTTATGAAAATAGTACATTTCAGAGTATATCCACCAGCTCATACGTGTTTTGCAAGATATTTTGTGAAGGCTACGTTTTTACAGATTTCATTAATGTTCCACAGTTTGTTTTTTCTTTGTATAATCTGAATTAATTAGCATATTCAGGTTCTTAAGTATAATTTCTCTGCAATTTTTGGTGGTGATGACTACATTCTGACTTGTCACCCTTTTATCCTCTACTTTAATAAGCACATCCACATTCAACCATTCATTGTCATTCAGCCATTGATTCAACATTTCATTGTCTCCATATTGTTCAATTTCTGTGAATTTTATTTACAGAGTACGTTTTGATTACCTTTTTAATTGTTTCAGAGACTCTATTTAGAAGTAAACTATTTTCATAGATGGTTAACTAGTATGATAATCCACACTTATTGTCATCTCTTGCTCTTTCTTAGTGAAGTGATACCCATTTATTCCAAAAGTGTTGTTCTCCTTTTCTACAATTGTTGATGTGTGAGGTGTTAGGTTGAATGGAATATTCAGGTTAATGAAGAATTATCTTAAAATTGGAATATATTAAATATTGGTTTAAAATCTTTTGATGATTGGAAAAGCCCTTAGGTAGGATTTAGAGTCACAGAACTTGTTATTGATCTGGCCTTGTCACTTAACTTTTGTAATCTTCTGTGAGTTACTTTGACTAAGTGTCCTATAAAGTTTCTTTCAACTCTGGATCTATTGCCCCAGGAGAATTTTGTAGTGCTTTTGGAGGGTTGCTGTCATTAGAAGTAGTCAGGAAGTTGTTCAGTTCTCTGATTCTTCATGACTCCATTTGTTTTGTTTTGGCAAAGATACTGGGGTGGTTTGCCATTTCCTTCTCCAGCTTATTTTACAGATGAGAAAACTGAGGCAAAAGGTTAAATTATTGCTCAGGGTCACACAGCTAGCAAGTGTCTGGGGTTGGATTTGAATCCAGGAAAATGAGTCTTTCCAATTCCAGGTCAGATGCTCTATTCACTGTCCTGTCAGGAAGATCCTAACCCTTATTGTCAGGATAATCCATCTCAGAAGCTTTCTCTTGCCTTTTTCTTTTTTTCTTTTTAAAAATTATTTTTATTAAAGCTTTTTATTTTTAAAACATATGCATGGGTAAATTTTCAAAATTGACCCTTGCAAAACCTTGTGTTCCAAATTTTTCCCTCCCTTCCCCCCCCCCACTCCCTCTGCTAGATTTATATAATAAATGTGTTAAATATATATATTAAATTCAATATAGGCATACATATTTATACAATTATCTTGCTGCACAAGAAAAATCAGATCAAAAAGGAAAAAAATGAGAAAAAAAATGCAAGCTAATAACAACAGAAAAAAATGAAAATGCTATGTTGTGATCCACGCTCAGTTCCCCTAGTCTCTCTCTCAGTGTAGATGGCTTTCTTCATGGCAAGATCATTGGAACTGGCCTAAATCATCTCACTGTTGAGAAGAATCATGTCCATCAGAGTTGATCATCATATAATCTTGTTGCTGTGTACAATGATCTCCTGGTTCTGCTCATTCCACTTAGCATCAGTTCATGTAAGTCTCTCCAGGCCTCTCTGAAATCATCTTGCTGAGCGTTTCTTACAGAACAATAATATTCCATAGTATTCATAGATGACAACTTATTCAGCCATTCTCCTACTGATGGGCATCCACTCCGTTTCCAGTTTCTTGCCACAAAAATTTTTGCACATTTGGGTCCCTTTCCCTCCTTTAGGATCTCTTTGGGGTATAAGCCCAGTAGTAACCCTGCTGGGTCAAAGGGTATGCACAGTTTGATAACTTTTTGAGCATAGTTCCAAATTGCTCTCCAGCATGGTTGGATCAGTTCACAATTCCACCAACAGTGTATCAGTGTCCCAGTTTTCCCATATTCCCTCCAGCATTCCGTATTATCTTTCCCTGTCATTCTAGCCAACCTGATAGGTGTGTAATGGTATCTCAGAATTGTCTTAATTACCATTTCTCTGATCAATAGTGATTTGGAGCACCTTTTCATTATGACTAGAAATGGTTTCAATTTCTTCATCTGAAAATTGTCTGTTTATATCCTTTGGCCATTTATCAATTGGAGAGTGCTTTGAATTTTTATAAATTTGAGTCAGTTTTCTATATATTTTAGAAATGAGGCCTTTATCATGTAAAAATATTTTCCCAGTTTATTGCTTCTCTTCTACTCTTATCTGCATTGACTTTGTTTGTACAAAAATTTTAAACTTAATATATAATCAAATTTATCTTTTATATGCAGTAATGTATTCAAATTCTTCTTTGGCCTCTTTGTCTTTTGTAAAGTGTGGATAATAATGATACTTACTGAATTAGGTAATTATGAGAATGAAATGAAATGCTGCATAGGAAGTCCTTTGTAAATCTTGAGGTGCTGTATAAATGTTAGTCACGATTATTATTGTAAAATTAACCAAAAAGTGTTTTGTTTGTCCAGAGTTCTAAGCAATTTATTTCAATTGGTAGTTAATGTATCTTTATTGGGTAAAAATGAGGGAAGTTGTTTTGGACCAGCACCCCAGCCTCAAGCTTTGCTTGGACATAATAGTGGAATTCTGCTGACCTCCCATTAGAAAACAAGGTGTAGATTTCTTAGCAAGTGTTTTTTCCCTTTGGTCTTATATCTTGGGGGAGAGGAAGCTGCTCAGAATAAAACATCTTATTTTGTTTTTAGTATTTCTCCTTCCTCCCCTCTTCTTCCTATGTTGCCCCTCCTCTTTCCCCATCATCTTTCTGTTCTACTGGGGGGGGGGATTTTCATTAAAAAGAGAAATGCTGCTGTTTAAGATTTCCTTTCTCATGTTTATACTGTCTTGAAATTGTCTGTCTGTGTCATTAATCACCATGGAGGTAACTGATTTCAGTGGATGTTGTTGCTAAAATGGGGAATTGTGAACTCATGAGAGAGCGGACTGGATTTGAAATACAGTGTATGGCAAAAGTCACCTGCAGCCTCACCTTTTTATTAATGCAAAGAAAATTGAAGTATAAAACAGAGAACAAGTCATTTCTTCAAACCAGCAATGTGAACAAGGACCTCGTTATTTTATTCAAGTGTACAGTGACTTTTGTTTTTCCACATGCAGCAGAACAAGACTCTCTTTATAATGTTAGTGTCAGGAAATTTTGGAATACCTCTTATTCTAGTATTATATGGGCTAGAAATAGGTATTTGGTATAAAGAGAGAAATTCGGGATAATCTTTTAAGTTTTAAGAGGAAAACCAGAAAGTTGAGAAGTTGGGAATGTACCCCTCCTTGATTTTATCTTATGTTTGTATAATGTATTGGTGCAAATTCTTTCCTTGAGCCTCAGAAGGTATTAATTTGGGGATAGAACAATTATCACTAAAAAAGGTATTAAAATGTTGATGATTATTTGTTGCCCTGGAAGAATATATTGATGGCATTTGTCTCTTCCCCCCAAAGCCCTTTGTCTTCAAGTCCCGTTTATTTCTTTTTTTAAAATCTCATACCTCCTCTCCTTGGTCGCTCCTGTTATCTCAAAGGCACACTTAAAAAGAAGCCTACTTTACTCAAAATCCTTCTGGCTGATTGGCAGCCAAGGTCCTGAAAAAAAAATTGTTAGTAAGAAGAAAGAGCAGGGTAGGGAGGGAGTTGGGATAATGGGAATAGAGCAACTCTGTTTTGCAAATCTTAGGCATTATCCCACAATTTTGGTGTCATCTTTCAGCTGACAATTAAAATCTTTGTTTTATCAGTCATCACCCAACCCTAACAGATGGGTACAGAAGCCATTTCATTTGTATTTCCCCCCAGCCCCTATTTTTAACTTTTTTGTACACATTGTCATTTTCTGTGATGAACATTCAGTGAATTTTTAAAAGATGATTGATAGTCATTAAAGATGGAATATATATGTACATATGTGTGTATATATATATGTATGTATATATGTGTGTGTATATATATATGTGTGTATATATATATATCCTATTTAAATTATTCTTGAGCAAAAACTTGCACAATATGACAGTTCCTAAGACCCCCATAGAAATTTGAAGACAATTTTGGTACTCCAGTCCACTCAAAAAAATCTGCTAATATTGTAATGTTTTTTCCCTTGCCAGGACCCTCCTTGCCTGGTGTCATTTCTTGAGCTCTCGTGGGATGAGATTAGTCTAAACAACAAAGTAGCCAGATGTCTGGTTCTGAGAGAGTCCCAGAGGCCGGGCTACAGTAGGCAACAGAAATCGGTGGGGCTGCAGATCAAAGATACCTGAGGATTACTGATGGGCACATAGTATATGTCATTCCCATTATTAACAGTCTGAGGAAATTTGTATCCCTAATTAACCCTTTTGTTGAAGTAACCCTAATTTTTTGGTATATTTCTTAATACATATTCTTTTTTAAAGTATAATTTCTAGTGGTAGAACAATAACACCACCAAATAATAATGATGGTAATGATAATAATAATAATAAAACTCAACAATCGCATACATGCCAAGAATATCAACAATTTTAGGGATTTGATAAAATTGCTAAACCATTTTCTGTCATTGTTATCTTAAATAAGACCATTCAATCAAGTAATATGTTTCATCTTCAGTTAAAAGCTTAAAAACAGTGAGCAGTCATTTAGGTAGACAAGTAGTTGTCACTGAATCACTGAGCCTTACTCTGTAAATATTATTATCACAATTTGGGTATTGTTCTTGGTAGAAATTTTAGAGAATAACATCCTTTTCTTCAGCTGAATTCTGATTAAATCTCAGTGGAAGGAAATTTGTACCCTGTGAACAGTTTACCCCTTTCTGCTTTACTTGGCTATAGTATTATTGAAATGTTTATTAAAATCTCTTTTTTTCTTTACCTGTTGGTATTATGTAACCTTATCTGTAGCTTATATATTATCTACCTATCTAATATATGTATAAAATCTGAGGACTTTAGGCTATTTTCAGTTACTTTGGGTTCTAGATGTTGAAAAGCTTTTAGGATTAATTGACACCCCTGGGCATGTATAGACATCTGATTTTTGCCTTTGATGTCTTAGCCTCCAGAAATAAGTATCAAGACAAAACAAAAGATGCCGGTTGACCATGGTAAATGATTTGTTTTGCACCTGGCAACATCGTGAAGTAAAATCCATGCACCACTTTTCCTGGTGTTAGAACTATAAACTACTGCCAGCAAGGGTATCATTAGCCTCCTTTAGCTCTTATGGTATAACATTCTTTAGAAGCAACTAATCCACATACATAAAATCTATAAAAGTTTTTTCTGTTCTAATTGAATATATATCTGTTGGCAATTCAGTCCCAATGTGTTATTATTATTATTGTTTAGGGGTCAAGGCTTCTTTTAACTTCTGGTGGGACAGAAGCTCCAAGGAAGATTTTGCAGGATCATTGATTTTTTTTTTCTCTGACTATTGATGAATTAATTCCTAGTTTATTTTAAGCATTTAAGACAAAACAGAATTTACCAACTGCACAAAGTTCTAGAATGGCCTGTGCACTTTTTTTTCCTAGAAAAGAATTAATACAGCAATGAAAGTTCCTTTTGTATTTTTCCTCTTCATCCTTGTATGTATTGCTGATTGTACTTTGCATCGTGAACAGTGCATTGTAGGTTTTAAAAAATCAGTATGGTTGCTGGTTTCCTGTTTTGAACATCAATTTCAGTGATAATATATATATATATATATATATATATATATATATATATAATTTTAAAGCCCAAGTCTCATCATTGTCATGCTCACTTAGATCAAACAATATTCATGTCCCATAATTCAAGGTGTCAGATGGTCCCATAGAGATGGTTATAGTAGCAGGGGATCTGTATTCATATTTACAAATGTAGATGGGCTTCCAGAATTAGAGATCTCTTACACTACTTCAGGTTACTTTGATAATGTGAATTTTCCTTATTTCTTTCTGTCTCTTTCTAAACTTGAGATGAAAAGGAGAGCGAAAAATTCTAGGTAGGCAGATATTGCTGCTGGCAACTTCCTTACAAGGTAGATAAGATAAAATTACTGATGTCATGAGCAATCTGTGTATTTTTGTAAATATTCAGAATAGCTAGAGTTATTCATTGTCCACTTAACATTTAGTTGTGGGTCTGAGTAGATACATTTTAATCTTTAAGTGGATTTTTCTTTTTCTGATGTTCAGTATCATTTTAGAAAATGAGCTTTTTTATTTATACCTTGGAAGTTATGGTAGCACACTGCAAAGTGTGCTGCCTTTGGAATTTAATTCTGATTTAAATATCAGTTCTGTCATTCTGCAGCCCAAATTACCCTAAAATTGCTTCATTTCTCTGAGCTTTTGTTTCCTCAATTGTAAAATGTGGATGTTGAACTTAATATTCCTTCCAATTTCAAATCTGTGAATCTATGAATTTTTTATTACTTATTTCATTCCTTCCTTCCTTCCCTTCTCTTTTTTTTCTTCCTTCCCTTTTCTTCCTTCCTTCCTCCTTTCCTTCCTCTTTTCCTCTCTGCCTCCCTCCTTTCCTCTTTCCTTTCCTCCCTTCTTTTCTCCCTTCCTCCCCTCCTTCCTCCCTCCTTCTCTCCCTTCTTCTCTCCCTTCCTTTTAATTTTATTGCTGTCCCTCCCATTTCCATCTGGTTCGTATTTATTTTTCATTAATTTCCCTGACCCTCTCCTCCCTGACCTTTTATCATTCCATTCCAATTTTCTAGAACGAATCTGGATTGAAACAGAGGTTGGTTGGAAGGGACAGGCCATTAAGCTCACATCTCTCTCTCTTCAAATAGGCACTCCTCCCTGTCCCCCATGTAATGTCTCCTTTTATAACCTGTTTGGGGATTAATGATATTGCAGTCATTCTCTGTCATGCAGTATTCTCTGTCAATACTTTTACATTGAGATGACTGAAGTAAGACAGATACAAATTTTAAGTTGGCTTAGTTGTGTGGGATGAAGACCTTTCAACATGCCTGTTTCTCATAATATAAAGAACCTTACAGATTTGGAAAGGCTTATGGTAGGGTGAAGTAGGCTGCCACACGTGGGCAGAATTATGCTGAAGAATAAAGGATGTTATTAAAATCCAGGGGACTGGCCCCCAGTAAGGATAAGGGATTATGTGGACCTCTGTCTTGGTCTTTCTACAAAGTCCAGAGAAGTGAAAAAAGCCCGGGCCTGGTGGATGACTCCCGACTGCCAGGCTTAAGGAGGGTGTGGACAGGAGGGGCAGGTGAGAGCCAGGCTTTGAACAGAGGGATGAGGTGGCAGCTCCATTGGGAGGTCTGAGCAGCTTTGGTGGGGCACTGGAGGTTCTTTTCCTTGGATGACTATTTTGAAAAGCTTCTTTGATTTTTATATGTCACTGGTTCTTATTTTGAATGTTTTTCTTCTTTGTTTTTAGAGTTTTGGGATAAGAGCCCTGAACATCTATTTAGGTTTAGGTGGCAAGGAGATAAGACCAGATCTTGGCAGAGGGCACTTATCAGTGCCCCTCTGACACTTGTTGGGACCATCCTGAAAGGAGCAGGACTATACATGGACCAAAGCCCATGGCTTCTTGAGCCCTTAAAACCTGCAGCTTTGTTAACAAAGTCGTGAGGAAATAAGGGCCAAAATGAGAGTCTTGGTGTTCTCTTGACAAGGAGTAATAGAAACAGAATGTTGGGTCCTTCTGCCATAAGAATCTGAGCAGCTGGCAGAAAGGAAATCTTTCCAGTGGCCTTGATTTCCCTTCTTTCCATTGGAACGCTACATGGTTAAATATGAAATGAAACTGTAACTGATAATCAAGCACATCGAAATAGTATTTGAAAAGCAGGACTTCCCAAAGACACAAGTTTCAGTTATATTAGCCTGGGGATTTTGCCTGGAGAAAAAAAATGCCTATCTCTCAACAGCTGAAGGGCTATTGGGGAGAATTTTTTTTTTTACTGTGTAATTTTTGTATTTCATATGTAGTCTTATCCTTGGGAGAAATGACATGAACATACACCAGCTAGAAACTGTCTCTGAGGCCAGGTCTGCATTATGAAGCAAAACGAGTTACCTAAAAAAAAAAAAAATCCTTGTATGTGAAACAAAATCCCCCCTCGGGGTGTCCCTGGTACTCACTCAGGCAGATAGGGTATATCTGAAGACTACAGAGAATTGCCTATTTAGAAACTAAAAGTCCATTAGAAATTAATTACCTGTATGACCTTGAATCGGTTACTCTACCTGTGGGGGCCACAGCTACTTCATCTGTAAGATGAGGAGGCTAAATGAGATGTCCTCTTGGGATGCTCTTCAACTCTAAATGCCAATGATCCCCTGAAAAGGATGAGCAATAATAGTACAAAGTAATGGGTATGTCGTCAGGGCACTCAGGTTCAAATTTGCTACTGCTATTGGTGACTTAAGTTCCTGGGTCACTTCCCCTCCCTGGAAGTTAATTTCCTCCTCTGAAGTAGAAGGGTTGGGCTTCTCAAACTTTTTGGTCTTAGGACCCCTTTATATTCTCTAGAATTCTTGAAAACCCCAAAGAATTTTTTTTATATTAGTCATATCTATCTTTACTTAACCATATTAGAAATTAAAACCGATTACTTTAAAAATGTTTATTCACTTAAAAGTAAGGAATCATTTTTTTTAGTGAACAAAAACTATTTTTTAAAACAGAAAAATTTAGTGAGAAGAATGACATTGTTTTCCTTTTTTTTTTTTGCAATTTTTTCTTATTAGAAAAACAGCTGTATCCTTGTGTCTACTTCCTATATTCATTCTATTATATCACCTTATTTTGTTTGGAATGGATGCTGAAATATGGCTTTGTATAGATAATTAGTTGGAAAAAACGGAATATATTAATATGGAAATAAGGTTTTAGTAGCATTATGAAAATAATTTTGACCTTGAAGATCTTTGAGAGTCTGTGGAACACTTTGAAAACCTCTAGGCTTGTATGATTTCTAAAGTTTTCCTACCACTAATTTCCTTTGATTCTAGCTTACTTGATAAAGAGGATAAAGAGGAAGGGCTTGGAGGCTTATAGTCTTGAGTTAAAATCCTAACCCAGAAATTTGCTAGTTGTATTATCCTGGGTAGTCACTTGACCTCTGTTCTTAGTTTTCTCTTCTATAAAATGGGGATCACATTAGCAATACTTCCTTCTCTAGATGAATTAACATTTATAAAATATTTTTTCAGAACCTATGATACTATATAAATGCACTTCTTATATAGAATTACATAAGAAATTTTGGGAACAAAGTATTTCAAAGTCAGTCCATATTTCTTTTGTGTTTTTGAAAACTTTCTCCCATTTGATTTTGGAAAAATGGAAATCATTTCATTTCCATTCACAGTTTTTATTTTGGGGGTTGATGTTTTTTTGAACTCATACAAACTGGAGTTGTTAACACTTATAGTTAATGTCTTATACCTGAAAACTAAGATTAGATAAAGGATTCTTTCAGATCTAACCTACAGAGGTCCTGTTATCCTGTTTGGAGAAGCTGAACTTGGAATGGAAATAGTTAAAACTCTGAGCAGTGGGGAATGCTTAGATTTGTTAAGTTTACCCCTTGCAAGAATTATAAGAGAGTCTAGGTGACTATATATATCCTGCCACCAAATATGCCTAGTGTGTGTGTAGTTGTTTTTTTAATCAAAAATCAAATTTCAGTTTTTAATGACCCAGAAGATGCATTATGTTTTGTCAAATCATGAGAATTTATTTATAAAGAGATTTAGAATCCCCAAAAGGTCAGAAAGGGGATTATAATTTTGCTGTTTAACACACACATAAGCATTAATATTTATAATTGAGTTTAATATTTTGTATTTACAGTTCCATCAATGTGTAATGTAATATAGTGTATTTTCAGAAACCATTAAATAGCCTAGAGTTGACCCACAGAAGAAGACAAATTATTATTATTTTTTCTGTTCCTTTTATATTTCCCCTAGATTGCTTGGTACAGGGTATAGTAGGCAAATTCCACCATGATGGGGGTTTCTATCCTCTGTCTTATATGTCTAATAGTTACCCAAAGAGATGATATGTTACCCAGTTGTTAGCTTCATCTGTTGATGGAGTACCAAAGTAGTTATTGCTAAGCCAATAGGAGTAACTCTAATGGAGAAAATCTGTGTTATTTGTTAGATATAGCCCTTATTATTTACTTTTTACCTAATTATTTGAATGCACATAAAATATATTAGATTGATCTCCTTAAATAATAATGTTAGTACTGTAACATTTAATATTCATGGAAATGTTAGATAAATGCATTTTTGCTAGACTAAAGGATTCATTTTTTATTAAAATATGTACAAAACCAAGATATAACTTGCTCCTAGAAAGTCATTTTTTGGGAAGTATGTGAGTATTTGAAAAGGTTTTCCTTAATAATTGGCGACTCTCATGCTTTTAAATTGCTTAGTTTTGTGTAGCTCCAAAACCCCTTATTTTTTATGGAATACATTGTCACTTATGTGCCTTCTTTATGGGAATAAACTCTTTTTAAGGGAATATGGGCTAAGGAGTGTGTGACAACTAAGTTTGTGTAATTTGGTGAGCTAAATATAATTTCAGAATGCCTCCTTTTGTAATATGTGCTAAATAAAATCTTTTAAATGGCTGGTTCTCTTCTCTCTGCCTGTACAGTGGCTTGTGGAGGTTTTTTTTTGGGGGGGGGGTGAGAGGAAGACACATATGGTAAATCAGAGATTCTCTTAACTGAACAGTTCGGAAATTGAACCTTCTAGAGGACAGTGAGAGCCTAGGAGGAAGGGAAAGGGGGGAGATTTTTGTGCTCTAATCGGCGTTTTTCCTTCAAAAAGGAAACCAGGCACCCTGATAAAAGGGCCGTAGGATATGTGTTTGAGGCAAGGTTAGTAGGCCCGGGACTGGCCTGGGTTGATCTTTTGTTATCTCCTCCTTCAGCCAGTGGTAATTGATTCCCTCAGTTTACAGACCAGCATGCACAGAACCATGTGCTTCACGCGAGAGCCCCTTAAAACTGGATCTCTTTGGGTCAGAGTAAACCCCCGATTCTGAGGAATGCCAGGGTGGACATTTTCCTTCCTTCTTCCCTTCTTTCTTTTTCCTTCCTCCCCAGAGGAAACAGTGAGGGCCACTTCCCTTTGCCTCGCACTGATTGAGCTAGCCCTGGAAAAGCAACCGCCCAGACCCTTAGCTTGACCCGGCCGTACTTTCCTGGGTCTGGAACGCCTAGCCTGCCTCCATCCTCCGGCCTTCAGACAGGCTCGACTTTCAGAAGTTAAAAGGCAATAAGTCAATCTCTTGGAAACGATGCAGAGACGTAGATTCGAATCATAAATAAGGAAACGCACTGAGTACATTAAACAGACATAGAGAAATGGATTTCTGTCTTTTGTAGTAAGGTAATTGGGCACCACAGCTTGGCAGGAGCTGCTGCTATCGAGCCGCCTCTATCTGCCACCGGTTGATAGGCAGGTGATAAGGCAGCTTCCACTAGGGTCTGCACAGGAGGCCTACCTAATATGCTGTCTGCCCTAAGGGCCTATGGGAACACAGTTGGATTATTATGTTAATGCATGAGCCTCCTGCCCTCTTCCTATCCCAGCTGGGTTCCCTGTTGTTAGGGCCTGCTTTGCACTGACAGTGGAGTAATATGCTTCATGATTGAAAGGGCAAAGGGGTTTGGGGAAAAAAAAGAATAAGACTGCACAGATATGCAAATGCGAGAAGGAAGTCTGGAGGAAGATTTTTGCCAGAAGTCGAAGGGAGAAAGTTTATGAGGAAGGCTAGAATCTTAAGTCCCCTAACTGGACTCTGTAAACAGTTTATTTCTTAATTAATTTCTTGGTATGCAGACTTTCCCAATCCCGGCACAAGGCCTGCTAAAGTGCTTACCAAAGCAGGCATTTAGGTTGATTTATTTTAAACTAAGGTGCTGTAATGCATTGGTACCTGTGTACAGTGCTGACAGCGGGATATTTTTCAAAACCTTCATTACTCTTTCAGAATCTGCATTTGCTTCTTACACTTTATTTTAAAGTAGCATTTTGCAGAAAGATATTTTTTTAAAAACTGTATTTAATAATACTCCTTCCTACCCTTTTTAAAATATAGACTTTAAGAGATAATTTCAACTTGTCATTTAGGAGAGGAATACTTCTTAAATGGTGGTTCAGTTCCCAATGGGGTGCTGGTTTCTGTTCAAGGTCTGTTTTGATAGGCTGATCATTGAACTTTGGTAGAAGTCCAGCTAGACACTCGTACCATGTGGAACTTCTTCCCCGGGAGGTTTTCCCTCCTAGGAACACATCTCCCAAATAGCACCTACTATGAATTTCCTTAGGAAGATAGTGGGTAGATGTATTCATATATTAATGAACTCTCAGGTTAAAAGTCTTTTCAAGCAGAATGTAGAAGATGCTTATACATGGGTAAGTTTTAAATTCAAAATTCACTTCAAATATTTAGTGATGTGTTATTTAAGAAAGGACTCTCTTCAGAAGAAAGGTAAATGTAGACTGTCCTTATAACAGAATGACAGCAGGAGAAGGGCTTAGTTTTCCCATGTGGCAAGATCATTTTATGACTTGGCTTGTTAATACTTGAATTCCACTTTTTATTTCTTTAATGGAATTGTGTCTTCTAGAAACATTACATGCAGAAAAAGCCATCCTGTAAGTGAGGAATGAGTCTCATTCTCTAATGCTATCATTTAGAACTATATTATATAATGGGGAATTTTTTTTCCCCATTGGAACTTTAAAGATTGGCTGTTTGTATTTTCCATGGATCAAACAAACATGGTGTTCTTTCACTGGTGCAGAATTTCCTTTAGGCTAGCTTTGGGTATGTAGGTTCTAAATCTCTCTATATTGTAAGTGATTGTTTTCAGCTCTGGCAGACTTGTTGGGAGGATAGGGATAGGAATGAGAGTTGAATAAGAAGGATGGGGTGTGGTCTTCATTCTTAGAGGAAATAGCCTCTTCATTGTGATTCTTGGTACCCTTGGGCTCAATCAGATCATGTGGTCATAGATGTAGATCTGAACGAACTTTTTAGACATCCTCTGATCCAACTTTCTCACTTTACAAATGAGGAAACTAAGATCCAGAAAAATTAGTGACTTTCCTGGATTAAATAAGTAGTAATTAAATTAGAGCCAAGACTAAAATCCAAATCTTCTGACTCCAAATTCAATACTCTTTCCAAAGCATCACTTCTCCTGAGTATTATGTCTCATGTCCCTATGTGGTTGCTACTTTCTCGTGTGTATCTTTTTAAAAAATTGAATAATAGCCTTTTATTTTCAAAATTCAAAAAAATTTTCAAAATATTTTCAAAAATTCAAAATTTATTTCAATATTTCAAAATATTTTCAAAAAAATCAATATTCAAAGATAGTTTTTAACATTCACCTTTGCAAAACCTTGTGTTTCAATTTTTTTCCCCTCCTCCCTTAGACAGCAAGTAATCTAATATAGGTTAAAATATACAATTCTTCTATACATATTTCCACAGTTATCATCACATGTATATCTTTAACAGTTGTCTGGTTGCCTTAAATGTGAACCTTCCCTAGATGCTTAATTATTATTTTAGGTTAGAGATGAACCACAACATTGTTATGTGTCAGGGATTCCCTCTTCTCCCCACTTTTCCAATAAGCACCTGGAGCAGGAGAAATTTCATAGCATCTGATTTTGAATCATAACGTTGACACTACCCTTAATATCAGTGTGAACTAAAGGGGGTCATTTAATCCTTATTTATAACCTTTCAGATCCCCTTCAGCCCCAGATCTAGGTTTTCAAAGAGAGAATTTTGCACACCAAAATTGATTGCTTGCATTATGCCTAACTTGCCACAATTTGCCCTTATAGTTTGCTTATTTTAGATTCTGAAGAGAAACATCGATACTATAGGAAGAAAAATCAAGTTTACCTTTGATTGGTCTTCCTGGCATTCCATTATGCAATATCAGTAAGACAGATTTTTGTCTCTAAACTTGGTGGAATTCTGTGTGATGTTTTTGTTTGAGACCACCTAAGTTAGTAAAGTTAGAATAGCAGTATGAAGTTCATGTTATTTGAAAAAAAAAAACTTTAAAGGAAATATTAAAATTATGGTGCTGTCTGTTGAACATTTCAAGCCATTGCTATGGGGTTTTGTTAGGGGGAGCAATTTATTTTATCTTTGTACCTACAGTTTTTTCTGTCCTCAAAAAAATTAGATCTTAATTTCAGTCCCTTGAGTTCCATAATAAAGTCTTCAGTAGTATACGTTTTTTATTAAACATCTTTTTTACTCTAATTTGCATTTCAGATAATATAACAAAATGTATGTATTTCAAATATTCATTGCATAATTGTGATTAGAACATGTAATCCCTCAAAAGATGTTAATTGCAATTTAAATTTACGTTGAATTTAATTAAGCGAGTTGGGGATTAGAAAATAGATGTAAGGAGTAGTTAAGGGAATAAATTTTATAGAAAGGCTATAAAGCTCTTGTGATTTTTAAGGCCAGGAAGATGAGGAAAAAATTGATAGAGAAGAGACAGGTTAAAAGCCAAACATTGAATTACATCTTAATTTAAGCATCTTTAGAAATTTCAAATTATTCTGACAATCTGGGTCATGAATTTAGTCTAATTGATGGTTAAAATGGAATTTAAATATCCTTGATTATATCTTGAGGCATTTTCAAATTCTTGGTAACATTTTTTAGATATGTGAAAATCTTCTGAATTTTTAGAAGACATTTTATATATGTATACATATACATATGTATTGTATATATACATAGATACCTTAAAATCATTTATTGGCATCTTTTTGTTTTTATATCACTTTAATATGTCCCTCCCACCTCTCTTAGAGAGCCATCCCTTGTTACAAAGAAAAAAACAGTTCACAAAACTCACTAATATATATCAGTCAGGTCTGACAGTATATTCTGTGTTTTACCCTGTAGCCTTCCCTCTCTCCCCCCCCCCCCCCCCCCATCTATGCAAAGAATAGATTCCTGGGGAATAGGTGGTTTACATTTAAACAGTTAATATTTTATTCTATGAGTTCTTCATATATTCATATTGCTATTAATAATAGTGTTAATAAATGGCATTTACAGAGTACATTAAGGTTTACAAATGAAGAATAGTCCTGTTACTAGAGAGCTGGAAGTGCAATCTTTTGGTCCCGAAAAGAAATAATTAAAAGGCCCAACTATATTTTAGAGCTGAAGTGTCAAACAGGCAGCTAGGAGACCGAGTTGGGCTCTGAATCAGATTAATATGTAATTGAGCAATATTTAGTAAAAAAGAAAGAAATGCAGTAGAACATAGATATGTTGTTTTCCTTTTTTCTTTTAAAGGACAGACTTTTAAAATTCTTTTTTTTTTTTTTAATTCCAAATTCTCTTCTTTTCCCTATACTTTCCTATACCTTCTTTTACAAAAGAAAAAAAGAAAAGAAAGAAGAAAAAAATAGAATATGTACTCTGAGTTCATAATATCTCTCTGGAGGTGAATAGCTTATTTTATCATGAGTCCTTTGGAATTATGGTGAGTCTCTATTTTAATCAGAATTACTTAGTCTTTCAAAATTGATTAACTTTATGATATTGCTATTTGGTACTGATGTTCTTCCTGTTAATTTTGCATCAGTTCATACAGATTTTCCCAGATTTTTCCTGAAACTATGCTCTTCATTTCTTACAGCACAATAGCTAGTATTTCATCACATTCATATATTGTAAAAATATGTGGTTTTCTAAGTCATTTTGTTCCTAGCATGGATCCTTATGTATGTTTAGCACCTCCTATTTCTGTTTGAATTTGACACCATTGTTGTAATATTAAAACCCAATTTCTTAGATTTTTTTTGAAAGCATAGCAAATGTTTTGTTTCTCTTCTTCTTGACTATGAAATGAACTCTTTGGAGGACTCCTGTTGGAATACACGGGAGCCATCTGACAGTGGCTGCTGGAGATCCAACCCAGAATGGATCTCCTCTTGTGAGAGGAGGATGATACAAGGAGACTGAGAGGCCATTGTGTTGTCTGACCTCTCTCCTCTTCCCTCTGCCTCCAATTTATTTCATTCCCAATCCACAAGCAACACCTGTGTCAGCAAAGGCTGCCTTGCAACTCCTTCAGATGTTATGATTCACAGCTGTGGAGGCTCTCGGAGAATTGACCTGTCCCTTAACAGACTCCCAGTTAAAGCATTGATTAGATCGTAGAATTATAGACATAGAGCCAGAAGAGACTTTTGAAATCATTTATTCCCTTACCCTGTGGTCCTCAGACATTCTAATAATCCCTGTATAGATTTCAAGGAGTCCGTGAATTTAGTTGAAAAAAAAAAAAAAGAAAAAAGCCTTCCATCTTAATTTTCACTAAATGTTTATTTCCTTGATAATCCTGTGTATTTTATTTTATACTTTTAAAAGCATCATTTTTAAGAACCAGTCTGCAGTCTTCAAAAACCTACCAAAGAGGTCCATAATACTTAAAAGGTTTAAGAACTGTGGCTCTCATTCAAATAGATGAAGAACCTGACTGTAGGAAGAGTAAGCAGAAGATCAAATGAGTGGTATGGCAGGGTCTCGGACCTGGGTCCCCCAGTCCTTTTCCCCACTGCACCTTGGCTGGTAAGAACCTCGGGAGTTGACAGTAGTCTCCATAGGATGAAAAGGATCGGAGAAGTTTGGGGTTTTCACTGCACTGAGAAATCCCAGACGTACCAAAGCCATAATGGGTTTTCATAAGTTTCTCTGCCCTCATCTGATGGATTTAATTGGATTTAAGGTGGAACTGCACAGAGTCATTAGCTTCATCCTCTTCTTCCTGAGTCATCAAAATCTGGTGAGAAGACAAGCAGTGATGGCCCGGATGCAGTGAGTGACCCCTGATGCTCACCCAGCTCCAAGCACTCCACTTCGGCCACCTTTACGGCCACTGGGACAAACTTCCCATTGGCTCGTTCCCTCAGGGAAAACCTTCTCACCAGTGAGTGAGCTCTGTCATTTGCCAAGGTGCCTTACTTGAGGGTAGCCATCTATGTGCTATAGCTTCTTGGAACTACAGGTGAGAAGTGGGTGAATCAGTGCATATTAGAAGTGGGTGAGCACCCCTGCAAAGGGCTCCCCAGAAGTGATACCTCTCCTTGGATACCCCAGAGTGACATCGGACATTTATAAAATAGTAAAGCTCATTTTTGCAGTAGTTTTTCTAGCTATTATTTAGTAGTGATGATAACAACAGCACTACAAAGAGATTTTTTTTGAATGGGGGAAAGAATTAATTTGCACAAAAATATAGCTGCTTTTTTTGTGACAAAAAATCAGAATTTGAGGGGATACCTCGTCACTTGGGAAATGGCTGAATAGATTGTGGTACCTGATGGTGATGGAATTATTATTGTGCTGTAAGAAATGACAAGCAAGATGATTCCAGAAATACTTGGACAGACTTACATAAACTGATGCAAGAGTGAAGTGAGCAGAACCAGGTTGTTCATAGCAAAGCTCTTCTCAGAAATAAAGTGATCCTAGACAATTCCAAAGGACTCATGAAAGTCTACCTCAAGAGAAAGAACTAATAGAGTCTTAATGAAGATTGAAGCATTCTTTTTTTCATTTTATTGTTTTTGTGTGTTGTTGTTTGGAGGAGATTTTTTTGTTTTCTTTCACAAGGTGACTAATGTGAAAACAAACAAAAAAAATTGTCATATAGAGCTTTAAGATTCGCAAAGCACTTTAAAGTATTATCTTGTTTGGTTCTCACAACAATCCTGGTAAGGAGGTCAGTGCTATTATTATGTCCATTTTACTGATGATGATCCAGAGGTAGACATTGTGATTCACTCAGGAACACATAACTATTAACTATCTGATGAGCAATTTGAACTTGAGGCTGCCTGCTTTCATGTCCTATTCCCTATGTCACCTAGCTATCTCTGCTATACCTAACACCACTATTCCTCACATGAGACGGAAAGAAGGAGAAAAGTGCTAAATATTTTCCTAACTCTGTTGTGAATGATTCAATTAGAATTAGTTCATAGAACCTCTTTTTTTCCCTGCTTATCCATCATTTCCTACACTTAATAACTTATTAAATGTGTACAGGAAATTTCAAGTAACCATGATGTTATTATAATAATATCTTTTAAAAAATTATGATGAGAGCTTAAGTGACTTATAAAGATTTAAGGAATAGAACATTTTCATTTCTGTTTACTAAGAAAATGAACATTTCTAAAAGCTAGATGTTGACTGAACTAATCTTTCAGAGAAGATTGGATGATCTTTGTGTCCTGCCTAATTTATTGTTGCCCTATTTCTGTTGATAAACTTGTAATAAATACACCTAAATAGTGATTTCCTCACAATAACTCTTTTAAGTAGATAATGCAAGCATTAGCATACCCATTTATAAACTGGGAAATCAAATCTCTGAGTTAATTAATTTGTCCATAGCCACAAGGGAAGTGTCAGAGGCATCACTCAAACACAGGTCTCCTGACTACCTTTCTAAGTCACCAAAAATCTTCATATATTTTCCCTCAAAGACCCTCTCACACAACTTCATTTTTTCCACCAATTTCACTTTTTCTAAGAAATGGAATTTTTATTAGGAGACTTTAACCTACATCTCTAGCATCTCACCAGAATGATCCAGTTTGCCAAGAGAAATGGATGATATTCTTCCTTGGACTAGGTATACTTTTTAATATCAGGGACATATTTAAGTCATAGCTGCAGTATGTAGTGAATCATAGGAGTGGAATATGGAAAGGTCCTTAGAAGTCTTCTAGTTATATTTTATACTTATATTTTATAATTGAGGAAACTGAGACCCAGGGTCATATAGGAAGTAGGAAAGACTGAACTTGGAACCACAGATGCCAGTCTTCTTTCTTTTTTTCTTTCTTTTTAATAAAGCTTTTTATTTTCAAACCATATACAAGGATAATTTTTCAACATTGACCTTTGCAAAACCTTGTGTTCCAAATTCCCCCCCCCCCATTCCTCCCACCCCCTTCCCTAGACGGCAAGTAACCCAGTATATGTTAAATTTTTTACACACACACACACACACACACACACACACACACACACACAATAAACACATACACATTTATACAGTTATCTTACTGCATAATAAAAAAGATCAAAAAGGAAAAAAAATTAGAAAGAAAACAAAATGCAGGCAAACAGCATCAAAAAGAGTGAGAATGATCTTCACTCAGTTCCCTCAGTCCTCTCTCTGGGTGTAGATGGTTCTCTTCATCACTGAACTGGAACTGGTCTGAATCATTGTTGAAGAGAGCCAAGTCCATCAGAATTGATCATCGTATAATTTTGTTGGTGCCATGTACAATGATTTCCAGGTCCTGCTCATTTCACTCAGCATCAGTGCATGTCAGTCTCTCCAGGCCTTTCTGAAATGCTCCTGATGGTCATTTCTTACCGAACAATAATATTCCCTAACATTCATGTACCACAACTTCAGCCATTCTCTAGCTGACGGCATCCAGTCAGGTACCAGCTCGTCGCCACTCCCAGAGGGCGGCCACATACATCTTTGCGCATGTGGTCCAGTCTTATTTCTCTTGAGTCAGTGTCTTGCCTCACCTTGTGCGTTGCCACCAGGTTGGACGACCTTGTTTGTGTGGGTCGCCTCCCCCCGTGGAACGCCAGCGCTTTGAAGGCGAGTGTTCCACAGTCCGACACGATTCCATATAGGTAGTAGGTGTTGGTTTGCTTTGGGTTGACTTTTCTCCTGCACTGCATCGTTTTAAGATGTCCCTACCAACAGCCCTGGGAGATAATGTTTAAGGCCTCATTTCCCCCGACCATATTCTATATTCCAGGTTTAATACATGATGATTAGCAATTTAATTTTGTCTTCTGCTTGGATGCCTTCTCCTTTAAAGGCAGGTGGGCCCATAGCTGCAAAGCTAGTGATCACAGAAGTGACGTGATTCACAGAATTGTCCATTTTAGCACTGCTCCCCTGCCCATGCTCCATCTCACACATACTCAAAATGGCACCAATTTTGGGATGGGATCGAAAGGGCAATTTTTGAAAAGATGCCCTGTTTCCTTGTTTCTTTTGAATGGAAAAGTAATAAATACACTTTGGAGTTGGTGAATGCATTGTTTAGCTAGAGCTCTAATCCTGTTCTGATGTGTTTGGCGACAAGACCTTTAAGTGTTTTTTTTTTTTTTTTTTTTTTTTTTTTTAATCACAGTTTAGCATCTCTTACAATTTGAATTTAAATAAGAGTGTTCTTGAGAGGCTGTTATTATACTGTATTCTTCTAAGACTATCTTCTCAGATAATTTTTTTAGAGAAAGTTACTTATAGATATAAAACATTTGACCAAAAGGAAGCCTTAGGTTGGCAGAGTTATTTACATACCATGGTGTCGCTGGGCCTCTTTTATTAAATCATCTCTTTGCAGCCTATTAGTTGCTTTGATACAGCAAAATTGATCTCAGTCTTAAATAGAAGAACTAACTTGAAAATGTAAAGATACCCAAAATAAAAAAAGAAATAAAACTTGGAGATATTTCTCATGCTTTTTTTCTCTCTCAATGGTTTTTCCTCCTTATAGAGAAATTCTTTGTGAAACACTCATTTCATATTTGTTTGTGTATATGTACATGTGCACACAGGATATGTGTGGGGGGTGGTATGTAGACATGTAGCCTAACACCATGTCTACCTAATGGAGACAATGATACTTAGCAAATTAGACAAAAGAATTAGATCTTTAGGAGGATGAGAAGCAGCAGTTGGTCTCTGATAGCAAGATTTCATTACGTTCCTTCTTTTTATGCTGGCTTACTTTTTTCCTCCCTCAGTCTGACTCAATTCATCTACAGATGAGGAAAGGAATTACTGGTGTGCTTTCAATCAATGAAAGGAGTAGAATAGAACCTCTCTATTTTCTTCAATGATGAAGTAAAGCACTATTATCTACATGAAACCTTTTTTAGATCCCCTCACCTTCTAATGTTTGGTATCTTCAAATTATCTTTTATCTATTTGTTGTATATGTGTGTGTGTGCATTTTTCATAGACCTGTTTATGCATATGTCTCTGTCCCAGCTAGATTATAAGTTCAAGAGTAGGGACTATTTTGTTTTTGTTTTTCATTCCCAGCTCCCAAAACAAGAACTAGCAGGAATTACAATTTATAATAATTTTATAGGAATTTAATGAATGTTTATGGATCAGTATTGGTAAAATCTCTGGATTAGAGCTAAAGGACTTGAGTTAGAGTTAGGGTTCTGTCATTTGCTACTTTTATGGTTTGGAACAAATTATTTAATTGTTTTTATAATAGTCACTTTATCTAAATGGAGTTAGATTAGATGAGAAAGAAAGGAAGGAAAAAGAGAAGGAAAGAAAAAGGAAGGACGGAAAGGAGAGAGGAAAGAAGAAAGGGAGGGAGACAAAAAGGAAGGAAAAAAGGAAAAGAAATAGGAAGATGAGATAGGAAAGAAATAAATAGGTTGATAGAGATAGAAATAGGTGGGCAGGTAGATGGTTACATAAATGATCAATATATGACAGAAGGAGCATTTATATAAAGCATCCTGAAAACCTTAAAGCACAATGTAAATTATTAACTATTCTTATGTGCTTACCTTATATTCTGTATTGTGAATAGAAATAAAAGCATTAAAGACAGTTGCTATCCTCAAGGAGCTTACATTCTAATGGGGACAACACATCTAAGGATGCTATAAAAGGGCAGGAGCCCAACATAGCATGATGTACAGACCAGTTATGGACAAGACCAGGCAAAAGTTCATTTCACAGGCAGAGTCCAAAGTTGGTTTGGAGGATGATGCCCAGAGTGCAGAAAGCAAGATTTGGAAATAATGGTGGGGAAGTAAAGTGAAGGCCTGAGATTTGAATGCAAGTCACTGAACTTTAAATCCACTTTTTTTTTTTCCATGAGACCAAGGCTATGACTTAACTTTATAGGTGATTGATTAAAAATAGCTCCTATGTCACTTGTTTTTAAAAAATACCCTTTAGGACTTTGTTAAAACTTTTTAGTGAAGAAGAAACAATTGTATGCAGTGTGAATTTATGCATCTTGAGCATTCCTTCTCAGCATTGTATGACTTTTTTGGCCTTCCCTTACTAATGCAGCCTGGTAATGGGTCTTTAGTCTTAAAAGCTTTTCTGGAGGGGTCCTGGAGAAGTAGATCCAAGGCTGGACATCTGCCTTGGCTGGAATTCTCTCCACTTCCCCTCTGTCTCCTGGATTCACTGGCCTCCTTGAAGTACCAAAGAAATACCTACCCTCTTAAGGAATCTCCCCTCTGTTCATTATCTCCAGTCCATTCTGTTTGTATCTTGTTTGTGTACAGTTGTTTTCCTACATTTTGGATTTAGGTCATAGAATTTTAGAATTGGAAGAGATGCTCGCTGATCTTGACCAACTTCCCCTTTCTAGTGGGGAAACAGAGGTCTAGCATTTAGAATTGAACGCTGTGTTCTATGTCATTTATCCCCACTCCTTACCTTATAGCTGGGGAAACATCACATTTTTAAACAAGTTAATATGCTGCCTATAAGGAATTAATGGCCCTGTTTCTGTTTGAGTTTGACCCCATCATGTAGATGATTTGAACTTTAGGATGGCCTGCTGAGACATTATCTCTGTCCCTGAAAAATAATGGTAGGCAGTCACCTATCTTGAAGAGTTCAGGTTTAGTCTTTCTTGGAGGCAGAGGGGCTGAAGTAGATGATCACAGAGGTCCATGTAAGTGCAATGATTCTATTATAAGTTATTTCCCAGAAGATGACGGGAAAGCTATTTTTACTGTTAATGAAAAGCTGATGAGAGAGTTATTGCTAGGGGATTGATCTATTACTCTCTTAAGAAGCTCCGAGGTCTCAGACCTAATGGATGGCTAAATAGCACACAGTTAGATAGCTGCAATCTGCTAACATTTATAGAAAATATGGAATATTTCAGCAGAGGTGATCAGATTTGCAAATGTCTGGTTGTAAACTGCTCCCTCTTCCACTTGATTTTTTAAAAAACATGTTTTGGGAGAGTATCCTTGAAGAAGCTCTCATTAATATGCAAGATGGATCTTGCATGTAGGTTATGTGTTGGCTTTAAATGGAGTTTCAATTAAAAATTAGCAGGATGTTTAGTTTACATTATGGCTTCTGTTAAGAAATTGAGGAAGAAATGCCCTTTAAAGACTGCTCAGTAACAAATCCTGATTTGGAAGTGTATTTTGTTCTTGTTCCCCCTTGATCCCCCTACCTTTTTTTTCAGATGGGCTATGAATGGCACCATTTTAGGGAGTGACCTCAGTGTTTGTGAAGCCACACAGTCATGGAAGAATCCCATTTTTGTATCACAGATAATTTAAAAAAATTTTAATACCTGGATCTATAATTTCATCAGTTTGGAGAATTCCCCATATGTAGAGAGAATACCCTTCCAACTAGGCAGAGAAACAATTTATCTGTAACCGACAATCATAGAAAATCCCTGGAGGAACTGAAAGTTTAAATGACTTGCCAGGAAGACAGGTTAAGTGACTCTCAGGTTAAGGAAATATCTGACTTGTATGGCTAAGAAGTATCTTAGGCCCAGTGCTCTCTCTGCTGTGCCTCCTAGATGTCTAAAGCCTGTGTGTGTGTGTGTGTGTGTGTGTGTGTGTGTGTGTGTGAAAAGCGAGACTCGTTCCCTGAGTGATGGGGATCTTCCTGATGTGATGGCTGTTCCTTTATCCACTCAGTATTAAGAACTAGACTTTATTTTATGGTGTGACATTTTAAGTCAATAGCTGCAAATCATTTAACTTGATTCTGCATTGAGAGGTACATGTTAAATTTAACATAAAAACAGATTTTCTTTTGTGGATCAGATGATTCTGTTTCCCCAAACTCAGTATGGGTTCAGACAGTGGGACCCCAGGAGGGACACTGTGTAGAGTGACATCTTGGTCCTTCCTGTAATCACCTTTAAAAGTATTAGGGAAGTTAGACCTTTCTTCCAAAATTTGGTGTCTTTAGTGACTGATTACAGATTTAAATCTCTGCTATCGCTGTTCCTAATGACTTCTTGTGGCATGGAGATGGCCCCTTAATTCTCAAAGGCTGTGCCTGCAGAGTGCAAGATTTGGGGGTTGGAGTACAGGGTTCTGGTGGTGGAAGGATTGGTTTGACTAAACCCAAAGAGGCTCTTCCCCGGAGTTGGCCATAGCTAGTAAAGTCTTTGGGCCCTAGAAAGTCAGATCGTTTGCTAAGGTAGGGAAGGTTATGTTCTGTACTGATAGAGAAAATATGCCCAAGAATGAACCTGAGATTTTGAAGCATATATTACTCTTTTTTTGACTTTTCATTCTCTCTCTTTTTTTTTTTAACAAATTCTTAATTTATGAAATAAAACAAGAATTTCCATAGCATAATATAATAAAAAATATGATTACAAATGAAACTGAAAATTTATTATATATAACTTTCTGTTCCTTTTGAATGTATAATAGATATCATGTAAATTTCTTTTTTCTTTTTTTCTTACCCACATCATGATGACTATTATTAGATACAAATATGTGTGTGAGTGTGTGTGTGTGTATATATATATATATATATATATATATATATATATATATATATATATATATATATATATATGATGACTATTATTAGATACAAATATATATATATATACATACATATATATATATATATATATATATATATATATATACACACACACACACACTATTCCATATGTACTTCCATTTTCAGTTGTTTCTCTGTATGCAGTCTTTTTTCATATCGCCTGTATAGTTCATTTGGGTATTTCTAGTAATTAAAATGACTTCTTTGCTCAAAGTCTTTCTTAAAACAATATTGCTATTTCTATTACAGTGTCCTGCTGTCACTGCATACATTGTCCTTTTGGTTCCACTCCTTTTGCACTTTATTGTTTCATGCAAGTCTGTCTTTGTTTATATAAGATCATTGACCTCAACATTTATTACAACAAAATAGTATGTATATGTACATACACAAAGATATATGTGTGTGTGTGTGTGTGTGTGTGTATAATCATTTATTCAGTCACCAAAAGTTACATGTGAAATAGTACGTTGTAGAAACTGTAGGTTAATGGAGAATCAAGTAGAAGACAAGATAATGTGTATAGTATTCCTCTAGATCAGATCATAAAAAACTTTTCTTAGAATATTGTAGAACTATTTCTGTCCATATTAATTATCATGTGATTTGAGCCTACTAGGTCTTTCTTGATATCCAAGTCATGTTTTTAGTTGAAAAACTTTTTTGAAAACTAATATAGAGCTCATGTTATTAAAAAAATGTAACTACAATGATTTAAGTGGGTTTCTGAGCTTTCAAGAAGCACTTGATTCAATTCAATAAACTTAAAAATATATTTTAAAATAATAGCCTTTTATTTTCAAAATATATGCAACAATAGTTTTCAACATTTACCCTTGCAAAACCTTGTATTCCAGATTTTTTCTCCCTCCCCCTCTATCTTCCCCTAGAGGACAATAATCTAATATATGCTAAGCATGTCCAATTCTTCTATACATATTTCCACAATTATCATGTTGCACAGGAAAAATCAGATCAAAAAGGAAAAAAATGAGAAAGAAAAAAAAGCAAAACTTAAATGTTTACTCTTATGCAAGGTTTAGGAAATTTCAAAGGAGAAATAAGGGTTGTCATCGAAAATATATGTAATTGAAAAGAAAGTTTGATCAGAAGTATGGTGAAGGATTAAACAATGGACAACCCACGTGTTGTTCCATTGGTTTCCTCATGAAATCGAAAGAGATATAATTTTATATATACAAAGCACACAAATGGAACCTCCTCCACACTCTGTGACTAATATATGGAAGATATAGATGAGAGTCACACAGGAAAGGCAGATGTGGATGAATTGAAAGAATATCATAATATTCTTACGAATGTGATCACAGATTTGAATTTTGAACATGGTAGGCACTGGGGATGCAATAGCAAAAGTAGAGTGGTCCCTGTCCTTAAAGAACTTACATTCTTCTGGGTGGATACAATATTTACAAAGATGATTGCATATATGCTATATTTAAAGTTTGTAAATGATTTCTAGTGGGAAAAGGGACTAGCAAGTAGAATGAGTAGGAACTGTGTTTAGAAGGAAGCTGGGGATTCTGTGAGATGGTACAGAGTGAGTGAATTCCAGGAATGGGAGCCAGCTTGCCAGAAAGGCATGGATATGGAAAATGGCATGTTGCGTGAAACTAGCATGCAAAATTCCCAGAGATTGGTTTGATGGGAATAGAGTGTGTGTGAAAAGGGATTCTTTGGGGGGAAAAATTGGAAATGTAAATGGGTGCTCTGCTCTTAGGGGCTTTACATAATCGTTTTAGGAGTTCGACCTGCATTTTAATCATATCCGTTTGGCATCTGTGTGGAGGATGAGTTGTAGACAGATATCCTGGAAGCAGGAAGACCAATTACGAAATTGTTACCATTGTCTCGGTGAGAGTTGATGAAGTCATGAACTAAGGTTGAGAATGTGTGATGGGAGAGAATAGAGTGGATTGCAATTGTTAGCCTAGAGATAGACTTGAACATTTATCAAAAATATAAAAACAACTATTTTATATTAGCAATATATAAGAAAAAAATATTCACAAGAGAAAATCCAACTTGCTACTACCTCTGATTCTTTCTTTTCAGTCTGATTTTGAGAAAATACTTTTGCATACTAAAGAAGCAAAGTAGGCATTAGATTTTTAAAAGGTGGTTGGAAATGATAACAGGCATTTAGCTTGTTTTGGAAGGGCCAGCTTGCACAATAAATGATTTTGGTTGAACAGGTAAGGTGTTCTTTGATGTTGAACCATTTTGTCACGTGATTTTTTTTGTGATAGAAGTAGGGTGTGCATTTTAAGAGTTATTTAAGAGTCCCTGCGTGCTTAGAAAATAATCTGAATATATGTTCCTTTTTTCAGCCATACCACATAGTAGGTTATTCCATCAATGCAAGAGAATGACTCGGAGCTGTAGCTGGAACAATATGTAAAAATACAGCTTGTGAAAGATTTCCTTTATTAACTGTCATCATCCACAGAATATATGTTCAAATAAACGTTGTGTAATAACTAAATTTGAGATTAATAGGCCCCTTAAGAAACAGCGAAGTCATTCAGAATAGTCAGTGAAAAATAGGCTAGGAGGTGGAAACATGCACATATTGTCCTGCTTACATGCTCTCTTTGGTGTCATTCCCATTTATCACTGTCGGCCAGCTCTGTTCTCATTAAAACACTCTTGCACAAAAGCAACTTAATTTTCTTAAAAGGAGAGGACACCTGATTCAATTTAGCACCCAGAACCAGTAACGGGAATATATGTTTTTTTCTTTCCTGAATTGAAATGAATAGTTACAAACATTTCCCTGTCCCACTTCTTACCAGTTCACCCTAAGATGATGAAGGATATTAAATACCTTTTCTTTCTCTGTTATCAATAAGCAGACATGGAGCAATAAGCCAGGCTTTAAAGAAAATGTAGCATATTAATGAAAAAAAGCAACTGGCTTCCAAGGATTAGATAGGAAATGAAAATAAAAATCTTGGAGAATTCCTGAAGTATTTTTAAGACAGAGAAATGAAAATGGTCATTGGAAGATTTGTGTCCATTTATCGACACATGCCTCCAAATTCTTCTTTCTTAAGACAAATGAAGATCTTGAAAGAGTTCTGCAATAATTATTTTATTTTTATTTTTTAGTGTGAATGATAGTTTTTTTTTTAAACTTGTCTTTTACGTTTTTAAGGTTTTAATTCTCTTAATAGTGGGCTCAAGCAAAGCAAGATCTTTCCCTTTAAATTCAAATATGGTATATGAGCTTACTTTTGAATAGATGTCTTATATACTTAATTTTCTGTGACATGGATCAATAATAATTGAACACAATTGAACACACTGACTATTTTGCTGATTTGTTTAACTCGAGCAATAGTTACTATGGAATCTATAAGATGATAAAAGACATCATTAAGTAGGTAAAATTTAAATGTTTTTGTAATTGAGGTATTTATTATCCAGCAATGGAATGTTCTTATGATTGTATCCTGCTTTTTAAATTAAATTAGATTATTTTTAATTGGTAAGATTTTTAGGATTTGGAGCCAGAAAAGGTCTGTAGAGGCCACTTAGCCCCACACATTCATTTTATAGGTGGGGGACTGGGACTAGAGAGAGGGGAAGTGACTTGCCAGGATTCATGCTGGTTGTCATTGTCAGAAACAGAATTAGAATTCAGTTCCTCTGAATCTTAAATCCACTTCCTTTATCTCATGTTGCCGCCACTAAACACTTTAATTCATTGAAATATCATCGATGGAACAATTTTTCTAATTATAAGTGGCATATATTTAGTGAATACAGAAACTTTTTTTTTTTTTTAACATTGCAAAACACATTGCAAGAGACTTTGGAATGATGAAAAAGAGAATTAACCCGTGAAGAAACAATGTTTTAAAGTTAAAATGTTTGTTCATGCTTTTTGTTTCTTTTTATACCGTGGTTATTTCTCAGTATCTGTCCCCGTGCCTCTCATCACCAATTGAGCTCTTTCTTGGAGCAAAGAGTGACAATTGAATCAAACTGCATGATGTGTGATGGGGTGCAGCGACTCTCTGTTCCATAACCCCCTGTCTCTCTGCTAAGAGAAGAACTAGGTTTAATCTTCTCCCTTCTGGGAAGCTGATGGGTAGTCATAATTAATGAGAGTTCCATTGACATTGTTCTGATTCTTCCTTGTGCTCTGCAGGACTAGCAAGTCTTGCCCTTGGAAATCAAGCCTCCTACAGAAAGGAAGGAGACAAGCATTTATTAAGTGCCTCCTGTGTGCCAGCCACTATGCTGTGCACTTTATAAATCTCATTTGATCCTTACCACTTTGCGATTAAGGTGCTTGCTGTGAGCATCCCGTTTCACAGGCAGAGTTTATGGGACTTGTTCAGGATCACACAGCTAGTCAGTGTCTGAGGCTGGATTTGAATCCAGATGTTCCTGGCTACAGGCTCGGCGTTCTATCCTGTAGCTCATAGTTTATTAGTTATTGGTTTAGGGATTAAAGTGGAAACATTTTTAGTTTGATTTCCAGCTCCTAGCGTGATGCCTGGCTCTTTGTATGTGCTTAATAAGTGTTTATTGTTCAAGCAATCTTGAATTTAGACTGAGTATACAAAACCATGAAGCTCTCGCCTGTGAGAGCTTGGGATGGCAGAAGCTCCCGTGGGGAGCCCTTGAAGGTTCTGTCCAGGATGAGATACTACTTTTATAATTTTTCCCCTTGCTTAGGCTTCGACTCTCCCTAAATGGCTAAAAGGATGTTTTCTCTTCTATAATTTTAGACACTGATCTAGCCGGTGGAACTGGAACATGTTGATCATTGACCAAAACTTATTGGTCTTGTTCAGATTAGTGGCCATGAAGCCTTTTCCAATCCAGCCTAGTTTTCTGATTGCTCCCTTCTTCTTCCATTGGCACGCAAGTGTTTGGTTTGTATGGAATCTTGCTGATAAAAATTCCTAAGTGTGTGTGTGTGTGTGTGTGTGTGTGTGTGTGTGTACGTGTGTGCACGCGCAGGCACATGTGTTTCCTGTTTTCTCAGCACTGTGAATTCTTCTGGAGCAGGACCCTGCCTTTTATTTCCTTTGTCTCCCCTCTGTGAGCAGAGTGGACATTTAATAAATGTTGTTGGCTGACGAGTATTAACCATGGTATTTTTGAGTTCTAAGAGTGGAAATTTCATGGGCCCATTAAGGTTTTGGAAGCTCTAAATTACAGGTTATGAAATATGATATGTATGATGTCTCCTGGTACATTCAGACAAAGAAAGATGATAAAATGTGCAGTATTTTTATTTTCTCTCCTCCGGAGGTGCTTGATCTCATTTGAACATGCAGAAGAGAGGAGGGCTGTGATTCAGCAAGTGCCCCTTGAGAGGGTAGTGTGAGAAGAGAATCTGGGCTTGGAATGAGAAGCCTCCTCCTCCCTGCAAATTCTGACTGTGGCTTAAAAGCTCTTGGGATTGTAGCCAGTCCTAGTGCCTCTGGCCTCGGCTCCTCCTCTGCTGAAAGTGAAAGGGTTTTTCTACCTCCGGGTTTGCTTTGGCTCTCTCATTAGAAGGTAAACTCCTGGAGGGCAGGGACGTGTCACTAGTGCTTGGTGCATCACTTGACACTTGAAAAGTGCTGATGGATGAATGGGTTTTTTCCCTTTCATAGACTAATCTCAGTCTGTAGTTTAGGGTAGAGAGAGCATAAGGCTGGCACCTGTCCCTAGCTGGAGGTGCTTGCCACCATTTCCCCCTTCTCTGATCCAGAGTGGAACCAGTGTAAAGTGCGCCAGAAGCTGCGGCCCCTCGGAGCCCTTCTTTGGCCCTTGCCTTGGAGTCCTCGGGGGAGCAGAACAGGGACCGCAGTGATATCTTGGACACTGGACAGCTCTCAGAGGCCACAGCCAGCCCTTCCTTGGCGAAAAAGGAGGGACCTGACTGATTCAACATGCTTACCCTGTCATTTCTGCCCATCCGGTTGTAGTGCCCAGTGTAAGGGGCAGCGCCAAGATGAGAGGGCATTTACAGGAGAGAGGGCTGAGACTGGGGCTCCTGGGGGAGCTGTAAGGCACTTCCCTCCCTGATAGTAATACTTACACTTCCTGTATCACAGGGTTGTAAGGAGGCACCTGATCCCATTTCCCCATCTCTCTCTCCATTCTCTCTAACATGTGTTACTTTCTTTGCACTTAGAATACCATAACCTTGGTTAAGGTCTTGACCATCATGTCTCACTTAGACTATTTTAATATGCATCAATGGATCTTTCCATCTCCCCTCTCTCTCCCCTTTCCAGTCTAGCAGCTGCCAAAAGAATATTTCTGATGAGCAGGTCTGACCATGTTACTTCCCATTTCAGAATTCCTTTGGTCCTTAGATAGGGTAATCGTTTTTTGAGTCTTGGACCCTTTTGGTAGTCTGATGAAGCCTTGATAGGACCCCTTCTTGGAACAATGTTTTTAAATGCATGAAATAAAATACACAATTTCATTTAATAAATACATAAATAAAACACATAATTTCATTTAATAAAACAATAATTTCATTAAAAATACAGAAGAAAACAATTATATGGGAAAAGCCATTTTAAAAAAGCCCCTAGGCCCCTCATTAAGAACCTTGCTTTAGGATCAAATCCAGACTTTCCTGCTTCCCTACAACTGCTGTTGTAGGATGCGTCCCACAATTTGTATATGACCTCCCTTACAGGCCCATTTCATATCACTTCCTTTATGCATCAATTCCAGGCAAACGTGGCTATTGACTTTCTTCCTTGGCCCTGCCTATATTTCCTCTACCATCTCTGCCTGTTGAAATGTGCTACTTTTATCAGGGGATATTTTCTGTTTGCCTAATTCCAGGCGATTTTTCCTCCTTAATTTTGTTATAGGGCTTTGTATGCTTTCTTTGTAGTTACCATATTTGCCATGTTTGCTCCATTTCTGTGTGAGGGCGTTTATGCAGGCCTACCACAATCTGGCACCCAGTTGGTCTGTGGTCCTTGCTCTTTGAATTGCAGTGACTCGGATCTCCCACTGCCTCTCGGTCTGAAGCCCGAGCTTCAGCTAAGCCGGCCTCCACCCCATCCTTCGGCCGGGCCGTACCTTCCTCTCAGCCTCGAGTCTTGGCTCACGCCTCGCTGTGCGGCTCTATGAAAATTCTCCTACGACTAGCCCAGCCGTCTTTCTCCATGAGGCCTTCCCGCTGCCAGCCGTGGTTTCACCTTTACTAGAATAGTTCCCTGCGTTTCAACAAGCATTTGTTCAGCACGCTGAGAATGCAGGGACAACAATGAGGGAGGAAGGCATCTGTCCCCAGGGAGCCTTTGTGTTCTCCTTGGGGACGCAGCCCGAAGCCAGTCGAGTCAAGTTAAATAGACGCAGAGCGATACTGAGAAATTCACGTGGGAGGGAAGTCTGTCAGATCTAGAAGTCTTCTGTTAGGAAGGAGTTCCTTAAGGCAGCAAGGAAAGAGGGCAAGCCTGGCTTTGGGGACATTTTCACAGAAGCTTGGAAGGAGCAGCCTGGAGATAGGTTGCCTAGAATTAAAGGGCACGAAGTGGAGTGGTCTGGGAATAAGACTGGAGCTGGGTGGTGGAGCAGGGCCGCTAGGGGCGCCACGGTGCACAGAGCTCTGGGCCTGTGGCCGGGACGACATCCTCCTGAGTTTAAATATGGCCCTAGCCTTGTGATCCTGGGCAAGTCACTTGGTGCTGTTTGTCCTCCCAAGAAGCAGGCCGAAGATTTTGTATTTGATCCCAGAGGCGATGGAAAATCTTTGAGCAGGGGAGTGACAGGGTTAGATTTGTGTGTTAGTAATGGACCTTCCTTTGTACTGTGGTTATTTGTGTGTCCTATTCCCTCTAATGGAGTATATTCCTCGGAGGGCAGGAAATGGGATGCGTTTCCCCTTTCCCTGCGACCCCTAGCTTGTCATGCTCATTTTGGAAAGATTTGTTGAATAAATAAGAATGACAATTGAAATTCAATGGCGATTTTTTTAATTTAAAATTTTCAAATGAATTTTCATGTGCCTTATGATCATCATTTCCCAAAGCATTTATTCAGTACTGATTGCTGTCTTAGACTAATCTCTCACTAGTTTTCTCCATATTGCAATAAAGCTTTTCCAGTCTACTAAAAACCAACAGATAGCCACCAAGTTTCAAGTTTTAAAGGGAAGGAGACAATTTAGTGAGATGGAGAGGGCATTTTAGTAATAGGATGGAAGAGTTGAAAATGAAAATGGAATGACTGGACAAAATGAGAGAAGACTGATAATGGAAGTGGTAGTTCAGGGAACTTTCTTAAAGGACTTTGAAACAGAGAAAAGATAGGCCTTCCTTTCCTGAGCTGAAGCTCTTTTTTCTCATAAGCCTTAGATAGGGGTGGGGAGGTTGTTCATATGTAAAGTAAAGGTATGGAATTAATATGATAAAACAAAAGTTAATGATAGTATGGGTTGATCACAAAATTTTTAGGCTCGTTAGATACTTACTAGCCATCTGTCATGTTCAAATAGTCCATGATATCATTGATTTGGTGATTGCTTCTGAACATGCAGAAGTCGCTTATCTGTGCTTGTTTAGCCTATTTAACTCCTGTGCTCTTATAAGTTTGGCTTTGAAGGTCCAAGTAACATGGAGGATACTTTTCTTCGCTTCTCTTAGCTCTCTAATAGTCTACCTGTCATTTTTTATTCTTGCCATATGATCAAATCATGTTCTCTTCCTATTCCTTCAAGATATCTTTTATTCCTGTTCAGAGTTCCTTATTAGTTATCTGTTGTAGCCTGCTTATACCAGCATGAGCCTCTAGCTCTTATATGGCTTAAATCCTTGGTTCTTGTCCTATTTGTCCTATAACCTTCTTTTACAGAAGTTATAATCTGGATCCAGAGAATGTTAGTGAACTTCTCAGTTTCTATCAAATTTTTCTTTCCTATATCCAATCTCTACACCCCCTTTTTTTTTACTAGCCCAGAGCTGTCATGTACACAATTTACTGATTCAGCTTGCATGTTTTTTCTCTTCTCTTTTTCCTCACAATCTAGTCTCTCAGAACTCAAAAAAGTACAATTAGCTATTAAGAATTCCTCTTTTATTGTTTTGACTATCCATTATTAAAATCTTTTCCTATTTAGTGTTATATACGTACATGGCTCACCACCCCAAATAGATTGTATAGTCCTTTGAAGGCATGTCTGTATATTCCTCCCAGCGCCTACCACAATGCTTTGCATATAGTAGGTGACCAGTATATGTTGAATAACTGCTTTCTGCAAGTTCCTCACAGCAGCCTCTGTTGTCTATCTACCTCATCCTACTTTACATAGCAAAACCTATTTCAGTCATATCACTCCCTTGATCATAATTTTACTATATTTTCATGCTGCTTGTGACATTAAATCTACCTGGTCTTCAAGGCCTTCTAACTATGACTCATCTTCTTTAACATCATCTATCCTTATTTCCTCATAACTCCTTGGCTCCATCTAGGCTATTCTCCAGCCAGATTTTGGCAATTGTTTCTGTTCTTGCCAGAAACTCAAAAGTCTTCCACTCTCATACAGATTGTTTTGTGAAGGCAAATTATGTCATCTTTTCCTTAATTCTTATTTAGTCTTAAATCATTGAATGGATGTTGCCTCGGACCAAAAGACCAAGGTCTCCCACTGCATCCAGGGCCATCGCCAGTCATCTTGACCTGTTTGCTGCTGTACCCTGATGATTCTGGGGAAGCTGAGGGCTGATGATTTTGTACAGCTCTGCCTTACTTAAATCCAATTCACTTGCAAGTCAAGACATGACCCTCCTGATGTCATTGGTCCTCTCTGAGAACAAAGGATTGCTGATAACAAAGGCTTTTGATTCATTGTTTGGCTTGAAAGTCAAAGAACTATCAAATTTGATCCCCAAATTTCTAGTTTGCCAGAATCCATGACTGCCTTAGGTATGGGTGGGACTGAAATAGAGATGACTGAATAGTGGGCAAGACAGAGCTCCTGAGTGAAAGAAGGGTGTGTGTGTGTGTGTGTGTGTGTGTGTGTGTGTGTTTTCATATCTATATGTACAGCGTATCACAAAAGTCTCAGTGGGTAAAAGCACTGAGACTTTTGGTGTTCCTAGCATGTTTGTATTTCTGCATATATATGTTTCAAGGAGAAAAAAAAGCCTGATTCAGAGGGGGAACTTTCATCTTAAAGTTCCCATTTGTGCTTATTTTTTAAAGCCAGGACCAGGAAAAGGCAGAACAAACAAGCAGACTATCTGTTAGGTAGGGTTCCTTGTGGGTGAGGCATATCATTGATCAGCTTGATGTGGGAAAGATTAGTTTCTAGATTCCCATCCCCTCCTAGTGAATGTCACAAATCCTGGTGCCTTTGAATTCCAATAGAAGATCCGACCTGTCCCAGCCCCACCCGGATCTGAGCCAACTTTGGGGCTCCACCCAAAAGCCCCTTGAGCTAAGTCTCCTTTTATAAAAAGGTCATGCTGGGAACCCCTCTTGGCAGAGATTCCAAACATGGTAGCCATGTGAGGACCCTCTGTCCAGTGCCCTCCTTATCTCTCTCTTCACCTTTCTCCTTACTTCCAAACTCAATAATAAACCTCTTTTATCAATCTAGCTCTCTGGGCCAATAAATGCTTTTATTGGGGACTCGCGCCGCTACTAGACCCCATTTACTGCCGTATGCTTGCACCGAATCCAAGGGGGTTGCAGGGGAGCTTTGTTTGACTCCCTGTACCCCAAACCTGCCACTAGACTTTAACTAAACCCTAATTTCATTTAGGTACCCCAAATCTAGACCTCAGCAAGCTCTGTTTACAGAACTGATCACAGAGATAGAGATATTTAGATTGGTATTCCCAATGCTCAGGTCGGTTGCCTGGCACATGCTAAGCACTTAATAGTAATCTCTTGACGTGACTTGATGGGGTTATGTACCTGTCAGTCAGACTCAGTTCCAACTGTCTCTGAGGTTTGTTTCAAGGGTGCAGAGCTGGTCCAGAAATACACTCAAGAGACAATATTTCATTTTCACCTAAAAGTAAATTCACTAAATTGTAGCAAGAGTTAAGTGTGGGAGTTAAGAGTGTGAAAGTTTGGTGATAGTAGAGACAATTAAACCGTGCAGACCACCAAGGGAACCTCCACATTTTGAAAAATTCCATAGATTGTTAAAGATCAAAATTCTCCGGGTATAGTGCCTGAAACACAGCATCTCTTTGTCCCGCTGTACTATGCTTGGAGTGCCAGAGGGCAAACCTTGGAGCAGTGAGTGTAAATTAGAGGGAGAGGCAGGTCTTGGCTCAGTATAAGAAAGGGCTTTCTAAAAATAAGAGCTATCCAGTGACAAAATGAGATACTTCGTGTTATAGTGAGTTCTCCATCGTGGGATTTGGGCAGAGGCTGGCTGAACATCTATCGGGGATGTTGTTGAAAGGATTTCAGCAGCGCATGGGAAGTGGGACCATGAAAGATTTCAAGCAGCCGTGGACCTGCTTGGCAGCAATGGTCTGATCCACTTTGACCTCTTGAGAGCCTGGTGAGGCTATAACTTGGTTCTCTTGGTTCTGTATTCATTGGTAAGAAATTTATTCACAAAATGAGACTTTTGGTAGCCTTAGAAAGGCTACCATACCAAACAGTTGTGCTCTATTAGGTAATTAATCATTTATTCTATGTGAATTAAATATTGGTCATTGCTATTTAGTGCCCTCCCCCCCAAAAAAAACCCAAATTCACCTGCATTCATAAGCATGAACAAAGCAAATGCTTAGTTTTTTGTTACTGTTTGATTCTAATGGTCATGTCAGGGATCCAGTTCTGCTTAAGATCATGGCTATAACTACACTTGACCAATTTCACAAATGTCTGCTCCTGAAAAGGATTAGGTATCTGAACGAATTCAAAACCATTGCCACAAATTCAGTGGTGTGCATGTAGACATTAGGAAATTCATCATTGTTATGTTAATATAGTATATAATAGTAATACATCTGTAGAAGTGATTTTGTTTCTATTCAGATAGCATAAGAAGCTAAGGGGAATGGATAGATGATGACATGAAAACTGTCCAAAGTTAGTGTTTGTTTCCATTTACTTTGAGTCTCCTATACTTTGAGTGCTTCCCTATTTCTTTGAATAGTAGGGAAAGACTCATCCATTTGATACAACAAACCTGTACTAAGCACCTACTGTGTGTCAAGCAATTCACAGCATGGAGCAATGAATAGAATACAAGCCTTGGCTTCTTCCACAGGTTGACCCAGTAACATTTCTGTGCCATAGGACAGAAGCATCAGACATAGTGTCCAAGCAGATTAAAGTAAAATTGGAAAATATTTGACAAAATAAATAGAAATGCAATTATATGTATATATACACACATACAATACAATAATACATTTCCATTCAAATATACAGCCCGCGGGAATCTTTCTGTCCAGATTCCTGGCCTGGATTTCTATGAGTTGGACACCACTGCCTGAGGCATTTCTCTAAGACTAGAATGGCCATCTGCTTGGGTGGAGACAGTGTAGAGCCAGAGCTGAATACACTGACGAAATCACAGGTCTGGACCCAGAACTACTTGGTAGCCACTAGGGCTGCAAAGACTGTACATTCAGCCTGCATAGGATAAGGTAGGGGTGGGACTTACCCCGAGTTCATTGGTATTGGGAACTCCTAGGCTGGCGCCTTCTCTGGAGAGCCCTGAGAAGTTAAGTGACTTTCCCACAGAGCCAGAGGTACAACTGAATTCTGATCTTCCTGGCTCTAAGATTTAGCTGTATCTATCATATGACATTTCCCTCAAAAACAAAGTATATACAAATAAACGCCAGAAGAGTGAGGGCGCTGAGAAATAGAAGTGGAATGATCAGGAAAGGTTTTAAATAGAGCTGAGTCTTGAAGGAAGTTTTGGGTTCTGAGAGGCAGAAGAGAAAAATAAATGTATTCTAGACATGAGGGAATAGCCTGTGAGTGCAGAAACCATGTTAGGTGGAGGATATGGCTGGAGGACTCTTTTGCCTGGAACATAGAGTCTATGAAGGAGAGTAAAGTAAAAGAAATCTGGAGCCGGTTTTCCTGGGCCTTAAATGGAAAATAGTGTGTTTATCCCAGAGGTAGTAGGAAGCAACTGAAGCTTGCATGATAAGACCTATAATCAAGAAGAAAATAGATATTTGGCAACTGTGCATAGGGTGGAAAGGTTCTGGAAAGAATGGGGATGGAGTTCTAAGGTGGGAAAATTACTCATTGTGAATGTAAGATTTGTTGTAAGCCCAAAGTATAGACCGTCAGAATTAGAAAATCATGGAGGTTTTACCCTCCCAGCAACTCTCTGATTTTTACTTTTACCACAAAGCTTTCTCTCCTTTAATCCTCAGCAAAGGAATCCAATAAGTAAGAGGTGTTAAAATATGTTGCTGTAGTTTACAACTGTCATCTGTAATGTTTTATTTAGCTGTATCTTTTTCCATTGCTCCCTCAGCAACACGGAGCACCATATGCCATTGTCCCTGTCAGGAAGCAAAGGTTCCCTGGTCTGTGCCTTTGCCTGTGTTTATGCCACAGAGGAACTGCAGTCCAGTGCCATCTTTTATTGATAGGGCCAGCAAAGGAGGAATCTAATGAAATTATCAAAGCTTTGAATTAATTATGAACTTGAATAGGAGAGCTAAGCTCTCTGGAGCCAGGGATCTCATTACCCATTCACTCTCATTGCATCCTCTTATGGAGCAGAAGGCTGGTTCAGATACAGCTCTTAGCTTGGCTTTGGACTTTATTCAAACTTGCTAAATTGACATCCTTTTCTTATTGCAGTGTGGCTGAAAATGTCTATGATGATTAATTTAATTCTGCTCGGGAACTCCAGGACATGTCAATAGCAGGCTTTCTCCCTTCATTCCTATCTTTTCTTTCTTTCTTTTTTTTTCCCTTTCTTATATGAGCTTCTTGTTTGTTTGTTTTATCTCTTTTCTATCATCAAATTGGATGCCACACAAGTTTCTATCCATTTGGGGAACTGGGAGAAGCATTCAAGATTCAGGTGTAGCTTCATGGAACATAGTGGTTGATTTAAAGTTAAGAGCTCTCTTCCATCTACCTTGTGTTCCCTGGATACTTAGGTAAGCCTGCTAGCTTCTAAAGCCATTGCCAATTGTTTCCTGTCTGTATTACAAAGACTCCTTGGACTGACCTCTTGCATGGTGTTTCTACTTGAGAATGGTGGGTGCTGCTGCTGAATGACTTGTTAACTGGATGGGCTTAGCAGCCTTCCCTGATGCGTGGAGTGTGGGGTTAATGGCAGCCTGAGAGCTCCCCTTGTAGCCGATGGCTTCAGTTACTCGTGTGCACTGAACAAGGGGGCTAGGAACTTGCTGAGGTGACCCTGCCGTCGTGGGTATTTCAGTCAAAAATCTAAATTGCTGCTTTCTTGGCTGAATAAATCAGCCTCTGATTGCTTTGTGTCCAGTAGGCAGAATCAATAACTACGAGGTTTCTGTTCACATATTGGGGATGATTCTTTTGTTACCTGTCATAAGTTTATAACAATGAGTAGCAAGCCTTTTCGGCTTGCCATTGAGACCCATTATTTATGAGTTCCTAAGCTGCAGCTCATCTGTCTTTGTAAACTACAGGCCACTGGCAATTTTTGTTAGCAATGGCGAACTTTGCCTAATGGTAGATGGGGTTCTGGGGCTGGGAACTGGAGTGTTGGGAGGAAGGAGGGAGGGAGAATGGCATCCTTTGCTTGCACTGTGACTGTTGATTTTTAGTTTACTTTTCCTCTTTTCTCTTCTCTGTAGGCAGCAGCTATATTTAACTCAGCCTTTGGAAGTTTTTTGGTGAGTAATGCAATGTTTAAATCTTTCTCTGAAATGACTTTTTGGGAGTTGGTGAAGGTCAGTTATTTGGAAGACTTTGGTGAAAGCTGAAAACATTTTTCAGTTCTGTTAAATGTTCCTGCACCTTTCTATTCATCATGGCCTGAATAAAATTACTTACTAAATAAAGGCAATTGGTCTTCTGCAGTGTACTCTATATGCTTGAGTTTAATATGCCATTGAATGGGTTAAAGGGAATCAATTATAACACAACGTTTCTCTTTATAGAGGTACTGTCAATATATTGATTATTTAATGAGGTCTATTAGATTACTATTATTTTCTATCAAGGGGCTAAGGATTTTGAAGAGGAAACATGACCCAGCTGGTCAGAAAGGAGATGCTAATTTACCTGGTAACATGTCATTTATTTTGCATGTTTCATTGTCATTGGAGCTACCATCCTGGGTACTTCTGAGAAATCTAAGGGAAAGACCAGGAGGCAACTTAAACGTCAATAATTTGCAAAGATCAGAGAAATAATTTTTTTTTCTCTTTTAGGCATCAGTCTCTCAACAGAGAGAGAGAGAGACAGAGACAGAAAGACAGAGACACAGACAGACAGAGAGAGAGACAGAGAGAGAAATAGAGAGAGAGAGAGAGGGAGGGTCAGGCGGGGGAGGGGGGAGAAGGGAGAGAGGAAGAGAAAGAAGGGCAAGAGGGGGAGAAAGAAGGGAGAGAGGGGGGGAGAAAGTCTAGACTTCAACACAATAAGAATTAAATTTTTTTACAAAGAATAGAGAATTGTAGTCTGTTTCCTTTAGTGGTCCTTTTAAAACTGGAAGATTTGGCAAAGGTTTTAGTTTTTTAAAAATTGCAAAAGCTGCTTGAATTTTGGAGGGTTGTGAGTAGAATGTTTTGATTTAAATCCTTGAAGTTAGGTGAAATACATGAAGATAAATTAAAATACTTTTCAGGGAACATATTTCTCATTTAAGCAGTTAGATTATGCTGATTTATGCATAAACAAAAGCAAAATCAATGGTACATAAATTAGCTTGAGAATAGATAGGATTGTCCTAAATTCAAATTCATTTCATATCACCACCCATTGTATATCCAATGGTTGTATCCAGAAGTTGTATATCCAACCTCTTCACCAATATATTTGCTGCTATGATATTAGACTCAGACTGTTGATTAAGTAGTTTAAAATTAAAAATAGTATAATAGTTAAGAATTGTGCTAAGAATTTGTCAAAAATATGTACTTTTATAAATATATTTATATGACATATATTTGGTGCCTTTTAAAGTTAGGATATTTTGTACTGAATTGTACAGTTTTTTTGAATTATGAATATTGTACCATTTTTATCAGATTTTAAAGATTAATTAATAGATATTTAATTGGTCATAATTCCTGATTATTTTTAACTTCTGTAATTGCTTTGTTGAGGTAATTGTTTTTACTTGTTTACATTTTATTTTCTGCAGAGTGATTTTTAAAAGATTGCTTCTTGACCTACTGTATTATGCTAGTTCTCCAAGACTATAAATTACATTTGAGTCTTTGATTTCCATTGGTAGAAAAAGTTTTAATAGTTATCAAGTACAGCTAAGTATTCCTTGATCCTCTAGCTTGACTCCTTACCCTTAGAATCACAAAATTGCAGATCTGTGCTCAAAAAGAAAGGGAAACAAAAAAAAAAAAAAAGAAAGAAAAAAAAAAAAAAAGAAAAGAAAAGGTTAGCAAAAAGATAACTCTTGTATATTATTAGTCTGGGAGAGTAAAAAGGTTTTGGATCGTGACCATGCCTCTGTCACTTGCTAGTCATGTGATCTTATGACCTTGGTCAAAGTATTTTATCATGACCAAGTTAAGTTTCTGAGGATCATAATACCTGTAGCATGTATATAACCTTAAAACATCACATAAATATCAGTTATTCACACTTATAATGACGACAGGGTTTGACCTAATTGGAAGTCAGTTTGTCATAAATGAGGAGGTCATGTACATTTGCTAACCAAAACCTGATTCCCTCAGCTCCGTATTACTCTAAAAATGTGAAATTTTTTTTAGTCTTCATTGTGACTATGGGATGGAGACAATTGCTTATCTATTCCAAAGTTTTTTAAACTGTGGGTCACAACCACAAAACTGTGATTGATTATAATTAAACATTTGATTTATATGGCTGTTTTTTATACTGGTAAAAAGGGGTCACGAGTAGAAAAAGTTTCAGAAGCCCTGACCTGTGCGATTGAGACCTTCCTCCAGATGCACATAATAGGTGCTCAGTCAGAGTTGTGTGAAAATGGCTTAATCTGCATTCTGTATGAAGCCCCAGGATTGGGGAGGGTGGGAAGAAGAGGGCCTGGAGCTGGCTCCTGATGGGTAGGCGGCGTTGAGATCGGAGAGGTCTGACGGAGATGCTGAAAGCGAGGAGAAGGCAGTGACTAACAGAGCGGCTCTTGCTCGCTTGCCGCCTTCCGTTCCTTCCTAAAACATGGACTACCAAAGGTGGGCAGGAGTTTTTGGTAGGAGGGGGCTAAGAAGAGGGAGCGAAGTCTGAGCTGAAAGAGGCAGCTTCTTTCCCTCTGTAGGCCTCTACCTCCCCCTGCCGCCCCCTCCCTGACCAGGCTTGAGGTTCCTCCTCTCTGCCAGGCCCAAGTTACAGACGAGAACGGATGCTTTAATAGATTCTAACCCTATAATTTTCAAATGAGAGACATTTCTTCATGGACTTTGAAGGTTTGTTTTATAGATAGAAAACACCCAGATGTACTTAATGTCCCCTGGTTGTTTTTGTTCAGTCACTTAGTCACGTCCAACTCTGCATGGCCCTATTTCAGATTTTCTCCGCAAAGATAGTGGTTTGCCATTTCCTCCTCCAATGCGTTCCCATTTTACAGATGAGGAGATGAAGCAAATAGGAGTTACTTGCCTAGGATCACATGGCTAGTAAGTATCCGAGGCCAGGTTCCTTGCATCGAAGGCAGGTGCTCTGTCCGCTGCGTGTATTCTACTGCCTAACAGGCTGGCCTCAGAATCCGGAGGCCCTGGGTTCAAAGGCTGCCTGGGACAATACACTGGAGTATTCTGTCAAAGTCATTTACACGTCTCATGGTCGCCAGTCAGCTCTCTGAGGTAGTCCAGGTTAGGTATGAGTTACCAGTCTCTGCCAGTGGAGAGCCCCCCCCACGGAGAAAAGTGTGTTGCTCTCCTTCCCTTCCCACACCCTTTCTCTGCCCCACAAATTGTCTTAAGTGAAGGTTCAGAAGATTGAGCTAGTGGGGAATAGGGGAAAGACACCTGAACCAGAGGCAGGAAACCTTAGTTCTTGTGGCTTTCTGTGAGATCCTGGGCAAATTGCTTAACAGTTCAAATCAACAAACATTTACTAAGCACCTCCATGTGTCCTGGCCCTGAGAGTACCGAGATAAAAAGGAAACAGTCTTTGCCTTTACAGAGCTTACATTTTACCGGAGTGGGTGTGGACAGGAATACAGCACAGATAAAATAAGTAAATGGGATGTCATTTTTAGAGAAGAGTCTTAATTGTCTATTGTAAAATGAAAGGATTGAACTAGATGTTCTTTGAGGTCCCTCTTAATTTGAAAATGCTGTGTTCTAATATTCAGCATTCCATGTTTTAATAGTCTATGTTCAAATATTTGATAGATCAATATTTCATATTCTAACATACTGTATTCAAATAGAATACAATTCATTATTCCATGTTTTTACATGAAATAGCTTTGCTCTTCTATAGTCGAAGATTCCTTCTTGCTCTAAAATTCCAAATTTGAGCCTTTAATTGTTAAGAGTAAGCATTTTTCAGGTATTCATATATGGGCATCTAAAAGAAATTTAGAATTCCTCATTGCATTTTAAATTTTGAATGAAAATGTATTGATAAGATGGATTTCTTTTTAAGGGAAAACCAATCTCCAAAAATTCTTTCTGGTTTTCAGGTAGTTGGGGGCACTAGATAAAACATTGTCCATATTTATAGCGAGCTTCATAACATCCCAGGTCTAATTAAAACACAGTGTTTTAAAGAACTAATTGTTACAGAAAACTGTTTTTATGTAGCTGGGTTGATAATAACTAATGATAGATGAATTCAATTTACATAAATTTCAGACCAAGAGAATATTTTAGAATCATGCCATGGAGGATTGCTTTAAGTTAAGAAGTTAATGTCATTATCTCCTCCTCATTTAAAGAGTTCGCTTTACAATAATTGTAGAGCATAATAAGCGATTTGAGATTTCCCACTTGATGGGGTTTTAATAAAATCTGATAGCATTTTAGTAATTCTGGGTGGTTGTTGAGCAGGGTTTTTGCTATTATGAAATATCCTAATGAGGGAAGGGCTGTGCATAAGGCCAAGTTCAGCATACTTGCATGCTTTTTTGGACACATATGAAGCAAGGAGCATTTTTCAAACACAGGGAATGGTGATTCTCTGGGGAATTGGATCAGGGATTTCAGATGTCTTTGTTTAATTTCAAAAGGTTGTTTGAGAAGTATTAGTAATTTACCAAAGTTACATTTTAATTGTGTGATTTGGACACATTCTAGCTTTAAGTCTTGGAGGAAGAATTTTTCTGCTCAACCTCTCACCATCCACCCCCCCCAAAAAAAAAATTAATCTAAAAGGTAACATGCCATTGGGCATGTTAATTTGGTATGAGTCTTGTATTCTAATGAAATTCCACAATATTCTAGCAATTGGTAATGAGCTGGTGGAAGACCTGCTCACCGAGCCATCCAACGCTAAACATTTCCAGCCAAGGGAGTGATGAACCATGTTTGCTTCTGGACATTATCTTTCAAAAGTCGATCTTTGAAGATTATTATATTTGTTTGCATTGAGAGAGCTGGCCCCAAATCCTTGAAGGCCTGGGTCCAAGACCTGCCTGATGCTGGTTCAGAACCTCCGTTTTTTTTTTTTTTTCTTTTCTTTTCTTTTTTTTTTAATAACTTTTTTATTGACAGAAACCATGCCAGGGTAATTTTTTACAGCATTATCCCTTGCATTCACTTCGGTTCCGATTTTTCCCCTCCGTCTCTCCACCCCCTTCCCCAGATGGCAAGCAGTCCTTTACATGTTAAATAGAACCTCTGCGTTTTCAAGGCAACTCCCCAGGACTGGTGTAGAGAGGGTTTCTAGCCTGCACTGATTGTGAGGGGGAGAGTTGGCTCACCTGGGAGTTCCCTATACCCCCCAAATCACAGGTGCAGTCCCTGTCAGCTAGGGACTAGCCGCTAGGCGTGCATAGAGTGCTGGGCTTAGAGTCAGGAAGGCTGAGCCCACCTAAGTCACTTACCTGCTCTTGACTTGTGAAATGGAATTATAGCAGTGTCTACCTCTCAGGGTGGTGAGGATCAAATGAGATCATATTTGTAAAAAGTGCTTAGCTCAGTGCTTAGCACATTTCCCTTATCTTCTCCCCATCCCAGTTTCTGTTTCCAGATATTTTACATTTATTTTGAGAAGAGAATTTGGGGGAGGAGGGGAATTGCATTTTTTACAAGATACCTTTCATTATCACATTTTCCTCCTTTGATTAGTGGTTGTTGCTACTTCCAGAAGCTCATCTAAGAAGAATGTCAGGAAAGGGGAAAAAATTAAATTTAAAAATCTACTATCCATCTCTCACTCTTGTAACCTAGTTTAAGTACCTTAGTTGTCCTCTGGCCTTAGCTCTAGTTCTCACCAGTTTCAATTTTTAAATCTAAACAGAACAGATATTATATTGCTTGCCTTCTCTTTAGGTGAGGGAGAGATTGAAGGGACAGAAAGAATTTGGAGCTCAATTAAAAAAAAACAAAACCATTAAAAATAAATAAATAATAGTTATTTAAAAAGAAGAAGAAAACAAGCAACAAAAGAATCCACAATTTTCATATAGCTATCATTTCCCTACATTTACTCCCCTCTACTCTAAATCATACTCCTTCCCCTTCCTTCTTTGGAACAAAAAAATGCAGTGTAGAAATAAAAGCCACGTTGTTTGACAGTATGCCTCTGCACCTAAATTCTACACTTCTCTGCTGAGAGGATTCATCATCAGTCTTTTCACTTCTATCCAACATTGGTGGGGGGTTGTATGGGCTGTTAACTTCCCAACCCTTGCTCAAAAATCTACAAGATGAATGAATGTTGCAAAGGGTGTTTGTAGACTAGGGCCTGGATCCTTAAATACGTTTTCATTTCCTTAGAAGTGATTTTATTTGGTTTGTGTTTATTCAGTATTCCCTTTTCATTCACTGCATAAGATTATTCTGATAGTTTTTACTCTAATGCTAACTTGCCCAAATAATCTACTTTGTGTCCTAAGCTCTTTCAAATGTTTAGAAGTTGTCTTGCATCTTCTCTACAAGTAGAGAATGCTTTTAGTTCAGTTTTCTTCATTTAAAAAGAAGTTTGATCCTCATTTAAAAAATCATAGTCATTTCTGGAAATACTTTCCTCACCTTCATTCCTCAATCTCTCTCAATCTCTTTTCCTATAGCATCCAGTATAATATACAGTATTTTTCCTTTTTATCTGGGATTGGTGGGAGGGGGGAGTAAGTTTCCTTATGTGTTACTTGAGACCATTTGTTTTTCAGTTAGTTCTTTTAATTTTAATTGTGTGTTAATTCTACAAGTCTTTTATCATAAGAATAATTAATTCCTACAGGTTGCTCTGAATTTTTCTTTTAGTCTTTTATTACTGTACAAAACTATCCCATTGCATTTCTATATTACAGGATTTTTTAAAAGCCATTTTTCAATAAATGGGTACTCTGTTTCCATTTTTTTTCTACCACAAATAGTGTTGTTAACGATATTTTGGATATTATGGATAATATTGGACCTTTATTTTTGTTCTTGGCCTTCCTGAGTTATATTTCCAACTTGTTGAAGGCTATAAACAGTTCAGTCCCTTTTCCTTCATGATTTCACCTTGATTTCCCTGCCATTTGGCAAGAAAATGAATCAATTAACAGCAGCAGTCAGTGTTGGAGAGATTGTGGGAAGACAGGCACATTCATTTAGTGTTAGGAGAACTCTGAATATGTCCATCTTTCCAGGATGTTGTTATGTAATTATTAAAGGAAAGTGACTAAGCTCTTTTAAATCAGGAGAAGTGTGAAAAAGAATAACTAAATTCACGGAATAAGAAGTATAAGAGTTCAGTGAAGCCACTGTGGCTCAGTGTGAAGGGACCAGTTTTAAAATAACCATTAGGAAATTGACTTTAAGTGAAGTGAAAAGGGTTCTGGATGAAGAGTGAGGAAACTTAGATGGAAATCCCAGCTCATTCTCTTTCCAACTGTATGACCTGAGAAATCACTTTGGCCCTCTGAACTTCAATTTGATCATAGTAACATGTTTCCTATCTCACAAAATTTTTGTGACTAAAGCAGTTTGCCCATCTTTAAAATGCTAGAGAATTTAGGTAAATTTAGAGGGCTGACAAGATAACATTGTACAGTGTATTTGAAGTGGGATGCAAAAACTTAGCACTCACCACTGTGCTGTACAAACACTAAGCATTTAATAAGTCCTTAATAAGCTAGTTTCATAAGGTAAACTTAACAGGATAACAGAGCACCTCATTGGGTCACTCTACACTGTGTTTAAACCCAGATGTGAAAGCTTAGCACACAGTACAATGCTTTACATACAGCTGACACTTAATAAGTACTTCCTCTTGAAAAATATTGGTGGAACAGCTAGATGGATAGTAGATAAAATAGCAAGTCAGGAAGACTCATCTTTATGAATTCAAATTTGGCCTTAGGCATTTGCTGGCTATATGATCCTGGGCAAATCACTTAATGAGCTGGAGAAGAAAATCCACAGTATCTCTACTAAGAAAACACCAAATGGGGGTCACAAAGTTTCATACACAATTAAAATAACTTGAATAACAACAGAATCACAGCTGGAACACTAGCACCAAAGTAAAGAGGCAGATAATTTGTTGGACACCCATTAGAGAAGCAACTTAGCAGGATAGGTTTAATAACCCTAAACTTTTAAGTCTAGAAGATTTAGATGGGAATTTTCCCTCTGACAAGTACTTAGTAGCTTTGTAATCATGGAAAAAGTATTCAACCCCTCTAAGCCTTATTTTCCTCCTTTGTAAAATGGAGATAGTAAAGCACCAGCACATTTATTTTTGAGGATCGAATGATGAGGTTGGTAGGTAAAACACTATATAATGTGATTTGTTGTTGTTATGATTATTATTCTACTACTACGTGACAAATTCCCTTGGGAGAAACTAAGACATATAAGAAATGGTCTCTGTTCTCAATCTCAACTAGATTATAATCTGGTTGATAAAGGGTGACATTAATATGTAGTAAGTTAGATGAGGATAAAAGCTTGAAATAACCACTCAAGACAACAGCATCCTGGGATTTCAGTCCATAAATTTGAATGGGAAAATTACATTTTTATTTTTGTTAAGTTCTAACAGAAATTTACAATTTCCCTAACTTATTTATAAACATTTATAGACATGAAGTGGTTCATAGACTTTACCTGATTTCCAAAGGGGGTCCAGGACACAAAAAAGGCTAAAAATCTCTGCTCTAGGTGATTTCTTAATCTAGTCCTCTAAGGATGGGGCAGGGGAGGGAGGGAGGAGAAAACAAACAAACAAACAAACTTTGGGAGGGAGGCTTTCTGAATGGGAGAGTGTGGGACAAAAGAAATCTCCATGATACAACAGGAACTCTCTCCTCAGTCAACCTATGTATAGCTTGTGCTTGCCTTTCCTAGGCAGAAAGTCTTTGTGCCTTTGTGTTTACACATCAAGCAATATTTTTAGCACAGAAATATTGTGGTAATTGCTTTGTAGATTTGTTTCTCCTACAAGGTTTTATCTAAAATAGTCATCCTAAATATAAAATGGCCTTTGTTGCTCAATAAAAATGTATAGAATCTGTACCTATTGCATTTTAACAGCATAATGCCTTATATTACTTGACAGGACTTCTGCAGCAAGTAAATGCATTAGTCACAGTGTCCATTTTTCTTGCAAATTTGTGACATAGATTTAATTATGGGAATGACCAGCAACTTACAAATCTAATTTTAGGAGAGGCTCAGCCAACTTTTTTTTTTTTTATTTTAATAATGATGGATTTTTAAAAAAGCAATGATTTCATTACTATTTAAAGAAATCCAGTGGTTTGGAACTAGCCAATTGACTGAAGTTATTTTATTACCCTTTAACAAATGCCACATGCCTTTATCTTTTTTTTAAATTAATTTTTAAAATGTCATTCCCCAAACTGTGAAAATTTTTGTCTGTGTACATCTCTTTGACTAAAACAAACAAATAAACAAACAAGTTAATAAATATCTCAAAGAAGACCTGGCTTTCTTCAAAGTATTCCTCCTACCTGAAGATTTTTCTGATCCTTTCCTAGTAGTTAATATTCTTTCTCTCTCAAAATTACTTGTGCTTTAAAAAAATTTTTTTACATTTACTTTGTTATTTTCTTGTGTGCACATACTATATTCTCTAAACACACACCCAATCCAAAGGACTATAAGCTCCTTGAGGGCAGGGATTTTTGTATCCCCAGCATGTACTTAGCTTCCTTATACATAGCAACTGATGAACAAATATTTGTGGAATTAAACTGAATAGAATGAATAAATATGAAGTATTTTGGTAATACTTATAATAAAGGCCATTATATCAGTTCAGGTCCTGTCTCTGATAAGAACTATCTTTTATGACTTTCCCCCCACCCTTGGCAAGTCATTTAATCTCTTTTTCTAGGCAGTCTGCCAGGATTTTAAATTAAAGAGAACTGTATTAGTAGAGGGAATTTCCATTACCTAGGAATTCCATCTCCCCATGAAATCAGGGCTCTAGTCCCTCTGCTAATTCTTATTAATAAGTTCTCTAGAACTCGTGACCACTTTCATTGGTAGAAATTTAGATTTAGTTTCGTGAAGTTGAGTCTTAAACTTCTAAAATAATGACTTCTTGACGACATTGAACCTAATAGAAACTCCATCACTGTTATTTGATTAATATGCTTATAACCTTCCTCATTTCATGCTTTTATTGTATTAGCACAATTTTCCCATGGATGGGTTACAAAGTTTTCCCTTTTTCCTTATAAATGTGAAACACCCGTTCTTGAAGTTGTGACTGCTTGGTTCTAGTGTCTGTGTTTGCTTCTTAGGATTTGTCCCAGTCACGATCCACATTTGGAAGCCCCTGTAACTTCAGAAAAGATCTGGTAGATGGAGAAGCAAAGAGTTGAAGCACTGTGCCTCCTACAAGATGGAGACTCCTCCAGGTGCTGAGGACTAGGATAGACATGCATTTCTAAATCTTGACCTTGAACCCCCAGGTTCTTTCCACAGTGTCTGCTCCTCCTTTGCATTTTACAATGAAGCCGAGTCTGCAAGTTTAAAATCCATCCCTGGTCTCGGGCCTTTGAGGAATCATTGATGTCTTCAAAGAAACTTTGCTCTTGTGCTTTGGAGGAAAGTCGGGATGCCGCTTGTTCCGTTGACGGTAATAAATGGTTGACAGTCACAAGCGCCTTATTTGGCTCTGCCTTGCATGGTTCTTTCAGTCTGGTTCCTGCTCCCTTTTGTTCTCAGGGAATCAAATGCATCCATTTAAAGCCTGAAACTTCAATCAGCAGAAGGACCTGTCATCCTGAATGCAAAAAAGAACACACATCTCTTTTCTTTTTTATTGTGCTAGCTCCAAGGAAGAAGTGCAATGCTCTTTTAGGCAGGCTTCTTGAAGTACCGGCTTGTGATCAGAAGTCAGGCGTGCTTTGTAGGCGCCTCCCTCGATGGAAGAGCAGTGTACATAATGTCAAATTTAAAAGTAAACATATTAGATTGTCTAAGAGGCTCTTACAAAAACAACAATAAAACAAAATGACTCTCAGAGTCTAGCAGTACAAATGATAGAAATCGCAGCCGTGGGGAGAACCATGTGGCAGACAGAGTTCACCTGATTCCGTTGTCCCTGGATAAAGGTGCAGTATCTTGGCTTCTCCCCATTCTGAGGGTTTTGCTGGATGTCCAGCTTTGTATTCTTGCACCTCCAGACATATGGCTGCTCCCTGAAAATAATTGAATCAGTATTCATGACTGTTAAAAAATTGTGTCTCTATCTTAGGATATTACACGTGACATTAATAGAATTACTTAAAATAAAATTCTGTTTGTTTGAAGTGTAAAATGGTGCCGAGCATAGAAGAATGATTGAGCAATTATGAAAGACTAACTTTGATCTTTAGTAATCTAATTTGCAAATATTAAGTGCAAATAGCAAATATTAAGGGTGGAGGGGAAGTTGATATCCCAGGAATAATGGAATAAAAAGAACAAGTTGTATGAAATCAATTTGATGGCTCTTTTAGGTTGGAATTACAAAATTAGTAGGTGAAAGTATGACTGTTTCATGGGTTTTCAGCTTTAAATTATCTTTTAAAAATAGAGTGTAATTATATGGCAAACATATTTGCCTCTCAGATTTGCTAAAGCAATTCTTCTCTAACTCTTCCATGCTCCCATCACAGATTATTTTCTGTTATACTAATTTATAGACATAGTCTTTAGACTCACCATAGATAGAAGAACTTCATTAAATACTGGAAGAGGCCATTTGTATCCCCAGGACCCTGCACAGGATCCTGCACATAGTAGGGGCTCAGTAAATGTTCATTGAATTGATTGGCTCTCAGTAACCAATCATCCCCTAGTGATGCCTTACTGGGATGAAACTTCTTCTTAGTTCACCAAGTTGACCCACAGCTTTTTTGGGGTGATCAATGCCATTTCTTGGAGATTTGATTAGCAATTTTGGTGTCCAGCGAAAGCTTTACAAGTCTGCCCAAGATAAATGGTGTCAAGTTTCTTTCAGATCAATTTGTAATGACAAATTCAGTCTGGAATGTGGTAAGATATACAGCTCTATTTAGAAGCACCAGAGGTACAGGGATATTGTGGGGCTAATTCTAGAGAGAGAGGAACAAAAAGGAAATATACCATTTGGTAGGGTTTTTAAACATTTTAACTGATTATTTTTATTAAAGAGGCAATTAACTTAGATGTCTTATGTGTTGCTGCTGGAATGTGTTGAATATAAGCACCCTTTAAATTTCAGTGTCCTGGGACAAAGCCCCTTTAGCCCCGCTGTAGAACTGCCTCTGCCAGGTCTATGTGAAGCTTCTCCATGTGTCCCAATTTATTTGCTAGTACTCATTTGCCACATTTGCATTAGTCTTTTTTCTAGAGCTATTCAATTACTATAACTGTTTTTGCAATGATTTTGGTGATCCTTTCGCCAAGTAGGAACATTTCATCACTGTGATCCTTTGCAGTTTTAATTCATCTAGGGCCATCTCCTGTTGTCCTGATCTCTACTGGCCACTGGTCCCCAATAGCTCTGGAGGGAAAGTGAGACAGGTGACCGTGCCCAGCCTTCCTCACTGAAGTCCAAGTCACTTCCCTGTCACAGCATCTCTTCCCTAACGTCAGGGTCCTCTGTGAGCATGAAGGACAAACATCGATTCTGTTCCATAGGAGAATGCTTGATCCATCGATATAGATTTATTGGTCTATTGTTGCTCTGGCTTCATCTTAGTGTTTCTTGCAGCCGTTGTTTTCTGAAATATTTGAACTCAGAGTACTGTGTTAAAGCCCTTATCAATTCAAGCTTGATCATTTCTCCTTTTTGCTTAATCTCCAGCCTACCAGAGTTGTGCATTTCCTTGCTGCTTCCCAAGAGGCACTTACTAAACAATGGACACTGGGGAGAGGGGGACAGAGGAGGGGGCAAGGAAAGAATATGGAGCTGGGAATATTGGTCTTCTTCAAACCTCCCTTTAGGAACCTCATGGAGCACTTTTAAAACTTTTTTTCTTTTTCTTTTTTTTTAAGATTTTTTTTTTTTTTTTTTGGCAACAAAGCTAATATGGAAATATCATGGGTATCATGTTTCTTACCTTCTCCATAGGTGGGGGAGCAGGCGAAGGGAAAGAGGTAATTTTGAACTGAAAATTAAAATGAAAGAGCTCAGAGGCTCAGCCATCTCTTCCCTTCCCTATAGCTACGTAATTCGGTTCTAACTCCATCTTCGTTATGCCCAGACTTTTTCCTCTCCCCACCAAACCCTTTTCTGCTTCCTTTTGTGGTTTGCCTCCCCCTCCCCATTAGATTGTAAGCAGTTTGGGGACAGGGGCTGAATTCTTAATTAGTGACGCACACACTAGGCACCTATTACGTGTTCTACTGTATTGTAGTGTAGATATGGTTTCTAGTCCCAGGTCTGCCATTCACTTTCCATATGAACTTGGGCAAATTATTTGTACTCTCAGACCTTGGGGTTTTAAGGTTTTGTTTTTAATCTCTTCTAATGTGTGGTTTATAGCAGTAAATATTGGACTTAAAGCCAGAGAATTGGATTTAGCTTTGGTATTTAACAACTAATTTACGACTTTGGACAGGTTGCTTCCTTTGGACCTCAGTCTTCTCAGCTGTAAAATTGAACTAAAAGTCTTTAATCTGCTTCCTTCCCATCTCAATGCTGTCATCAGAGTGGGTTGGCTGAGATAATCTCTAAAATCCTTTTCAGCTGTAACATTCCATTCCATTTTAAACATTGATCACATTTTGAATTATTTTTCCAAACTGTCACCACCTGAGCTTTCCTTTATGATGCTGTAATGACTTGTGCTTGTAATAATTCTATCCTGAATATTTACCATAAACCTTTATGTCTCACCCATCTATGTTTGTCCAAAAGTCATGCTGTTTGTCCAAAGTCTTGAGAAATGTTTATTGCTTTATTTAGGTAATACTAATTGGGATGATGGGGTCGAATGCGTTGACTTTTTTTCTTTGTGTCTTTACATCATCCTTATCATCTTTACATCCATCCCAGATTGAACCCTCCCTTGTGAAAGTGAAATACAGTTAAAGCAAAAATGTGCAATGTAGAAATTTTTACTTACAGTGTATATAATATTCTGTCCTGGTTGGCCCCTAGCTCTGTTGTGAGAGAGAAGGACTCAGGTTTCCATTATCTCATCTCCAGGATTTTCATTGATTTTTCCATTATTCAGAGTTTACCTTCCTTCCAGGGAGCTTTTAATTTATTTTGTTGATTCTATATGTTCTCTCTATTTTGTTTTATTTTATCAGTTCATATAAGTCTCACCAAATATCTTGGAATTCACCACAATCATCACTTTTTACTGCACAGTAATATTTGATCCCTTTCATAAGGTATCCTGAATTCACTCTGGGGTCATTTGTAGATTTTTCTCCTTACTAGAACCCTGCAAGGTATATAAATAGCCTGATTTTAGAGCTCATGGGTCCTAAATTTTTTTTGATTCCAAATTCCTATCATTAAAGATTCTTAAGAATGTATCCACAAAGAAAAGATGAGTTAAAATATTTTAAACAATTTTTGTTTAGTTTTTTTTTAATGGTACAAAAATCTGTTTCTTTCACCAAAATATTATTAATGGTAATTTGGTGAAAGCAATGTTATTGAATATGCTTCCATTGAAAAATTTACACTTAGAGATGCAGCAATTTTAGGGCCTGGAACTCAATTCAATTTATTTGTCAATTTAATGGCTGTCATAATAGGAAAATATGCTTAGATTCAGGTGGAAAAGATATATCATGACTGGATTTATGAGATTATATTTGTTTGTTTTTTTAATCCCATCCACCAGTTATGCAAAGTTTTTTGTTAAAATTGGGCTAGTAAAAGTTTCCATTTTCCCTCATAATAATGAGTTGTTTTGCAAGCTAATTAAAAGTCATTGCATTTTAATATTTTTAACAAATGAGTTCCAAACTCATTGAAATTTTTCATTTGGAAGATTAACTGCACACCCAAATAAGCACATAGAGGTTTTAATCACAACAAAGTTAAAAATATGAATTATTTTACAAATTATCAATGAAAAATTTTTTTTCATTGAGGGTAATTTGCACTAATAAGATGGTAGCTATGGTGTGTGTGTGTGTGTGTGTGAATGTGTGTAAATCACGACCATTCTATTACTTTCAATAAATAGGCTTAATTTAAGTCCAAGATAGATTTTTATATTTGATGTCTATTCCCTCTTATATGTGTAATGCTATATTATTTCTTTGGTTAAGATTTTTCAAGGATGAACTATGTTGAGATTTATGTGAAGATTCAGAAAATTCCCAGTCCTTAGACTTACTAAATTGGCCATTTTCAATATATTATGTCTTCAATTTAAGGAACCCTTGGCATGAGAAGAGATTTCCCTGAAGCACTGGAGTCCACAAGCTTTATATAAGGAAAGTTTAGGATTGGAGATTTAGAGTTTAAAGAACTTTAGGGTTGGTTGAGTTCAAGATACAGATGTGGAAACTGAGGCTTGGAGTGTTTAAGTGACTTGTCTGAAGTTGACCAAACAGCTTGTGTTCGACTCATATTTGCACCCAGGGCTTTTCCAAATTTAGAACTCTTTCTGCTAAGCCCTGTTCCCCAGTGTATCCTCCAGCAGAAGTGGGGCTTGAAATTAAGTTTTCCTGTCTCCACGCTGGGCATTCTTCTTGCTACACAAGCTGCCTTAATACAGTGATGTTATTATTTGGAAGTCAAACTAGAAATTTATGTTATCCTCTCCCTGCCTAGATTGGAATGAAGATGCCCTGGTATTTTTATCCAGGCAGCAAATTTATGCTTATAAAATCAGTTGGTTAAAGCTTCTTTGCCTTAAGAAAACAAAAATGCCTCTTTGTGTCCTCCTTTAGCTTAGTGGAGAGTGGTGTTCTCTAGAATTTTTGAAAGGCCCTGGAACACAGCCAACATGTTTTCTAAAGGAAGGGTGACATAGTGGAGCCATTTACATAATCTTGACTTCTCATAGTGTTAAATTCCTCTCCTTTCCAGGCATTTTACTATTTCGATAAATTAATATTCTTTGAGAAATGCTGACAGTGCCAGAGAAGCCAGACTCAGTCATATACATTCAAGTGATGTTCCCTGGGAAAGAATTCACAATTACCAGTGATTTGGGCCATTTCCAGATGCCCTTATTGTGCTTTTTAAAGATTGTGAATCTTGTTTTATGTAGAACAACTTCCTCACTCGGATTATTGTCCTTTCTCCTCTGGGACGTCCATCCACACTTGTCTCGTTTTTATCTTTGTTTCCATGCCTAATGAGTGCTTCATAAGTATTTGTTGAATATTATTTAGTTTGATATAACTGAGCTTGCTTTAAAAAAACAAAAAATGAAATTCAAATCCAATCCTTTCTGATCTAATTGTCACCTCATTTTCTTGTTAGGTACCGGTGCTCAGCGCTCCTATTTACACTATAGTTTGATCAACAAATATGTCCTGGGGGCCATTCCCATCAAACTTGGGGTGTAGAATTCACACTTGCATTACTTTCAGACCCTGGGCAAGTCACTTACTCCTTTTTGCCTCTGTTTCCTCATCTGTAAAATTGAGAGAGAAGGAAATGGCCAACCACTCTCGTATCTTTGCCAAGGAAAACCCAAATGAGATCACGAAGAGGCAGACATGACTGAAGAACAAACGGGGAAAGGACAAATCTAGACACTTGTTTCAAACAAAAAAAAAGATGTGTATCAAAAATGTATCGCTCCTGGGGACATCCTAGAAGAGTGGAAGACGGGGACTTGTCCTTCTAGCACTGTTAATATAGAACTTACAAATCGATTGTATGGGTAGAACTGTGGAAGGAATTGTTTTGGGAGGGGGGTTGTACGTGCGCACACATTACTAGACTGGACAAGTTATTTGACTTGTTTTTCCCTTGCCAATTCTAGAAGAAGAAGGGTCTGCATCCCTGTCCTGCCGGGCGGAGTTGGGGGGAGGTTGCTTTTGGTCGGAAGTGTTGGATTGGAGCTCAGACACCATTTGAGATGGCCGTGGGATGTTCGAGGGTAGGGATCTAGAAGGCGATGGGGAGGGAGGACGGGGTGGGGTGAGAGGGCAGAGCAGGGTATTTCCATGGGATCTTTGGGACATAACGTTGTTGATCACCCCCTGGCTAATCTGAACTTTCTCCAGAGAGAGATTGCACACCAGAGACCGGCCGAGGCTCCGCTGATTTCTCCGTGGCTGGCACCAGGCTTTCCTTGCCTCCATCCACTGCCCAAATCAACTCCTCTCTTTAATGTATTTGAGTTCATGGTACTCTCCAACGTTCATCACCTTCTCTATTCTTATTACTTTCTGTTTATGAAGTGCTTAGAAGTTCTGCTGGGAGAGTCTGAGTAAACATTTCAACAGAAAAGGAGATACCTTGCATTTTTATTCTACACTGATTGAGGTCAAATAGCTTTTGCAATTTTTCATAGTAAAAGTATTAACATGACATGGTAGGCTAAGTTCCCTCCATCAAAGGAGCTCACTAATACCTATAACTTCTAAGGTGAAATCAATACCCAGGTTTTTCTTTTTGTTTTTCTTTTTCTTCCGAGCCCTTAATTTCTAGCTGGTTCCTGTGATTTTCACTTTTGAAAACAGTGTGGGCCCTTGCTTTTAGGCGAAGTCATGGTTCCTATTACTCTTTTTGATGCATGAGCATAATCACATTAATGCTAATTGGAGATATGTGTATTCATCGAGAGTAAAAATTGGGCTCATTTTTATGTTGGATTTCAGCCTGCAGCAAGTCTTACTCAGAATCATAAACCCTAAAAATCAGAGGTTTCTATAGAAAATAGAAATGCTCAGACTGAGGATATCCATTTCATAAAAGAGCGGTAGTGGTTGTTGAGGAGAACCACCTGTTCATAACATCGGACGGCAAATGCTTAGTTGATAACTTATAAGTTCGATGACTTCTCCTCGAGCTGCAGCTCAGGATGCCCGTCAGCCAGTGGCGAATCTCTACGACACTGCTGGAGAGCAGGCTTCCATGTCGGCCGGGCCTGACTTATGCAGGGCAGCCCCCAGCCCTTATCCTTCTCACAGCCCATCATCCTCATCTGTTCAGATGATGCCTGTTTAGAAATCAGCTGTCCCCAGGGTGCAGAGAGAGAGGAGCTGGGCTACCAGGATGCCCGCCGCAACCCTTTCACCTTGCTGTCAAGGAGACAAATGTTTGTCCTTAGGGGAACACCAGAGGTTAAATCTCCAGTTTTTGTCTCACTTATTCTCTTCCCGCATTGGCCTCCCAAGCCCACAGCCAAATGTACAATAAGGGGCAGTGGCTGGAAATTAAGCTTCTGCTTCTAGAAATTGCTTCTGGATGTCTTTAGGATTATCTTCTGGAAGAATGTTTTGTAGAGATGTCACCAGTACAAGGAATGATCTTCAGATTGTCACATATTCTGAGAAAATTCAGCATGATTCCCAGTGCTGCTGCTTCTTAGTTATCTTCAGAAGTTTTTCTTTTCTTTTTTAAACTAATTTAATTTTCAAGGTAGAGTAATGGGAATCTTTCCAGCCCATGTAAGAGTTTTCAGCCAGTATATTTTGTATGTCGGTACACATATACATGCACAGCATGGTAGTCCAAAATCTTCTGTTCTTGGGCCCAGCCTTTCTCGGGATTGGCTGTCTCTTTTCTTTCCTGGAAGAAAAAAAAAAAAGAGTCTCTTATTTTCCAGAATTCCCATCTCTGAACATTTCCATTTCCCTGTGTAATTTTGGTATCCAAAGCCGTCTAATCTATGATATTAGTAATGAGATACTCATTGGATGCACCTGCTAGAGACTCAGTCACTGCCCTCAGAAACCCTGGCCTTCCGAGGAATTGTTTTTTGTTGGATGACCCAAATATTTCCTTACAAAACAGGAGCAAGGAAAACCTGGCCTAAACTGGCACTCTCTCAGGTGGGCAGTCTCTGGATTTTTCTTCCTCTTCCTTTATCCTGCCACAATCTGACCATCATCCCACTGGACGACCAAGACTCCCTTCTAGTCACATAATTATAGGGTGTGCCCTGTTCTCCCTAGAAATCTGGTTGTATTCTTAATCTTTTGATCAAGAGATGCTTTTTCCTGTCTTACTCTGCTCACCCACCCCCTCACTTTTGAGTCTCTCAAGTTAAAACATCATACTTTCTTATACATGAAATAAAATATGTCAAACAAGGGCTCATTACTTTTCTGCATTTACTTATCAGTTTATTTCTTGTTGGGAAACCTCTGTATCCTCAAAGGGAGCTTCTGTGGACTGGGATACCCAAAAACATGCCAAATAAAACTATAAAAGGAACTTTTAGGAGAATCCCTCTAGGTAACAAAATTTTCAATATAGACGAGTCTTTATTCCTTTAGGTTTCACATTAGATAAACAAATTCACTATTTTGAAATAAAAATATTTCAAATATAAGCACATTTTACTTTGTCAAGAATGTAATCATTTAACTTTTTTGTCATCAACCGTTTAATATTTTCTTGATGACTCAGGGTTATCGTCATGAATATTAACTTTTGTACTATAAAGTCATTTTCTGAGGCTTGGTTGAGTTCTTTATATAAGCCTTTTAGAATCCTTCTCTTTTTTCAGGAGCCCAATTCAGGGAATATCTTAGATTTTACCAATTCAGAATTTATGGTACTTCAACTTGAGTTTCATTATACTGCTTCTGTAGAGAGAATTTTCCAGTAAGCAAATTAATAATGTAAACAAGAGTATGGTGGACATACTTAAACTACTTGTGGAGATAAACTCTTTTCAATGAGTGTAACTCATTAACTATTTATGGGCAAATTGTGTTGCTAATTACAAATGAGTTTTATCTGTTCATTAAAACTGACCCTGAAGGAGCTCTATATGGAAACACTTTATTAGCAGATAGTTCAAGTTACTGAAAGTAATAAAAATACATTTCTTTTAATTATGAATTAAGACAGGCCTATTATTGTTCTTTTTCCAATTCAAGCTATTGTACCTATGCTGTGGGGTAGATAGAGAGGTGAAAGTGGATCCTGTGTTCCAGGAAGATCCAAGTTTAAATCCTGTCTTGGTAACACTAACTGCATGATCACAATCTAGTGTTATAACTTCTCTGCTTCTCAGACAACAGTAAGACCAGTAAATTATTAATAGATTTATATGTGTTTAATGTCCATTTTCTTTGAATTTATTTTGCATCAAATTTTTTTCCTCTGAACATCTTTTGATATCATTATAATATTATTACTACTTTTGGGGTTGGGGAAGGCAAACAATTCACTAGTTTTCCTGCACTTGTCTTTACCTGGTTTGGTAAATGTAAATAAAGGTCCCCTGAATGTAATTAAGGTCCTTTGATTTTATTACAAACCGTCGTGTGAATTCCATACTGGTGGGATGGCAAGGCTGTGAACATACTGCTTTCTTTTTCCTACCCCTTGTGTAAAACCCCCATCTTGTCCTGTTTGATTTGCAGATTGAGGTTCAGGTTCCATTGCTAGAGGTCTATTGCCACTTGTCCTTTGTGTCCCAATGAGACATTGGTTACCTCTCTTTCCAAAATGACTTCCTCTAGAATACTTTCTGGTGTGAGGCCCAAAGGAAATGGGCATACCATACTGTGTGGCAGTAATGTCATTGGGAAATAATGGGAACACAAATGCAGTCCTTGCCTTTAAGAAGCTTACATACCCATGGAGAAGAACACATGCAAGTAAATGGGTACATTCAATATGCATTTTTTAAAAATGTGTTTAGTTCCAAATTTTTCCTCCAACCCTTTTTCTGATTGAGAAGGCCAGGAATATATCAGTCATATGTGTAAAATCATATAAAACATTTACATGTTAGCCATGTCGTAAAAGAAGAAGAAAGTGAAAATATTATACTTCACTTTGCACTGAGACTTTTATCAGTTCTCTCTGGAAATGTATATCATTTTTCATCATTGGTTCTTTGGGATTGTCTTGGAGCATTGTACTGATCAGAGTAGCTAAATCTTTCACAGTTGATTATTTTTCCAATTATCTTGTTACTATATACGTTATTCTCCTGGTTCTATTCATTTTGCATCAGTTCATATAGGTTTTCCCAGGTTTTTCTGAAACCACTACAGTAGTATTCCATTACAATCATGTACTCCAACTCATTCAGCCATTCCTGATTTGAGGATCAACCTTTCAGCATTCAATTATTTTACAGCCACCAAAAAAAAAGCGTCCACAGATATTTGTGTACATATCAATCCTTTTTCTTTGCTCTCTTTGGAATACAAATCTAGTAATGGCACTGCTGGGTCAAAGGGTATGGGCAATTTTTAAGCCCTTTGGGCACAGCCACAGCACCTAAGCTACCCCAGCTACCATAAACTCTAAGGGGGAGATTTTAAGAGGGAAAGTATTCCAGACATAAGGAAGGGTCAGTGCACAGGACTGAAGAGAAGAATTAGAAGAAAAAAATAGACTGATATTGTTGGATTGTGCATGGACAAGAAATTTGGAAAGGCAGAAGGTATTGTAAAGAACCTTAAGTGATGCATAATCATAGTTGATCGTAGAATAACAGAGATTCCCTGCACTTGGTTGAACAGGAGTGAAAAGTGGTGGGAATAGAGATGGTTGTGGTAGCTGTGTGAAGGACTGTGGGAGAAGAAAAAATCTTGAGGCACAGAAACTAAAAAGAGCAGTAAATAGCTGTCCAGGGGAAAGTTGATGAGGGTGTCAACTAAAAAGGGTGGTGGCTGTTTGAGAGGAATAAAGGCCATACTTGAATCTGTTTGTTTTCCTTCACTACTGAAGAGGATCAGAATGACATCACTTTGTTGGGTCCAACCGTGGCTGGTCTGACCAGTACCAGCCGGGAAGGCTCTCCCACAGTCTGCCTCTCCTGGATGGGGGCGGTGATACTCTCTGGTGCGTTTGATAACAACATCCCACTACTCTGAAGGGGAGGCATGAACATAACTATTTGGGGACCAGGATGGAAATGGGACCAGTGAAAATAGGTTATAGCTATCTCACAAGTCCAGTATTTTGAGTGCTTTTCCCTCTTTTGGGGGGCTTGTACTTGTGATTTAGAACCCTGTTTCTGATTACATTCACATGTAATGATGGGATCTATTTATAGTTATACATACCACACAGATACGTATAGATATAAGTATTAAATATTGTCAGTTTCTAAAATCAAAACCCCAAATATGTGTGTGGATGCGTATGCCCCCACTCAGTGTATTATACATTAGAGACAGTAATTGTGGTTGGATGAATGGATGCTTCCATGGATACCCACAAAACTATGTTCAGTTTCTATAGTATTATGTATTTCTTGCCTCCCCAGCACCTAAAACATAGGGACCACTCTGAATAGGAGGGAAAAGCACTAGTCAAGAGGAAAATGGTCCAGATGTTTCATTTCATGGCAGAGGTGTCACTCTCGGACTTAGAATTGTGTAAAAAAAAAAAAGACTAATGCTTTAAAAAACTTAATTTTGTGGGCAACTCAGCTCTTCTTCGAAAGTAAGTTGAAGGTGCTGCTGCGGGCTGTGGTGCACCTGGAGGGCACTTCACAATGGAACCCTCGCTAGCGGACCTTTGGCCTGGCAGTCAGACGTGTTTCACATCCTGCCTCTGACACTCAATGCGTGTGAGCCACTTTGCTGCTTTTGTCCTCCATGTACTCATCCCCTAAATCAAGGGACTGGACTCAGAGACACTAAGTCCCCTTCCCGAGCTAAATTTATGTTTCTGTATATTATCTATGTGAAACACTTTAGCACAAAGGAAAGCATTTTATCTATTTTACTTATGTGAAGAGCTATAAGTATAAGACCTAATAGCCTGGTCCCAATTAAGGAGCAAAATCATCTCAGGATTGTACCTCAGTGTCCCTAGAAAACACCTTCGTATACGAAGGTGAGAACTGTTTATACTGATGACCTGTAGGCATAAAAAAAAGGAATGATTAAACTGTAATTAATATAGTTTGCTTCTTAAAGCAAGAAGGGAAGTCTATAATAAGTTTTAAAAAAATTTTCATACAGATAATTACAATTTCATTTTAAATGTGCTTAAGGGATGAGATTTTGTAACTTGGAAGTTTATGCGAGGTAAGTGAGGCATTTGTGTGTATGTGAGAGAGATGCTGTAGAGATGGTCGATACAGTGGAACACAGTGTTGGGGAATGACCCCACTGGATGTGGAACCCGAGGATTTCAGGGGCTGAATTCTGGCTCTTTCCGTAGGACCTTACCTGAGTCTATTCTCCTTTGCGGACTTCAGGTTCCTCATCTGTAGGCTTGTGGGGACTTTTCTAGATGAAGGATTCTTGGGCTTTATTTTGTGATGTCCCCTTGGGCAGCCCTAGTAGAGCCCTTCTTGGAATCATGTTTTTAAGTGCATAAAGCCAAATATGTAGGCTCTGCAGAGCAAACAAATTAAATTGATATACTGTCATCAAAATATTTTTGAAATATTTAGAGATTCTAAGTTATTAGCCCTAACCTAGATCATCTTTGGGATTCCATCCTGTCCCAATTCTTCTGGATCTTTCAGTCCTGGAGCTGACTGGCCAGGGTTTGAGCTCAGATTTGTTGGGATTTTAGTTTAGGTGGTTTGAAGGCCCATTGGGACATATAGTACACCTTCATTCTCACCCTTTACTGTCCCATTCTTCCTACTACCTCCTTTTCTTAAACCATTCCCATTTGATCCAGAGAGATATCTGTAGTTTGCTACTCTATCGTCTTTTCTACTTGACCATCCATTACTTTTCCTCGTTTGGGAAAGTAGTGAACCTTTTCATGGTCCCATTTATTTCTGCTTTTTAGAGAAATTGTTATATGGTCACTCTCTCCCCCTACCTCCTGGTCCCTTCTCTCTGTGGGACTCAGATTCCTTATCTTTAAATTGAGGTGTACAAAATCCCCAAGATCCCTTCTTAATACCAATTATTAATTAATAGAAATATTTCTATTAAACATGTACTGGTATCACCATTTAATAAGTGTCCTTCATAATTCTTCTTGCTTTCCCATTTTATTTTTCAGCACACTGAGGATAGTATTCTTACCCTAAAAAAATAGCTCTAACATTTATGGATTACACATAGAATAATGAATTTCCCCCCTTTTTATTGAATAAAATTGATAATTCTATTTTAAGGGGAAATTTCATATAAAGAAAAATTGTGAAAGTGATTCATTTTTTCAGTGATCTTTCGGTGAAACACATAAAAATACCTTCCCATCTCTCACCCTTTCCCCCAAAATCACACTTTGTGGTTGCCTATCACTTTTAATCCAAGTAATTACTTTCCAGACTGCATTTCCCCCCTCCCCCTTTGGACAGTGAGAAGATAAAAGCAGACTTTTTCCCAGATAGCACCGTACTTCACAAGTGTCTGAAGCAGGTGTTAGAAATGCAGATGAACCCTATTGACTAAAGGCCCTACAAATTTGAAGTGAAACTGCCATTGGTCTATTGGCAGCATTCTGTATGGGTGAAGTTTCTGCTGGTTAAATTATTCATTTGATTGTGTGAGCTTGTTCTAGAGTTAAGAAAAAGCTGCCTTTTACATTTTAACTGGCTCTCCCACCCCTTTTCCTTTTATCAACATTATATAAGCAAAGTGTAAATGCTATATCCAGATTTTTTTTTAATAGATAAGACCAGCTAACCTCTAGGTCTCTGTGCCACCATGTAACAAGAATTTTTACTTCCCTCTTTCACTGGTGGTATGGTGACTGTCACAACAGATGGAGATGCCATCTTGTTTCACTATTGCCATCACCCTCAGAAAACACTTAGTAAATACATCTCTGTTCGAATGTTTTCTATTGGATTTGGGAGTCTGAAATTTGTACAGTCAGAGGCTGTCCTTACTACTGATGTCCTCTTGTCCTGTATCTTTTCTTTGGAATTTCCCTAAATAAAATATAAAGAATACCAAGGGAAACCAAAGGTTAAAGAAAATAAAGATAACTGTTTTTTTTAAACCCCATCTAAATATCTTTCTTAAGCTATCTATTTGTCCATGTGCGCCTTAGCTATCCATGAAAACAAATTAAGAAACCATGATTTAAAAAGCAACAACTGATAGCTTTGAACAATAAAATATAGATTTTAAAATACAGTTTGACAAAGAAGTATCATAATTCCTTGACCTCCCATTAATTTTGTTTCTCTTCTGACATTTCAATGAACTGAAGGACAATGATAGAATCTTAGAATTGGAAAGAATATCCAAGATTATCTCATCCACACTATACCTACACAATAATTCCTTCTAAAACATCCAGTTGAGCTTAGTAGAATTTTATTGTTTGTACTATGTGTGCCCCTGGGGACAAAAATGAACAATGGAATGCCCTCTGGGAGCTTATATTCTTCTTGAGGATGCAAAATGTTCACAGAGAAGTATATGTAGTATAGGTGGTGAAAACATTCACTATGAGAGATCAAGGGGAGAAAAATCAGAAAAATATCTCTAGTCACAAGACCCTAATTTCTCTTGAGTTGATCTGTTCCAATTTGGGGTAGCCAATCATATTAAAGAAGTCTGACCATAGGGTAATAAGAATGCTGTATGAGGTTTTTCTTTGATGATCTCCAACAAAAATGAACAGAATTGATACTTAAGATAAATGAAAAGCTAATGATGGGGTGAATAGACTCCAGCAAAAGATACACTGACAGTTATCCTTATTTTTCCTTAAAATCTACAGATAGTACCTCAAAACTTACTAAGATGTTTCAAATGGGGATGAGTTCCTGGAATTACTCCAAAGTCTCAGGAATTCTTTCCTACAAACTTAAATGATTAACTGCTAAACTTAATGATTAATCTCAAAACCTCCACAATCTGCTAAGATGTTTTTATATTTTTATTATCTAACTTTATTTCTGTCACCCCAACTTGTCCAGTCTTGGGACCACAGAAAAAAGGTTTTTACAGGCTTTTCCTTTTTTGTTTCCTAATCTCCCATGGAAAGCCTGAGGTGGGAGTTAGTTAATAAATCTTTCCCATTGTTCTCTCTTAACTACAACCCTTAGAAGTGTTTCTTTTGGGCTGCATTTTAATCTTTCAGGATAACAGCACAAATGTCACATAGACATTGTGCAAACACAGACACAGACAAAATGACAGGACAAAGACAAACCTCGAAGCACAACTAAAATACTCATTTAAAGGGAGTCTTGGGTGAAGGCAGGTGGTCGTCCCATCTTTGCCACAAGCCATGACAAAGAAGGAAGGGAAACCTCGGCCCGAGAGGGAGAAGAGGGACTGATGGTGTTCCTAAGAGCACCTGGTCCAGAGGAAGTGGGCCAGAGCCCGAGGGCCGAGCCCGAGGCCCAACAGGCCGGGCAGTGTTTGAAGGCCCAGCCCAGCAGCGGGACAAAAGGGAGAGCTGGGAGGCTCAGCTTGTGGGGCCTGAGTCCTGACTGCTGCCGGCCCGGGGCAGATGAGGAGAGATCCTGACAGGAACGATCTGGTGAAGGGACGCCAGTGTCACACAAGAGAGGACCCAGTGGAGATGTCTTTGGGGCTTCCTAAAGGAAGGCGGGATGCGATTGGACTTAGACTGTGGGAATAGAGGAGGCTCTGGAGGCTAGAGACTAAGTAAGAGCCTGCCGCAGCAGGCTGAGGAAGAAGCACCAGGGTGGGGGGAGGGGGGAGGGGTCCACAGGAAGTCCGAGTGCCTGGGCTTAAGTCCCGCTCTGGCCTTGGCTGTGTGGGCAGTGACTCTGGGAAGGGACTGTTAAGTGTCTGGCCTTCAGGTGTGCGTCTGTACAGACGAGGGCCTGGCCGAGATGGCCTCTAGGACCTTCTTCATCACTGGGCTGAGAGTCTGCCTCTTGTACCGCAAAAGGAGCAGCTTCCCTGGAGGGCAGGGACTCTGACACTTAATAGACTGTTATTAACTAAAATGGGAACTTGTCAGTAAAGGAACTTGCAAGGTTGGGTCTAGACTCTAGCAGATCTCCCTCCCTCCCTCCTTCCTCCCTTCCCCCCTTCTTTCTCTCTTTCCCTCTGTGTCTCTATGTCTCTCTTTCTTTCTCTGTGTGTCTCTCTCTCCCCCTCCCTCCTTTACTTCCTCCCTCTCTCTGTCAGTCTGTCTCTGTCTGTCTCTGTCTCTCTCCCTCCCCAGCAAACATAATCACAAATTGCCAATGGTAGATATATCCTGGATGTCAAGACAACCTCGCTAACAAGTATTTTGGTCTCTGAATGGCATTTGCTACTTCTGGGAGTAGCAAACTTTCCCTTTCTAGAACCTTTGCAGCACAAATTGGTGGAGCATTTGTGGGCAGGAGGTTTTCTTGGCCACATGCTGGTTGGTCCTTGTTAGGATCTTTTTACAGTGGTCAAGCCTAGTGCAAACAGGAAGGAGAAGCCGGAAGTGCTTCAGGTTCCCTAACAGGTCCTTCCAGCTTTGAGATTCTGTGGCTTTGTAATTACTTATGTCTTTCCATTTATGAAGTGCTTTCCTAAGGTGAAGCAAAATCAAATATTCCCTTTTGTGTGGCCCTTGTGAGTACTTTTCCCAAAGTCAGACTCTTTCTCTCGAGATCTAGGTTTCCTCCTCTGGCTAAATTTACTACAGGTTGACCAGAATCATACAACTGTATTCTTACAACTAATTTTAAGGAGGTGTTGATGATGATGATGATGCTATGATTTATACTTTAAGGTTGGCAAAACACTTTACAAATATTTTGACTCTTAGGAATCACCTTGGAAATAGATGACAATGCCTCCTTTTTATGTCTGTAGGTAAAATTAATTGGCTCGTGTGGAGTCATGTAACTAACAGGCATCAGAGGCGGGGTTTGAACAGGTCTTCCGGACTCTGGGTAGCGCGTTTTGTCCACCCCACCCCTAGCTGTGGCGGCCACCCCTGTGTGCTGGCTCCCAGAGAGGCTATTTGAGCTCTGAAGCTCTGCACGAGCCATACCAATGTTCTCACCAAGTCAGGTGCCTGTGGGTGGCCCCTTGGAGACCGAAAGACCAGCATGCTGCCTAAGGGAGGGTGAACTCTCCGAGATCAGAAATGGAGAAGGCCGAAGCTTCCATACCTTCATCATTAATGGGTGAGGTCCTCCAGTAGAAGCTGCTTTTTTGTCTTAGGCAAGACACAAAGATTCAGTCTCAAAAACCAAAACAAAATATAATGAACAAAAAAACAAATCAATGGGCCTAATCTCCTTTTGATTGTGAAAAAGGTAGATTTGTGATTTTTTGACAGCACAAGGCCTCGGCACTTGCAATCGAAACAAAATTTAAGATAACCAAAGCACTTAGATAGCTACCAATTTACAAGACTTTAGTTATAATATCAAGACATCATATGACAAAAACCCTAATTTTTCTGTCAACTGTCAAACAATTCTTTGTACATTACTGCTTTAAAAGACTATTCTTGTACATGATTGATTGCATTTTTTCCATATTGATTTTCTTTTTGTCCTATTCAGACCACATTTCAAACCTCATTAAAGCCCATTTCATCATTGCTCAGACTTCATTAGTTATGGCAGCATCTCAAAATTTTATTTTCTCTCTGAATGTCATTATTGTGGTTGCCAATCCATCATAAAAATAATCAGAGGGACTCTTCTTTCACAACATGACTAATGTAAAAATATGTTTAATATGATTATACATGTATTACCTACATCAGATTGCTGTATGGGGAAGAGGAGAGGAAAGGGAGAAAAAATGGAGATCAAAATCTTATAAAAGCAAATGTTGAAAACTATCTTTATATATAATTGGAAAAAATAAAATATTACTGAGTGGCAAAAAAATAATCAGGGGACCAAACTGAAAAAATTAAGATTCTTCAGACAGGGAAAATGAAGGCAAAGAAGGAAATGTGATGAAAATCTATAAGAACATGGATGATGTAGATAAAGCAAACTTATTTTTAAATTCTTTTTGGGATAGTCCTATGACTTCATTGGTGTAGGGAACTCCTGGTATGGGAACTCCCTCTATCGCTACAGGTCAGTACCTATTTTGTAACTTATAAGTATATAGAGCATTACTTGGGGGAAATAAGAGTGTCATTGCTGATATTTATGTAACACTTTAGATTTTCTTTTTTTGTGTGTGTGAGGCAATTGGGGTTAAGTGACTTGTCCAAGGTCACACAGCTAGTAAATGTTAAGGGTCTGAGGCCAAATTTGACTCAGGTCCTCTTCATTCCAGGGCTGCTTTTCTATCCACTTTACTTTCTAGTTGCCCCACTTTTAAGTTTTCTAAAACTAAGCCATCTCTTTTTATCCTTGTCACAACTCAGTGAGTTGGGTTTTATTATTATCACCATTTTACACATGAAGAAATTCCAGCTCAGATAATTTGGGATTATTAACTAAATTCTAAAAGGCCGGCAGCAACTTTTGGTGAGGGGTATCCTTTGGAATTGCATCAAATTAGGACAAATTGTGGTAATTTAAGACAAGTAAGAAGTATATACATGCTCAATTTAGAGTCAGAGAATCTGAGTTCAGACCTTGGATTTTGGCATTTAGTGCACTGTGACTTTGGGCAAATCTGATAGGTATAAATTGGTTTTAATTTGAATTTCTCTTATCAATAATAATTTAGAATATTTTTTCATGATTACAGATAACTGATTTCTTCCTCTGAAAATGGCCTGTTCCTATTCTTTGACCATTTATCAATGGGGGAATGACTTATATTTTATAAATTTGACTCAGGTCTCTGTATATTTGAGAAATGAGTCCTTTATAGAGAAACTTTGTTACTTTTCTGCCCCTTTTCTGCTTTCTTTCTAATCTTGGATAAATGCCTTTATTTGTACAAAATCTTTAATTTAATGCCATAAAAACTTTAAATCAACATACCTGAAAAGTTATTCTTTAATCTGGATTTTTAAGTCTCCCTATCTTCAATATTAGGAATTAACTTGCAAATCCATTCTGTTCATGCTATCCTTTTTCATAAGAACCTTGAAGCAATTTACTTTCAATTTATTATATTTCTAACATGGGCATTTCAGTTTTTTCCCCCCATGAATTATGTACTAGAAATAGTGATCTCTATGGGATAGAAGAAAACATACAATGATAGAACCACATTGGGTTGATTGTGCTCTGGTTCCTATCTATGGGACTTTGGTCCATATTTGTATTTCTTCATTGTCTTCAGGATTTGTCTTTATTTCTGTAATTAAGTCAACCATTTTAGCCATGTAAGTGTTCTTTTATATCATGTACCCAAGTCAAGGACTTCAGAATCATTAGATACTTTTGAGGTAATCACAGACCCATATAAACATGTTGAAGAGGTAAATTGCATTAGAATAGGTTTTCTGATAAATTCATTGAATCTCAGTGTTGATAGAGAGCCCAGAGAGTCATCTGGCCTTCACTGAACATGAATCTCTCCAATCTGCACTATCTCCAACAAAGAAAGGGTCATCCAGACTCTTCCCTGAAGTCTCAGTGACCCTTTGGATGCCGTTGTCAGGGCATTCATTGCCCCCATTACCTTTTTAGACAATTCTAAACAATATATCCTTACTGTGAGCCCAAATCTTCCCCTCTGTGACTTCTACTGCACAAGAGCTAGTATAACATAGGAGCATCCAGGACTCTGAGTCAGAAAATCTCCATTCAGAGCCCTGGCTCCCAACACATAAGTCCACTGTCAATATGGCACCTAAATGTAACACTCAAGTATTTACTGATTGATCACTGAAAATAACAGCTCTTCTTCTCCAATCTTGGGTTATCATAATAGACAATTGCAGCTAGAAGGGACTTTAGAGGTAATTTAGTTCTGTAATGGTTTACCTGAAGTCATATAGAAAATAAGTTTCTCTGCTTTTAGTAGTTATGCTTTTCCTATTCTACCACATACTTTTTAAAGAACAGGAACTTTTGATACTGTTCCCTGGACTTGGCATTCCATCTCCTTCCTCCTTGCATGCTTGATAGTCCTTGTTTTCAATGTTCCTTATCCCACCCCTGTGCCTTTGCACGGGCTGTGATCTGTGCTTAGAATGCATTCCCTCTCTGAATCTTGGCTTCTCTCAAGGCCCCATCCCTTGCTTTTCCTGATCTCCTGAATTATTCTCCCCCTTCTCAAATTATCTTCTCTTTCCTCATCTGTCTTCATATGATATCACTACAACCAAGGCAAGATCTTTGAGCCAAGCCTTTCATTTCCTATCCCTAGCACTAAGTATAGAATAGTTTGGATTGAATTGTATTGAATTATTTTAGGGGTTGTGAGTCTTGGAGCTATCTGTCTCCTCACTTTCCTTTTTTCCCATAATAATTTTTCCCTTTTATTTCTTGTCATATTTCTGATCTCTCTTCATCGAAATATATGTAAATATTTGAGGATGATACATTTGTGCTATATATACATATATGTGTGTGTATATATATATATATATTCTTTAACACATATGTGTGTGTGTGTGTGTGTGTGTGTATTCTTTAACACATTTCAGAACCATTTTAGTTTGTCTCTATTTATTTTGCATTCTGTTTTTTTCCCCTATAAGAACAGGTGGTGTAGCATATTTCCTCAAGACATATTTCAGATATGTGAAGCAAATAGTCATCAGTGTTGCCCTGTTGTGCTTATATATGTGGAAGATTGAAGCTTTAGCTTGAGCTATTCATTCTCAGAGCCCCTGACTTGTTTCCATTGGTATATGTATGTCTATCTCTAATTCTTATCTATCTATATGTGTATAAACACATATACATATAATATATGTACATATAGGTGCATATTTTTACATATATGAATGTACCTCAGCGGCTATCCAGATACAACCTGGACCTGGAACATCTTGAATTAGCTCCTTCTAATTAAGGGGCCCTTGACACACTAGAAGCTCTTGGTTTAGGCCTTCAGTCCTATCAGAGGCCCTGTTTGTGTAGTCTAACCCAAGGCTTAATCTTATTCCTTAAATGAGGAAATTTAAGTAAAATATTTCACAAATCTTAAAGCACTACTCTGTATGTGTATGTATATATGTACCGTGTTTCCCCGATAATAAGACCTATCCCGAAAATAAGCCCTCCCCTTACTGTGTAAGATTCCTCTAAAATAAACCCTCCCCCCAAAATAAGCCCTATTGAGATTGCTACTGTAGTGAAGGTGATCCCCTGCACTACATGCTACATTACGGTACCCTCTGTAGGCACCTTCCCCCTCCTCCCCCCCTCCCCACCCCACCGTGAAATGCACGCTGCACTCGAGCTGCATCCAATCAGAGCTGTAGCAGTGAGCGCATCCATCCTGTTCTTCCTTTTTTTTTTTTTTTAATAACTTTTTATTGATAGAACCCATACCAGGGTAATTTTTTACAGCATTATCCCTTGCATTCACTTCTGTTCCGATTTTTCCCCTCCCTCCCTCCACCCCCTCCCCCAGATGGCAAGCAGTCCTTTACATGTTGAATAGGTTACAGTATATCCTAGATACAATATATGTGTGCAGAACCAAACAGTTTTCTTGTTGCACAGGAAGAATTGGATTCAGAAGGTAGAAATAACCTGGGAAGAAAAACAATAATGCAAGCAGTTTATATTCATTTCCCAGTGTTCTTTCTTTGGGTGTAGCTGCTTCTGTCCATCTTTGATCAATTGAAACTGAGTTAGATCTTCTCTTTATTGAAGAGATCCACTTCCATCAGAATACATCCTCAAACAGTATTGTTGTTGAGGTATATAATGATCTCCTGGTTCTGCTCATTTCACTTAGCATCAGTTCATGTAAGTCTCACCAGTCCTCTCTGTAATCATCCTGCTGGTCATTTCTTACAGAACAATAATATTCCATAATGTTCATATACCACAATTTACTGACCCGTTTTCCAATTGATGAGCATCCATTCATTTTCCAGCTTCTAGCCACTACAAACAGGGCTGCCACAAACATTTTGGCACATACAGGTCCCTTTCCTTTCTTTAGTATCTCTTTGGGGTATAAGCCCAGTAGAAACACTGCTGGATCAAAGCATCCTGTTCTTCCCCAGTGATTTGCTTGCTGGCGTCATTGAGAGCAGTGCCACGGAGGAGAGCTGAGGCAGGACAACATAAAAACCTGGTATGTAAGTGGGAGTGAGGGGGCATGATGGAGGATAAAAGAAGAACTCAGCCAGCACTCACCGCGCTAAAGAAATGAAGAACTTCCTTGCAGAGAAAAGAATAGATCAAGTAATGATTCCTGCAGGAATGACTGTCTATCTCCACACCCTTGATATTACAATAAACAAGCCATTCAAGGACCATTTGCGCATGGAAGTCAATGACTACATTGAAAATAGAATGGAAAAAAATCAGCATGGAAACTTTGTGAAGCCCTGTCTGCAAGAAGTCATGACTTGGCTGAAGAAATCATGGGATCAAATTACTGACAGCTGTGTCGCCAAGGCACTAAGAGCAGGTTACCTGGACAAGACATGTTCATTTAAAGAGAGCTATATTGCTGGACATGACAGATTGGGTCCACTTCTTCTGAAGGAAATAGAGGCGCAAGACATCCAGGACGGAATTCAGGGTATGGACACTTATGACGATGTTGTTGAAGAAGATGACATGATCATTATTGAATAAAGGCACTTTTTTTGTTCATATTTATCTGTTTATTAAAATTGCTGTCAATGTTCATTAAAATAAGCCCTCCCCTGAAAATAAGCCCTCTGGGGTTTTTCTGTCAAAAAAAAATAATAAGACAGTGTCTTATTATCGGGGAAACACAGTATGTATGTGAGCTAACATTACTTTTCCCCTTGGATTTTCTTCTAAGCCCCATAAAGTTAAGAGAAGAAAAATGATGGTATCCTGGAAAAAGTTTCAAACTTAGAATTAAAAAAAAAAAAAAAACCTAGGTTCAGATTGTAAGCTTATATTTACTGAGTTTACCAGACTGTCTCCAGATATCTAAAAAATCTTGGGTACCAGCTTCTTAGTGCACTGTGGTTGCAAAAGGAAATGAGTAGGGCAAACCATTCACATAAGTATTTATTATAAGTAGATCATTTAAACTGCCTGAGTCTTTGTTTCCTCACCTCTAAAAATGGGAAAGACCGGGAACATGGAGTGCTAGCCATTGAGAGAGCAACTTCTCATAGGAAGGAGAATGGCAGCCAAGCCTTGAAGGAAGATGGGGATCCTCAGAGCATCTGTGGAGAGGGAATGCACTATAGGCAGAGGGTACACAGCCCAGGCAATGGTGTGCAGGTGGGCAATGGAATGTTAAAAAGAGGGAATAGCAGTTAGAAGCATTGGGTGTCAAATACAGATGCCAGAAGCTGGCAAAACTCCAGGGTGGCCTGAACCAGATTACAATAAAATTGGGAAACGTTTCATCAAATAAAAACATAGCCCACCATAGTTAATATTAATTTGTGGCTCTCTAAGTCAATGTGTGCTCTATAGGGACGCATATTATTTGAATGGGACACCACTGGTATGAGAAATAAGGGACAAATGTTTGATTCAGGAAAACCTGGATTCAAGCCAGTCTCTGACACACATTGGTTGTGTGGTTACAGGGGAGTCATTTAACCTCCCAGTGTCCCCAGGTAACTCTCGGGGACCCTACCTTGTAGAGGGGTTGCTGATTGTGCGTGGGTGTAGGAAGGTTCCATGCCAGGAGTTCTCCTCTGCTCATTACTCCTGGACTCCTGCCCAAAAAGCTGAGCCGGAGGTGGATATTAACTTCCATCATCTGTTTCTCAGGGCTTTTGTATACAAAAGTACTTTGTGATTCCCTAAGACCGCATCAACTATCTACTAGAATCTTGGCTGGTCCAGGACAAGGTCAGACTTAGGGGTGCAGAAGACAAAAAGATGGCCCTTAAACAACTTAGTCTTTCGGGATAGTGCTTGTTTACTGGGAACACGGGGTGGTGTAGAAAGTTCAGGACTTCAGTTAGAAAATCTTGGGTCGAATCTGGATTTCTTCATTATTGCCCGTATGACCGTGGACATATTTTGCCCAAGTCTCAGTTCCCTGTTCATAGGATGGAGACGCTGATACCTTTCACACTTAACCAGAAGGCTGTCAGGATGTCAGATGAGATGATGGGCAGGAGGTGCTTTGTCAATATAGATGTCAGCTACTGCTCCTCTCCCCAGCTTCAAACCTCTCAGACCCAGTGGCCGTGTGGTCCCGGGCGAGTCCCTTAACCCTGTCTGCCTCGGTTTCCTCATCTGTAAATGAGCTGGAGAAGGAAATGGCCAACCCCTCTCTGCCAAGAATATTCCAAGTGGAGTCACAAAGGACAGCACTGAAAATAATTGAACAACAAAAATTATTGATAGTAATAAAAAAGGTCCCAGCATTCTCATGCTGAGTTTTTTATTGGCTGATTTCTCTCTCGTTTTCCCCCTCCCTTTCTAAAATAGAGTTGTCTCTGCCTTTCTAATGCTGGGCAGCCTTTACAAAGTTACTTTTGATCCTTCTTGTCCTTTGTCACCGTCCAGATCTCCTTTCTGCAAGCACAATGGCCCTGTCATTTTGAGACTCTGAGAATCTGTTTCTTATTAGAGTGAATTAAAGTCCTTCCTGATCACCAGGACTAAGCTTGTCGGCTCTTCTTACCTTTACATACAATTGCCTCATTGTCAGCAAGCAGTAGATCGAGTCTGGATTTGACTTCAGGTTCTCTGATCTTAATTTGTCCCCTCTGACTCCTTTCATGATGAGGAGTTGTTTTGATGCTGCATCATTGTCCGTTGCCTTAGCCAGAGAGACAGTGGGATGTTTCAGGTGGGGGGGGGACACCAGGCAAAGAGAGTATATGTATACTCCCCCTCCCTCTCATTCTTACCTTCTGTTTTTGGTAAGAATAACCAAAATAATTTTAACTCTCACTGATGATTCCCTTGTCAAATTGTAAGTTCCTGCCATTGTACTATCATTCACTTTTTTTATAAAAAAATTCTCTTTTTCCTCTATAGAGTGGAACCATATTTTTCCAGAACTGAACCCAAAAGAGTTTTAATTCAGTTCTATTCACAGGCATTTATTTATCACCTATTATGTTCTAGGCGTTATGTTAGACCTCAAGAATATGAAAGCAGAGAAAAAGCATCTCTTGCCTTTGCTTATGTTCTTTTGGAATTTTGGAGTCTGTTCTTTTCAGAGCAGACTGGGTTACAAAAATACCATAATGAATTTTCCAAATTAGCATATACACAAAGTACTCTGTGTCCACAGTGCCTAGCTCAGTGCTGGTCAACTGTTTAATAAATGATTGTTGAATGAATTAGAGAATGAGTATAGAGATATTACTCTACATTCATACTTCATTGTCTGAGAAAACAGGATTGTGAGTCCCCTATAGGTCAGTGTTGAGTGGAAATAGGTTGCAGCATATTACCAATTAAGAATTATATGCAAAAAGTGGTGGAAATGGCATATCAAAAGTTATATGACAAGAAAAGGAGATGGAGTCATGCTTATACTAAGAGAGATTTTTAAAAATGGACAGCCTATTTTTGAGGCTACAGATGCTGACAATGCTGATCCATTTATTTATTTAAAAAATTCTATCTTCTTTTTATGCAGACAGCACTGTGCTAAGTGCTAGGAAAAATTAAAAAAAAAAAAAACATTTAAGACACAGTCTTTGCCATCATAGAGTCTGTGGTCCAATAGGTTTTAGCATCTAATAAATAATGTATAATATTGACATACAATGACACACATATATGTATATATAAGCCAAAAATAATAAAAATGTTATGAAGTGCTCTGTGATATCAGAAGGGAGGAAGGTCATTACCTATTAAGGGGAGTTCAGGGAAGATTTAGTGGAAGAGGTAGCATTTTGGTTGGGATGCCTCAGATTTCATCAGAGGAAGGGACAGTGGAAGCCCAGGGACAACCCAAGATGAAAACTGAGGCATTGTCTGGAGAATAATAAGTAGTCCAATTTGGGAAGATTATAGGGTACATGAAAGGCCATACTGCAGTTGTACATCTGGGATTTCTTTCATGTGAATCTTCCTTCCAAAAATGCAAGCCCTTTCTTGCTCTGCATCTCCTTTTCTTATGAGAATATTGTCCATACTATCCCCCAAACTGTGACAGCCAACATGTTGGGAGGAGGAGGAGAGGGCTTCCCTAGCTCTTCTGATATTACTTGGATACCAGAGTCCAATGCTGTGTCCATTTTTAAACCTTCACTCTTACTGTTATCTTGATTCTACTTCCTTTTCTGATCATCTTTCTTTTTGATTTTCTTTCTGCCACTTTTGCACATAATTCTTAATTGGCTCCCTGTGCAACAAGAGAACTGTTCGGTTCTACAAACATGTATTGTATCTAGGATATACTTTGACATATTTAACATGTAAAGGACTGCTTGCCATCTAGGGGAAGGGGTGGAGGGAGGGAGGGGAAAAATCGGAACAGAAGCGAGTGCAAGGGATAATGTAAAAAAATTACCCTGGCATGGATTCTGTCAATATAAAGTTATTATTAAATAAAATTTAAAAAAAAATCTTAATTGGCAATATGCTGCAACCTACTTACACCCACTGTTGCTCTCTGAGTGACTTAAATTCTGATTCCCCAGAGACCAAAGTATTCTGTGATTCACAGCCATGCAACATCATTGAAAGAATGTTTGGTATAAAAAAGGATAGATGTTTGTTTCCAGAAGGAGAACGAGGTCCTTGAAAGCCCTCTGCAACTCCTAAAAGCAATCTAGCCCATTTGACTTTATTCAATTCTGGGTGCAGTTCATCATCCATCTTTATTATCTAACCAAGATAAGATGTGTTCTCAGTATATATCCCAAGGAGAGCAATGACAGAAAAGATGCTCCATACTTATTAAAATAATCCTAATAAAATTTTTGTACAAAAAACAAACAATCTGAAAACAAAGTAATTACCTGTCAGTTTGGGGTTCACCAAACAAATGTTTTTTATGAATATAATAAAACATTATTGTGCATGCAAGATGTATAGTTATGCTAATGTGGGTTAAAGCCCTGCTTTAGACACAGACTAATAAGTGGCTTAGATTTCTTGAGAGTCTCAATCAAGACTCTGAATTATAGAATGATTGGTGATCTGCACTGGTGAGAGGATTTTCCTCACCAAGGACTTTTCTACACCAATGATATCTCAAGTCCAGATTCCACCTCCCTCCAAAAAGGTAGGAAATGTGAGGTATTCAGAGAAATAAAGGAAGATATATGCAAACTGACGTGGAGTAAAGAAAGAATATGTAGAGTACCACTATGATAATGAAAATGAGAACAACACTAAAAGATATCAGAAATCAAACTTAGATGCAATGACCAGAGGATTGATCATGAAAAATATTTCCCTCTTGAGTAGAGAGGTGACAGACCATGGATATGAAATACTGTCTATGTTAACAAATATGGTCATTATGTTTATTTATCTTTTTTGTTGTTGTTGTTATGATGGGGAGGTTCTGTCTTTGAGTCCATTATCAATGGCATGTCTCCTTGTGGTTGTGGTTCTTTAATAAGAAGATGGACATCTGTTTCCCCAACAATAAAAAATACATGCCGGTAACATGAGATAATCTTGAAAAGGTGTATGTGAACCAGATTCTGCTTGGGAAGGACTTGAGGCTTTCTATCTGATGGCCAATAAAGATCTAAAGGACTTTAATCTGAGCCATATAAGGAAAATCAAGATGGCAGAAGAAGAGAGGAAGGGAGGAAAAGGAAAGGAAGAAAAGAATGGAAGAAGAAAGGAAGGAGGGAAGGGAAAGAAGAAGGGAGGGAAAAGTCCTGGAGAAGGGAGGCAGTGGTACTTGGGGCCCTGTACTTGGCAGGCAATAATGAGGCTGTTCCCTTTGTGTCTGTAGCTCCGAGAAGAGTCTGTTATTCCCATGTCTGCTTCTGAGGGTTATTGTTTTCCCTGCAGGCCTTTACTCACACAGAGCTATGCCCTTTGTGATAGTCTTTTGGCTGGATTTGTTTCCCCACATCTACAGTTACCGGCATCGGTCCAGCGCCTTAAAACACCTCCTTCTGCGTTCATTCTTCTCCCCTATGAGGCCATTCCCTTCGACTCACTGTGCTCTGGCTGCGAGGTTCTCCCGTGTCCCCGCAGAGCCCATGTGCCTTTTTTAGGGCCCCCTTGTTGGTGACGGAGGGCTGCCCGGGTAGTCAGCAGGCAGCCTGAAGCGGAGGGAGGGAGGGACCTCTCTGTACTTGGGATGTAAGCCCTGCTTCCCTGGCACAGGCTGCTGGGACTTCATCTTCCCGCTCTGTAGCTGTCGTTCGGAGATGCGAAGGGTCTGTCTTTGAGTCCGTGACCAACTGTGGTGGACGGTCTTCAGCAAGGCGCTCCCAGACGGCCCCCTGGCTCTGTGACTGTGGCCAATGGGTACCGTGGATGAGCTTGGAAGAGCTTCTCTAAATGTCTAAAAATTATCTGACAGTGACTTCTTAAGCCTCTTGTTGCTTCATCTGACAGTAAGCAGACTGGATTATTCCAGAAGAGTAATTTTTAGGGTTTAGAGGCAACATGAGATATTGGAGGCTGAGGATTCCTTGTGCTCAAACTTGACCTCCAACATTAGCTTCCTGAATTTGGGCCCCTCATTTACACTCTCTAATAAATTTAACATGGCTACCCCATGGTTTGAGCCAGGGATTATGTCAAGCATTGAGGATGTACCAAAATAAAAAGAAATAAATCCCTGCCTTCAAAAGAGATTAATTTTACTGGAGGGAAATAATCTGCATGCAGGGAGGTCTACACAAATATATGCAAAATAATTGGTTTTAAGTGGAGGGAGAGTAGCGCTAACAAGTTTGGGAAAGGAGTCAAGAAAAGGCCTCATGTAGAGCTCGGTGCTTGAGCTAAGCCTTGAATGACAATAGGGATTCTAGAAGGCACAGAATGGGAGAGCATTTCAGGCATGGAATTCAGCCTGTACATTTAAAAAAAAATATATCTTTTTGTTTTCAAAACATATGCATAGATAATTTTTGACATTCACCCTGGCAAAACCTTGTATTCCTTTTCCCTCCCTTCTCCCCATCCCCTCCCCTAGATGGCAAGTAATCCAATATACATTGAACATGTGTAATTCTTCTATACATTTTTTCGCATTTATCTTGCTGAATAACCAAAAAAAACAAAAAAAAAAAAAAAAACAAAAACAAACAAACAAAACACACACACACACACACACACACACACACACACAAAAACAGATCAAAAAGGGAAAAAATGAGAAAGAAAGAAAAAAGCAAGCAAACAACAACAAAAAGGTGAAAATGCTATATTGTGATGCACATTCAGTTCCCGCAGTCCTCTCTGCCGGTAAATGGCTTTCTCAATCACAGAATCATTGTGAATCATTTCAATGTTGAAGAGAGCTACATCCATCAGAATTGATCATTGTATAATCTTTTGGTGCCGTGTACAATGATCTCCTGGTTCTGCTGATTTCACTCAGCATCAGTTCATGTAAGTCTTTCCAGGCCTTTCTGAAATCCTCCTGCTGATTGTTTCTTACAGAACAATAATATTCCATAATATTCCTATACCACAATTTATTCAGCCATTCTCCAATTGATGGGCATCCACTCAGTTTCTAGTTTCTGGCCACTACAAACAGGGCTGCCACAAACATTCGTGTACATACAGGCCCCTTTCCCTCCTTTAAGATCTCTTTGGGGTTATAAGCCCAGTAGAAACACTGATGGATCAAAGGATGTTCATAGTTTGATAGCCCTTTGGGTATAGTTCCAAACTGCTCTCCAGAATGGCTGGATGTGTTCACAACTCCACCAACAATATATCAGTGTTCCCGTTTTCCCACATCCCCTCCAACATTTATCATTATCCTTTCTTGTCATCTTAGCCACAAAAACCTGTATCTCAGATAACTGTACGACTTTTCTACTTTTGATGGGTTGTGATCTGATGGAGTTTCCAATATCGAGTTCCATGTTTAATGCAGATTGTTAATGCATCTGTATGTAGTAGAATTCAGTTCAATAGAAGAGAGAATGAAGTAGACTATGTGGAGGAAATAAAGCATTCAAGAAATGAATCTTTAGAAAAGGATCTTAGTGGCTGATCATGTTGGGAGATAATTGACAGCTGGGGAAGGTCTCCTAAGCTATGGGTGTGTCATCTGTGAAGAATTTACTGGAAGACTTGATAAGATCCCACCAGACAAGAAGGTTCTGGATGGGCTGTGAGCATTCTAAACCATTCTAACCCCCCATTAGGGCTTCTATGTAGATGAAATCACAGAACCATTGAAGTCTTCTTATATATTTGTTTTTTAGAGCCACATAGTTCTCAATGGAACTTGTTTTAAGTAAGCCATCTTTTAGTTCTTTCTTCTGTTCTAACTGTGTTAAAGTCAAAAGTAATGTTTAGGGAGGGAAAAATCACAAATACAATTCATAAATACTTTTTAAAAAATAGAATTCCTACTTGAATAAAAATTCTACTTAGAAATATAGCTTATCATTGAAGGAAAAACTTCTGGGATTAAGTATAAACTAGTTTTAGAAAAGAAATCAAATATTATAGAATTTGAAAATCTAATTTGGCACCCATTGAATTAATGCCCTGTAAAATCCCAAAGTCTGAATTCAGTTTACATTATATTTGACTTAATCCTGTTGTTTCTTTTTCTCCTTCTAAGTCCCCTACCCTTTATGTTTAAATCCTGGTGACTTTTCTTGTCTTTTCTTTCTTTTTTTAAAAAAAAACAGATTTAAACATTAGGACTGAATTTCTAAAGAGGAAAAATTCAATTTTATGGTGGCTTTTTATGTGTTTTTTTCCCAACTGATGCTTTTTATTTTTAACATCACTCTCCCTTCCTAATATACGTACTCCTGCCCACAGAATCTTCTTCTCTTAACAATGAAAAATTCCTAAACAAAATAAATCAATCCAGAGGAACTAGATCTAACAGTGTATACATGCTATAGGCCACACCCAGAGATCAACTATGCTCCAACTCTATCCAAAGAAAGCTGGGAAGTGTTTCTTCCTTAGTGCTCTTTAACCAAGATTGATTGTTGCACTTATTCTGATTTCTTACATCTGTTAGTATTGTTTTCCTTTACATTGTTGTAGTCATTGTGTCTATGACCTTTTTCATTATGCTTTCTGTCACTATAAACTTCTGAGAAGAGGTTCTGAGTTTTGTTTTATAACATCACCAGTATTCATGTTTTACTTGCAAATAAGTAAAGTCCAACAGTCAGGCATGTAAGAAGCAAGTTTGATAAAAGCCCTTAAAATATTTGTATAATAATGGGGCCTTGCTTTTAAAATAGATGCTGGAGTAGATTGGATGGAATTTAATTTTGACTTCTACTGCACAACTGTAATTCCCTCCAAAATATGTCAAAATGCGGTATATTTAAGGTGGTGTCAGCAACAATTTTTTGGTTGCTTAGAATAATGCAATAGAGCACTATCAACCCTATTTTACTTTTTTGAGTTTTGAACTTTTTCTACTCCTATACAGGAAAACAATCTATTTTACTCCATATTTGGGGTTGAATGCCTGTCACTGGTAGAAGAAATAGATATTTTTTAAAAGTGATCATATCATGTATACTGTATTTTCTGAGATCTCTCTGTTTTTCCCTGAATCTTTACATTTCTATGGTTTAGCTGGGCCTTCTTATTGAAAAAGGAAAAAAAAAATGACATATACAACTGTGAAATCTAGATCCTTTGGCCTAGTCACTTAATCTATTCTCTGTAAAGGAACTAGGCATCAGTGATCTGAACCAGAGAAAAGTATTAGTATTGAAATATTTATATTTATGTGAGACAGAAAATAAAACAGGCATGTTATCTCTAAATTTTTTTTTATTCAAGTTTATCTCAGTAATATTCAGCGGGTTAGATAAGTATAGAAGGAAGAATTTTTGCTAAGGTCTTCCTTTCAGTCACTCATTCATTTTTTAAAAATTCATATTTATTGAGTACCTAGGAGAAACACCACACTGTAGTTCCTGATGGAATTTCTGTTTTTTTTTTTTTTTTTTTGGTTGTTGTTGTTGTTTGTTTGGGGAATAAATTAATACTGAAAATCAGTTGTTCACTTTGACCTTGATTTCCCCATCTGTTAAATGTCAACTATCAGAATAGGGACTGGGCTTGTAATCTTTGATAAAGGAAAAGCTTATGGACAGCATTATCTCTAACTTAGAAATTTAGGGAGGTGGCTAGAACACCGCAATGTTAAGAGATTCTTCAAGGGACAAAGAGTCTGCATATCAGAGGCTTACTAGAACTTGGATGTATCCTCTTCCAGCCTTCCAGTTAGAGGTAACCCAACTTGGTAATTATGGCACAAAGTGTGAGGTCTGAGCCAAGGGAATATTGGACAGGGGTCTGTGGAAAAAGCTTAACCTATTTAACATATAAGAGGGATTGGAGAAAGGAGATGCAATGGGGAATTACAAGATTTTAAGCTGGAATGGATCTAACTAACCCCTCCCCCCTCTCCCATCCTCTCCTCCCCCCCCCCCCCCCGGCCTCTTTTTTATGAGAAAACAGGCCCAGACAAATGAAAGCCTGTACCCAAGGCCAACACAGACAACAGACGTCAGAACTTTCATTTAAACTCAGCTCCTTTTAGACCCGATCCAGTGCTCTTCCCCTACAACCTACTAGCCTTGGCTAGGAACCACAGCCCCTTTGGGGGAGCTGAGGGCTAGCTCATTTGGTTCCCATTTAGCTCTGGATGAAAAGCTGGGGCAAAGAATGAAGGCCAAAATGGGCTTTAAAAGCCAAGATTTCATTTAACTGCCTGTAATCTGGGTAGGAGAGACAAGATGAGATGTTCCTATGAATATAGAGTGGGTTTGGCTTGTACCAATCACTAACCATGATGTTTGTCCCTATAAAATGTTGTCTTACTGGACTCACTCGTGAGATCTCCATTGACAGGACATAAAAGGCACTTTTGTGTGGAGGGGAAGGGGGCTGCTGGACAGAAAACAAGACTCCCCCGGCACTTTTTGAGTTGTTGCTGGAGATACAAGAAAAGGGGACAACAGCCCCTGCCCCCAAAGCACTGACATTCTGACTGAGGGTAAATGAGTGAAGGGTAAAATGTGGGGAGTCAGGAAAGGCTTACTGCAAGAGATGGCATCTGAGGTGAGTCTTAGAGGAAAATGAGTGCCTCAGACTGCATGCAAAGGCCCATATGGTGACAAGAGAAAAAGGGAAGTAAAGTGTAAACGGACTGGAGAGGTCAAAATGGCTGTTATAGGATTTTAATGTTAAATTGAAAAGTTTATGCTTCATCTTGAGGGTAACAAGAAGCCATCAAAGTTTGTAGAGCTTGATCAAAGAAGTCTCTTTTGGCAGCTAACATATGTGGAGAGTTTGGAGAGGAAAAGTGTTGGAAGCAGAAAGATGAATGAGTAAGCTAATGTAACAGTTCTGATGAGAGGCAGTGAGATCCAGAACTGAGCCTCAGTCATGCACCTGGGGAGAAGAATATGGCGGCAAGTGATGTTGGGGGGAAATCAACAAAGGACAAGTGCTCAATTATTGACCAGAATCATTAACCCAGGGCAGCCCTCTAATTGGGTGTGAGTCAGTGAGTTAGATAGTGTGCAAAATCTTGAGAAAGCTGGGTGATGTTTTGCTACCAAATTCTAACTTATTTTACAAGTTATCTGGGCAAAGATTGTGAAGACTTACTCAGATTTTCCCTTATGCTTAAAGATTTGCAAGGTAAAGTGCTGAGTTGCTAGGCAGTGGTAGTAATGATAATAATAATAACTGGCATTATATAAGTACTTTTTATATGCCTTATCTCCTTTAAAGTTCACAATTATCCTTGAGGTAAATACTATAGGTATTACCCCCATTTTACCAATGGGGGAGCTGAGGCTAAATTATATAATCATGATTACACAGCTAGTTCCTATTAGAAGATTTGCACCTAGGATTCCCACCCTAACACCATCCACACTCCATGCTACCAACAGTAGGATACACCAACCTAACACCTGCTCCTGAAGACCAAGAGAAATCTCCGTCCTATTTTCTTTCTCACCCCCTCAGCCTCAGTGGATTATAGTTGTATAAACCGTGTAGGTGGGCGTTAGGAGAGACAGTACCCCCTCCTCCATTCTTTAATCAATAAGAGGCAATGACATCTCATCATGATAGCTATTCGATTTTGGAGTGCGTGCGTGTGTGTGTGTGTGTGTGTGTGTGTGTGTGTGTGTGTGTTATATACATAAGGGCCTTTTTGGTGCACTCTGAAGAGAGAAAAAAAATTCTCCAAGTCTTCTCTAAGAGAATCGTGTTTTCCTTGCTGCACCATGATGAATGTCACAGTTGTGCTGGGCAACCAGAATAGATCACATTGAACATCCCCTGAGCTCCGTTTGCAGACAAGTCGTATCTCCACGATGACAAAATTCCCACAAGATTTTGAATTATTAATGCCTTGGAATCTGCGGGATTCAGCAGATACGTTCAGGGTTATTGATGGCAAACTTTATCCCTTTTATTTCAGATACACATAATGAAATCGGGAGTCCCTCAAATAACCATGGTTAGTGTGGAGGCTAATTTTGCCGGGGCCAGTGGGCATTTGCCTTAATGTGTGTAAATACGATTTTTCTCTCTCACAGCAGATTGTGAGGTGGGGAGAGGGAGATGGAATTGGCACTAATTTATGAACCCTTCCAGCCTTCTCTGTGTGCTGCACCCTGTGAGGGCAAGATGCTCTAATTACAGCGACTCCATATAATGAGAGCTTTTAATGACAATTACTGATTGGAGTTGGGGATGTGCTGGGACCTTTCAGAAGATGTATTGACTTTCAGAAGGGAAGACTTCATCCGCCCTTTGTGTCCCGTCCATCCTCCAAAAACCTGGCCAGCCAGGCCTTCCCCAAAAGGCAGGGCCTTGGGACTCTGGGGGCCTGGCTTTTCAGATGTGCTGCAGTTCTCCATTCAGAGCAGGCCAGAGAGTTCAAGAGTTACTTTGGAGCTCTTAACAGTGTTTTTACTTTGCACTCTAAGTTATTGTCATCTAGGCTGCCTTTTGGGCAACAAGATTAATCTTCCCCCTTCTTCCCTCCCCCCACGGGCCTTATCAGATTCATTGATCTGCACAGCCGAGCGTAGGTAACAGACATTCTTTTCCTCTTACCATGTTCCTAGTGTTAAGTGTTTAGGTTTGGGTGGAGGTTGTTTTTTAAATAGAATTTAAAATCAATGGCCTGCTTTACGTGAGTATGGATGTAGATTCTAATGGTGAAGTCCAGTGAGAGGTAGGCTGGGGTGACGAGTTGGTTCTGGCCTCAGTCGAGGGCCCGTGGGTTCAGATTACTCCAGACCCAGCTCCCTGCCTGACCCAGCCAGCTTAGTCTGTCTGAGGTCACCCTTCCTCCTCTGTAAAACCTCAGGTGGTGACTCAGGGCTAGTTGAGAAGCAGAGGAATCACGTGTGCAAAAGCACAGCCACAAACTCTGTCAGGGACCCCTTGGATGGTCTGGGGAAGGCCCTGGCTCTCTTTGCAGAACACTTACTGTTTGTAAATGCAAATGCACAAAAGAAACGCAGAGGGTTACAAAGGAGTGGAATTATGTGGAGGCGCAGTTATCAAAATCTTTTCTTTTATCAAGTTCACAGATGCCATATTCAAAACCCTGCTTTATGTAAATATATTGAATTAAAAAATTTTTTTTTGCTCTTGTAATTTTTAAAAGTGAAGCTGTACCAAGGAGGGGTTTTGATATATCTACAACCTTTCTTTAAAAAGAAATGGGGCAATATTATTCTTTATAAGTTAAGAACTCCTATTTATATGTGTTGTTTAAGTGTTCAGAAACCTCAATTATACAGTACCTTACTCATTTGTTTTTTAATTATGGAGTTATAACGACCCTTTTGGCATCAATTAATCTCTCTTTTGAATGGAATAGGAAGGGAAGGGAAGGGAAGATGTTCCCCTGACTCATTTGTAATTAAGGTTATTTTCACTTTGAAATATGGTACCTACTTAGAACTTTAGATTCCTTTTTTATTTTCTTTGTTAAATGTTTCCATCTTTCTGTTTTGTTTCTTTATCATCTGCTCCACTGAATCTAAATTTGGTACCATAAGCAGTCAGCTGGCAGCCATGTTTAAATTTAGTACATATTAAGCAAACATTTGAATGGCTGTAGGTACTAAGGTGTAGCAGTATCTTTATTACTGAAAATATTAAAGTGGACAAGGTGGCACATTTTAAAAAAATTTCTAATCATTTCAGAGCCTTTCCTTCTAGCTCTAGATTGTTGAGATTCATTAAAAGTCTGCGTTTCATATGTTGTGCAAGTTTTGCTCAAATATACTGAACAGATTTTCAGTGCTCAGTGACTGTTATTCAGCTAACCAGTCAGTGATGGGTAGGCTTAGTGATTGAGCTTAGTAATGCTGTTTATTTAGGCTGTTTATTTCATTCTTCAATCATTTATTATGTCTAAGGCACTGTATTAGGTGCTAGGGAGAAAAAGTCAAAATTGAGACAGGCCCTGTCCCATAGGGCTTCTATCCCTGAAAAGTGCATTTTTTGGCCCTGTTCCTTAGGCACAGTCATTCTCATTCTCACCATTTGGATTATAGACTCCTAGGATCCAAAGGAATCTCAAAGTTCATTTCGTCATCCTTTGCCAGAAGGAGGAATTCCATTTACAGTAGACCTCGGCATACAATGGGGCAGCTACACGGTGTTGTGAAGAGAGAAGCCTCATCTTCCTGAGTTCAAGCCTGGCCTCAGACTCTTACTGGCTGTGTGACCAGGGAGACCCTGGCTGCCTCAGTTTCCCCATCTGTAAAGTGAGCTGGAGAAGTAAATGGCCAACCACTCCAGTATCTCTGCCAAGAAAATCCCAAATGAGCTCATGAAAAGTTGGCTCTGAGTGAAAACTCCTGAACAACATTCACTCTGTGCTTGAAGACCTCAGGTTGACCAGGAACAGAATGTGCATTTCACTCTTGGATGGTTCTCATTATTATGGAGGTCCTCTTTCTACTAAACTAAAAACTGCCTTCTCACAGATTTTAGTATTTAGCATTGGATCTTTTCTATGGGGCAAAATGATTCCCCTTTAAATACTATTAGAAAATGACTTTCATGGATGTCCCAACCTTCTCAGCTGCTTGTCTCTCCCCACCCCACCCCAGCCTTGTATTTATTTTTTATTTGGTCTGTATATAATGTACAAACTAGCTTCTCTGACAAAACATAAACACCTTGAGGGCATGAATTGTTCCACCTTTGGCTTTGCATCCCCTGGGTCTGGCAGCAGTCCGGAGGGGCTCAGCAAATGCTTGCGGATTGATTGATGAACCACCTATAAATGCCATTTTTTCCAGTTCTCCCTTATTAAGCATGGTTTTGAACTATCTCCCTCTCCTTGGTCGTCTTCTCAACAGATTCTAGTTGGCCAGCTCCTGCCTAACCTGTGGCATCCAGAACTGAACACAATCCTTTGGGTGGTCTGACTGAGCCAGTAGCGTCAATAAATAAGTTTTAAGAGCTCAGAGATGGTGACTTTTTTTTTGCCTTAGCAGCCAAGGCCATTCATATATAACACCAGACTTGAACAAGGGGATGCAAATGCTGATCTTCTCCTTCCCAAGCTTCTCGAATAACATTTTGTGAAGTTCTGTTCACTCCTTCAAAATGGAAGCTCCTTGAGGCCAGGGGCTATCTTTTACTTCTCTTTGCCTCGCTTGCACTTTGCATAGTTCCTGGCACAGCCAACCCTTAATAAGTGTTTATTGATTATTTATGAACTGATTGATTTCAGCAAATGTTTATTAAATATCTACAGTGGGCTAGGCACTGGGGATTCAAACAAACGTGGAGCATTCCCTAATCTCAAGGAGCATATGTTCTATTTAGGGGATACATAAGTCGGATAATAAAAGGCAAATTAAAGAGCAAATACTAACAACGATTGTGTTAATCAAGGAGGTAATGCCTGACCTGAGTCTTGAAAGAAGGCTGAGATTCTGAGAGTGTGAGATGAGCATAAGTACATTTCAGGCATCTAGGGGTGGGGTGGTCAGTTTGATGGGAACATAGAATTTCTGAACAAGATTCCATGAAATGAAGCTGAAAAAGGAAGCGAGAAAAAGATGAAAGGGAATCTTGAATTTCAGTCTGTGGAGTTTGTTTTTATCACCAGGATCAGTGAATTATGATAGTGATGTTGCCAAAGCTATGCCTTAGGATATTATTCTGGCAGATATGGAAAGTAGAAATTGAAAAGCAAAAAGACTGGAAACAGGAGACTTCCTGTATTTTAGATGATAGGCAGCAAGGGCTTGACATATCATAGCCAAATATGTGTATAGAATGGGACTTACCATAGAATAAGGAAGAAGAGACAAGAACTGACAGGTGATGAATTATGAAGGATGATGGAAAGGGGCAAAAATCAGAGATCATTGATAGATTCTGAACATGATGACTGGGAAAGATGATTGTGCTCTCTGCAGAGACAGGGGTCAGTAAAAGAGAATTGATAATCAGCTTCATTTTGGAATGTTGCCTGTCCTCACTCTGGGCTATATTCATTTTCCAAGAAAACGGGTGGTTAGTTGTAGCTATTATTTTAGTTGTAGTGAGACCTGTCTCATGAAAATGTGGTCAAAAATGTTTTTGGTTAAAAAGAAAAATATTTCTTTAAGGCATATTTTCAGAACTAGTGCTAAGCAAAGTTCGGGGAGGAAATCTGTCTAATTATCAACATTGTGGGATTCCTGCCTAAATTATATAGATTGTGCCTTAGTCTTCACCTGTTCTGTGGTTATATATTAGAGAAAAATATGGATCTCCATTTAACAGACGAGGCAGCACATGTGGGTCTGTGGACTTGAAATTAAGAAGACCAAGGTTCAAATCACAAATCAGACAACTACCATTTCTATCACCTCGAATAATTTATGCCTTTGCCTTTGTTTTCCTTCATTAGTGGAAGGCTCCCCTCCTCACTTCCATCTCTAAGACACCCTCACTTCCTTATCGCAAATCCTATCTTATGTAAAATATCTTGTCCAATCCTCTTGGCTTCCTTCTCTGAGATTCTCTTCTATCTGCTCTGTATCTCACTTAAAAATGTATTGTGTTGTTATTTACATGTTGTCTCCCCCATTAGACTATAAGCTCCTTGAAGGCAGGGACTTGGATTTCTTCCCCCTTTCTATCCCCAGTGATTATTAGTACAGTGCCTAAAATTTAATTTTGAGGTTTTTATGCCCTAATACATGGTCAAGGTCTCATGTACTGCTGAGAAAAAAAAGTATGTTCCTTTCTGAATCCATTCAGTTTTCTCCAAAGGTCTATCATACCTAACTTTTCTAGAATTCTATTTTCCTCCTTACCTTCTCTCTTATTTATTTTGTGTTTTTATTTACCTAGTTCTGAGAGAGCAAGATTGTGATCCCCCACTAGTATAATTTTGCTGTCTAATTCTTCTTGCACTTCTCAACTTCTTTAAAAATTTCAATGCTATATGTTTAATGCATACATGTTTAGTATTAATATTACTTCATTATCTGTGGTACCCTTTAGCAAAATGTAGTTTCCTTCTTTATCTCTTTTGATTAGGTTTATTTTTACTTTTGTTTGATCTGAGATCAGGATTACTACTACTGCTTTTTTTAACTTCAGCTGAAGCATAATAGATTTTTACCTTTTACCTTAACTCTGAATGTATCACTCTACTTTAAATGTGTTTCTTGTAAACAACATATTGTAGGATTTTGGCTTTTAATCCTGTCTGCTATCTGCCTCCCTTTTATGGGAGAATTCATCCCATTCACATTCACAGTTAAAATTACTAACTTTGTATTTCCCACCATCTTATTTTTCTAAAGTTATACATTTCTCTCTTTTTTTCCCCTTTCCCTGCTCCCCAGGGTTTTGCTTTTGACTACCCCCTCCCTCAAACAACCCTTCCTTTTTACAACCTTTCCCCTTTTCATATCCCTTTCCCCTTTTAATTCTGTTCTCCCTTCTATTAGCCTCTCTCTTTCCTTTCCCCTTTCCTCTCCCACTTCCCTATAGAGTAAGACAAGTTTCTCTATGAGCTAAATATGTCTGATATTCTCTCTTTGCATCAGATCTGATGAGAGTAAGTTTCACACAATGCTCAGCCCCCTCAATTATAATACTCTTTTTTGCCTCTTCATTTACCCCATTTTACCTCCCCTTTCCTCTTCTTCCAGTATAATCACCTTTCCACCTCTAATTTCTTTTATATATCATCACAATAAAATCAAATTGTACCTACATCTTCTAAGTTTACCCATATCAAAGATACAGTTCTCAAGAATTAAACATATCACTTTCCCATGAAGGAATGTAAACTTTTTAACTTTTAAAAGAAACAGTTATTTTTTTTCCTTCTTTTTTACCTTTTTGGGCTTCTCTTGAGTTCTGTATTTAAAAATCAAATTTCTTTTCAGCTCTGATCTTTTCATATAGATGAAATTCACCTGTTTCATTCAATGTCCATCTTTTCCTCTGAAAGATAATACTTAATTTTGCTGGATAGTTGATTCCTTTGCCTTTTGGCATATCAGATTCCAGTTCCTTCAGTCATTTAAATGGAAAGCTGCTAGGTAATCCTGATTGTGGCTCCTTGATGTTTGAATTTTTTCCTTCTGGTTGCTTGCAGTGCTCTCTTCTTGATTTGATAATTCTGAAATTTAGCTATGGTGTTCATTGGAGTTTTCATTTTAGGGTCTCTTTCATAAAGTGATTGGTGAATTCTTTCATTGGCTGTTTTATCCTCTGGTTCTAGGACATCAGGGCAGTTTTCCTTTATGGTTTCCTGAAAGACGTTGTTTAGGTTTTTTTTTGTTTGTTTGTTTTGTTTTTTTATCGTGGTTTTCAGGAAATCTAATAGTTCTTAGATTGGCTCTCCTGGATCTATTTTCTAGGTCAATTGTTTTTCCAATGAGATATTTTACATATTCTATTTTTTCATTTTTTGGGGTTTTGTTTGACTGATTCTTGATGTCATTGAGTCATTCGCTTACATTTGTTCAATTCTAATTTTTAGTGAATGTTTTCTTCAGTTAGCTTTTTAATCTCCTTTTGAATTTGACCAATTGAACTTTTAAATGAGTTGTTTGTTCAGTGGATTTTTTTCCCCATTTCAGAAATCCTGTTTTTCAAGGAATTGTTTTCTTTTTCCATTTTGTTAAATCTGTTGTGTAAGGAGTTATATGCTTTTTCCATTTCACCATATCTATTTTGTAAGGCATTATATGCTTTTCCCATTTCTCTAAATCTATTTTTAAAGGAGTTTTCTTCAGATAATTTCTGTTTCCTTTTCTAAACTCTCTTGCAAAATTCTTATTTTCTTTCCCCATTTTTCTTCTAACTCTCTTTTAAGATCTTTTTTTAGTTCTTCTAAGAGAGCCTTGTGAGCTGGGGACCAATTCACTTTGCTCTTTGGAGCTTCATGTGGAGACAATTTGTCTTAGGTGTCCTCGGGGTTTGAGGTCTATGGTCAGAGTTCTTTTTGCTTTTTGGATCATTTTTAAAGGTTGAGGTCTGCCCCTAGTGCAGGGGATTGTCCCAAGCTGCCCCCACAGGTGACAGCCGCTTCACGCTGTCCCTGCTGTCATTGCTGTGGCTCTCTTCCCTTGCTGGGTGGGTGCAGGGGTCCACTATTGGCCCTCTGTCGTTGCCTTGGAGCTTTAACAGCTAGTTGCTGATCCACTGGCTTCTGAACTAGGTCAGAGTCATTCACACTTCTGTACTTTGGCCAAGAGCCTCCCGGTCGGTTCCCTTGGTGCATGGAGGTTCTGGGTCTCTGCGCTGAGCCTGCTTTCGGCCGCTTCCCCCGTGCTCCTTTTCTGAAGTTCTTCCAAAATTTGTGTGTTCTGTCCCTCCAAAACCTGCTCAGAAGCTTGATCTGGTGTTGAGGGACGCCAGGGAGAGCTCAAAGAATTGTCTACTCTCCACTATCTTGGTTCCATCACTCCCACCCCCAGTGCCTAAAATTTAATAAGCATTTAATAAATGCTTATTGACTTGGTTTTTGCAGCTCTCTGATATGCAATGAAGCTAATTGTATTTATAGCAATTTCTTCATAAATATTATGAAGATCAAATGAGAAAACATCTATGAAGTCTTTTGCAAGCCTTCAAGCACTATACAAATATCAGTTATTGTTTTTAATGGACTTGGAACCATAAGAGAATTGGGTTTTTGGGGGTGTGTCTGTGGAAAAGAAACATAGACGTCTTCAAATTTCATCCTGGGGATTTAGTGGCAGAGCAGGGATTTGAATCAGTGTCTTCTATCTGCACATCCACTGTTCTTTCCATTGTATATGGTGACCTAAAGGAATGGTTTCTATGAGATGATTAAAAGGGTACTCTTTAAAATCTTATTTTTGACACTTCACAAGCAGCCAAACCTATCATTGATTTTTAGCCTTAACGTCTGAGGATGCTGACACAACAGACCAGCTCATCCTTTCCAGAGCTGTGCCCAGCCCTGCAGAAGGGCCCCAGTACCCTGACTCCCAGGCTTGCAATAGCAGAGTGCCAACTCCCCTGGCTGCCACCATTGGCCCTGATGCCAGACTCATGCCCTGAGCTTTTTCAAAGGTAATATAAAATGTTTAATAGAGCAGCCACAGAATCCCAACCAAGGGATGCCGTGGAATTTCCAATTATGAAAGCAGAGCTGAAATTGCCTAGCTCGTCATCAGAACCCCCAAATGGAAAAAAGAACCTTCATTTTGCATGTTTCAAGAAAGGGCCTCCTATTGCTGCTGTTCTTGATAAATAAAAATACAAAACACAAATCTGAGAGGAATGAGGTACTGCAAATAAATAAACCATTTTGTCTTTTGAAATAGGAGTTCCAGCTTTTCTTTAGCTACCTAACACCACGTCCATATTGTGTTAACTTTTAACTAAAGACCCTTAGTCATGTAACCCACAAATACATAAAATAGAACAATCTAGCCACTAAATTTTATATTTGTATATGTACACACACACACACACTAACATATATGTATGTATACACATTTATGTATAGGCATACATGTATACATATATGTTAGTGTGTGTACACATACATGTGTGTTTAAGTGCGTACACATGTATACACATATAAAGAGAGACACATGTGTGTGTTTGTGTGCATGTAAGAAGAAGATGGAGAAGGGGCTCCCGTCTAACCCAGCAGCATTATTAAGCCCACGCGACGCCTTTGCGAGCATTCAGCCTTTCTCCGTCTGAGCGCTGCGGACTCGCTCACTTTCCCGGGCAGTCCGCTTTCTGGGGGTAGCCACGTGGACGCTGAGGTTGGCACGCGCACTGAGCTCGGCGCTTGGGAAGCGGGGGAGAAGCGCAGCACGGCCCGCCTGCCGCCCGCCAGGTCTGCATCGTGCGGCCCTCGGGACCGTACGCCTGAGACCTGGACGCTGCAGCGCCGTCCCAGCCGCGGAGCCGCTTCCGTGAAGGCGTCCGAGGCCGGTTCTGACCTCGCCCGGCAGCGTCGGTCCCGACACGGGGGTCCTTTGTGCAGCCGCACTTCAGACTCCCCTCAGAGCGTACCTTCCGCACGTCAGCGAGCAGAAGGCAGCGTACCTCTAAGACGTTTCGCGGAGCCCTCATAGAGGGGCGCGCTCAGCGGGCACAAGTGACCCGTGACACTGCCCGGGTCTCGCTGAAGAGCTTCAGCATCAGAGCCCGCGCAGGACAGCCGGCCCGGTCGCCCGGGTCAGGGAGGGCTGTGCTCTCCGAGCCGGCAAGTGCCAAGTCCAAAGGAGCGCGAGGTTCCCCCGGCGTTCCTGCGGAGCAGCTGTGCCGGCCTGTGGCAGAGCAGTCTGAGCTCGGGGTGTCTGAAGTCCTCGGAGCCAGGTTTTTCCTTTCTCTGTTAAGCGCCTGCTCTTTGGTCAGCAGTGAAGATGCGAAGCGAGGCCTTGCTCTTGAGGAGCTACATTGCCAAGATTGAATAAATAAAAGGCAGTAATACATCTTCCGTGTCATTTCCAGTACATTTCCAAGCTGTCGCTAAAGTCACGGCCACTTCTGACACTGAACCAGTTGATGAGCAGGGATGTTGGGGAAGAGTTTTCTTTTCTGGGTCTTCAGGCAGGACATGTGCCAGGCTGCATCTTCACAAGGATGACTTCCTAGCAAGATGGCTGGCGGTGGGTATGATGCCAGCTGGGCTGGAGGCAGGGCCACTGGTCCCCAAGAGAACTGCTGTTCCCAGGGTTCTTGGGCTTTCTGAGCCTCCTTAACAGAAATTGGTAGTGGTGGGGATGACAAACTTCTCTCCATGAGGATCACTCTTAAATAGGGTTTCAGATTCTGGATTAGAAGCAGGGCTGTTAGTTTGGGGTCCATTGCTCTTCCTTAAGTTTTTGGATACAGGGTCCTGGGCTGACTCCACCCATGTGTCTGAGGAAAAAGAATGGAGGACTTGAGTCAGAAGAGCAGGGTTTGAATTTCTGACACTAGTAGTACAATAATGGACAAACCCTTTCCATCTCTCTGACCTTCAATTTCCGCATCTGTAAGAGTATTTTTTGTATCCCCAGCACTTAGACAAAGCCTGGCCCATAATAGGTATTTAATAAATTCATATTGCTTTAAAATATGTCTTATCTACTTTGTGGGAACATCATTGGGAAGATACTTTGTAAAACATAAAGCATTGTGTAAATATGTTTTATTATCATGAATAATAATAATGCTTTTAAGGTGTTAGGATCTTTTTTAAAAATGTCAAAATTGAATGAGGGAATAGTTTGAAGGCTATTGGTCATAAAGGCGGAACATGGCATAGGATCAGAGCTCTATATCCCCAGATGTTGGTGTGCCATAGGAGATTTCAAAGGAAGAACATGGGATTCTGTATTTCTGACTCTGGTTTGTGTTATGAATGGTTTTTGGCTATTGTTGAGTTCTCTGATTAGGCAATTGAAGCCAGCTTGTGTGGTGATGATAGCAGGTAAAAAGAGAAAGGATGGAAAAAGTGATAATAATTGGCAATTGTTAGAAAAAGAAGGTAAAGACATAATAACATTTAAGTACTCTGCACATTAAAGCAAAATAAATCATCAGGGATCTGGCAAATTAAACACCCCTATTTTTGTGAGAACTGAGTGGTTTTTACATTTTTAAACACAACCCAACTTTATTTGCAAATGTAAACGCCATTTTTAGCTCACAGATATATAAAAACAAGTGGGCCCATAGGTCTTAGCTACCAGTTGTCCAAGTCAGAATTCTACTCTAGTCTCTGGGTCTTTAAATTAAACCATCTCTTCACTATACCCTGTATTAGCCACCATCTTGGATTCACTTGGTATTAAATGCCAACTTGGAAAGGACAAATAAGAAAGTATTACGTTTATTTTAGACTTTAAGTCTGGTTACTGTTCATCCTGTTAGCTTTCTGTTTTGTGTTAAGGCCCAGATGGGGAAGTTGGTGCCTATTTCTAACAAACATTCAACAAGCTGGACCAGTATCTTGTGGATTTAAAAGATTCTCTTTTTGATAGAAAATATGTTTACATTGGAGTTCTTAAAGACACAGAGGAAAATGGTCCACCTAGTATTAGGAGAATTCCAGGGCTAGAAGGACCTTAGAAGTCCATATGGTCCAATCTCTGCCCCCTACTCTTTTCCCTCCACGGAAGAGGCTTGTTCTAAGTCACCCAACTAGTGAGTGAAGAGCTGTGAGCTGATTCCAGGTTCTTAGAGTCCCAAGTCCTCGTTCTGTCCTCCGCATTGTGCTCTGCGGCTCTTGTAGGAGCCGAGGGGAGAAGAGGAAGCAGACATTAGCAGCCAGTGCCTGGAAGAGCCACAGCCAGCTGTACAGAAGCTTCATTTTCCTGCCCCAAGATTCCCAGTCCTTTATTCATTTTCCCTCATGGCACAATATTTGAGAAGAGAATTAACCAAAAGTGCGCAGGACATAAGTCTTCCTCCAGTGTCATCACCCACTTAGAAAGAATATCTTTTTATCCCCCTTCCTTACTGCCCCTTCCCAATGGAAAAAAATCTCTGATGGGAAGGGTTTGCCATGGCCTGTAAGGGAGGAAGACCATGCTCAGCTGCCCCAGCCAGGGTACCTCCAACCCTGTTTTAGGCTTCAGTGGTGAACCACTGCCTCACACCCCAGTCACAATATTTGCAATGATGCTCTTTTTCAAATACTTGAAATGACTCCCTTTATTCGCTTTGCTTGGTTCATGGACACACATTTAACACCATTTGCCTAAAATATGATTTGCTGAAAAAGAAACATCATTCCAGAATTAATTCAATTTAATAAACATTTTTTTAAGCAGTACCTAGTGTATTGTGTGAGGCACTCTGTGTAGACTAAAAAGAGGGAAAATGGCTCTTTTCTGTACAAGTTGACATTCTGTTGTCCATCCAAGTAGCTTGGAGTAAGATTCGAGGTTGTTAATGATTACCCCTACAATTTGAGATTTTTCTTTAAAAAATATGAAAATTTTCACTTTTTAAATGTTTATCTCCTCAATGATCTGTTCTTTGTATCATGTTAACTTCTGTGTTAATCTTTTCTCTATGCTCTGGCAGTTTTTTTTTTTTTTAATTTTCTTTTTTCTTATGAACTTAATCACCAAAACATGAACATTCCAATATTCCAAAGATTCCAAATCCAAAAAGAATAATAAAGAAGTTTATGTAAGAAATAATGAACTTGTTATTTAGCATTTGAGGAATATATGTATTGAACTTAACAGAAATAACAAAACTGTGATATTTATGTCCCTTATTGTATTTTTTGTTTTCTTCTGTGCATTTAAAGCAGTAACTTTTATAGTTATCTTTTGGTTTTTATGTCACTTACAGTTCCTGATATATTCCTTATCCCTCTTCACTTGGGAAATGGGATTTATTATTATAGATGAGACAGAGGCTAATGAACATATCTAAGATCCTACACATTTTTGAACTCTGCCTTCCCAGCTCGAGGCCCAGCAGATCCCATGGTGCTTTCTACTTACTGTTTTGCTTTCTTTCTAGTAAAAGGAAACCCTCCATTTTCCTATAAAAAGCTGGGTCTGAGATCCAGAATCTGTTGCTTAACCTTGTCCCTTCCATCCCTTATTTAAGCCAGATTTGCAAGCATATTCTAAAATATTCTTCAAAAGCATATCAAATACTTTGCAGTCTGTCTTCTCTAATATGAAGCAGTAACAAAGAGATGGGAAGAAGGGATCAAGGAGCATTTGGTTTTGGGTGGGCAATGAAACCGAAGGCAATGGGAGATGAGGATGGGAAGAGAGGCAAACAGGAAGGTTGTGGGGGCACCATTATTAATTGGACTTAACCTCTGTCCCCACACTGATAGATTCCTAGTGGGAGGTGCCCAGGGCATTCATTGGAGCTGAAGGTCATTAGCTGAGATAGAGTAAAGACACAGGATCTTCTGGAGTTCAAGAATGAGGGTATTGTATAAGGAAAAGAGTCAAGAGTTGAAAATGGTAATTTTGTGAGAACAATCTGAAATAAAGACTTGTGGTTATGCATTTCTCATTTTTTTTGTTGTTTTTTTTCCTCTCCAAGAAGAGAAATAAGTTTGTCAGGAATTATCTTGCTCAGATTTCTTTCTGTTAGTTAGGCCAATCCATTATCATGTAGAGCTTCCTATACCATTTTCTGACTCACCCTGAGCCCAACCTTCCTAAGTCAGCTTCTTTATTTCCTTTCCAAAGGCTTTGCTGATTTGTTTTGTTATCAACTATTTTGACTGCCCCACCACTAGAATACATTATAATTTAAAACAGACAATTCATCAAGATTATACTATCCCTCTAAGGGAAGATGAAAGCAATTACCTGGGCCGAAAGATAATTTAAAGAACTCTCTTTAAAAAATGGTTTACATTTGCATTGACGACTCCAAATTTGATGTCTTCCAGTTGAGTTTGTCATCAAAAGCTTTTCTCAAGAACAAACCATAACCCTATTAATGAAACTCTTTCTAGGCTTAGAGATTGTCCCTGCCAGGGAGATTTAGAGATAGATTTAATTTTTTTTCCTACTTGTTGGGAGGGAAGAGCTCTTATTGGAAAAACAAAAAAACAAAAACAACCAAACCTATTCTCTCCAGAAAATGCCTTTTAAAAAATACATGGAAGTTTCTTTTGCTGATCTGAGACAGGGCCAGGCAGCTTTCCTGTGATTACTAGAAAAGAGAGGTCCAAAGGATGCACATGTTGTCTTGGTGATAGATATGCTGTTGGTCTGTCCCAGGGGCTGGCTCGTGGAGAGAACCCTCTCTGAGCAGTTTTGGGTTGAGAATGTTGGATCAGTGGAAAGAGCTTCCTCCCTGGGGAGCAGGAAGAGTGTCTTGTGTGCCCAAAGACCGATGGGCTTCCTTTGTCTGATGGCCAGTGCTCGAGCCCAGACTAGGCTAGTTCCCCTTGTGGAGGGTGGTTTTGTGTTCCAGGGTAGGGGCAGGCTGTGGATGGGAAGTCAGAATTGGAAATCCCTTTTGGGATATCTGTAAGCATCTTTTCCTCATTCCCAGGGAGAATAAGAAGGCTAATGGCAGCATCTCATCACACTAATTAAGACAGATTAAAAGAGGAAATGAGCGGTTGACCTTGAGCTGTGACTCCTGCTGAAGCAGAGTGGTGAGATGGCAGGGTTATGTTTCTGTGGATTTCGTTACCCCAGCTTCACCCTGTCCCCTGAACTGCCTCTAATTGAACCATAGAGGGAAAAAGGCCTTTCGCCCCCACCTCATTTTCGGATTGTAGTTGTTTTTATATAGCAGAGTTACCCAGGACACAGGAAGTGGGATCTGTTTCACATCATGACATCAGGGAAGATGAGTTATTTATGGCAAATAGTGCTCTGCCTTTGAATGAATTCTGTCACCAGAGGCCAAAGTGTCCCCAGGATGATGTTTTCTTATTGAAAATGTTGAGTTCTTTGTTCATTCTCTCCTGTAATAACCCATTTATTCTTTGGCCCTAAGAAAATAGTTAGCCTTTTATTTCTCTTGGCTGCCTGCAAGGGTTTTTCCAAAGGAATTATGATTATTAGATGAGAATTTTAGTCCTGGAAGGGCCTTAATGATCATCCCTTGCAGCTCCATTTTATTTTTAATCCAGTACTCTCCTTTTTCTCCTCCCTACCTCTAAAAGTGCTTTATTGATGTGTTTAGTGTTTTATGTCAGAGTCGTTTTCTAATCAAATGAGATGAATTCTGTAAAGCACTTAACACAGTGTCTGGCACCTGGTTGTTTTTGTTGTTTGTTCTCCAAGAGGACCATGACATCAGGAAGGTGATACCATGACATGCAAGTAAATTGGATTTAAATGAGGGTGGGCAGTGCAAAGTCACCAGCCTCACCTTTTCCTCTGGAACCATCTGCATCTAGTGACCAGATATAGATCAGAAAGATTGAAGATGGCAGATGATGCTTAATAAATGCTCATTCTTTTCCCTTCTCTCCCCTCATTTACTTTTACTCCTTTAAACCCTCCCTCCTTTAAAAAAAAAAAAAGTATTCAACAAAATTGATTCAAAATAAGATTTCATCTGACAGTATAAATACAACATTTCACCCTCATGGTCCATCACCTTCTCCCTACCAAAAGGATGTGGTTTTCACTACTCTTTAATCATATGCTTTCTGGGACCAAGAGTGATCACAATTAATTCAAGTTAATATACATTTAGTATAATTAATGGTTTTTTTTTTTTTTTTTTTTTCTCCCTCAAAAGAATGGCTTCCTTTTGTAGATAAGGTAACTAAGATCCAGAGAGGAAAATCCATGAAGCCTGTAATCTCCCAAGCTGGACAGGATCTCTCTCTACTGGTTTTTGTCACTTCACAACTAATTCCCAGTTAATATGAATAATGAATCCCATGAAGTACTCACATGTATTTGAATTCACACTATTTGAAATTAAAATTTTTAAAATGTGACCATTTTTCAGTATTTATTATTCATACTAATCAGGATCTGACTGTATGTGACTTTTCTATATTCATATTCCAGTTTGTATTACATTCATTTGGACAAGTAATATCTTTCCTTATCATGATTAAAAAGTGTTTGGGAACATCATGTCTTGCATAGTGCTTACTATAATATATTTCATACAATTGGTATCTAATAAATGCTTGTTAGATACAGAAGCATACAACTGTATTGAAACAGAATTGTTTCCTTCAGCACCTTACACGTACTTCCCTTTTTTTTTTTTTTTTTGGTAGCTGATATGTAATTGAAAAGCTATTTATAAAATGAAATTTTTTCAATTGTATGCTATTCATTTGTGACTTATCATTTCAGAATTTTTCATGTTCATTTCTAATTGATTTTCATTTGAGTTTTGAGTTTATTTTCTTCCAGGATAACATTAAGAGAGCTTTGTTAAAGAAAAGGATAGTAACAGGGATTGGACCCATGATTTCATGGGTATTGTACAGGTAGGGAACTTCCCTCTGCCAATGTAGATCAGTACCTTCTCTGTAGTTTATAGTGTTAGATTGTCTGGAGCACTAAGAGGTTGAAAGATCTGCTAATGATCATAAAGCCAAAATGTGTCAGAAGTAAGATTTAAACTTAGGTTTCCCGGACATCCAGGACAGCTTTCTATCCACTATACTTTGGTACCTTTAATGATTTGATTTTTCAAATCAAAAAATTCCTTCCTAATGCAGATATACAATTCTCTATGTATTTGTTTGATACATTGGGGATTTTAGATTTTTTAAAAAAATAAGATACAATGAGAATCTAACACATACAAAAAATGTTCTTTTGACCTAAAAACTTAAGCATTTTCTTCCTGTTCTCTAGTGTGGAAGCCTGGTCAGATCATTTTGCTTTCTAATTTAAAATACTTTGTTCTTCTCCTGTGAAACAGATCAAGTGCAAACTGTTATGAAGTGTAACTCAAGGAGAAAGGGTTGCTTTTTTTTTTTTTTCCAATTCTTTTTCATGAGATGAAAGGTTAGCTGACTTTTCTATCACTCTGCTAATTCACATCATTAACCTTGGAAGTAGATTTCAGTAATTAAGAAGTAAGTAATCATCATATCCTTAAGGTTCTTTCTAATGATCCAGAAGCAAGGTTTTGTTTTGTTTTTTACAGACAGGTAAATAGAAAACAAGATGATCATTTGAGGGCTATGTTTGATGAATTTGAGCCATTGCTATTAAAAGAGAGATGATCTGGTGATTTGTCCACTTGAAAAGAAGTAACTCATGGGATTTAAAATTGGAATGGCCCTCAGAGACCCTCCAGTACAATCTTCCGTTTATACAGATAAGGAAATTGAGGTGAAATTGTTGTTCTTTCAGGATCACATGAGCAGTATGTAGCAAAGCTGAGGTTTGAATCCCTGTCCTCTAAATTCCAAATCCATTTTCCTTTACCCTTCTCCCAGGAAAGCAAGAAAAATTAAGTGAACTGGAGTATTACCCCATGTTCTCACAGGATTGCTTCACCCTGAGGAAGCCAAGCAGAGTGCTTTGGAGTATCTCAGGAGAAGGCTAAGTCCACACCCATTTGAAGGCAAATATTGCCTTTAAATATCCAGTGGCAGGATGCTCAGGAGTCAGATAGCTCAAAGGTCATGTGATAATGTTGATGGGCAACTTAATGCTGTTCTGAATTCCTTTGTTTCCTTTCCAGTACTTTCTATACTGATTTTTTGGAGTCACTCAATTCCTTCTTCTGAGAAGGAATAGTCAAAGCTACAAACTAGTAGTTCTTGTTTCCAGAGCAAGATTATGAATGAAAGGAAGGGCAGGGAAGAGAAGAGTTCATCCTGGAGCCATCCCCCCCAGATGGAGGGATGAGAATTCCCCCAGATTCCAGTGGTTCCTCCCCAAAGCCTGAGGGAAAGTGAAATCATGGGAGTTGGGGTTGACCTAGATGCCATCCAAGATACCCTCCATGGTGGTGACCCTGGGGGTGGCAGCCCAGCTAAGTGAGAGGAGGGCACACTCTAGAGCATTTCGTAATGAAACTGCTGGTCTCACTTTAGTTATGGCTCTAGTGATGGACCTAAGGTTTGATCTATCATGTTAGCCCTCACTTCTTAACTGAATGATTCTTAATGATTTTAAAATCAAGTCGTAGTGTTTTATTGAAGGAATGGGCTCTCCACCCAAAGCACACCAGGGACATTCTTATGGTGTCTCTAGGCAACTAATTTCCAAGCATCAGGGGCTCTCTTTTCCCTAATGTGTGCACATTAGTCCCAGGCCAACAGGCAAAGGCCTGATTGCCCCCAGTGGCTGTAGCATGAAATGTATTAACTAGAGGACCCCCCTCATGTTTGTTTCCCTCATACATTGTTCTTGAATCATCTCTCTCTGTTTCACTCCCTCTCTGTCTCTGTCTCTCTCTGTGTGTATATCTCTCTCTTGTCTCTGTCTCTCTGTATGTATATCTCTATCTCTCTGTCTCATCTCTCTCTGTATGTCTGTCTCTTTCGCTCTGTCTCTGTCTCTGTGTCTCTACCTTTGTCTCTCTCTCTTTACCCCCTTTTCTTTTTCCCTTTTTCTCTTTCTCTTACCCCATCTCTTTCCCTCTCACTTTCTCTCCCTTTCCAAGGCAAGAGGATAAAGGAAAGAGCAAAGCATGAAGATTGAGGGGGTAAAAAAGTAATATGATACTTGGATTAAATGATTTTAATTCTTAAAAAGCCAGAACAGAAAGGAGGATTTCTCTTAGGTAAGACTTCCTCCTCCAACCCTGAAAGGAAGATGAAAAGAAAAGGTGGGAGGGGTGGTATTTGTTTTGTACACTTGCAAAAGCTACATTTTCTTTCTTTTGTGCCATCCCATTTTAGCATAGCAACTCTGAGAGATGAATCCTGATTTGACCTTTAATGCTGCTGCTGCTACACCCTGCTACTCCCTGGTTTCCCTGTAGGAATAAAAGCCAACACTGGCTTCCCTGAACTTCTTTCGATCAATAGCAGTGTGGCAGAGTACATATTATCCAGATGGGCAGACCAATAGGAAAATAAAAGCACATCCATGGATACAAACAGAGAGATTAATAGACAGATTTGGAGCAAAAGCCTTTTAAATGGGAAACATGAGGAAGAAAGGCTGAGGAGGGTCAGATGGGGTCTAATGATTTGCAGATTAATTTTAGGTTGCTTGAGGATGTTGCTTTTCTTGAGAACGGTACTTCTGATAAGTATCGTCAAGTTCTTCCACACTTAAAAAGGAATTTATTACTTTGACTCTTAGAACAAGCCTCTCGGGACTGTGCATGTTGCACAATCTACAGTGGCAAAATTGTGTTAATTTGATTGACTAGAAATATTAACCATATTATATCAAATAACTGCCAGGAACAATTCATGGCCGTGCCCTGTGACTTTATTTTAATTGATTTTTTTCTTTTATTTTCAGCTTCTCTGATTTTGTTTCCTCTGACACAGGTTTATTAAATGCACAAGGAAAATTGTTTTGCAAATTATTTTTAGTGTTTTTACCTGGTTTAAATTGGGAGGGCTGTTTAACTCTTTGTCTCCTGCATTCCTCTAGTTTTGCTTTTCTTTTTGAATTTGATTATTCATTGCCTTCCCGCGGTTGGTGCTGCTGACTTAAGCATAATTTGCTGGCCCTGCTAAAGATGCTAGAATCCACGTCAGCATGGTGTACCATTAGGTAGTATGTTTAGGAGTACCATTTGATCTTTCATAAGGAAAACCTGAAAGTGGAAATTGAATATGATGGATTGCTGTAAGACAGCTTAATATTCCTATTCCTGAGCTTTGTGGACTAATGAATCACTTGCTGTTCTCCTCCAAGAAAATGACTCTAATGTGATTTGTAATATGTTCACTCCATATTACTCTAGGGTAAAGTCTCTACCCCCTTTGCCCCTTCCCCTTTGCAGACCTCCCTTGTCACAAAAACATTATTTAGCTATACCAAGAGTTTCCTTGCCAAAATGGTTTAAAGAAAAAAAAAGGAGGGAAAAAGAAAATCCTATTTCCAAGCCACCCATCCTCATCTGGCCTCTTTGTCTTACAGTATTCTCTCCTGCTTAATCTACTGCTTTTCCTCTTCTTTCCCAACGTAAGTTTATCATCCCATAGAAGAAATGAATAAATATAATCAAACAATCAGTGGATCATTTTTGAATCAGCTGCTGGAAGTGGGGTGAGGGAAGGATATCACATTATTTATGTCAGTTTAAGGTTTACAAGGCAATTTGTCTAGACATTTTTTCGTAGACCCTCACAGCTGTCCTATGAGGTATAAGTCTTAAAGGTGTTCTTAGCCTTATTCAAAAGAATTCTTAGCCTATTCTTAAATCAGTTGAAGGAATTGCGTCTCAGAAGTGATTTGTCCATGACTAGAACTTTCTTCAGAGACAGAATTTAAACCCTCAGCTTCCTAAATCCAGCATTGTTTCCATAACACCATTGTCTCATGAGAAATAAAAGGAAGTCAAGATATAGTTTCTGTCTCAAAGTTAATCGATCAGTAAACATTTATTGAACACCTATTTTGTGCCAGGACCTATGCTAAGAAGTAAAAAAAAAAAAAAAAAAAAAAAAAAGTCCCTGTCATCAAAGAGTTTATAATTTAATGGGAGAAAACGTGGAAAAAACATATATACAAAGCAAACTATATACAGGATAACTGAAAGTGGAAAGGCACTAGAATTAGTGTGGGCTAGGAAAGGCTTCCTGTAGAAGGGATTTTAGCTGGCCCAATGAGAGGCTCTGAGTATGGAGGAGAGCCAGAGAATGCGGGGAGCCGAGAGATGGAGTGTTTTGTTTGTGGAACGACCAAGAGGTTCATAGTGGAAAGGGGAAGAGGGCTTTTCACACCTTACTAGTGACAGCCGCTCACATGCAGAGCAGAGCTCGCTCTCCCCTGTGCCCAACAGCCACCTGTCATCAGGTGCCCAAATGAGAACCGCGAGCAGGGCAGCCGGGAACGCAGAGAGGAGAGACCGGTGGGCTGGGTGATCCTCGGGCAGGGCGTCTAGTGTCATGTCATAGGCAGTGATGAAAGCCGAGGCTGGGCCTTTGGAGGAGCTCTAGAAAAATCTCTGTGTGCCAGAATCCCTGGCTCCCTCGGCACTGCCCCCGCCCAAGCCCACTCCCAGTTCGCGTTCTCCCCCCAGCCCCAGAAAGCACTCCCAGTTTTATTTTGTGTGGAGTTTAAATTGACTTACTTGCATACATTTTGCGACATCTCTCTAGAATAATTACTCATTGGACCGGGGACTATTTTCACCTAGTTTTTAAGTTCAAAGAAGCCTAATGAATGCTTGTTGAATTGAAGGGGTCTTTGATAGGCCAGATGTTCCTTTTCATCAAGGATCTTATAGTAATCTCATAGAGATCAGGGAAGACAAAATAAGAAATACCAATACTAGAGGTACTGGGCTAACCTTTTTACATTTATTATTCAATCTGATCCCTACAACAATCCCGGTGCTACATGCTATTAAAAGTTTCGTGACTTGCCCAAGATCCCACACCTGATCCATTTGAATACAGGTCTTCCTGACTTCGGGTGTACTTCTCTGTCTGCTGTGCCACTTGGCTGTTCTGTCTGCCCATGTGTCCGTGTGTGTCCGTGTGTCTGTCTCTCCGCCTGTTTCTGTGTCTGTGTAGGTGCATGTAAGTATATTTACAGGTGTATGTGGATATCCCTATCTCTATCTAAATATAGGTTCACACGCAGACAGACACACCTCCTACACTGAGCTTTTAGTCTCAGTTTCTTCAACTGTAAAATGGAGCTAATAATAGCTGCTCTCCCTGAGGGTTGTTGTCGGGATCAGATGGGGTAATGATAGTACAGAACTTAGCGCGCAGTACCTGGCACAGAATAAGCAGTGTGTGTGTGTGTGTGTGTGTGTGTGTGTGTGTGTGTGTGTGTGTGTGTGTGTAAAACACCTTGCATATATAAATACTGTTATCTATAAAACACTTTGCAAACTTCAGGTTGCCGATTAAATGTGACTCCCATTTACTCCCAAGGCCGGATCCTTTGGAAGAGTCCCACTGCGGGGAAACTTAGCAGCAATAGAACATTTTATTTGATGACATTTGTAATATTGATTTAAAACCTAGGCCGGTCAATTGTGTTACATTTTATTCAGAAAGAATAACCATGGACCTGTTTGTTTTTTGAAGCTCAGTCCAGGGTCTGCTCTTCCCTCTCCTCTGGCTCCGGTTACCCTCAGCCCGCACCCGTTTCTTGTATTTGGTTAGCCAAGGCAGCGCGGCATTAGGAATCGCTGTACGGAGGTCCGCGGGGCCGAGGCGGAGCTTGCGGTGCCCGGGGTCCGGCGGCGTCACTGGTCACGGGGCTCTGACTGGAGGGTAAGTCCCGTGTGGCGCCCCCCAGAACCATGTGGGGCAGTAAGCCTTCCGCCCCGGGCCCTCGCAGGTGCCCCCTCTGTGCCGCCCTCCCCCCTCCCCGAGCGCTGCCTGCGGCCCAGCACCCTGCCCCCTTGTGCCCACTAGCACTGGGCCTGGTCCTCCCGCGCCATCCGCTGTCAGGGACAGGACTCCGACGGCGTCCGAGTGAATCCCGATCACAGAGGGGCCTGGCCGGGTGGGCCGGGGCGGAAGCTCTGCCCTTGCATCCGGGCCTGAGCGGGAGCAGCTCGGCCAGGGCACCGGAGGGCAGCTTTCAGAGGGGCTCCGACTGAGCCCTGGGCGGCTGTCAGCTCCGAGCTCTGGGATCGGATGGCCCGGCGGGGCTTGGGAAGGAGAGAGCCCCCATAGCCTCTGGCTTGGGACCCCAGGGCGCCCGCTGCTTCCTTCCCAGCTTCCGTCAGCCCTACCCAGAACCTCCCCTGCAGCCCCCCCTGCCATTGCCCACTCTCCCGTTTGTTCTTTTCCCTTTGTCTCCTTGCAGCTGCTGGTACCCCACTCCCTAACGAAATGTAAGCCCTCTGAAGGCAGCCCCTGTGGTTTTTCCCTTTGATGTGTGGGGCGGCCGCTGGGCAGATGTGAAGTATTTATCCTGTTTCATGAATGGTCCTTATTTCCGTGGTGGTTTTTTGGTTCACCAGATCCCTCCCTTCCTCTTTGACCCTTTGACCCTTCGGAGCCTGCTGCAGATAACCAAAGAACAGTTTTCTAAACAGATGATGGAGAGGCAGAGGGGAGTAGGGCAGACTGAGCAGACAAACACCACTGAGCATCTCTCATTGGGGGGGAGCTGATGTCAAAGGGAAGTCTTCCCAACTCTCACCTTGTTGCTGAGTCCGTCTGATTCTCCATGACCTTTCTGGGGGTTTCCCCGGCAGACACCGGAGGGCCTGGCCTTTTCTTTCTCCAGCTCCTTTTACAGACAAGGAAGCTGAGGCAAGCAGGGCGAAGAGTCAGGCACACAGCTAGGAAATGTTTGAGGTCTTGCTTCTTGTGCTCTACCCACTGCACTACCTAGGTGCTCCATCACTTTGGAGAGCTTTAAAGACAGTAAGGATCATCAGATTTGGGGATTTAAGGGAGCTGGGACAGAGCCTCCCTAAGGAGAACTAACTGTACAGTGTTATATAGTGTAAGGGGTATGTTTTATGTCTTCCTAAATCCCAATAAATGTAACTAACAAGATATCCTATATTTTGATAATTCATTCTGGATCAGAACTCCCCTTCAGTTGAATTACAGAATCAATCAAATACATAAACTGGGTCTGAATAATTCCTAAGCAATTTATTAAATTAAAGTGTAAACTACATGAAAAGAATAAAGTGCTTCAGCCATTAAATAATATCAGATATATTGGGATAGGTTTAAATAATTCCACATATGTGTGTGTGTACATGGAAGGAAGAAAAAGGGTGGAGAAAAAGAAAGAAAGAAAGAAAGAAAGAGGGCAGTAATAAGGTATTGAAGAATTATATCTATGTGTTATATGGAGCAGGGAAGAGGAGGAACAATAGTGATTTGAGAAAAATAGTGCTCACATACATGCATATATGTACATATGAAAGGATTCAAACAGAAAATCATTTAAGCTTGAGAAGCCAGACTTTTGTGCCTGTGAAGAAAGCACTTGGAGGAGAAAGGCATTAGAGAGACTAAACCAGTAACAGACAGCATCTACCTGGAAGCTAAAAGAAGGCAAATTAGATCCTAGGAGTCATGACCCAGACTCCTCTGCAAGCAGAACCAGGTTAAAATACAAATAGAAGATGTTGGACTGGGGCAGCTGGGTGGCACCATGGATAGAGTACCAGCCCTAAAGTCAGGAGGACCCGAGTTCAAATCTGGTCTCAGAAACTTTAACACTTCCTGACTGTGTGACCCTGGGCAAGTCACTTAACTTCAGTTGCCTCAGCAAAAAAAAAAAAAAAAAAGAAAGAAAGAAAAAAGAAAAGAAAATGTTGGCCCTAATAAATAAGAATACAACATAAATCATGTTGATTTGTGACTTTCTAAGCCAGTATAAGACCCAATGAATCCCAGTGGATTCATTCCTATATGAGCTGGACATTAGTAGACAAGACTTTGAAAGGAATGATAACTGAGAACTGTGACTCAGAATTCAGAAAACTTCAGATTTTGGGAAGAGAGAAAAGGAACTGACCTTTCACCATATGTGCTCTCTAAGCTTGAACCCACTTCTTCTTGGACTCTGTTCATGTGAGACCCAGATCTTGGGGAGCATGCATACATGGGTGTCTATGTATATGCATATTGGGTACGAATATGTGCCAGTCTGGGGAGTTCTGGAGGATTAGCAAGCTAGTGTGAGGCTGATAAGCCCTCCTCAGGATTGCACATCCACCTTTGGAGTCCCTCTCTCAGCCAGCTTTGACCTGTGGCTCCAAGAAGCTGTAGCATATGCACTGGTAATGTTGGTGGGTGGGCTAAGCTGGATTAAAGGTAGCCAACAGGCCTCAAATCCCTCAGTGAGTTAGGGGGCTTTCTGTCCAGGTTTTCGTGACTTTAGGCCCAGCCCCCCAATCCAGTCAACCACTAGCAGCCTCACAGGTACATGGGAGTAGCTGAAAGAGCCAATTTAAGCTGAATAAAGCCTCAGCCACATTTGAATATTCCACATAAGAGTAGTTTAGCTGAACTTAAGCATAGATGTAAGGGCAGTGTCCTCTTCTTTCACAGGAAGGGAGTGATCTAGCCTTTATAATTTAAGAGATTAATTCTGGGGTATCTGGTATCAGGAATCCAACTTGGAAACTATGGTTGTGGACATTGTGTGGTTTTTCAACTAGCAGAGAGGCTTTTTTCAAAGTATTTCTTTCCAAGTAAATATTATTGCATTTTGAAGAAACATTTGCATACCCGAAATGATTTGTAACTCATTATGAGTCATTTGAATCTGGGGCTATCAACTTCTGACGACTATCTCAGGGCTATCTAAAGGGTTATACAGACTCACCTTGTTTATATGTTACTTGAGAGAATTGTTGGATGAAGATCTGTACTAGTGATTTGGTTCAGCAAGTATTTTGGATAGAAAAGACTCAGAGGGAAATCTAAAAACCCAATTTCTTTGTCCCCAAAGGACATAACCATAATTCATAATTCTGCCTCAAAACTTCATAAAATGACAGGAACTTAAAGTATCCAAGAGTATTTTCTTGTCCAGTGGTGGTGAACCTGGTAAGAGTAGCTATTAAGATATGAGTATAGACAGGGGTAGAAGAAGAAAATACAATCTGAGAAAATAAATACATTGCGATAAACATTGACTTGTCCCCTGTGATGTAGCCCAAACATTGATGGTGTGATGAAGCAAAAGCTATCTCTCTTTTAAAAATCAAGCATGGCAATATTGAAACATTTAAGGATACAAAAGTTCTTATCATAGACTTATCATAGACTTAAGAGACATGAGGGGTTTGAGATTTTTCAGTTCAGTTCTGTCTAACCCTGTATGACCCCTTTTGAGGTTTTCTTGGCAGGAATACTAGATTGTTGACTGTGATGACCGTGTATTTAAAATCAGCCGGAGCCAGGAATTCAGGTTAAGGGAAAAATCTTCAATCTTTATTGAAGTGAAGAGGTGAAAAAGGATCGCGATAGCAATATGGGCAACTGTGACAGGAAGCCAGCTAGCAGAGGGAGATCTGAGCTGAAGGGCGGTCGCAATGGCAATGTGAGCAGCTGTGACCAGACGCCAGCCAGCTGTCTCTCCTTCCCCTTCCTTTTCCACTCCCCTGCCTCCACCCACCAAAATCGTCATTTCCAATACAACACATCAGGACTTGCACAAAGAGTGGGTGGGGGCCATTCTTTCTCCAAGCTTACATATTAATAGAGTATGGTCCAATTACTATTTAGCCTCACGTGCTTGGGACCTCAGTGCATCAACTCAAGCCTCAGCCCATTACAGTTGACCATTTCCATTTCCAGCTCATTTTACAGATGAGGAATTGAGGCAGACAGGGTTAAGTGACTTGCTCAGGGTTACACAGCTAATAAGTTCCTGAGGCCAGATTTGAATTCAGGAAGCATTCCATTCACTGCACCAACTAGCCACATTCTAGTAGTAAATATGTGGTATTATAATAACACATAGGCAATGTTTAAAAAAAAAAAGTTAAAATAGTGTCATTTATAGCTTTGCTTTATCACATTAAAGATTCAGTTTCTCAGTAGCATGGCTGCTCCCTTGAGCCTTTAAGTGATTGCCATCACCATCCTGCTATTGACTGTTCTCGTTCTTTGCTAGGGAAAGCTCAAGTGGAGAAACATTCTGTTCCTGGACCCTTCCTCTGAGTCTTTCCAACATGATGGACAAGGCCTACAGTACATTGACTATAGTGATATAAATGATAATTAAAACAGTAAAATCCTGAAAATTACATAATAGAAAAAGAGTCCAGAAGGGGACATAGATGAAAAAGAGTGTTTGATTTTGTGTTCTTTACTAACCCATTACAATTAACACAGTTTATTTATCAGACTATAAATAATGAAGCTTATGATTTCACGTGTGGTTTTCATTTCCTTGTTTGTGCGTTTGAATCTTTCTCTTTATGCTTCTTGCATTTGGAATTAGATTAAATATCAAAAACAAAATAAAACAAACACCAGATTAAAACTTTAAAAAAAAGGTTTCATTTTAAGATTTCTATAATGTTAAGTGGTATATAGATTCAGGTATTCACATTTTTAAATGACATTTTTGGTAGTTAGCTGAAGAAGACTTTAAAAAGTTATCTTAGTCTTGCAATTCTTCAATTATATGTTATATCTAGTATCATGGAATTCGAATCAAAAGAATTGGCCAACTAGGCCAACATGGACCTTAGCAAAAATCCCCTACATGTCATACTTGACATACAGGTAATCATATAGATTTTTGCTTAAGGGGAACTCCCAAGGCTAAGCTGCCCCTTTTTGAACAGCTCTGAATATTAGGAAGGTTGTTCTTACATTGAGCCTAAATCTATCTCCAAACAATATCATGAGTCATAAGATTGATCATGATTAGAAGATATTGTGGAGACCTTCTATTTCAGCTCTCTCATTTTGCGGATGAAAAGAGTTGAGGTCTAAAGAGGTAAATTAGTGTGTGTAAAGGCGTCCAAGAAGTATATGTCAGGGTCACCATTTGAATTTAGATCCTTTGACAACAAATCCAGTATCCTTCTATTGTACTATGAATTTTACTAAATTTTAATTGAGATCTTTAAAAACAAGTGCCTAAGTATATTTTTAAAAAATCATTCTAGAAGATGATATTTACACATTTATTATCACGTGTCACTACAAGTCAGGATGGCCACATTTTAATAGACTCCCTTTTCTAGGATAGGAGTATCTTTGGCCTGCCAGAGAGAAGCCCTCCACCATGGTCGCCCTTTATTAAGCTTGGGTTTGTGGATAGAGATGGCATCTGCTAGAACTTGGAAGACACTGCAAGATATACTGAAGGTCATTTTCTGGAGGGGAAAATCTCCAGTCTCAGTCCTTTAACCATGATTTCCAGTTATTAGACCCCAATGAATTGAAAAGAAATGCTGTTGAACATGTGTGACTTGAAGTTATTGGCTTCACTATTTCTCCATGAAAGAAAAACAACTTTTCAGAGCTTCCGTGGCTCTGAAAATAAAATTTTTTAAAATTATGAATCCATTTGGAAAGTAATATTTGCAGTAGAAAGTGGAAGAATGGGAATATGAGGACTTTTTGAAAAATCATATCCTCACAGAAAAAAATAATATCATTTCTGCTTATTTGGTCTGTGTAGTGTGTTTTCATGGGAAAAAAATTCAGATACATATCTGCTTGAAAATGAATCTCAAGGGAACAAACTCCCAACTCCAATCAAAGTCCCCAACTATATCTGGTCGAAGCATCCTGAATATTGATTTTCAAAAAAGGAAAGGACAAATCACAGCTCAGTGGCATTTTTGTAAGATTTGGAGATGACACGAAGCTGAAATATAGTGAATTAAAGACTCATGATCCAAAAGAGATCTTGATATTCCAGAGCACTGGGTTAAATCTAATGACAGTATGGATCAATGTAAAGACACATTTCAATTGTTAGAATTTAAAAAAAAAATCAACTTTAGTTGTACAAGGTTAGGGAAGATATGATTAAATAGAAGTTTGCTTTAAAATGGTCTGGGGGTTTTAGTAGACTTTATAAAAGATCAGTAGTTTGTAGCAGCTGGTAAACCTAATGTCATCTTAGTGATAGGATTCATTAAGAGAAACCTAACTTCCAGGACCTGGTTGTTGATACAGGGAGTCCTACTGTCCTTTGGACCTTATCTGTCCAGTGTCTGGTGCTGGGTGCTGCTGTTTGAGAGGGATGTGGATGACTTGGTGACTATTCAGATGAGAGCAGCCATGCTGGCAAAGGGCATTGAGACCAAGAGACAATTGAAGGAATTGGGGATGTTTAGCATGGGGAAAAGAAAGTGCTATTGTGGGGAAGGGAGATTAGAATAGGTAACTCCAGCCTTTACGTAAGACTGGGGTGGGAAAAAAGATGAGATTGTCTGGTCATGATTTAGAGAAAGACTTAGCCCTGATAGTTTATCACTGACTGGGGCTGCCCTCAAAATCATTCATTGTGCCTTAGTTTTCTTACCTGTTAAATGAAGAGTTTGGGCTCATTGGCCTCTTAAAGTTCCTTCCAACTTAGAATTTGTGACTCCGTGAATTTGCCCTCACAAATTGTTATTGGAAGCACCTTACAATGAATTCTAGTTAAAATATTTGGAGTAATTTAAAAAGAATAAGAAAAAGATTGCCCACAGAGTGCCTGACCCATCTTATACTTGGAGCGCAAAGGCAATGAGTTATTCAAATAGTGAAGGAAGATTGCAATAGCTACCCCCAAAGAGAGTTTAGCTGATCAAGGACCAAGCCACAGAGTGAATGAATCTGGAGAAGAACATGCAGGACCTTGCAGAAAGACAGAAGGCCAGTGATGTCAAAGAGAATGCCTAGCTGTCCTGTCCCATATGCAGTACCACCTGGAGTTTCAGTATGAAAACTGTCTCTTACATTTCAAGATAACTAGAAATGATCCAATTACAGATTATATTTAGAGTGTTTTTTGGATGAATTCAAATGAGCAGGACATTAAAATGAGAGCTGATCTCCAGGATTCTACCTGATCAAGTGAGCTTAGAATCTCTCTCTCTATATATAGATAGTTAGATAGATAGACAGACAGACAGACACACACACACATATGTGTGTGTGTGTGTGTGTGTGTGTGTATAATTTTATTTGATCCCTGTAACAACTCTAGGAAATAGGTGTTATCATAGCCTTCGTTTTTGTGTATAAGAAACCTAAGTCTTAGATTAAGTGAATCGTGCTAGTTTTTGTGTGTATAGATACACAAATACATACATGTATGTGGAGGGTTATAATTTAAATGCAGGTTTTCCTGATTACAAAACCTACAGTATTTGACATTTGTATAGAGCTATAGAATTCTCAGAATGGTTTGTACTTAACATTTCATTTAAGCTCCATGATGATTCTGTGAGCTAGATGGCACAGATATATTCCCCATTTTACAGATGAATAAATGGTACTTCAGAGATTGTGATTTATTCACAATCATCCAGTTCTAGTGGGTTTCAAACGCAGGGTTTTAGCTGATGTTCTTGACTCCAGATGTAGCACATCATCTACTATAACAGGCTACCTCTCCCATTTGATTGTAAAGTGTTTAGTTATTGAGCTAATGGACCCAAATAGGTTTGACCACAAATAGAAATACAATATTAATGGAAGGGTTTCTTTGTCCCTTTTCAAGGAATGGTTGTAATAATGGATGGCTCATTTGATGGGGCAGTTTCTAATTGTTGCTGGTTAAGTTAGTTTAGGATAGGGGTTCTTAATCCTCCCTTTTTTGGTTACATATCCTTTTGGCTGTCTTTGAAAACTGTGAACTCCTTGGAATAATGCTTTTAAATGCATAAACAGAATATACAGTATAATAAAAGAGATTAGGGTAAAAATAATTTTTTTCCTTTCAAGTTCATAGACTCCCTGAAACTATCCATTCATCTTTTGAGGGTCCATGGACCCCTAATTAAAAACCCCAGCTTTAGAATTTGTTGTATTCTAGTATTATGTCTCCCACTATTCCTTGATAATATCAAACCCTAGAATATTACAGATCCTCCTAACTGACATTCTGTGCAAAAGCCAGGGAAAGGCACTTGAAAGAATTTGCCTTAACTATTCACACAGGAAAAACCAAATGGATAAAGACTTTGTTTACTATGTGTTGGTGGGTATTCCCTTTAAAAAGGCAGCCTGCAACCTGGATAATCCTTTCCATCCTATTTGCCTGTCCTTACAGAATTCTTTCACTTGGGGTCTGCCTAATGTGCTGGGGCCCTTCTTCATATTCTGTTGAAATTGTATATCAGTGGAGCAAATGGATTGAACATCACTCACCCATCAGGCTTTCTATGTGCTAGTCCATCTTGTTTTTTAATAATATATTTTTCCAATGGCATCCTTTATAGCACTCCTGCATAATTCCACAACTGTATATGTTGTAGCCTTCTCATACCCACCTCAGCTTTTTGTTCTTTGGGGTGATCTTCAACTTTATGAGACTAGCCTTTCTCCAACATCACCAGAACAATATTGGAAATATTAAAAAGCTGGGATTTCATTCCAGTATTAGAATGTTAGAAATAATTTTAGAAATTTGGGACTCTTATTTCAGGAAGAGAATTGGGGGGGGGGTGTCATGAATTAGGCACTTACTGAGTACTAGTTTGTGAGCTAGGCACTGGAGAATACAAAAAGACAAAGAATGAAAGATCTGGACTCTGAGAGCTTACATTCTAAAAGGGATCTAAGGGTTTCTGAGGGCAATCTACTACTTTCTCAGTCCTGCTCATAGTCCCTTCTTGGTGTCTGTCCAAAGTACTGACCATTAAGCTCCATGGATTTCCCATCCGCCTGTGTAACGCAGTCTGCATAGGAGGCATTTCGTTGTCCATTTGTATTTTTTTTTTCCTTTGTTAATAGTTAAATTAAATTCTTTTCAGTGTTTTTCTATAGAATGCCATTTAGGAGGTTCTGCAGTGTTCTGATGCAATTCTTGATACAATAAGCCCAAGGTCAGCGGTGAACAAGAGCAGCTGGATGACTTCACTAATTTATAGGAAATCCTTCTCTGACCAACAAAACCCAACAGCAAGAGATACAAAGAGAAATTCCATTCAGAATAACTGTTGATACCATAAAATATTTGGGAATCTATCTACCAAAGGAAAGTCAGGAATTATATGAGCAAAATTATAAAAAAGTCTCCACACAAATAAAGTCAGACTTAAATAATTGGAAAAACATTAAGTGCTCTTGGATAGGCCGAGCGAACATAATAAAGATGACAATACTCCCTAAACTAATCTATTTATTTAGTGCTATACCAATCAGACTTCCAAGAAAATATTTTATTGATCTAGAAAAAATAACAACAAAATTCATATGGAACAATAAAAAGTCGAGAATCTCAAGGGAATTAATGAAAAAAAAATCAAATGAAGGTGGCCTAGCTGTACCTGATCTAAAATTATATTATAAAGCAGCAGTCACCAAAACCATTTGGTATTGGCTAAGAAATAGATTAGTGGATCAGTGGAAAAGGCTAGGCTCACAAGACAGAATAGTCAATTATAGCAACAAACCCAAAGCCCCTAACTTCTGGGAAAAGAATTCATTATTTGATAAAAACTGCTGGATAATTGAAATTAGTATGGCAGAAATTAGGCATGGACCCACACTTAACACCATATACCAAGATAAGATCAAAATGGGTCTATGACCTAGGCATAAAGAACGAGACTATAAATAAATTAGAGGAACATAGAATAGTTTATCTCTCAGACTTGTGGAGGAGAAAGAAATTTGTGACCAAAGATGAACTAGAGACCATTACTGATCACAGAATAGAAAATTTCGATTACATCAAATTAAAAAGCCTTTGTACAAATAAAACTAATGCAAACAAGATTAGAAGGGAAGCAACAAACTGGAAAACATTTTCACAGTTAAAGGTTCTGATAAAGGCTCATTTCCAAAATATATAGAGAATTGACTCAAATTTATAAGAAATCAAGCCATTCTCCAATTGATAAATGGTCAAAGGATATGAACAGACAATTTTCAGAGGATGAGATTGAAACTATTACCACTCATATGAAAGAGTGTTCCAAATCATTATTGATCAGAGAAATGCAAATTAAGACAACTCTGAGATACCACTACACACCTGTCAGATTGGCTAAGATGACAGGAAAAAATAATGATGAATGTTGGAGGGGATGCGGGAAAACTGGGACACTAATGCATTGTTGGTGGAGTTGCGAACGAATCCAACCATTCTGGAGAGCAATCTGGAATTATGCCCAAAAAGTTATCAAACTGTGCATACCCTTTGATCCAGCAATGTTTCTATTGGGCTTATATCCCAAAGAAATACTAAAGAAGGGAAAGGGACCTGTATGTGCCAAAATGTTTGTAGCAGACCTGTTTGTAGTGGCTAGAAACTGGAAAATGAATGGATGCCCATCAATTGGAGAATGGCTGGGTAAATTGTGGTATATGAAATCCTTCTCTGACCTGATCTGTTTTAGAGGCATCTTCAGTGTTGGTCAAGACTAATGAACTCTTTTATTTCTGTCTCTTTAGAACTAGCCTACAAAAAATCACTAGATATTGTAAGAGCTAAATAAGTCACATAAGTCTGTGATGCTTCTTGTACTATAACCTCAGTGAATGCTAAATATGTTAGGCTCATATTTAAATGCCATAAATAAGTAAATCAATTTAGTTCTCATTCTGTTTCAGGGATTCACAAATATTTTGCCACTGATTTGTTTGAAAACGTACTTTCAATTTTCACAGAATTTATCTGAATAACATGCTGGGTTGTATGGCTAGTAAAGGAATGCCAATATGAGAATATGACTAACTCTTTAGGGAAATGAGAAATTATGGCATCTTTGCCCCGCTGCCTTGTCTCCCCATTCTCCTCACTGTTTATATGTCAGCCAAATTATTTTACAAAATGAGCTTTGAAGATTTCTGCACAGAGTGGAGAAGAACAAGGATTTACATTCAGGCCCAGTGCTATTGAAGAAAATTTACATGAATTTAAATTACGTATTTCCTGTGCTGTTGTTTCCTACAGGAGGAAGCTCTCAGAGCTTTGAAAGCATGGCTCTTTGGTTTGTGAAACTTGCCTGACACCTCACAGGAGAAGGAAATAAAGACATTTTACCTCAAGTAAAACATTTTTCCAAATTTTCTCACGCACATTCATGTGGGTGTTGAGAGGAAAAAAAGCAAGAGTTATTTTTCACATTTTAAATACAAAAACACACCAGCTGCCACACACAACCTTGCCACTAGAGAAAGGGCGAATAACTAAGTTTCTCCAGCAATCTCAGAAACTAAATTTATTGAAATCCCAATGAAAGCCTTTTGTTGTGTTTGGTATAATGGAGAAAATTCCATAAGATATCTTCCATTGCGTTTTCCTAATGTTAATCTTCCTAGGTCTTGTGCTCCCAGGTCAGGCAGTAAACATACTTCATTCACTTACAGGAAGTCTCACGCCTCAGAAGCCAACCAGGTTCTCTCATTACAATCAGTTTTCCTTTTATTTCAAGTAATATCTCTACCCGTGCCTTTAAACTCTGAATCAATTTTTTATGTATGGTGTTTTTTTTTTTTTTTTTTTTTGTATTTCTCTTGGAGGCAGAAGGACAAGGGGGTTAATTTGCCAGTGCTTTCTTTTTCTCCAATGTCTGCAGAATAAATTTGTGTTCTAGACCACATGATTTGGGGAGTTAGAATGTCTCATTAAGAACCCCCACATAAGCTTGGCTCTCATTTGGTGACTGGCCTCCTTTCTCACTTGCATAGCTTAAAATCCAGTTTTCATTTGGTAGCAGGAAATTAATTAGTGTGTTGAGTTAATCACCTTCTTCCATTCAGCTTTGCCCCACTCGCCCTCTCTGTCGTCTGTTTTCTAAAGGAAGATGCAGACCAATGACTGACCTGTGTTGTCTGTTCCCTTTTAAGAAATCCCTGACGTGCCCATGACACTGGCTACTGCTGTATACAGCTCTGCATTTCTATTCATAATTGATGGCTTGGGCCCACGCAGGCAGCCCCATACCTAGCAATATGGATTATCATGGAGTGGGGTTTTTTAGGTGTTTGAATTTTCCATTTCTGAACAGAAATAACTTCTGCTAAGAAGAAAATTCTAGAAGGAATAAATTTAACATGAGTATATAGATATGTGGATACAATGTGTGTATGTATGTACATATGTGATAAGAATATCTGTATACAAATGCTTATGTATAATATACATATATAGTTATGTATGCATGTGTTTGTAACGTATTATATATAGGTACATGTATAATATTCTTAAACATATATGTGTGTATGTCTAAGGGTGTGTATATATACACCTACATACATGTGTATATGTGTGTGTGTTTACATATGTGCCACAAAGAATATGTGTGTGTGTCAGAGAATACATTATTCCCCAGCCAAATTGCAGTCAGTCTTAGAGTTCTAAGTTTGTCATACCTTTAGAGATGTTTCATTTTGCTGATTTGTATGATGTTCAAAACTTTTAGTGGTGATGAAAGTGAAAACCACTGTGATTTCATAGGAAAAGCACCAGAGTTGGGGGCCTAGGTCTGAATTGTTTTATTCTTCCTATGAGCTTGGCTGAGATGCTTCCCGGGTTTTTCAACTTCAGTTTTCACATTCATAAAATGAGAATTCTGAACCAGATAAAGAGATCATATTTGTGGCCTGCAGATCCCAAACAGTTGCAGAATCAGATTAAAATGTAATCTAGGAAGTGTTTAAGAAGATAAATGAAAACACAATTCATAGATGATGTTAATTTGTGCTTTTCTAAGTCAAAGAGCAGTCCGCAAGGATTCATTTCCATCTGAATTTTACGCCACTGGATTAGATGATCTCAAAGTTATCTTTAGATATCTTTAGAGATGCATTTTAGGTTTCCGTGATTTTTCTGAGAATGGGCTCAGCAACACGAGTCCCTCTTAAAGGTTTTAAGATGTCATAGTGACCAAGCATCATTTGTGTTAATCCATCCATCCATCTGAGCGTGTGCCTGAGGGAATTCAGCAGCATAAGAACTATAGAATATACCAGGGGAAGGAAATGTATCCTGTTTTCTTTTTAGAGCTCTACCACATTTCTATTCAGGCATTCTCAGACAGGAATCTGGATTTGCTGCTCTTGATTTTTGGAATAAAGTTTCTAGTTCCCAAATTCAGATAATTTTCAACATACAGAATGTGTTCTAAAAATTTTTGTTGAAGTCAATAACTGGCAGTTAGGGTTCTAGGCTTGTGCATAAGAACCTGAATAATAAAACATGTAATTGATCTGTGCTTGGGCAAAATCACAGATGCTGTGAAGACCTCTCAGTGATGGGACATTGTGTAATTGGTAATTGTGATAACTGACGATTATATAATATTTTATGGTTGGCAAAGAGCTTTATATGAATTATATCATTTAAGCCTTTAAAAATCACCCTCTGAAACAGATACCATAGGGATATTTATTTATGCCTTCATTCAGTTATTTACTTACCAATGAGAGCAAGGCTAAAGCATGTTGTCCAAGGTCACCCAGCTAGAAAACACCAGAGGTAGGATCCAGCCCAAGTCCTTCCTGATTCCACATTCAATGTTCTTTCCATTACAACACACTGCCCTCAGACCACAAATGATGCAGGTTCTCTCAGAGCCATAAGCTTCTCAATGTTTATCTTTTAAGAGGAAGATATTTATGAGGTCTTACTATAAGGCATGTCACTAATTTGCTCGAATCACTCCTAATGGCAGTTCTGTAAACAAAAGGACAACGTTTTAAAAGTAATAGTGGGAGAGGAACAGGCGTCTCATCTGCAGAGGTGACTAATTAGGTGGGGGAACATTCCTTTCTCTCTATATCTATGTGTTAGATGCTTTTTACAAATCAAGTACTCTTTCTAGATTGGAAGATTGCAATAACTTCTGTGCCTTAGTAGGAGGTTTCATGAATTGTTGTGGTTCAAAACAAAACAAAACCAGATCAAAACTGACCAGCAACCTCTGACCTATGTTGATCCTTAGATGGTGAGGATGGAGTCTGTCCCAAAGTCTTTCTAGGCTTCAAGAATCCCAGAGATATGGGGGAGGGTGAGTGTGTGTGTGTGTGTGTGTGTGTGAGAGAGAGAGGGAAAGAGAGAGAGAGGGAGAGGGAGAGGGAGAGAGAGAGAGAGAGAGAGAGAGAGAGAGAGAGAGAAGAGAGAGAGAGAAGAGAGAGAGAGAGGAGAGAGAGAGAGAGAGAAAAGAGAAGAGAAGAGAGAGAGAGAGATAGGGAAAGAGATATATATATAGAGAGAGAGAGAGGGAAAGAGGGAGAGAGAGAGAGAAGAGAGAGAGAGAGAAAGAGAGAGAGAGAGAGAGATAGGAAAAGAGAGAGAGAGAGAGAGTCAGAAACAGAGAGAGACAGGGAAAGAGAGAGAGAGAAAGACAGAGACAGAGAGAGACAGAGACAGGGACAGAGAGAGAGAGAGAGTCAGAAACAGAGAGACAGAGAGAAAGACAGAAAGAGAGGGAGAGAGAGAGAGAGAAAGAAATATGGAGGGGGAAGGAGGGAGAGAGGAAGAAAGAGACAGAGATGACTTGGGGGGGAGTTCCTCACATTGTAAGATGGCCTTCTGGGTCTCCATGCTTGGAAAATTCAGAATTCCTGTCTCTGACCCATACTATACACTTATGACAATGATTTATGTCACACAGGGCACGTTACTTAGGTATCCCCCGCCTCAGTTTCATTCCCTATACAATAGCACCTACCTTGTAGTTTTCTCGTGAGGGTACAATAAATCACGTTGGTAAAGTGCTTTGTGAACCTTACAGGGATGACCAGATGTTAGCTGCTGTTGTCCTTGGGTCCCTTCCTCCCACCCCCAGTCCTTACTGCTGCCTCAGTACTCCCATGGGCTGACAATCCCCTCCAAGTACTTTCTGAAGACGTGCACACTCTCCCCTCCTCCCGCGTCCCTCCCTGAGGGATTCACGGCCAGGTGCCCCCATGCAGGCTTCTAGAGCTTCCCCAGAAAGTCTGGGGAGGAGAGTGCAGCCCTCAGCCTGTCTTTATTTCGTCCCCCATCCTTGCTGCAGAGTTCTCTCACCTCTTTTTCCCTCTCCCCTCCTCTCTTCTGGTCATTCAGATCCACACCCTGACAATATCTTGGGGTCATTTCTTGCATGTAAGTTATGGGGTATGCAGGGCCGTCCGTGGAGCTCCTCCTGCTCGTCCCTTATCTGTGTTTTCCCATAAATCCAAGACAAGGAGGGAAGAAGTATTGGCTGTGGGTTCAGAGAATCACCAGGCTTGGAATCCTGCCCCCGGCGTTGCTTTGAGATCTTGAGATGGCCTCTTAATGTGTCCCCCCCTCCCTTTCTTCCCTTGTTAAGTGAGGCCTGGGAAGTCTTTTCCAGCTTAGGTCTCTGACTTCTGACTTCCCAGCGTGCTGAAGACCTCCTCCCATACCTATGATTATCTGTAACTACCTGCGTCTCATGGAATTAGGGTGTTGTTTGGGACTCTGAGGTTAAGTGGCTTCCCCAGGCTTAGGTATGTGATGCAGGCAGGATTTGAATTCAGAGTGTTTTGGCTCCAAGGCCCATTTTTAACTCCCTCTGCTGAGCTGTCTCCTTCTGCAGGTCTTTTAGCGTTAGGTGAGTATCTCCTTAGATTGCCTGTCAACTGTTGTCCCTTGTCCATACACAAGGCTAATTTTCTTACTCATTTCTAAGTTATTCTAAAATCATCCACTTAATTCTGGAAGGATCTTGGAGGTCACTGATTATAAGCCTTTTTATGTTTGCAATGAGGATTCCGTAGACGGGAAGTGTCTCGCGCAGAGCTCTTGTAGGTTTTATCATCAGCCAGGATGTGAAATGCAGTCTTCTTCCTCCAGATCCAGAGCTCTGCCCCCTTGCTCCAGGCCATCCCCTCTCCTGATGTTATGCTCAGTTCATTGTTAGTGATATGTTTTGGCCATCTTCTTTCTGCCATCTCTCTCTACACTGATCTTCACCCACCATTTTGGTTCTTTGAAGACCTTTGTCATCTGTTATTCACAACAGTAGAGCATCTTTTGATTTCTTAAAATGTGACTTTTGTGATGATTGATGAAAATATCGAGTAATTGGTTACAAGGAGTCAAGTTTGCCATTTTCCATCTTTTCAATTCAGGGCCTGCTTATTGTCTGTACTCAGTGCCTGTCCATGTAAACACACCTACCTTCAGTGACCTGAATCAATAATAGGCCTTGCATGTATGTGTTACTTTTTTCACATTATTGTGTTTAATAAAATTTAGATTCATTTAAAGTCATTACCAAATTAATAATAAGATTTGTCACTATGTAATTCCCCCCTATCAACTGATACCTGCATTACAACTATTAGCATGAAATCTTTTATGTTATTCCTGAACCGTGTGGGGACCTCTGTTCTCTTTCTTTCAGTCAGTTATAAGATTAGCATTGTATAATGGAGAAAAACCTAGGCTCTAAGGCAGAAATTTAAGTGTCCCCTCTGACATGATAGTTGTGTGACCATGATTTACTCTCTCTGAGCTTCAGATTCCTTCTCTCTAAAACGAGGAATTGGACTAGATACTCTTTTGAGATGCCTAATAATCAACAATCAATGATTATTCATATATATTTTGGGGGAGAGAGAGAAGAAGAAATGAAGGAGAAGAAAAGGAGAAAAGAAAGAAGAGGAGGGAGAGAGAAGGGGGAGAGAGAAGAAAAGAAGAGGGAGAACAGATGCTTAACACTACTTGGATAGGACTTTTAAAAAGGGACACCCCTGTATGGTACTGGGGAGGTATATAGCTTGTGAATATAGAAAATAGCTTACGAAAAGCTACCTGGACTCTTCTCACATATTCATCCATTATATCCTTGATCTATACAATCATTCTCATAAAAAGTTTTCTAGAGGGGAGAGAGTGCACATATGAATTGGTGGCTATTGATGCCCTGCTCCCCCCTTTTCAGTGGTAATACTATGCTCTATGGCTTTTCCCCAGTTATCCCACAATTTCCACTCTTCTAGGCCTCTCTAGCATAGATTTGTGTGTTTTCTCTAGTATGGTTGTCTCTGTTCCAGTCCAGCTGTGATTACCATCTTTAATGACATTACTGCTTCTTCAGAAAACACATTAGGGAGAGGAATGTGAGTACAAATGTGGGGTTTTTGTTGTCACTTTTGATGAAAATAGTTTGTGAGAGAAATGCAAACAGATCTTTCCTTCCTCCCACCTTCATCTGTGACTGTTTTTGAGATGATTTAGCCTTAATTCTCTTGCCAAGTTTTTTGCAGACTCATTTTTCCCTCTACTGATCTTTGCTCTTTTGTGAGGAGGTCCTGCTTGTTGCCCTCTGTGGTGTGCACCTAGCCGCCATGTCCTTCCGTTTGGCAGTGAGATAAAGAGACTGACAACAGAGCTGTTTTCTGGCCCCTTTGGCCTCTCTATTGTGGCAATTGCTTTATGAAATAATAGTGTCTTTCCTTACCATTTTTAAGTGTAGTAATGAAGTAATGATCTATACCAATGCCTCTCCAAGTTCTTTTTCTAAAGAAATATTTATAATACTCAGACATGAGGCTTTGGATTAATCTAAAAACTGTTGACTTCCTCCCTTTTCTTTATTGTTAACCTTATTATGCAATATTTTGACCAAAGACATCACATCATGGCAGATGGAGTTAGGGTAAGAGTCAAGAAGGCAGCTGTAGTGTATGAAGTTGAAGCCAGAGGATCCCACTTTCAGTCCTGGTTGTGCTTCTATGTGACTTTTAATAAATCCTTTAGCCTTTTTAAGTCTCAGTCGATATAGATCGGGTTATTAACCCCAATTATAGTGGGAGTATTAAATGCCAATGTCCACATTTGTGCCTCTTATGTCCAGGAAGGGGATAGAGATAGGATAGGGGACTTCGGTCTAGAGAATTCGCAGGAAGAAAATTTACTGTATCAAATTTACAGATCAGCAACTTTTCCTAAACTTCAAATCTTAGTTTTGGAGCTTTGAGAGATTATACTTGCTCATTTTGTACCTCCAGCAAGCCTTCCTGACTCAGGCCAGCTCTCAGTACAGAGTCCTGTGGTTGTCTCTCATGCCAAAAATATGAGACACATTTATCTGTTATGAATAGGTGTTTCATTTTTCCTCAGAGTTGTAAAAGAAATAAATATTATCGCCCCAAAGGAAAAGGTGGCAACACTGCTGCTCATTTTCTGCACTCGTCAGCTGACTCAGAAGCTAATATTGACCATCCTGAGGTCAGGCCCTGATTCATCAAGAATTTCAGCCTCTCCCAAAAGGAGAGCACTGAAATGCTCCATCAGTGATAAAATGTCTTGAAAAGACTCTCAGAATGAATCATTTCACTCCATGGTTAATGAAGGATGTTTGGAGATTTGTCTTAAATTATTTTGCTCTTCTCCATTGCATATAGCATGTATGTTTTACACACACCCTTCTCTTCCTCTCTCTTACACACGCAAATACATGTGTGTGCACGCACACACACACGTTAAAAACCAGGATTGTGTGACAGTCATTTCTCTAAAGATACATGAAAATATATTGCAGTCGTACTCTAGCCCAAGAAGATTGCAGAATATACTAAACCAATTACTTTAAATTGTACAATATGATTTTCCTTAATATAAAACTGATGTATTGATTTGTTTTACTTGATTGAACTTTTTTTCTTCCTCTCTCCTCCTCTTCCTCTTCTTTTTCTTCTCTATCCCCATCCTGCCCTTCTATTTTGTCTACAGAAAAGTCATTGTTATTGGTAAGTGACAGTCCTTTTGTTTTTAAAGGGGCACCAGCGAAACATATTTATAAAATTATTTGTCACGAACTCTCTATCTAGCTTTATTTTAGAGTTTGGACATAGTAAAACAGCCGGTTTGAGGCCCATTTCTAGGGCCTTGACTCCTAAATGATGGCACCGATGCTATTAAGAGATTTCAGTAGTCTGGCAGAGAAAATGGGTACCGTTATAAAAGGGGGTCATGTCACCTCAGAGAAGCTGCCAGGCCTATTTTGGGTTTTTTTCACGTTAGCATTTGCATTACTCAGGTGGCTTTGGCTTACCCAGAAAACCCTCTTTAAGTAAATTTAAATATACAAAAGCAGCCCCCATCCATCCACCCAGCACGTCTTAGCTGACTTATCTGGAAGGTACCACAGCGCCACCTAGTGTCCCCTCGTTTCATTTTAACATACTATTTTTGTCAATGTCAGTGGTTCTGGAAATCACATTTTAGTTGTTAATGTCACTGAAAGAAAATTTGGTTTAAAAGCATTAACAAGACAATATAGGAAGCGATTTTAAATGTTTGTTTCGTGTTTGTGAGGCAGTTTCCCGATGTGGACACAAACTTTTTGAGAAGTATCAATTAGGAAAAACCCCATGTAACAATTTATCAGTCTCTCCATTCTATCTTTAAAGAAATCATTCATTTATAGAATGCCATTACTTTATATGTGATCTAACTGAGGTGTTGGGAAGTTATTTTTCAGTAAGGGCTTCTTATATTCGGCATTTGTGAAAAGGCCCAGAGAATTCCTGCCTCAAACCAAACTGTAATTTCACCAAGAAATTGAGGAATACGTCAATAGTCATAATGTTTTACCTAAATAAAATACTAGTTTTACTCAGGAAGTTGTCTCTAGTGAAATTATATATAAAGGCTTTATTTTGAGGCATTCTCTTTCCCCCTTTTATCCCACTACATTTACAGCTTGATATTGTGATCTTCACTAAATACCAAGGCAGAAGGAAAATAGAATCTTCTTTGAAAAGTGCCTAGATAAATTGATTTAGAAAGGGGAAACTTATACAAATGCCGCTTTTTAAACTTTAGGTCAATGGGTCACTTCATTTTCTTTATCTTTAAAAAAGAGGAGGGTTGGATTAGAGAGCTTCTGAGGACTCTTTAAGCACTAAATATATCAGAATAAGCAGCAATCTTAGTCACTGCGATTTTTTTTTATATTTGATTTTTAAAGCTTGTATTCAACAAGTGTAGTTGTTTTGAAATTTAGCATTTGTGTTTTTATATTGTCACAGATCTTTTCTTTCTCTTCTTCCGCCCCTCCCTCCCTCCCTCCCTCCCTTCTTTCCTTCCTTCCTTCCTTCCTTCCTTCCTTCCTTCCCTCCCTCCTTCCTTCTTTCCTTCCTTCCTTCCTTCCTTCCTCCCTTCCTTCCTTCCCTCCTTCCTTCTTTCCTTCCTTCCTCCTTCCTTCCTTCCTCCTTCCTTCTTTCCTTCCTTCCTCCTTTCCTTCCTTCCTTCCTTCCTTCCTTCCTTCCTTCCTTCCTTCCTTCCTTCCTTCCTTCCTTCCTTCCTTCCTTCCTTCCTTCCTTCCTTCCTTCCTTCCTTCCTTCCTTCCTTCCTTCCCTCCTTCCTTCCTTCCTTCCTTCCTTCTTTTTTTTTTTTTTTTTTTTTGGTGAGGCAATTGGGATTAAGTAACTTGCCTAGGATCTCACAGCTAATAAGTGTTAAGTACCTGAGACCAGATTTGAAGTCAGGAGGACCTGAGCTGTCCTCAATCTATCTAATTCTTATCATACAATCCTAGCAATAAATCGATTCTACTACCTTAGGACCAATCCAGATAAGTTTAGCTAATCACCAGTAGGTTGGTTGTCAGGTAATGAGTTTTTTGGCCAAAGCAACCCTAAGAATGGCTGTGTGGCTCTCCAATAAATTAATTTTTTTTCCAAAGGAGAAATTTAACCATTTTGAAATTTTGGGCAAATTTTAATGACTATTCTTGTTAATTTTCTATATTGAGGCAAAAAGAATGATTTTTTCCAGTGCTTTTTGCACTATCTCAAAAATGTTTGTGTATAAATATACATATATATGTAAATACATTCAACTATCCATACATAACAACCTATCTCCAACATTGTCACATGCAGCCTGATCCTTCTGCAATAATAGGTTGGAGGACAAAATTACTACCCAACTTATGTTTTTCAGGATTTTTTTTTCTTTTTCTTCCTCCACTGGATTTGTTATCTCCATATATATGGGAAGCTCCTGGAGTGAAAACTCGCTCCACAGACACAGATAAACACCTGTCAGTTATTTAAGGTCTTAGAGTTGTCTGGGATATTGAGAAGTTAAGTGATTTCTCCCATGCTTCATATAATATAAATCTGGATCTTCTTAACTCCAAGACCAACATTCTATCCCTTTGCCAATAGAATGTCATTACTTTATATATGATCTAACTGAAGTGCTTAGAAGTTATTTTTCAGTAAGTGCTTCTAATATTCAGCATTTGTGAGAAAGCCTGTAGAATTCCTACCTTAAACTAAAATGTAACTTCACCAAGAAATTGCAGAATACATGAACAGTCATGATTTTTACCTAAATAAAAATGCCAGTTTTAGTCAGGGAGTTGTCTCTAGTGAAATTATATATAAAGATTTTATTTTGAGCCATTCCCTTTCTCCCTTTGTCTTATGTGTTATATCTCCCCTTCTGAATTATATCAAGCATTTACTATATATGATTAGATCCACCATCTATTTATCTCTTTTTAAATAATAAGCCATGTTAGAAGGTTCCATATATATATAAGCTATGAATATAGTTATATTCAGTTCTGTTTATGACAGCCATTCAAACTTTTATTATTCTTATCAAAATTATTCATTTAGCAATACCTCTGATAGTCTCATTTGTATAGTATTTTGTTCCCAACCAGAGGTCTTATCACCACATAGAAATTCTTTTTTGGAAATCTATTACAACAGGATTTGTTCAAAATAATAATAGAATTAGTTCTGTAATCCCTGCTTATCTGTGCTTCAGCTACTCATAATTCCATTAGTGGGAACAAAGTGGACCTTTCCTTTAAAGTATTATAATTGTGGGGGAATTTTACTTCTATAGAATGAACACACAAAAATTCTCATTATTTTCTTTATAGACTCAATTGCCCGTTACTTGTTTAAAATTTCATGCCAATTTATAGCTGCCTGTTAGGGGCAACTTCTTCACAAGCATAGACCATATCATTTTTAAGTGACGTAATTTAGAAATTATAACAGTACTTTGCAACATATATCAATTTTGAAATTCTCATCAGGCAGTCAGAAAGAGTGCATGTGTGTGGAAGCTGCCCTCTACTGGGCAACCAGAAGAATGAGGTCTGACACAATTTTTCAGTTTCCTGGACATCTGTTATCCTTCTTGATGGTCTTTGCCCCATAATTAGATTTTTTTTTTTTTTGGTCATTTAAATACCTTTGAATTCAGAAGGTGCTGATTTCTTTGCTTTATGGGAAAAAATCATGGAATCATTGATTGATTATTAGGTCTAGAAGGAAAATTGGGGATAAAATGGGAAAACCTCATTTCATCAATTGTAGCCTAGAGAGGGAAATGATTTGCCCATCATGATGCTGAGCTGTTCAGTGGTAGCGCCAACACTAAGATCTCGGACTTATGATTCTGAGGCTAAAAGTTATTTCCATTACATCACGCTTATCTCAGTGATTTCATGCATGTGAGGAACGCCTGTATTGGAACTTCGACAGTGATATAAATCAGCCACTCACCTGTGGCTATTGTCCAGGGCACTGAGTGTTTAACTCAAAGGTCTTCTTGACCCACAGTTACATCAGCAGCTGTTTGGGAGCTCAGGTATCTCTGACTATTTGCCCAACACTGTATCCACAGCACTGTTCTTCCTCTGGCTCATAATTCTCATTATTACCATTATATGATATTAAAAATAATAATAGGGTTAGTCATAAATATATAGCACTTTAACACAAATTCTTTCATCTGAAGGAAATTATCAAAAGCTTATATGAATCAGACCATCTACATATAATAAATCCAATGGACTCTGGCTTAATCTCATTGTTTTTTTTTCCCACTTTTTTAAACAAATATTAATCCTTACAATCATGTCAGCCCTGCAGCAATATGCTTTAAGATAGCACAAGTGAACAAATTAACTATAGTGTGGCCCATTCACTCACAGATGTGTACAGATGTGTCATAGATTTTAAAGCTATGAGAACCCTCAAGTGTAGCCCTCCCCAACATAAGGGAGGATGATGATAATATGATGGTGATGATGATAATGATTACCACCACATTTAAGGTTTATAGGATGAGCTTCTTTACTATAAACATTAAACATTGTGTATTTGTGGTGAATGCATACCCTGGGAGTAAAGAAGGATCTTTTCATTTACTATATTAGTTGTCTTTGAAAATTTAATAAAAATTCTTTTAAAGCTAGTCAACAGAACGAATCCAAAATTCTTCTCTCTGTGTAATACAGATTTTCTGAAGTTCCCCTACTTTCTGTCCTATCCCTCCTCTGGCAGCATGCAGGACACTTGGGAGAAAGGGGAGCCAGTCTCATTTCAACAAGCCTTTATTAAGAACTTTGTACAAAGGACTGTGTTGGCAGCTGAAGGATCATAGACAGCCCCTGCCCCCAGAGATCTCCAATTCTCCTAGGGTAAGGGAAGGGATATCACATGAATTTAGATGAGTCTAGCACTGATCACATAGGATATGAGCAAAGGCTAGAGAAAAAGAGTAAATAAGAAGAGCTAGTCTTATTTACCACTGTAAGAGTTCCCATATCTTCTCATTTGCTCCTTACAATAGCGCTGTGAAGCAGGTGTGATTCCCATTTTACAGACAGCTCTGGAAATGCTCGAGGAGGCAGAGAATGGAA